>NW_018745410.1:0-682500 GCF_001683475.1 Chenopodium quinoa
GGACCAATTTGGAGGAAATAATTGAAAATCAACCAAGTTTTTGAACACATACATGGCCGTTAGTGACAAGAATTTCAATGAGATGATGACCCACAACAAAATGCTCGAAAAACCAAATTTCTCAACTTGCTAATGCTTTGAAAGACCAAGAAAGACCTTTTTCTTTACCTTCCAAGGCCTAGGTCCCAAGAAACCCGTGAATGCTATTGTTACAAGGAGTGGTAAGGTTCTTGAGGAGAGATTTCCTAGGAGGAGTGAAGACAAGGAGGTCCCCAAGGAAGCTTTGGTTGAGAATGGGGAGATAGAGCATCTCTAGATGAGGTTGTGGTTGAGACACCAAGAGAGGTGAGAGTAGAGAAAGAGATTGTGAAACCCAAGTTCCGTTATCCCCAAAAATTCATGAGACACACATTGGATGAGCAATTTGGGAGATTTATTGACATGCTCAAACAACTTCACCTTTCTCTACCTTTCACCGATATGATCAAACCAAATGCCTAACTATGCCAAATTCCTCAAAGACATTTTGAGTGGGAAGAGGACTTGTGATGTTGTTGAGACTATTATTTTTACTGAAAATTGTAGTGCGATCATCATGAACAAAATGCCACCCAAGTTGAAAGACCCCGGAAACTTCTCCGTCCCTTGTGTTATTAACAAGATGCAAATTAATAATGCCCTATGTGACTTAGGAGCTAGTGTAAGCCTAATTCCATATTTGTTTTATCAAAGACTTGATCTAAGGGAACTATTACCTTCTAACATAACCTTGCAACTAGCCGATAGGTCAAACAAGTTTCCAAAAGGTAAAGTCGAAGATGTTCCATTGAGGGTTGGGAAGTTTGCGTTCCCGGTGGATTTTGTTGTTCTAGAAATGGATGAAGATGCTACCATTCCTATCATTCTAGGTAGACCCTTTCTTGCTACCTTGGGTGCTATGATAGATGTCAAGTGTGCAAAGATTTCCCTTAAGGTAGGCGATGAGGTCATAGAATTCGATTTAAATGAAAGCATGAAATATTCAAGTTCTTCTCTTGAAAATTACATGATAATTGACTCTCTTGATCATGTTGTGTCTTCCATGCATGAGAAATTGATCACCTCTAACGATGCTCTTGAGAATGTTTTGTTGAACAAAGATAAGCTAGGTGCACCATGCAAGAAGATGGCATTGTATGATGAATTTCTTAATGGAAACACGGAGGAAGTGGGTAAACAATTGTGCTTGAAGATCTCAAGTCATGAAGCTTTGCAAGCGGCCGCAACAAAAGAAGGTAAAGGTGTGCCTATGGTAGAGCTCAAACCTCTACCATCACACCTTATGTATGAATTCTTAGGCCGAAATTCCACTAACCCCGTAATTGTTAGTGCATCCTTGAGCGAGAGCCAAGCTCAAGCGTTATGTTGTGTCTTGAGAAAGAAACAAGGTGCTTTGGGCTATACTATTGATGATCTTAAGGGTATAAGCCCTGCTTTGTGTACACACCACATAACGCTTGAGGAAGGCACCCTTCCTTCTATTGAACGATAAAGAAAGCTACACCCTCAAATGGGAGAGGTGGTGAAAAAAGAGATCACCAAGATCTTGGATGCGAGAATCATATTCCCCATCTTAAGCTCTAGGTGGGTCTCTCCCGTTCATGTCGTTCCTAAGAAGGGGGGTATGACCGTAGTCAAGAATGAGAGAGGTGAGCTCATTCCAACTAGGACGATCACCGGTTGGAGGATGTGTATAGACTATCGACGTCTTAATACATCCACCAAAAAGGATCACTTTCCCCTTCCATCCACTGATAAAATGTTAGAGAGACTAACAAGGCACAAGTTCTATTGCTTCCTTGATGGCTATTCGGGATTTTTCCAAATCCCAATCCACCCCGAAGATCAAGAGAAGACAACATTTAAATGCCCTTACGGGACCTTTGCTTCTAGGAGAATGCCCTTTGTCTTTGTAATGCCCCCGCAACTTTCCAAAGGTGCATGATGAGCATTTTTGGAGACATGTTGGAGGAAGAGATGGAGGTATTTATGGGTGACTTCTCCGTAGGTGGGGTCTCATTTGAAAAGTGCCTTGTGAATCTTGAGAAATGTTTGGCACTGTGTGTGAAGGTTGATCTTGTCTTGAATTGGGAGAAGTGCCACTTCATGGTGGAGGAAGGAATAGTGCTTGGACACAAGATCTCTCATATAGGAATAGAGGTGGATAAGGCCAAAATCGAGGTTATTGAGAATCTTCCACCTGCGGTGAATGTCAAGGGAGTGAGATCATTTTTGGGGCATGCGGGCTTCTATAGAAGATTCATCAAGGATTTCTCACTCATTGCCAAGCCCCTTAATGATATTCTTCAAAAAGATGTTGAGTTTGTTTTTGATGGTAAATGATTGGAGGCATTTAATATATTGAAGAAGGCCCTAATCTCTACCCCTATTGTTTAAGCCCCAAGATGGGATTTACCTTTTTAATTGATGTGTGATGCTAGTGATTGGGAAATTGGAGGTGTTTTGGGACAACGTGTGGACAAGAATCTTTATGTGATTTACTATATGTCCAAGACACTAAATGGGGCCCAAAAGAATTACACAACAACGAAAAAGAATTCTTTGCCATTGTTTACTCTTTTGAGAAATTCCGGTGTTATTTGTTGGGTTCCAAGACTATTGTCTTCACGGATCATGCGGCTCTCAAGTATCTCTTTGCCAAGAAAGAGTCCAAGCTAAGGTTGATTCGTTGGGTGCTTGAATTACAAAATTTTGAAATAGAGATTAGGGATAAGAAGGGTGCAGAAAATGTTATGGCGGACCATCTTTCTCGCCTTGAGGGTGATCAAATTCATGATGATGGTTTACCAATTGAAGATAGAATGCTTGATGATGTCTTGTATGCCATTAAGGTTACGGACCTCCCATGGTATGCCGACTTGGTGAACTTTCTAGCATGTGGGGAGTTTCCACCTTCTTTCTCCAAGAACCAACGGAAGAAACTCAAGAGGGAGGCAAGACATTACTTGTGGGATGATCCCATCTTGTATAAACGAGGGGTTGATGGCTTTCTTAGGCGTTGTGTTCCGAATGAAGAGGTGCCAAGTGTTCTAAAGACGTGCCATTTGGATCCTAGTGGTGGCCATATGGGTGTTTCCAAAACCGCCACTAAGGTTCTTCAATGTGGTTTGGGTGGCCACATCTCTTCAAGGATTCATGGGGCTTTGTAAAGTCATGCGACCGATGTCAAAGAGTTGGGAATATATCCAAGAGGAATGAGATGCCTCAACAACCTATTCTTGAGTTAGAGGTGTTCGATGTATGGGGGATTGACTTCATGGACTATTCCCAACTCCATATGGAAATTAAATCATACTTGTGGCTGTGTACTATGTTTCTAAATGGGTTGAGGCCATTGCTTCCCTAACAAATGACCACAAAGTTGTGTTGAAGTTGTTCAAAAAAATCATCTTCCCAAAGTTTTGGTGTGCTAAGGCTGTGATAAGCGATAACGGGTCTCATTTTGTTCACAATGCCTTCCAAAAGATGTTGAGGAAACATGGAGTTCATCAACGGTTTGACCTTCCATATCATCCTCAGAGTGGCCAATTCAAGGTCTCCAATCGTCAAATAAAGCTTATTCTTGAGAAGACGGTTGCAAGGAATAGAAAGGATTGGTCGGACAAGTTAGATGATGCTTTTTGGGCCTATAGAACGGCTTTCAAATACCTATTGGCACCACTCCATATCACCTTGTCTATGGAAAATCATGCCATTTCCGGTGGAGCTTGAACACCGTGCTTTGTGGGCAATCAAGAAGATAAACATTGATTTAAAAAAGTGCGGGGGAGAAAAGGTGGTTGGATCTTCATGAGCTAGAGGGCTTCGACTTGATGCTTATGATTGTGCTAGTACCTACAAAGCTCGTTCCAAGGAAGCTCATGATAAGCTTATTGAGAAAAAAGAATTTTGTGTTGGTTATAAAGTCCTCCTCTACAATTCAAGAATGAAGTTATTTCCCGGAAAGCTCATGTCAAGATGGAGTGGCCCTTTCTTGGTGAAAGATGTTATTGCTAATGGTGCCGTGGAGATTTCTTCTTTGGATTCCTTATCTTCTTTCAAGGTTAATGGTCATCGGCTCAAGAGATATTTTGATGGAGTGTTTGTTGGTATTATTCATAAAATGATTCTTTTCAAGCCACCTTGAGTGGGGTGGTAAACATCGAGCTGACGACGTTAAATAAAACCGCTTACGGGAGGCAACCCGGATTCTCACCTCTACTCTCTTTTCTTTCCTTTCTTTTATTTTTCTTTGTTGATTTTTGCTCTTACCTTTCCTTGTGTTTTTGGTTTGTTTTGTAGGTTGCCTTCATTCATCATCTATGGACTTAATGTGTTTGATGAGGATGGCAAAAGGAGATTTTGGAGTGCAGGGGAGAGGGCACCTGCGGGCTTGGAGAGGCCTCGGGTGCCCTTACTTTAAAAAGAGGAAATCGAATCAGTAGCTCTTAGCAGGCTCTCCGCGGGCGGGCTAATCACCCGGGCGCGGCAAAGTCGGGAGAGGGCGTGGCCTATTTTCACAAAAATGAATTAGGAACTCTCCGTGGTTGCCCCGCCGGCACGACAATCCCGGAGAGCGCGCGACCCCTTTTCTGGTAAAAAAATCAAATTTTTCCAGAATAGGCCCACGGTTGCCCCGCGGTCTCTCCGCGGGCGCGATGATGTCGAGAGAGGGCGCGGGCACCTGGGTTGTTTAGTAACCCGATTTTCCCTCCTCTCTCTCTCTCCTCTCTTATTTTCCATTTCACCCTTAATTTCCCCCTTTCTCTCTCTTCCTCCTCTCAAACCCTAACCCCCAAATCATCTTTCTCACACAAATTTACACAAATTCACCCTAGTTTTCACTCAAATTTCCATCCCAATTTCCATCACACTCCATTTTCATCAAGCATAATCTCTTTTCTCGTGGCTTTTTTCAGGAATTTCGAGTCATAGACGGTTTTTGAGCTTACTTTGAGTCTTCAATCTTGGTATACTTTTAACCTTTGATTTATTTTTTGTCAATTTCAATTGATTATTATACATTGGTTTTGGTTGGCCTTGATTAAGCATGACTATGATGTTTTTAGTAGTTTGTTTGGTGATTTTGGAATTATTTTGAGTAATTTGTGCCTATTTTTATGTTGGATTGTTAATGTTGTTGGTTGTTGTTGGATTTTTGGTGTTTTTTGCTTGTAACAAGTACTTTGTAGTTTGTGGTGGTTTTGGGTGGTTTATGAAGGTGTTATAAGTATTGGTGGTAGTGCTGGTGTTGATTTTGGGTGATTGTGTGAATTCTTGTGTTGGTTGAACTTGAGATTATGGATTTGTTAAGGAAAGTTAAGAGTTGCAAGAAAAGTTCAAACCAATCTCCCGACCAATCCTCCCAAGGCCAATCCACTCGTAGCCAACCTTCAAACACCGAACCTCCTCAAAACCAAACTACTCAAGATGATAACCCACCTCCTACTTTACCTCCTCTCAAATTTCACAACCGGTCTAAACATGTCCCTGAAATTTAGACCTACCCGCAACTATCTTCCCGATGTTATGGTCAAATGCCGACCTTGACATTTTACTCGGAACCTTGGTTTTGATGAGTATGTAAAGACATCCCCGCAAACCTATTTGGAACCGTGCATTGAGTTTTTCTCCACCTTTGAGTATATAGGTCAGGGGATACCGATTATATCATCTCTTTTCAACTATTCAACTCAAAACATACCATGAACCTTGCCGAATTCAACAAAGCCTTTGGTTTCAACCCCAATACGACATCTATGAGCCCTTGGTTGCCCTTCTCAAGTCCGATTAAAATGAGGTAGCATGGTGGAGTGTCATATCTAAGAATATGGTGTTTAACTCTCAGGATTCACTTGCTAGTGAGATCATTCACGCAGCTCTTAGAATTCTTCATCGGGTTCTTGGCTATGCCGTGTTTAATAAGAAAGATCTTGGGAAGCTTTCGAGGGAGGATATCTTAGTTCTTTGGATGGCTACAGGGCCGGATTTGGGGCCAAGGTTGAATTTTGGGTATATTTTCATGAATTGTTGTCAAGTAATCATCAATGGGAAGAAGAGGGGTGAGATTCATTGTGGTGGTATGATTACTAGATTGGTGCATTATTTCAAGCAAGAACGTTTCTTGAGGTCTTGCACTCCGATTGGAGGGAGTGAAGACATGTACTTATATTTGAAGCAACTTAACACTTTGCGCTTCATTACTAAGACTAAGAGAGACATTGTTTATTCTTGGCTAGTGCGTAATGTGCACCATTGTTTGCTCCCAAACCCGGCTGCCACCTTAATTACTCGAGAGGATAGGATTGTTTGGAGGATTCCTATGGATAATGGGATAGTGGAGGATTATATGGAGGAAGATGACGATGATGAGGACGATGATGATGATGATGGAGAAGGTGGAGAAGGAGAAGGTGGAGATGAGAGAAAGAAGAAGAAGAGCAAGAAGAACAACAACAACTGCAGCAAAGAAGAAGAAGAAGACAACAACATCAACAACAAGCCTACCAAGGAGATGCCTATCTCCGTGAGATGGAGGCTCTGCGTGAGCATATGGAGCGCATGCAATTGAGCATGCAAGGTATGTATTCCAACCATCAAACTTTGTCTTTTCAAACTAGCGCCTTATATGACGCAAGTGTGCGTAGGGGGGAGGTCACCCCTCCGGTGAACTACCCATATGTGCCGCCCCAACAAGGGCCGGCGCCATCTTGGGGTGGGGACAACCTCCCCACGTACCCCTATTGGCCTGGGGTTACACACCCCGATAAGCCAAGACGTGACTTCCCAGATGAGTCCGGTCATTATGACTACTGGGTTTCGGGGGGGAGTGATTATCGAGGTGACCCCGACTACTACTATGTTCACCCCACTCACCCTGAGCTCTATATGCAACCCGAGCCATTTGACCAATTGTCCACATCCCAACTTGAGCTTTTTAAGGGTCGTTATGGGTTCCCTCCCGGTTTTACCGGAGGTTGGGATGTGGGTGATGGTGTTGCCGGCCCTAGTGGCCAATAGTTTTCCCCTTGGTTGTTTGATTCCCTTTTTGTTTCCTCCCTTTTAGCTTTGCATGTTTTTGAGCATCGCGGTCGATGCCCTTATTTTGTGAGGGGGGGGGAATCAAAAAGGATGTTTAAGGGTAGGATCTTGGGGAGGAACCTTGGACTCATGGGGATGTGTTTGAAAAGGCTTTGATGGATTTCTCTTGCTTCGCTCTTGGTAGTCTCGGTTGGTATGTTGTTTGTCTTGTTGTCTTGGTATTGATGATGATGTTTTTTGTGGATTCGTTTGATGATGATGATGGTTTCTCTAGGTCTTTGTACATAGTATTCAATTAAGCTTTCTTTTGTTTGCTTTAATTTGGAAGTTACTAACAATTTCATTTTGTGTATAGACATTTTCTTTTTCTCACCTTGCTCGTTGCTTATGCTTTGGTCTTAGAAGCTTCTTAAAGGAGATCGTTCTTGCTCTTTGATTATTGTAGCATAGCTTGGACGCTTGGTGAGACCTTTCTTGTTTTATCTCTTTACTTTTATTCCTTTACTTTTCTTGGTTTCTTAGATTAGGATTAGTTTTAGGGGAGTTGAATGGTTCGAGAATGTATGATTATAACACCTAGTGTGTTTGGGGTCTTTGGCGATGTGGCCATTTGACCGCTTGTATGTCGATTGGGAAATACGTGTTATGATTGCATCTTTTTTCCTTTTCTTTGTTCTCCTACTTTTCCTTTATCTTTGTTTTCCATCTTTTATTTTCTTTTCTTTTTGTTCTTTGTTTTGTACATAGCTTTTTGAGACTTTATTTTTCACTCTTTCTATTTTGACTTGGACTTGTAAATAATGGACTCTTGCTTTTGACTAATAATCTTACTAGGTGGTCATGGTATGCACGGTTTGAGATTACGTTTGGTTGATTCTAGGATAAAGCATGCTAAGGTAGTTGTCTAGAAACTAAGGGGATCATGAAAATGGATTCTACTTGTTTGTGGCATGTTGGTAGTTGCTCCCTATCTTTGATTTGACAACCTTAGTGAGTTTTTGCTACATTCATGTGAGATTCATACTTTTTCAAGCTTTCAACATTTTCTTGCATGAGTGGCATGGATCCTTGACTTTCGCAAACCTAATCTTGAATCTTAACGTATGATTCCTAAGACCGAGACCGAACCACCTAGGGAGGACAAGGCATCTTTTCGGGGAGGTATTTTTTCCTTTTTCTAGGATAGTGAATTTCTTTTTACTTTTGGGTGTAGGGATACATTTGCCTACTTTCTAGCCCTTTGAGCCTTTTTCCCTTCTCTTTCAAGCCACATCTTTAGTTCTTGAGCCTTTTGTTTCATTTTCGTTTTCATCTTTGGTTTTTGCAAAGCAAATGGTCATATTTTGGAGATTGTGGTAATAAGTTTGGTTATTGGTTTAAAACGAAAGCAAGATCATGTTTTGTGTATATTTTGTGAATAATGGCAAGTGAACAAATGAAAAAATCCGTCCAAGGTAAAAAAAAGGCAAGGACAATTGTAGGGAATATTTCAAACGTTAACCCCTAGCTTGAATCCCACTGTGATCATACACTAAAGTACGGTGGCGTCTAAAGGGAAAGAAGATAGAGCAAAAGAGTCGCCAACAAGTTTTTTTTTAGGAACTTGTAAAATGTTCACGAGGTGAAGGTTACACCCCTTAACGATCCAAGAGATCGTCAACTCCATAAGGTCTTGAACCAAATAGGGTTCGGGGATGAAGGTACAAATCCAGCCTAAAAGAGATTGAACCTGCCCTAATAATAGGCCTATACTTTATTCAGCTCGTATTCATGTGCGCTTTCTGACTAACATGCAATCAATAAGATTAACCCTAAACCTGTTTAATCTATGTTGGTTGAATATTAATGCACAAATAAATCAATTATTGGCGATCACTTGAATTATAATCAAATTAACCCTAAACAAGATTATTAATTATCTTAATAAGCGTGATTACAAGTACAAATTCCCTTTAAACATACATAAAAAGGCGTGATCAAGTAATAAAAATAAATATAATCAAGCAACATAATAAATAATCATCATAAAATTATAAAAATAATAATAATTAAATGATCACCATAAATCTATAACAAATTATAATCATACTTAAAATAATCATATCAACGTTAAAACATATTAATAGCCCGTGGAGGACGATGTCGAGCTGTCCACTTCGCTTGGTCGACTCCCCGAGTGGGATGAGCGGACCTTGTACTTTTCTCCTGTCCACCATATTTCTGAGAGGTGAGACGGGGCATCACCGTCGGGAGGACGCGCTGTCATGTTCCGGCTGTGACGGCTTGGGCGATCTGTACAAGATGTACATTGCCAGTGACGATCAGACGAGACTTCTATGGGGAGTCTTGCGGTCTTACTACGCTGTACGAGACCTCCGAGGCAATGGTTGCCTCCAGCGGGGGTCACCATGTAGTTCGTGCTCCAGTGGAGTTCTTTTGGGACACGACCAACACTTTCCACTTTCCCTAGGGTGAGATGATGGTCACTCCTACCGACTTCAGTCTCATCACAGGACAGGAGTTCAGTTCCGTGCCACTGTCGTTCGACAGCGGGATCGACGTCTTTTCCCCAGAGGTCGAGGAGCTATTGGGTCCGATTGCTATTCGGGCTCGAGCTGAGGTAGAGTCGTCTCAGTTCAGCGCTAGGGGGATTCACCGCTCGACCACCCGAGAGCAGCGGGTGCGCATATTTGCACTTATTTTGCTGTCAGGGACGTTTCTCCCCTGACAAGGGTTAGTAGGGCGCTGCTTTACTACCTTCCTGTCGTCCTCGATCTACACTGGATCGAGACTTATGACTGGGCCAACTTGGCCTATGCTGATTTCATTCGAGCGCTGAGGGACTCGTGTCGACATCGTTCCTTTGGGGCGAATGTCGCTTTGTCCAACTTTTGGAGGGTCGTAGAGGTAAACCTTATTCCCTATAAAGTTTAGCTCTACATTTTAGTTAGCATATACTAATAACTTTAGCTTTTAAGATCTGGTTCTACGAGTACTTCCCTTCAGCTGCACCGGCGAGACCGTCACCGCGCAGGTTTCCAGTTAGTGCTTCCTGGGGCAGCCGCCGTGTGGGGATGTCCACTGCATATGTGCGAGGTTGTATCATCTCGGTATGATTCTAGTCTTATTTGAAATTTTGAGATGCTTTAGATAGATTCTTTCCTGATTGACGTTCTTTGTAGGAGCCTGAGGAGCTAAACTGGCCGTGGGACGGCCTGGCAGTCCCTGGGTTAGCCGCGCAAGTATTCTGCTGAGCGTTCGCTAATTTATTAGGGACCTATGGAGCGGTCGCGTACCTTGGAGAGAGGGTTGCTATTCAGCATTCCTCCGATACTTTTGTCGTTCCTACTCCTCCACCACGCCACATGTTTAACGCCGCGAGGTTGTCGAGCATGTCAGAGGGAGCTGGTACCCCTTGGCGATCTTACACGATCCCTAGGTGATGCTATGTGGAGGAGCTACTGCCGTTACTAGCTCCAGTTCCTGTACCGGCTAAGGATTATGGCGGTATGTTTTTTCAGCTTTTACCTTTCGTTAAGTAGCCCTCAAGTAATGCTTCACTGATTTGTCTTGCCTTGTCATGATGACGCTGCTGAGTTCGTGCCACCCCGTATGTCTATCCGTTACCAGGGGACATATGTCCGATTGAGGAGATGATTCCTCCGGCTCCCGAGGACGAGTGCTTTCGTTAGAGCGGCCGATTCCTCGCGCACCAGACTCGGGTAAGCTTATTTATTTGCAACTTTTGTCCATATATATTATGCATGTTTACTGAATTATTTCTTTGACAGTTCTCACGCGAGGTGGTTTCGGCGATGGCACGATGCATAGATGCCTTTTGGAGCCAGCTTGTCCGGATGAGGAACGTGGCTACCTACCGTCAGGACGACTCCATTCAGGAGGTAGTCTTTCCTTCATATGTTTTGCATTACCGCTTCGATTTTGCCTGTTTCTGATTTTAATTTCTTTTGCAGGGTCAGCCCATTCCTTCTCGTACCCGCACGAGACATGAGGTGCGGAAGGATCCGGCGAGGTCTAGCTCGAGACGTCGCTGTACTACTTCGGGAGGTAGGGGCGGTCGCTCTGAGGCTGCTCGTACTGAGGCGGTAGAGGGCTCAAGTTCTTCCTCTGAGGGTGCACATGCTGCACCGGTAGGCCAGGGAGAGGCTACCTCGGCTCTTATAGGTGGTGGGATGTACGAGGTTGGCTCGTCATCGCAGCAGCCTCCGCAGCCTCAGCCTCAGGTTGATCTCGGGTGGACTGGTCCTACGTTGAGCTTTCCTCCTCCTGCGGAGACTGGAGCTGATGCTGGAGCTGGAGCCGGAGCTGATGGAGAGGTTACTCCTCGTACGGCGGAGTTTTATGCGATGATGGGTTTACGTCCCCCGGCGCCGTAGTTTATAACCTGTGCTTTTTATTATTTATTTGACTTTGTATAGAACTTTGCCTTTTAGTTAGACTCATTTTTTAGACATATTTGTATATACATTACTATTATGAGTTCATTTATTTATCATGTTTTTTCATTTATTATTATTATTATTATTATTATTATTATTATTATTATTATTATTATTATTATTATTATTATTATTATTATTATGTGCATGTTTATGTGTGTAAGAAAATGTGACAAATAATTTTGCGCAAAAAATTCTGTCATTTTTTTTTATTGATGGAGGGTATCCGACTTTCTCCCCCAAAAAGAAAAAAAAAATGAAAAAAGGAAAAGTCAAATAAAAAAAAAGGATTTATCAAAACTTGGAAGGTAGTCTAAATAAAATCCAAAATAATAATATAATTAATATAATAGCTACATTAATTAAAAGAAGGAATAAATGGAGATGTAGAAAAAGATAAGGAAGCCGTAAAGTCATTAGCAGACTCGAATTAAGTTAGAAACGCGGTTTTTAGAAAGCGCGTATGATGAGGCAAATTGCGCCAGCTGGCGCCACGCGTTTTGGTGTAGCGCAAGGCGCTACACTTAGCATTTGGCGCCAGGCTTTGGCGTCAGGCGCCAATAGTAGCGTCTGACGCTAAATAGCGCTGGCTCCAAATCCTTCCCAGATTAAAACTGCTCCGATTTCGTGCATAAATAGCCCCCTGCTCAGCCGATTCTTTTCATAATTTCAGCAAATAAAATAATTCTTAGCTTTAGAAAAATAATATCATGTCTCTAGTCACCAAAACTTTTACCCAATACACCTATGAATGGTGTCGGTCTCTTAATGCCAAAGAAGAAAATAATTAGATGTGTTTCACTTGGGGGGTATTTATGGTATCAAAGGGGTAGATCTTGACTTAGATTTTATTCATACTGCTATAGAATATTGGGATGTAGATACTCATTGCTTTAGAATAGGGTATGATGAAATTAGCCCTTTGCCGGAAGTATTTGGTGCTATTTTAGGTTTCCCTGCAATAGATCTTGTAGTAGTCCCTAGAATAGATGCATATTATTATAAGGATTTTGAACGCTTCTTCAATTTAAAAGAAAGGGATCTATCAAAAATAGTGGATGATAACATAGTTAATTTGAAAGAATTTGCTCGCTATTATTTTGATAAACCTTACTTCGAATCTTTTCATATTTATCGAACAAGGGATTTCTCATTTTGTATGCTTAATCAATTTTTTCTTACTAGTGGTAAAAATAATGAGGGTCAATCAATTATAACCACCGTGTTAGAACAAATTGAATCAGGGAGAAGTCCAATGCCTTTAATAGTTGGAGAGACTATGATTAGTCTTGATGAATTAAAGAGGAATCCAAAAGCGCCTTTTTGGGCTCTCTAATTTTATTACAGGTAGAAAAATAATATTTTTAATTACAGAAATCAAAAATATATTTTTGTATAGTAATAATAATTTATTTGCATTGCAATTTTTTTTTACAGATGTGGCTAATGGAAAGGCTGGAATTAATTAGCCCTCCAGACAATATTGAGAAGTACTCTCCAAATTGCTTCGTGAGGAGGAAGAAACGCTTCTTTAAGATGGGGCGCCATGAATGGAAGAGGGTCTTCGAATCCTGCAACTTTGCCATCAAGTGGGTCATCCCTTGGTGGAAAAAAGAAAGAATGGTTGGTGTCAACAAGCAACCATTCTTCCGTCTTCCAAGCTTGTCCCGTACAACTTATTATTATTATTATCCCTGCAGGGTAAAAAGGCAATACGACCTACTTCAGACTATTCCTTCCGGAGATCTTCGTCCTCCCTACGAGTTCATGTCTCCCAGGAAGTAGACAAATTTGATACTTATTGGAGTGTCAGACCTTTATGGGAAGTAATTACCCAAAAGGTTCCTCCTTCCTTGCCCAATGATGTGAAGAAGTGGCTGCTGAAGAAACCTTAAAAGGATTTGAAGAAAAATCAGGGTAAAACTGATGTGAAGAGTTGTCTAGGTGACAAGGTGGTTCCTATTAGGGAACTCTTAGGTGAAAGAATTGAATTCAAAATACCTACAATGCCTAGGAAGAAGAGTACAACAAAAGATAAGGGAAAAAGGAAAGTTGACACCACAGAGAAGAAAGCTTGGGTAGAAAAGAAGCATGGAGTCCTAGCTGAAGGGGAAACTATCTACTCCAAGATTGAATGTAGGTCCTCTAAAGGATTCCTACTAGCTAGAGGATAAGAAGGAAGAAGCAGACAAAAATTGGAAAAGGGCTAAGAAAGAGAAAGAAGATTAAGAGCATTGCTTAATTTCCAATTATTAGACTTAGTTTATTTTTTTTGTTATTTAAAGTTAATTTATTTAAGCTTTATTTAAATTCCATCAATAATGTAATTTATTTTATTAATGAAATTTCAACTTTTTAATTATGTACTTTAAATTTATTTTATTAAAGCAATGAAAACCGAAAAAAATTAATTTTCCAGAAATTTTTCGAGTACGGAAGTAAAAAATTTTCCGAAAAACACCGAAATGTTCCCAGAATTTAACTGTGAATTGGTGCCACAACTTCGAGACTGGCGCCGGCCGCGGCAGTTTGGCGTCAGGCGACGGAAGTCGTCGTCTGGCGCTAACGGTCATCGGCTGGCGCTAGAGTGTTTTCTGTGACGCCGATGTTCCGTCGATCTTCTGTCGAATTTTTAATTATTTCTAGGATGCGAGTTAAAGTGGCCGCACCCGTAAAGGGTTGCCTACGTATCCTTTCTTAAGGAATCAGGCCGAACGTAGCTCTGTTGAATATCCTACTCAAGTAATTATGGGTTGTATTTCTTAAGTTGGTCAAGATTTGTCATGTTCGAGAACTCATTGCCATCCATATCAGTTAATTTTGCTGCGCCTCCTGATAGGATTGTTTTGACAATGTAGGGTCCAGACCAATTAGATCTAAATTTACCCCTTGGATCTAAAACATTTTTCCTTAATGCTTTTTAACACCAAGTCTCCTACTTTGATGTTTCTTCTCTTAACCTTCTTATTAAAATTCCTAGCCATGCGAGTTTGATAACACTAAGTGTGATGTAGAGCTTCTAGTCGTTTTTCATCAAGTAGAATTAGCTCTTCATATCTTGCCCTTGTCCATTCAACTTCATCGAGTTTACTCTCTAACGCGACGCGTAGAGATGGAATCTCTAGTTCGACAGGTTGTACGACATCCATTCCATATACCAAGGAAAATGGCGTATTTCCTGTTGATGTGCGAATTGACGTGCGATAACCCCACAATGCGAAGTGAAGTTTGTAAGGCCAATCCTTATAATTTTCAGTCATTTTCTCGATGATAGTCTTTAGATTCTTATTAGCTGCCTCGATTGCTCCATTTGCTTGAGGCCTATAAGGGGAAGAATGGTGATGTTGAATGCCATATTTTTGTAACAATTCTTCACATTCGGCTTGAAAGTGAGTTCCATTGTCACTTATCATTTCATGTGGGACTTCATATCGACAAATAATATTTCTCTCAATAAAGAGTGCTACATGTTTTGCAATGAGTTTAGCGTATGATAGCGCTTTGACCCACTTTGTGAAGTAATCAATTGCTACTAAGATATATTCATGGCCTCCTGTTCCTGGGGGAGTGATTTTGCCGATGATGTCAATTCCCCACGTAGAGAATGGCCATGGCGACGTGTAGGTGTAGAGCAAGGATGGAGGAACATGTTGTAAATTGGTATAGATTTGGCACTTAGGGCATCTTTTTACGTATTGATGGAAATCCCTATTCATTGTAGTCCAATAATAATCCTTCTCGCATTATCTTTTGGACTAACATTTTGCCATTTATATGAGTGCCAAAAATTCCTTCGTGGACTATTCCCATTGCTCTTTGTGCGTCCTTTTTTCCTACACATAAGAGAGCTCGACCCTTAGGTACCCTTTTATGTTGCTCGTTGTCTATGAGTACATATTGGGAAGCCAAGAGTCTTAAGGCTCGTTTTGCTCTTTTGTCAGCATGGGGAGGATATTCTCCTTTGGTGACATAATTGAGTATATCCATGTACCACGGTTCTTCTTCTTCTTCTTCTTCTTCTTCTTCTTTCTTCTTCTTCTTCTTCTTCTTCTTCTTCTTCTTCTTCTTCTTCTTCTTCTTCTTCTTCTTCTTCTTCTTTCTTCTTCTTTCTTCTTCTTCTTCTTCTTCTTCTTCTTCTTCTTCTTCTTCTTCTTCTTCTTCTTCTTCTTCTTCTTCTTCTTCTTCTTCTTCTTCTTCTTCTTCTTCTTCTTCTTTCTTCTTCTTCTTCTTCTTCTTCTTCTTCTTCTTCTTCTTCTTCTTCTTCTTCTTCTTCTTCTTCTTCTTCTTCTTTCTTCTTCTTCTTCTTCTTCTTCTTCTTTCTTCTTCTTCTTCTTCTTCTTCTTCTTCTTCTTCTTTCTTCTTCTTCTTCTTCTTCTTCTTCTTCTTCTTCTTCTTCTTCTTCTTCTTCTTCTTCTTCTTCTTCTTCTTCTTCTTCTTTCTTCTTCTTCTTCTTCTTCTTCTTCTTCTTCTTCTTCTTCTTCTTCTTCTTCTTCTTGGACTACTTCATCATCTTCTATAGCCTGAATGTATGCTGGTTTGTGGCTTTTCTCTATATTTAGAGGCATTTGCTCGATTTCCGTGGGAATCCTAACCATTGAGGCTAGCCTTGCCAAGACTTCAGCAAATTGATTTTCTTCTCTAGGTAGACATTTGTATTCTACCTTCTCTAACTGATCAGTAAGAGTTTCCAGATAAGTTTGGTAAGGGGCTAGACTTTCACTCCTTACTTTCCACCTTTTGGATATTTGATTAATGATTAATGAAGAGTCTCCGAATATCCTTAACTTTTTTACTCCCAATGCCAAAGCTGTTTCAAGGCCTACCACGCATGCTTCGTATTCAGCAGCGTTGTTGGTAACGTCCAAATCAAGATTTATGGAGATTAGAACATGCTCTTATTTAGGTGATACTTGTAATACTCCAACGCCACATCCCTTTTTGTTTGAGGCTCCGTCAAAGTATAAGGTCCAAGTATTATCTTCAGTAACCATTAAGTCTTCATCTGGAAATTCATTGTCTTGTATCGGTGTTGAGTCTTTTATTGGAAAGTCTGCTAGAAAGTCTGACACCACAGATCCTTTGGTAGCTTTTTGCGGCATAAACCTTACATCAAACTGGGCTAAATTGACTATCCATCTCGATATGCGTCCATTGAGTGTAGATTTTTCGAATAGATACTTGAGTGGATCTAATCGAGAGACTACGAAGACGGTATGCACTAGCATGTAATGTCTTAGCTTGGTTGTGATCCACACCAAGGCGAGGCACAATTTCTAAAGTGGTGTATAGCGTGCTTCATATTCGAGCACTTTCTTGCTTAGATAGTAGATTGCGTTTTCTTTGCCTTCTTAAAGATTGGTTCACATATCGTCGTCAATTTTGATATGAACCAACTTATGCATTGCAACCAGCCAATAAATCCTCGAATCTGTTTCTCGGTTTTGGGCGGTGGCATTAACATGATTACTTTAATCTTGGTTGGGTCTATCTCTATTCCTCTAGAGCTTATGACATAACCCAAAAGCTTGCCTAAGGTGACTCTAAAAGTACACTTAGTGGGTTCAACCTCATATTGTATTTTCTTAGCCTTTCGAAAAATTTCCTTAAGGCTACTTGATGGCCTGGACGGTCTTTTGATTTCACAATCATGTCGTCGACATATACTTTGACTTTTTTATACATCATGTCATGGAGTAAGGCAGTTGTTACACGTTGGTAAGTAGCACTCGCATTTTTCAACCCGAATGGCATTACCGTGTAGCAGTAAGTGCCCCATGGTGTTATAAAGGTTGTTTTCTCCATGTCTTCTTCTTCCATGAGAATCTGATTATAACCTGCGTATCCGTCCATGAACGAGAGAAGCACGTGATTTGCCGTGTTATCTACCAGAATATCGATGTGTGGTAAAGGGAAGTCGTCCTTTGGACTTGCCTTATTTAGATCTCGATAGTCGACACACATTCTCACCCTTCCATCTTTTTTTGGAACTAGGACGACGTTGGCGACCCATTCAGGGTATTTGGATACCTTGATGAAACCTGCAGTTTTTTTTTGGACCTCTTCTTTTATTTTAAGAGCTACGTCGGGTTTCATTCGACGTAACTTTTGTTTTACAGGTTTCATTCCTGGAATTAGTGGTATAGTGTGTTGAGCTATTTCTCTATTAATGCCTGGCATATCTTCGTATGACCAAGCAAATACATCGATAAATTCTTTAAGTAGGTTAATTAAGTCGGTTTTTTCTGGTTCGTTAAGTGTTAGTCTGATTTGAACTTCTCTTTTATTGGTTGAATCGTTTGAGATATCAACCGTCTCAGTTTCTTCAATTACCGGCGTTTTCTTTTCGAGTGTTTCCATTGCTTTAATAAGTTCTTTGTCTTTTTCATTATTAGTTAAGCAATGCTCGTCATCTTGGGTTAGAGAAGAACACAAGACATAAGGAGAAGAAGAAATATTATTGTACTCTGAGATCATTACATCAAAGAGTGATATGTCCTCAGGGACTTGATCACTAACTATCCTAGGAGAAGAGATAAAGAGGGGAGGTGCTACTACTAAAGACCTAGATGACTTTATAGGGAGAGACTCCGACTCTGACTCAGACTCAGACGACTTTTCAAACATTGGTCCTTGCCCTGTCGTGATGGATATTTTTCTTCCACTCCGAGTAGTCACCTTGATAGTCTTGCGCCATCCTTGTAGTGATCCTTCGGCTGGAGTGATTAGCTTCGAGGGATCGAAGCTTTCGCTTTGTAGGAATGTTTGAATGAGCGAGGAGTTATCCTCTTTGTAAGTTGGCTCATTCTTTTCTCGCCCAAAAAGTACTCCCATGATGTTAAAGTCAAAGCATGGGGGTGCTTTCTCCTTATGGATAGGGGTTGGGATTTCATCCGTGAAATAACAATCCAAGAAAATCTCAACTCCCGGTTTCCTTATGCCGTTTACAACAAATGGCTTGGGAAATTCATGGCTTGGATAGTCCTCTCCTTATTTTATAAATTGACCACTAAGTGTAAGAGGGTACTTGTAGACACCCATTTGTGTCTCCCCAACAAACCCAGTGATGAGTACCTTTCACGTCGAATCATAATCGAATGAAGTGAAAGTGTGGAAAGTCTAGTGTTGCGGAAAGTATTAATTTCTTTTCTCTTCTCTCTGTTTTTGAAAACTTATTTTAAGAAAATAGTCAATCCAGTTTGGTTGGTCCATGATATGGGTCCAATAGTAGTGTAGTTGGATGGGGCTTACAAAGACCTTTCCAACGATATATTATAAGCCCAATTCCGATGAATATTGAGGAAGTTATGGCCAATTTACCAAACTGGGCCCGGTTTGAGCTTTATATGGGGCCCAATGATCTAGGGGAGGGCCTAATATGATTTATCATTCCTAATGCAATTAGGAATGGTTTTAGTCTTCTAGAATCTTCTAGAAGGTTCTTTTCATTCCTAATTCAATTAGCATTGATAAATTGACTTTGTTGACTTTTCAAAGTTTTAATCAAAATCAAATAGCATTTTCGAAGAAATTATATTATTTTATCCTCCAGTACGGTTAACTTATCGGATTTTCAATGACGCGTTGGTATCAGGCTTGGCGCCTAACCCCAGGCCTTGGCGCCTGGAACCAAGCTTGGCGCCTGGCGCTAGCCATTGGCGCCAGCTAGCCAGGGTTGGCGCCAACTCTGTTTCCTGAGCGTCAGACTCTGTTTTGTTAGTTTATCTTTTTTGGCTGATTTTCTCTATAAATATCGTATTAAAAACCCCGTTTCATTCATCAATTCTCACCATTCATCAACAATCAAGTTTCTTTCGCAAATCATTAATTCTTTAGCATTCTCTCTCTCATTCATTCATTCTTTCTAACTTTGTGTTTTATACAAAATTCCGCATTCGCAAGATCTAGAAACACCTAGCCATATTCGAAGTTGCCTTCGCCCTAGGCGTGAAAGGTTTTAATTTCTGAGGGTTTGGTCCCAAATCTCTCTTTCAATATTTTAATTTAACTGTTTTGTTTTATTATTTTCCTTGAATTTACTAACGTGTGTATTTTGTTATTAGAAAGAGGTACGAAGCATCAAAGTAAGTACTTTATTGATTAATTGATATTATGATGTAGAATTCATGTTTACATTGTTATTATGATATTCCTAGTATCATGTCTAGGGTATTTTTAATATGTTTATTATGATTCCTATGATGCCATTTATGTTCTTCCTAATATTTATGATTGTTAGTATCATGTTAGGGTTAAAGATTTGATTTTTATTGCTTAGTGACACGCTAGGGTTTGTTATTAATCTTGTTAGTATCATACCTAGGATCTTGCTATTTTTATTATGCTTTAATATTAACATGAACATGATTATGATTATAATTGTTATAATTTATGATGATTATTATTTTATTGATTATTTATTATGTTGCTTGATATTTATTATTTATTGCTTAATCACCTTTTATGCATGTTAAAGGGAATTTGGTACTTGTAATCACGCTTAATAAGATAATTAATAATCTTGTTAGGGTTAATGTGATTAGAATTCAAGTGATCGCCAATAATAGTTTATTTGTGCATTAAATTCAACCTACATAGATTAAACAGGTTTAGGGTTAATCCTAATGATTTCATGTTAATTAAAAAGCGCACATGAATACTAGCAGAATTAAGTAGAGGCCTATTATTAGGGCAGGTTCAATCTCTTTTAGGTTGGATATGTACCTTCATCCCCGAACCCTTATTTGGTTCTAGACCTTATGGAGTTGACGATATCTTGGATCTTTAAGGGGTGTAACCTTCATCTTATGAACGGTTTACAAGTTCCTAAAACTTGTTGGCGACTCTTTTGCTCTATCTTTTTCCCTTTTGGACGCCACCGTACTTTAGTGTATGATCACAGTGGGGTTCAAGCTAGTGGGATTTAAAGGTTTGAATTATTCCCTACAGTTTTCTGGCGACTCCACTGGGGAGGATTTCTATTTTAATTCCTGAATTTGTTTCGGCAATGATTTAGAATGAGTGGATGAGACTCGAAAAGTTCTAAGTATTTCATGTGCGTAATTTTGATTAACATTATTGTCATATGCATAAAAAATATCTTATTAGAAAGACCATCCATAATGATTTAAAAACATAGGATTTTACACGTAGGAAATTTGAGGAATGTCTTTCACAACTAGGACTGAAATAACACCGCGTGAAACTGGAAGATTTTATCGAGCACAGAAAGCTGCTGAGGCATGTGGGAAGTAGCGTCAGGGTCCAGAGCTTGGCGTTAGTGTTTTAGTTGTAGCGTCAGATGCCTGTATTGGCGCCAGGCGCTACAGTTAAAATCTGGCGCCAGTCTCTCTTTGTTGGCGCCAATTTCCCCCAATACCGAGCCAGAAATATGCGTTCTAATTTCGACCGGTTTTTCGTATTGTTTGCTCGATCCTACTTCCTGATTGAATTTTTTCTCACTTTTCTGAAACCCATATGTGTTCTACATATGGACATAACCCTCTGGGAATTCATGCTCCATCTACCTGATTGAACGCTCCGTGCAACAAAGGGTACATCCGATATGTTGAATTCACCAAACCATGGAAGCGAGTTTTTTCCTAAAACTCGTGGTGTCCCATCAACTCGCGCCAACCCTTCATGGTAAGGCTTCCGCGCGGTGCATCTGGACAATTAACCATGGACCCTCTTTAACTAAACCATATCTCGAACTTTAGAGAAATAGAGCCATGGTTAGGTTGCGAACGCATTGCATCATATTGTGCCTACTTGACTAATTGTGCATTATTTGTTGTGCATATATATTCTATGTTTTTCTTAACCGTTTGTTGACTTGTGTTGAGATTAAATAAATTAATGACTTAAAGAACTTTTCCTAATTAATTAATTAATTAGAGTCAATAAAGTCTAATATTTTAATCGGAATTGATCTAGTTCGACTTTAGGCATACCCCAGTTGACTAATAACACCGAGAACAGTCCCAGACCGAAGCTCCACTATTGGCGCTAAGGTCTGAGCTGTAGCGCCACACTATGGTGTGTAGCGTCTGACGACAGCTATGTTGTGTGGCACCAAGCTCCACAGTGTGACGCCAGTTATGTCGCTTGGCCGATAGTTCGGATTATTTGTCGAGTCATCACCTAGAGTCTGATTAACCAGTTTTCTGTTTACTTCGGTTAATTTTGCTGTCAATAATGTTTAATTCGGTAAATTTTGCTGTCAATGATCGAGTTTCGGCACTAAGTCCCATGGTCTTACACAAGAGTCCAAGCATGTCACTTACACTCAACGCACACACCAATACACATACTTTGACCATGATTAAGAGAGTCTTGTGTGCGCATTTTTCCGTCATTTTTTTAGGGGGGTAAGTCGGATATTAATCCTCCAATAGAAAAATAATAATACTTGGTTCCCCTAAAATATGTACATTATTTTTGCGAAAAATATGCACCCTTTTTTTCTTTTTTCTCTTTTTCCCTTAAAATAAACTATAAAGTCAAGTTGATTCGAGTCAAGTAATTAAAACGCAAAATGGTTTAATTTACAGCGCGTGGTAAAGAAAGGAAGGAAGATTAATCAAAGATAACCTCTTCGTACAAGTCCAACTTTTCGACAAACCTATAGCTCGCAAGAGGAAAGCAAGGGTTATAATGGCAACTCAAGAAGAAGTCAATGATCTTAAGAACCAAATGGCTACTGTGACTGAGACACTGAAGCTTCTCGCACTTAAGATCGATGATCCCATGAAGCAACAACAAATGAACCTCATGCAAGAGAGCCTAAGCAAGTTGTCCAGCGACTACAAGTTTCAAGAGCTTACATCACAAGGGGTCTCGGTGGAAAAATATCTTCTTCCGCAGAAGTTCAACGCCAACGACATCCCAAAAATCAGAGCAAGTGAAAACCCATACTTTCATTTAAGAGCATTTGAAACAATAATGAGTATCAAGGGTATCGATAAGAAGGTCTTCCCTTCTCTGCTCTCGCTATCTCTCGAGACCGTTTGCCAACAATGGTTCTTTTCTCTCGAGAAAGAAAAGACCTCTACCTGGGAGTCTATAGCAAACGCTTTCGTTGATAGGTACAAGTGCAACAATCAAGTCGAGACTGATCATAGAGAACTTGAAATCTTTAAACATAAAGAGAATGAAGGCTTCACCTCTTTCTTTAACAAGTGGAGAGAAACCTCAACTAAAATGATTGAGGTGCCAAGTGAAAAAGAGTCTATGAGACTATTTATCAAGAATCTCCAAGAAAAATATTCCAAACATCTTAAATATCAAAATAATCTCCATACCTTTAAGGTTGTTTATGACATTGGGATCAATATTGAAGATGAATTGGCTAAGTCAAAAGCTGCCAACAATAACTGCAACAGTGGCTGGAAAGGAAAGAAGAACGACAATCCTTCTTCTTCCAAAACCGCCCACTCAAATAATGTTAGCACCTTTAATTTAGGAGAAGTTCTTGCCATGAACAACCAAGGACAGAAAAAACCATATAGGAGGAACTTCACTCCTATTGGCATGAGTTATGACACCGAATTTGATCGATTAAATGCAAACGGTCTTATAACTCCCATTGGACCATTTGGGGACCCACCAGTCGAGAAGAGGTCGGTTAACTGGAACCCCAATGCACACTGCAAGTATCACCAAGGTAGGGGCCATTCTACTAAAAGCTATTGGAAGCTTAAGGAAGCTATCCAAGACCTAATCGACAATAACAAACTACTGTTGCCCCCTGCCAGTAAGAAGCCAAGCATCGACAATGCACCTCTATCTCATACTCTGGCTATCTCCGATGAGGAAAACGAGGTTGACCCCTCCTCTCTCATTAAACCCGTCAAAGAAATAGAAGAAGAGATCTTTTTCGATGTCAAAGATAGCCTTCCAAAACCGGAAAATAAGGAAGACATACAATTGCCCACACTGTCTATGAAGGAGGCACCGCAACTACTACGTGAAGCTCTCAAAGTTATGAACGAACTCCATAGGAAATATGATGAGCTTCCACTTCCGAAAGAAGAACCTAAAAGAGAATTCACACCAGTGAGAACGACTTATGAGGCAAAGCATTTTCCCTTACAAGTCACTGAAAAACCCAAGAAGAGCAGTAGAATCTACACTCCAATTGGGATCCCATATGTGCAAATGTTCGAAATGCTCTCCAAGAGTGGCGAGGTCAAACCTCTCGAACCGAGACCATTCGAGTCATTAAAAAGGACAAATAGATATTACTGCCAATATCATCAATCAGGGGGTCACACCATAGAAAACTGTTTCAAATTCAAGGATTTGGTACAGAAAATGATTGATGAAAAGAAACTAGTCCAAGTTCAACAAGAAGAGGACACAACCATTAATGGAGTTTGGGACAGTGATGAAGAAGATGTCTATCTAAAGGACATAGTAGGACCTTCACCTTCTATATCATACACCACAGATGACATTTGGGCTGAAGAAGAGTCATCAATAGACGTCTTCACAAGATCTGGGAGAATGCAACCTCCCGTTTCAACACAACCTATGCCCACCACATGTCAAGTTCCCATACCTATCATCGACGACAATGACATTATTAAACAGTTTAAGAAGACAAAAGTTGAGATGAATGTGTGGAAACTTCTGGCAACATCTCGAGAGCATAGGTTGGCTGTAATGAATGCCTTGGACAAAATCGGGATAGATTCTGACACTACTCCTGAGGGACTGGCTAACTTCCTCACAAGTGACCTTCCTAGTCCGATTAATTTGATCACCTTTTTTGACAAAGGTTTACCCCTAGAAGGTGACAAACATTACAAGGCATTAAACCTCACGGTAGTCTGCAAAAGGATGAATGTTCCCATGACTCTAGTAGACAATGGATCGGCTATCAATGTCTGTCCACTTAGAACTGCGAGGATGCTCGGCATAAGGGACAAAGATTTAACTCCGTCCACACAAGGAATAAGAGCCTACAATAATACTCGATGTCAAGCTCTTGGCAAAATAACCCTAAATGTGACGGTAGGAGAAATAGAACGTGCTACTACTTTTCAAGTAGTGGACATCAAAGCCTCATTCAACTTGTTGTTGGGATGCCCTTGGCTTCATGATCTAAAGGCCGTCCCTTCATCTCTCCACAAACAGGTGAAAGCTATAGTTGGAGGAATTCCAATCACTATCGATGCTTCGCCCATGAGAATCAAATCCATAGAGAATCCAATTATTAATGTGGAGCACGACGAAGATGATGAAGACCTATGGGGCTTTAACGAATAAGTCTCCTTAATCCAGGAGGAAGAAAGGACATCTCTTTGCCATGACCCCCATTCCAACATGATTGTCAACACCATGCCGAAGAAACAAGGACACTTCCCTGGGATGACCCTAGGGAAGAAGAAAGGGATAGCAAAATCGCTGAAGCCACCTGGCCTCCCCAAGTTAGATACTTTCGGACATGGTTTCGAACCTACTCGGAAAGATCTCAAGCGAGCCTAGGACAAGTTGAAAGCACGTAGGGATGCTCGCATTCAAAAGAAAGCAATTCCAATGGATCAGTACCCTCTTACGCTTAATGGCCAGTTCATAAAAGAAGGAGAGGACTATCCATGCCATGAATTTCCCGAGCCATTTGTTGTAAAAGGCATAAGACAACCAGGATTCGAGATTTTCTTGGATTGCTACTTCACTGATGAAATCCCAACTCCCGTCCATAAGGAGAAAGCACCCCCATGCTTTGACTTTAACGTCATGGGATTACTGTTTGGGCGAGAAAAGAATGAGCCAACTTATGAAGAGGATAACTCCTCGCTCATTCAAACAGTCCTACAAAGTGAAAGCTTCGACCCCTCGAAGCTAATTACTCCAGCTGAATGATCACTACAAGGGTGGCGCAAGACTATCAAAGTGACTACTCCAAGCGGAAAGAAGATATCAATCACGACGGGGCAAGGACCAATGTTCGAAGAGTCGTCTGAGTCAGAGTCCGAGTCAGAGTCTTTCCCTTTAGAGTCTTCTAAGTCTTTAGTAGTAGCACATCCCCCTCCTATTTCTTCTCCTAGGATAGTAAGTGATCCAGTCCCTGAGGACATATCACTCTTTGATGTAATGATCTCAGAGTATAATAATATTTCTCATTCTCCTTACTTCTTGTGTTCCTCCCTAACCCAAGATGATGAGCATTGCTTAGCTAACGATGAAAAAGACAAAGAAATTATTAAAGCAATGGAAACGCTCGAAAAGAAAACACCAGTAATTGAAGAAACTGAAACAGTTGACATCTCGAATGATTCAACTCATAACAGAGAAGTTAAAATCGGACTAACATTGAATAAACAAGAAAGAACCGATTTAATTAACTTACTTAAAGAATTTATCGATGTATTTGCTTGGTCATATGAAGATATGCCAGGAATTAATAGAGAGATAGCTCAACACACTATACCACTAATTCCAGGAATGAAACCTGTAAAACAAAAGTTGCGTCGAATGAAACCCGACGTAGCACTTAAAATAAAAGAAGAAGTTCAAAAACAAATAACTGCAGGTTTCATCAAGGTATCCAAATACCCCGGATGGGTCGCCAACGTCGTGCCAGTTCCAAAGAAAGACGGAAGGGTAAGGATGTGTGTCGACTATCGAGATCTAAATAAGGCAAGTCCAAAGTACGACTTTCCTTTGCCACACATCGATATTCTGGTAGACAACACGACAAATCACGCGCTTCTCTCATTCATGGATGGATACATAGGGTAAAATCAGATTCTCATGGCAGAAGAAGACATGGAGAAAACAACCTTTATAACACCATGGGGCACTTACTGCTACACGGTAATGCCATTCGGGTTGAAAAACGCGGGTGCTACTTACCAACGTGCAACAACTTCCTTACTCCATGACATGATGCACAAAGAAGTTGAGGTATATGTCGACGACATGATTGTGAAATCAAAAGACCGTTCAGGCCATCAAGTAGCCTTAAGGAAATTTTTTGAAAGGCTAAGAAAGTATAACATGAGGTTGAATCCATCAAAATGTGCTTTTGGAGTTACCTCAGGCAAGCTCTTGGGATATGTCATAAGCTCTAGAGGAATAGAGGTAGATCCAACCAAGATTAAAGCAATCATGTCAATGCCACCGCCCAAGACTCAGAAGCAGATTCGAGGATTTATTGGCCGGTTGCAATACATAAGTAGGTTCATATCAAAACTGACGACAATATGTGAACCAATCTTCAAGAAGCTCAAGAAGAATGTACCAGTAATATGGGATGACGAGTGTCAAAAATCCTTTGAAAAGATCAAAGCCTATCTCGCAAATCCTCCCGTATTAGCGCCAGCACTTCCCGGAATACCTCTTAGGTTATATTTGACGGTTACCAAAGAGAAAATGGGAGCCATGCTAGCACAAGAAATAGAAGGCAAAGAGAACGCAATCTATTACTTAAGCAAAAAGATGCTCGAATACGAAACACGCTATACACCGCTCGAGAAATTGTGCATCGCCTTAGTGTGGGCCACAACTAAGCTACGACATTACGTGTTGGTGCATACCGTTTTTGTAGTCCCTTGATTAGATCCACTCAAGTATCTGTTCGAGAAATCTACACTCAATGGACGCATATCAAGATGGATAGTCAATCTAGCCCAGTTTGATGTACGGTTTATGCCAAAAAAAGCTATTAAAGGATCCTTGGTTTCAGACTTTCTAGCGGATTTTCCAATAGAAGACTCGACACCAATACAGGACAATGAATTTCCAGATGAAGACCTAATGGTCACTGAAGATGATACTTGGACCTTGTATTTTGACGGAGCCTCAAACCAAAAGGGGTGTGGCGTTGGAGTGCTACTAGTATCACCTAAAGAAGAGCACGTTCCAATCTCAATAAAGCTTGATTTTGATGTTACCAACAACGCTGCTGAATATGAAGCATGCGTGGTAGGCCTTGAAACAGCTTTGGCATTGGGAGTAAAGAAGTTAAGGATATTCGGAGATTCTTCTTTGATCATCAATTAGATATCTAAAAGGTGGAAAGTAAGAAGCGAAAGCCTAGCCCCATACCAAACCTATCTAGAAACTCTTACCGATCAGTTAGAGAAGGTAGAATACACATATCTAACTAGAGAAGAAAACCAATTTGCTGATGCCTTGGCAAGATTAGCCTCAATGGTTAGGATTCCCACGGAAATCGAGCAAATGCCTCTAACTATCGAAAAAAGGCACAAACCAGCATACATCTAGGCTATAGAAGACGACGACTTAGTCCAAGGCGAAGAAGAAGAAGAAGAACCGTGGTACATGGACATACTCAATTATGTCACTAATAGAGAATACCCTCCTCATGCTGACAAAAGAGCAAAGCGAGCGTTGAGACTTTTGGCTTCTCAATATGTACTCATAGACAACGAGCTACATAAAAGGGTACCTAAAGGTCGAGCTCTCCTATGTGTAGGAAAGGTGGATGCACAAAGTGTAATGAGAATAGTTCACGAAGGAATCTGCGGCACTCATGTAAATGGCAAAATTTTAGTCCAGAAAATAATGCGAGAAGGATATTATTGGACTACAATGAATAGGGATTACTATTAATATGTAAAAAGATGCCCTAAGTGCCAAATTTATGCCAATTTACAACATGTCCCTCCATCTTTGCTCTACACCTACACATCGCCATGGCCATTCTCTACATGGGGAATTGACATAATTAGCAAAATCACTCCCCCAGGAACAGGAGACCACGAATTTATTCTAGTAGCAATTGATTACTTCACAAAGTGGGTCAAAGCGCAATCATACGCTAAACTCACTGCAAAACATGTAGCACTCTTTATCGAAAGAAATATTATTTGTCGATATGGAGTCCCACATGAAATGATAAGTGACAATGGAACTCACTTTCAAGCCGAATGTGAAGAATTGCTACAAGAATATGGCATTTAACATCATAATTCTTCTTATAGACCTCAAGCAAACGGAGCAGTCGAGGCAGCTAATAAAAATCTAAAGACTATCATTGAGAAAATGACAGAAAATTATAAGGATTGGCCTGACAAGCTTCACTTCGCATTGTGGGGTTATCGCACATCAATCCGTACATCAATAGGAAATACGCCATTCTCCTTGGTATATGGAATGGATGTCGTACAACCCGTTGAACTAGAAATACCATCTCTACGCATGGTGCTAGAGAGTAAACTCAATGAAGTTGAATGGACTAGGGCAAGATATGAAGAATTAATTCTACTCGACGAAAAACGACTAGAAGCTCTATATCACACTCAGTGTTACCAAACTCGTATGGCTAGGCATTTTAATAAGAAGGTCAAGACAAGAAATATCAAAGTAGGAGATTTGGTATTAAAAGCACTAAGGAAAAATGTTTTAGATCCAAGGGGAAATTTTAGACCTAACTGGTCTGGCCCCTACATTGTCAAAACAATCCTGTCAGGAGGTGCAGCGAACTAACTGATATGGATGGCAATGAATTCTCAAACATGACCAATCTTGAACAACTTAAGAAATACTACCCATAATTACTTGAGTAGGATACTCAAGAGAGCTACGTTCGGCCTGATTCCTTAAGAAAGGATACGTAGGAAACCCTTTATGGGTGCGGCCACTTTATTTTTCGACATTTCCGCGTTCCAGAATTAATTAAAAATTCAACAGAAAATCGGCGAATTATTGGCGTCGCAGAGCAGAGCCTGGCGCCAGCCATAAGTCATCAGCGCCAGCCGATGGAATTGGCGCCTGACGCCAGACTTCAAAAGCTGGCGCCAAATGCCTATAACTGGCGCCAATTCAGGAATAAAATTTGGGCGAATTTCGGTGTGTTTTGAAAAATTTTCGACTTCCGTACTCGAAGAATTTCTGGAAAAATTAATTTTTTTCGATTTTCATTGCTTTAATAAAATAAATTTAAAGTAAACAATTTAATTGAAAGCTAAAATTTCATTAATAACATAAAATTACATTATTGATGGAATTTAAATAAGGCTGAAATAAATTAACTTTAAATAAAAATAACAATCTAAGTCTAATAAATCTAAAGCTAAGCAATGCTTTTAATCTTTCTTTTCCTTTCTAGCTCTTTTCCAATTCTCTTCTGCTTCCTCCTCTTCATCCATAACTTTAGCTAGTAGGCATCCTTTAGAGGACCTACATTCAATTTTGGAGTGGATGGTCTCCCCTTCAGCTAGCACTCCATGCTTCTTTTCCACCCAAGCTTTTTTGTCTGTGGTGTTAGGCTTCCTTTTTCCTTTGTCTTTGGTGGTATTTTTCTTCCTGGGCATTGTAGGTGTTTTGAATTTAATTCTTGCACCTAAGCGTTCTTTGGCAGGAGTCACCTAGACGATTCTTCACATCGGCTCTACCCTGATCAATCGAAGATTTCTTCAGCAACCACTTCTTTACATCATTAGGCAAAGAAGGAGGAACCTTTTGGGTAATCACTTCCCATAAAGGTCTAGCGCTCCAGTAAACATCGAATCTATCTACTTCTTGAGATACAGGGTACTCATAGGGAGGACGAAGATCCCCGGAGGAATATTCTGAAGCAAGCCGTATTGTCTTTTTACCCTACAGGGATAATAATATGTTACACGAGACAAGCTTGGAAGACGGCAGAAAGGTTGCTTGTTAACACCAACCATCCTTTCTATTTTCCACCATGGGATGACCCACTTGATAGCAAAATCACGTGATTCAAATACTTTTCTCCACCCATGACGCCCTATTTTAGGGATGCGCTTCTTCCTTCTCACGAAGCAATTGGGAGTATATTTTTCAATGTCGTCCGGAGGGCTAATTAATCCTGGCCTCTCCATTAGCCACATCTGTAAAAATTGCAATGCAAATAAATTATTATTACAATACAAAAATATATTTTTGATTTCTGTAATTAAAAATATTATTTTTCTACCTGTAATAAAATTGGAGAGCCGCGAAGAGGCGCTTTTGGGTCCCTTTTCAATTCGTCTAGACTAATCATAGTCTCTCCAACTATCAATGGCATTGGGTTTCTCCCTGATTCAATTTGTTCTAGTACAGTGGTTATAATTGATTGACCCTTATTACTTTTACCACTACTAAGAAAAAATTGATTAAGCATGCAAAATAAGAATGCCCTTCTTCTATATATATGAAAATATTCAGAAAGAGGTTTATCAAAATAATGGCGTGCAAATTCTTTCAAATTAACTATATTGCCATCTACTATTTTTAATAAATCCCTCTCCTTTAAATTAAAGAAGCGCTCAAAATCCTTATAATAGTATGCATCTACTCTAGGGATTACTACGAGGTCTATTGCAGGGAAGCCTAAAATAGCACCAAATTCCTCTGGCAAAGGGCTAATCTCATCATACCCTATTCTGAAACAATGAGGATCAACATTCCAAAATTCTAAAGCAGTATGTATGAAGTCTAGGTCAAGATCTACCCCTTTGATGCCATAAATTCCACCCAAGTTAAATAAATGTAATTCTTTTCTCTCCCTCGCATTAAGAGATCGACACCATTCATGAGTGTATTGGGTGAAGGTTTTGGTGACTAAAGACATGATTATTATTTTTTTCTAAAGGAGAGAATAATTTTATTCGCAGAAATTATGAGAAGAATCGACTGGGCAGGGGGATATTTATACACAAATTGCTAGGAATTTTAATCAGATCAAAACACAGCTTCAGCGTCAATTGGCGCCAGCCACCAGCGCTTGGCGCCACACGCTAAGTGTAGCACCTGACGCCCAAGCCATAGTGTGGCGCCAGCTGGCATCAAGTTGCCAGACCAGCCACACGTGCTCAGCTTGCGTTTTTAATATTAGACACAAGTTGGTTAATGACTTTATGGCTCCATTTAATTTTCCTAAACACTTTTTTTATCTTTTTTCCTAATTCATTAAATATAGCTATTATTTTTTTAATTTAATTTATATTATTCTTTTTGGACTTTATTTTAAATTCTAAAAACCCGACATTTTTATTCGATTTTTTCCTTTTTTATTTTTTCTTTTTTGGGGGAGAGAGTCGGATACCCTCCATCAATAATAAAAATGACGGAAATTTTGCGCAAAATTGTTCTCACACTTTTCTTGCACACACTAACATACACATAATAATAAACAGTAAATAAATTCATAATAGCATAAATATACAAAATGTGTCGATAAATAATGAGTCAAAGGCAAAGTTCTATAAAAAAAGTCAAAATAAAATATACACAGGAACAAACTACGACGCCTGAGGACGTAGGCCCATCATGTTATAAAACTGCGCCGTACGAGGAGTCACCTCTCCACCGGCTCCAGTTCCAGCACCAGCTCCAGTCTCCGTAGGGGGAGGAAGACTCAATATGGGACCACTCCAGCCAAGATCAACCTGAGGCTGAGGCCGCGGAGGCTACTGCGATGACGAGCCGACCTCTTACATCCCACCACCTCTGAAAGCCGAAGTAGCCTCTCTTACCGGTGCGGCATGAGCACCCTCAGAAGAAGATCCCGAGCCCTCAGCAACGTCGGCTCGAGCAGCCTCAGAGCGACCGCCTCTACCCCCTGACGAAGTGCGATGACGTCTCGAGCTAGACCTCGCTGGATCCCTCCACCCCTCAAGTCTCGTGCGGGTGTGAGAAGCGATAGGCTGGCTCTGCAAAAAGAGTTAAATCAGAAACAAAGAAAAACTGAAGCGACAATGCAAAAAAATAATGAGAAAGGCTACCTCTCGGACGACGTCATCCCGACGGCAAGTGGCCGCGTTCCTCATCCGGACGAGCTTGCTCCGGAAGGCATCTATGCATCATGCCATAGCCAAAACCACCTCGCGTGAAAACTGTTAGAAAAATAAGTCAGTAAATATGCATGATACACATGAACACAAAAATTCTGAATTAAAACTAGGCTTACTCCAGTGTGGTGGCGAGGAATCGACCGCTCTACGAAGCGCTCGCCCTCGGGAGCCGGAGGAATCATCTCCTCGATCGGCCCGTAGATCCCCTAGTAGTTGATGGACATATTGGGCGGCACGAACTCAGCAACACCGTTCTGATAAAAATAGAAAAAATCAGTAAAGTATTACTTGGGGGGCTAATTAGTGAAAAATGAAAGCTAAAAATCTTACCCCTCACATCCTCAGCCGGAACAGGGGCTGGAGCTAATAAAGGTAGTAGCTCCTCAGCATAACACCGCCCGAGGATCACATGGGACCGCCAAGGGGTACCAGCTCCCTCAGACATGCTCGAAAACCGCGCCCCGTCGAACATATGACGTGGTGGAGCAGCAGGAACGACGAAGACATCAGAAGAGCTGTCTAGCGACCCTCTCTCCTAAGTACGCGACCGCTCCATAGGTCCCCAGAAAATAGCGACGCTCAGCAGAGTACTGTGCGGCTAATCCAGGGATTGTCCAACCGCCCCACGGTCGGTATACCACCTCAGGTCCCTATAAAAAGCATCAATTAGGAAAGAATACATCTAAAGCACCGCGAAAAAGCAAGATAAGCAATAAAAGTCGTACCGAGATGATCCAGTTCCGGACACGTGCAGTAGGCGTGTCCACGTGGTGGCCGCCCCAAGAGGCACTCACTGGAAATCCCCTCGGCGATGGTCTCGCCGGCGCAACGGAAGGAAAGTACTCGTAGAACCAGATCTAAAAAGAGCTAAAGTGTGAGTAAATGCTAACTAATATGCAGGGCTAAACTTTATAGGGAGTAGATGTTTACCTCTACGACCTTTCAAAAAGCAGACAAAGCAACGTTCGCCCCAAAAGATCGGTGTCGGCACGAGTCCCTAAGCGCACGAACGAAGTCAGCATAGGCCAAACTGGCCTAGTCATAAGTCCCGATCCGCTGGAGATCACGTACAGCGGGAAGGTAGTAAAGCAATGTCATACTACCCTTGTCAGGGGAGAATGTCCCTGACAACAACATCAGCACAAAGATGCGCACCCGCTGCTCTTGGGTGGTCGCATCGTCATCAAGAGCCGCTGCCAGCGTCGAGCAGCGAATTCCCCTTGCACTTAACTAAGTCGTCTCGACCTCAGCTCGGGCCCGAATAGTGATCGGCCCCAACAACTCCTCGACCTTTGAAGAGAAGACGTCGATCCCACTGTCGAACGGTAATGGCACAGAAGTGAACTCCAGTCCTGTGATGAGACTGAAATCCATAGGGGTGACCATCATCTTGCCCCAAGGGAAATGGAAGGTGTTGGTGGTGTCCCAGAAGAACTCCACCAAAGCACGCACTACGTGGTGACCCCCGCTGGAGGCGACCATAGCCTCGGAGGTCTCGAACAAAGTGGCTAGCCCGCAAGACTCCCATAGGAGCCTCGTCTCAAGATCCCTGGCGATGTGCATCCTATATAAATCGCCTAAACCGTCACAGCCAGAGCCGTGATGCCGTGTCCTCCCGAGCTCGGTGCCTTGTCTCACCCTCTCAGAAATGTGGTGGACAGGAGCAAAGAACAGAGTCCGCTCGTCCCACTCCGGAAGTCGACCAAGTGAAGTGGAAGGCGTGACGTCGTCCTCCACGGGCTCATGCTCCCGTCTAGTGTTTCGAGACCGTGAACCCGAGCCTCGTCGTCTAGCCATGCTACATTGTGCAAAATCATCATAAATTAAGGTTCTATAGTATCTAAGGTTCGCTTAGCCGCATGATACTATGTTCGCAAAAGCAGAGTACGTAGTACTAAAACAGAGTACAAATTCAAATTGAGCATGACAGCATTTTTCAAGCAATCAAACAATTTCTTGCAACACTATAGTGATTATTGTGACAAATTGAACAAGAATTGCTAGCAAAAATGTCAAGAACGAGTCACATTGTTCTTCACGACCTTAAGAGATCCAACAATGGCAAATTGCTCATTTCTTCACCAAATTGAGTCAAACAAGTCTCAAATTACTCCTAAGGCTACAAACATAATCAAGCAATTTCATGGCATAAAACTTGACAAACAAAGCAAATTGAGCATTATAAATTTCGAATTTTCATGAAATTTGTGAATAAACATGCCAAGAATTCATAAAAACTGATGTGAGTTTGAGGAAAACTTACATAGATCAGGAAAATAGATAAAAAGAGCTTTTTTTTGCAACAAATTTGAGCGAATTCGGTTGAAAAACGAGCAAGTAATGAGCAATTGAAGCTTTCGGGTTTCGTCGAGCAGTTTCGCAACAAACAGAGCAGCGAAATGAAGAGGAAAGGGGTATTTAAGAAAGACCCCGTGCTGGCGCCAGTCCCTATGCATTGGCGTCACAAATTAGGCTTGGCGCCTGGCGCCAACATCAGCGCCTGGCGCTAACGCTAAATAGCTGGCGCTGATGGTTTTTCAGCGACGCCAAAGCATCCAGCCACCTGATGAGGTTGTGCTAGTCTTCTGCAACATATTTTCGGGTTCCTTGGTACTCCATTTAGCCCCTCTAAGCAATTTGACATGATTTAGTAATCGGCTTGATTACATAAAGTGATCGATCTGATAGGAGATCGTCTCACTTAGTTTAAAGCACTTAAGCATTGGCTCATTAGCAAAAAGGCACCGACATATAGGTTCAAAAGCGCATAAAGGCACCGACATACAGGTTCAAAGCAACGGAAGCGTCGATGTACAGGCATAGCGGAAGTAAAGTTCAAGCGAACTTTTAAAGATCGACAGGCGTGGATCTTCGGTAATTTCCTTTGGAAAATTATCGCATCAAATGAGGATGACTTCAAGAGAAGATGTCTTCGACGACATTCCCTAGCTTGCGGAGAGTTGTCACGAACAAATGGAGGTAATTTCGGGCGAAGTTATCTTCGATAGTATTCCCTAGGATGTGGAATATTATCAATGCGGATGAGGATTATTTCAAGAGAAATAATCTTCGATAGTGTTCCCTAGGATGTGGGATATTATCAATGCGGATGGAGATTGTTTCAAGAGAAATAATCTTCGATGGTATTCCCTAGGATGTGAAATATTATCAATGCGGATGAGGATTGTTTCAAGAGAAATAATCTTCGATAGCGTTCCCTAGGATGTGGAATATTATCAATGCGGATGGAGATTATTTCAAGAGAAATAATCTTCGATGGTATTCCCTAGGATGTGGAATATTATCAATGCGGATGAGGATTGTTTCAAGAGAAATAATCTTCGATGGTATTCCCTAAGATATGGAATATTATCATTGCAGGGAGGATCGTTTCAAGCGAAGCAATCTTCCAAATTGGAAGTAGTTACAGGCATAGCGGTTTTCAAGCGGGATGACATTCTCTAGCTTGCAGGAGGTCATCAAAACAACAAGGATGCGGTACAATCGGTTACTTTCAGAGATGTGTGCTCGACGGTGCAAGATACGCGTTTCTTAACTCTTTTTTCTGTTTAACAAATGATAGTTTGCAGGTATCGGCGTTACAAGAGTGATTTAGGATCGCATAACGTTCTGAATCATTCTCCGTCCCTATCGCTACTTTGACTTTTGTTTTCGACACTTGCGTTTCTCCAAACTCAGTCAAAGTGGGGGCTTCTGTAGACACCCATTTGTGTCTCCCCAAAACCAAACCCAGTGATGAGTACCTTTCACGTCGAATCATAATTGAATGAAGTGAAAGTGTGGAAAGTCTAGTGTTGCGAAAAGTTTTAATTTCTTTTCCCTTCTCTCTGTTTTTGAAAACTTATTTTAAGAAAATAGTCAATCCAGTTTGGTTGGTCCATGATATGGGTCCAATATTAGTGTAGTTGGATGGGGCTTACAAAGACCTTTCCAACGATATATTATAAGCCCAATTCCGATGAATATTGAGGAAGTTATGGCCAATTTACCAAAATGGGCCAGGTTTGAGCTTTATATGCGGCCCAATGATCTAGGGGAGGGCCTAATATGATTTATCATTCCTAATGCAATTAGGAATGGTTTTAGTCTTCTAGAATCTTCTAGAAGGTTCTTTTCATTCCTAATTCAATTAGCATTGATAAATTGACTTTGTTGACTTTCAGAGTTTTTATCAAAATCAAATAGCATTTTCGAAGAAATTATATTATTTTATCCTCCAGTACGATAAACTTATCGGATTTTTGAAAACGCGTTGGTATTAGGCTTGGTGCCTAACCCCAGGCCTTGGCGCCTGGAACCAGGCCTAGCGCTAGCCATTGGTGCCTGGCGCTAGTGCTGGTGCCTGGCGCCAGCTAGCCAGGGTTAGCGCCAGCTTTGTTTCCTGAGCGTCAGACTCTGTTTTGTTAATTTATCTTTTTTGGCTGATTTTCTCTATAAATATCGTATTAAAAACCCGGTTTTCATTCATCAATTCTCACCATTCATCAACAATCAATTTTCATTCGCAAATCATTAATTCTTTAGCATTCTCTCTCTCATTCATTCTTTCTAACTTTGTGGTTTTATACAAAATTCCGCATTCGCAAGATCTATAAAGTAGAAACACCTAGCCATAATCGAAGTTGCCTTCGCCCTAGGCGTGAAAGGTTTTAATTTCTGAGGGTTTGGTCCCAAATCTCTCTTTCAATTATTTAATTTTACTGTTTTGTTTTATCATTTTCCTTGAAGTTACTAACGTGTGTATTTTGTTATTAAAAAGAGGTACGAAGCATCAAAGTAAGTACTTTATTGATTAATTGATATTATGATGTAGAATTCATGTTTACATTGTTATTATGATATTCCTAGTATCATGTCTAGGGTATTTTTAATATGTTTATTATGATTCCTATGATGCCTTTTATGTTCTTCCTAATATTTATGATTGTTAGTATCATGTTAGGGTTAAAGATTTGATTTTTATTGCTTAGTGACATGCTAAGGTTTGTTATTAATCTTGTTAGTATCATGCCTAGGATCTTGCTATTTTTATTATGCTTTAATATTAATATGAACATGATTATGATTATAATTGTTATAATTTATGATGATTATTATTTTATTGATTATTTATTATGTTGCTTGATATTTATTCTTTATTGCTTGATCACCTTTTATGCATGTTAAAGGGAATTTGGTACTTGTAATCACGCTTAATAAGATAATTAATAATCTTGTTAGGGTTAATGTGATTATAATTCAAGTGATCGCCAATAATAGTTTATTTGTGCATTAAATTCAACCAACATAGATTAAACAGGTTTAGGGTTAATCCTAATGATTGCATGTTAATTAAAAAGCGCACATGAATACGAGTAGAATAAAGTAAAGGCATATTATTAGGGCAGGTTCAATCTCTTTTAGGTTGGATTTGTACCTTCATCCCCGAACCCTTATTTGGTTCTAGACCTTATGGAGTTGACGATCTCTTGGATCGTTAAGGGGTGTAAACTTCATCCTATGAATGGTTTACAAGTTCCTAAAACTTGTTGGCGACTCTTTTGCTCTATCTTCTTCCCTTTTTGACGCCACCATACTTTAGTGTATGATCACAGTGGGGTTCAAGCTAGTGGGATTTAAAGGCTTGAATTATTCCCTACAGTACTGATCCATTGGGATTACTTTCTTTTGAGTGCGAGCGTCTCTACGTGCCTTTGTTTTTTCCTGGGCTCGCTTGAGATCTTTCCGAGTTGGTTCGAAACCAAGTCCGAAATTGTCTAACTTAGGGAGACCAGGTGACTCCATCGGTTTTGCTATTCCCTTCTTCTTTCCTAAGGTCATCCTAGGAAAATTTCCTTGTTTCTTCAGAATAGCATATACAATTATGTTGGAATGGGGGTCATGGTAAAGAGGGGTCCTTTCATCTTCCTGGATTAAGGAGACCTCTTCGTTAAAGCCCTATAAATCTTCATCATCCTCGTCGTGCTCCACATTAATTATTGGGTTTTCTATGGACTTGATCCTCATAGGTGAAGCATCGATGGTGATATGAAATCCCCCAACTATAGCTTTTACTTGTTGGTTGAGAGATAAGGGGACGGCCTTTAGGTCATGAAGCCAAGGGTGTCCCAACAGTAGATTGAATGAAGCTTTAATGTCTACTACTTGGAAAGTAGTAGCATGTTCTATTGCTCCCGCCATTACATTCATGGTAATTTTACCGAGATCTTGACGACAAGTGTTGTCGTAGGCCCTTATTCCTTGTGTTGACGGAGTTAAATCTTCATCCCTTATGCCTAGCATCCTCGTAGTTCTAAGTGGACAGACGTTGATGGCCGATCCATTATACTATCTACAAGAGTCATAGGGACGTTCTTCCTCTTGCAAACTACCATGAGGTTTAACGCCTTGTAATGTTTGTCACCTTCTGGAGGTAAATCCTTGTTAGAGAAGGTGATCAAATTGATTGGACTAGGAAGATCACTCGTGAGGAAGTTAGCCAACCCCTTAGGAGTGGTGTCAGAATTTATCCCTATTTTGTCCAAGGCATTCATTACAGCCAATCTATGTTCTCTGGATGTCGCCAAAAGTTTCCATACGTTCATTTCAACTTTTGTTTTCTTAAACTGTTTAACGATATCATTATCTTCAATGATAGGTATGGGAACTTGCTGTGTGGTTTCCATGGGTTGTGTTGAAACGGGAGGTTGCATTCTCCCAGAACTTGTGAGGACGTCTATTGATGAATCTTCTTCAACCCAAAAGTCGTCCATGGCGTATGACACCGAAGGTGGAGGTCCTACTATATCTTTCAAGTAGACGTCTTCTTCATCACTGTCCCAAACTCCATTAATATTTGCAGCCTCTTCTTGTGGAACTTGGACTAGTTTCTTTTCATCAATCATTTTCTGAATTAAATCCTTAAATTAAAACAGTTTTTGATGGTGTGACCCCCTGATTGATGATACTGACAGTAATATCTATCTGTCCTTTTCAATGATTCTAATGGTCTCGGTTCGAGAGGTTTGATCACGCCACTCTCGGAGAGAATTTCGAACATTTTTACATATGGGATCCCAATTGGAGTATAGAGTCTATTACTCTTCTTGGGTTTTTCGGTGATTTGTAGAGGAAAACGCTTTGCCTCATAAGTCGTTCCCATGGGTGTGAATTCTCTCTTAGGTTCACCTTTCGGGAGTGGAACCTCGTCATATTTCTTCTGAAGTTCCTTTATAGCTTTGAGAGTTTCAAGTAGCAAATGCGATCCTTCCATCATAGACAATGTGAGCAATTGTATGTCTTCTTTACTTGCTGGTTCTGGAAGGTTATCCATGGCATCGAAAAAGATCTCCTCCTCTTCTTCGATGGCATGGATTTCTTTGACAGGTTTAATGAGAGATGAGGGGTCAACCTCATTTTCCTCATCAGAGATAGTAAAGGTAAGAGCGAGAGGTGCATTATCAATACTTGGCTTCTTACTGGCAGGGGGCAACGGCAGCTTGTTATTGTCGATTAAGTCTTCGATAGCTTCCTTAACCTTCCAACAGTTTTCGGTGAGATGACCCCTACCTTGGTGGTACTTGTAGTGTGCATTGGGGTTCTAATTAGCCGACCTCTTTTCGACTGGTGGGTCCCCAAATGGTCCAATAGGAGTTATAAGACCTTTTGCATTTAATCGATCAAATGCGGTGTCATAACTCATGCCAATAGGAGTAAAGTTTCTCCTAAATGGTTTCTTTTGTCCTTGATTATTCATAGCAAGGACTTCCCCTAGGTTAAAAGTGCTAACGTTGTTTGAGTGGGTGGTTTTGGAAGAAGAAGGATTGTCGTTCTTCTTTCCTTTCCAGCCACTGTTGGAGTTATTGTTGCCAGCTTTTAACTTAGCCAGGTCGTCTTCAATATTGATTCCAATGTCGTAGATGGCCTTGAATGTATGGAGATTATTTTGATACTTGAGATGCTTGGAGTATTTTTCTTGAAGGTTTTTTATGAAAAACCTTACAGACTCTTTTTCACTCGGCACCTCGATCATCTTAGCTGAGGTTTCTCTCCATTTGTTAAAGAAAGAGGTGAAGCCTTCGTTCTCTTTCTTCTTGAGGATTTCAAGTTCCCTATGGTCAGTCTCAACTTGAATGTTGCACTTGTATCTATCAACGAAAGCGTTTTCTATGGACTCCCAGGTGGAGGTCTTTTCTTTCTCAAGAGAAAAGAAACATTGTTGGCAAACGGTCTCGAGAGATAGTGAGAACATAGAGGGGAAAACCTTCTTATAGATACCCTTAATACTCATTATTGTCTCGAAGGCTCTTAAATGAAAATAAGGGTTATCGGTTGCTTTGAATTTTGGGATGTCGTTGGCATTGAACTTCTGCGGAAGAAGATCTTTGTCCACCGAGACCCCTTGTGAACTAATCCCTTGAAATTTGTAGTCACTAGATAGCTTGCTTAGACTCTCTTGCATGAGGTCCATCTGTTGTTGTTTCACGGGATCATCGATCTTAAGTGTTAGGAGCTTCAGTGCCTCAGTCATGGTAACTAGTTGGTTCCTAAGCTCATTGACTTCTTCTTGTGTTGCCATTACTGTCCTAGCTTTCCTCTTACAAGCTATAGGTTTGTCAAAAAGTTGGACATGTACGAAAAGGTTGTTTTTGATTAACTGTCCTTCCTTTCTTGACCACGCGCTGTAATTTAAACCATTTTGTGTTTTAATTACTTGACTCAAATCGACCTTGACTTTACGGTTTTAAAGAGGAAAAATTAAAAATAAAAGAATGAGTGCATATTTTTAGGCAAAAATAATGTATATATTTTTTAGAACTAAGTATGGTTTTTAAATTGGAGGATTAATATCCGATTTACCCCCCTAAAAAATGACGGAAAAACGCGCATACAAGACTCTCTTAGACATGGTCAAAGTGTGTGTATTGGTGTGTGCGTTGAGTGTAAGTGACATGTTTGGACTCTTGTGTAAGACCATGGGACTTAGTGCCTAGACTCAATTAATGACTTGACAAGGTATTATTGACAGCGAAGTTTAACCGAATTAATTAGCAAACTGGTTAATTAGACACTAGGTGATGACTCGATCAATAATCCGAACTGTAGTCAAAACGACAAGACTGGCGCATCTCTTTGTAGTGTAGCGCCAGACGACAAAACTGTCCCCAGGCGCCACACTCCACAGAGTGGCGCTACAGTTCAGATTTTGGCGCCATTACTGGAGCTTCAATTTGAGATTGTTTTCGGTGTTTTTAATCAACATGGGTATGCCTAAAGTCGTACTAGGTCAACTCTGATTAAAATATTAGACTTTATTTACTCAAATTAATTAATTAATTAATTAGGCAAAGTTCTTTAAGTCATTAATTTATTTAATCTCAACACAAGTCAAGCAAACAGTTAAAAAAAACATAGTATATGTGCAACAAATAATGCACAATTAGTCAAGTAGGCACAATATGATGCAATGAGTTTGCAACCTAACCATGGCTCTAGTTCTCTAAAGTTCGGGATATGGTTTAGTCAATAGAGGATCCATGGTTAATTGTCCGAATGCACCGCGCGGAAGCCTAACCGTGAAGGGTTGGCGCGAGTGGATGGGACACTGCGAGTTTTTAGAAAAAATTCGCTTCCATGGTTTGGTGAATTCAACAATCTCAGATGTACCCTTTGTTGCTCAGAGCGTTCAATCAGGTAGATGGAGCATGAATTCCTAGAGGGTTATGTCCATATGTAGAACACATATGGGTTTCAGAAAAGTGAGAAAAACTCAAATCGAGCAAACAATGCGAAAAACTGGTTGAAATTAGAACTCATATTTCTTGCTCGGTATTGGAAGAATTTAGCGCTAGCAAATAGAGATTGGCGCCAGTTTTAGCTATAGCGCCTGGCGACAAAACTGTCGTCTGGCGCTACAGTTAAAAGTTTGGCGCTAATATTCTGTTCGCTGACGCTAATTCCTACATGCCTCAGCACTTTCTGTGCTCGATAAAATTTTTCAGTTCCGCGCAGCATTATTTCGGTCCTAGTTGTGAAAGATATTCCTCAAATTTCCTACGTGTAAAAATCCAATGTTTTAACTCATTACGGATGGTCTTTCCAATGAGATCTTTTTTATGCATATGACAATAATGTTAATCAAAATTACGCACATGAAATACTTATAACCGAGTCTCATCCACTCATTCTAAATCATTGCCGAAATAAATTTAAGGAATTAAAATAGAAATCCTCCCCAGTGGAGTAGGAAAAAACTGTAGGGAAAATTTCAAGCGTTAACCCCTATCTTGAACCCCACTGTGATCATACACTAAAGTACGGTGGCGTCCAAAGGGAAAGAAGATAGAGCAAAAGAGTCGCCAACAAGTTTTTTTAGGAACTTGTAAACCGTTCACGAGGTGAAGGTTACACCCCTAAACGATCCAAGAGATCGTCAACTCCATAAGGTCTTGAACCAAATAGGGTTCGGGGATGAAGGTACAAATCCAACCTAAAAGAGATTGAACCTGCCCTAATAATAGGCCTATACTTTATTCAGATCGTATTCATGTGCGCTTTCTGACTAACATGTAATCAATAAGATTAACCCTAAACCTGTTTAATCTATGTTGGTTGAACATTAATGCACAAATAAATCTATTATTGGCGATCACTTGAATTATAATCAAATTAACCCTAAACAAGTTTATTAATTATCTTATTAAGCGTGATTACAAGTACAAATTCCCTTTAAACATACATAAAAAGGTGTGATAAAGGAATAAAAATACATATAATCAAGCAACTTAATAAATAATCATCATAAATTATAAAAATAATAATAATAATAATTAAAATATCACCGTAAATTATAACAATTATAATCATACTTAAAATAATCATATCAACGTTAAAACATATTAATAGCAAGATCCTAGGCATGATACTAACAAGATTAATAACAAGCCCTATCATGTAACTAAATAATAAAAATCAAAGCTTTAACCCTAACATGATACTAACAATCATAATAACAACCTAAGCATGATTTTTATATCATAATATCAATAAAAACCATTAGAGCACTTACTTAGATGCCTCGTACCTCTTTCTAATAACAAAATACACACGTTAGTAACTTCAAGGAAAATAATAACCAAACAATTAAATTAAATAATGGAAAGAGAGATTTGGGACCAAACCCTCACAAATTAAAACGTTTCACGTCTTGGGCGAAGGCAACTTCGAATATGGCTAGGTGTATCTAAGTATATTGAATGCAGAATTTTTATATTTAAGAGAAGGCTAGTTTAGAAAAGAGAGAAAGAGAGAGTAATCAAGAAAATCTTGATGAGAGTTGGTGAGAATTGGTTAAAATTGATGAGTCAAAACGGAGTTTTTAGCACGTTATTTATAGAGAAAATCAGCCAAAAAGATAAAACATCGAAAACAGAGTTCTGACGCAAAGGGCCAAGTTAGCGCTAAACGTTGACCTTAGCGCCAAACGCTAAAGCTAGCGCCATGCGCCAATTAAGCGTAGCATCAGGCGCTATAGCTGGCGTTTGGCGCTGACTCAGAAGACCACGCGTTTTCTTAAAATCAGATAGAAATTGCCGAACGGGAGGATAAAATCGTATTTTCCTCAAAAACGTTCTTTGATTCTGATCAAAACTCTAAAAAGTCAACAAAATTCAATTTATCAATGCTAATTGAATTAGGAATGAAAAGAACCTTCTAGAAGAATCTAGAAAACTAAAACCATTCCTAATTGCATTAGGAAAGATAAATTCATATTAGGCCCTTCTCTAGATCATTGGGCCGCATATAAGGCTCAAACCGGGCCCAGTTTAGTAAATTGGCCATAATAACTTCCTCAATATTCATCGGAATTGAGCTTATAATATATCGTTGGAAAGGTCTTTTCAAGCCCCATCCAACTACACTACTATTGGACCCACATCATGGACCAGCCAACCTGGATTGGTTGTTTTCTTAAAATAGGTTTTCAAAAACAAAGAGAAGAGAAAAGAAATTAAAACTTTCCGCAACACTAAACTTTACACACTTTCACTTCATTCGATTATGATTCGACGTGAAAGGTACTCATCACTGCATTTGGTTTTGTGTAGACACAAATGGGTGTCTACAACAATGCAAGTGCAAAGTTGAAATAGCCGTCCATAGTTAAAAGAGGCGAGGACAAAGCACTTATAAAGAAATATGAAAAAAAAATAAAACAAAAAGTGAAAACATGAAATTTGTAAAAATATTTTGATGTGCGTATTCTCCCTTTTTGAGCATTGAGGACAATGCTCCATTTAAGCTTGGGGGGGATGCGTTCTCACGCTTTATGTGTATATGTTTGTGATCTTATCTTTGAATAAGCTTGGGGGTGTTGGTATTTTTGTTTGGTGATTGCTTAGTTATGGTGTAAAGAAATATGCAATCTTTGCTTCACAATTTAGGTTAACCACCAAATTTTAAATTTAGCCTACCTTAACCCTTTTTGCCTTACATTACAACCTTTGGAAAGACCTTTTGACCTAGGGGTTGAGTCATTCATCGGTGGAGGGAATTATGGGTTATAGCCTAAGGAAAGGGGATGCGAAGTCAAGATGTCGAGTAGCCAAAAATTTGATCTTTTTTCGGTTCCTTTTCGGAATATATGAGACGCTCACTAAGGGGAGATAAGGGATTAGTAGGGGAATGCGGTAAGATCGTTTGGGATGAAAGTGGAGTGTAACATCTAGTTACTATGCTTAGCATATTTATGTTTCAATCTACCTTAGGTATCTTATAACGTGCATACCATGGTTAATTTTAGAAAGGTTGTTATTCATTTGAATTATAGTCACTTTATAAAGTCCATTTCACAAAGATTTTTGAAATCATTGTTTTTCAAAAATTTGCTCTATATTCTTGTATTTTGCCTCATTTTTTCTTCTTTTGTTTTGTTTAATAAGAGTTATAGGTTATATCTAGGAAACCTTTACGAGAGCATCACTCGTCCTCTAGAGCAATCTAGGGGTTTAAATGGCTTGTCTTTTGTTGCTAAAATTGACCGTGATTCCTACGAAAGTGAGTTAGTGTATATTCTCACCTCTTTCTTTTTCTTTTTGTTTTGAATAAGCCCTTCTTATACCCTTTTAGCCTTTGTTTTGCTCGGGACGAGCAAAAGTCTAGCTTGGGGAATTTGATGAGTGTCATTTATGGCACTCATAGGGTAGTCTTTTAGGATGATTTCATCTCCTTTTCATGCTTTCTTATCTTATTTTTGGTCCTTTTTAATTTTGTTCCTTTCTTTCTTTCTTTCCTTGTGTTTTTCGTGTTTTCTTCGTGTTTTCCTTTTATTTGGTCCTTTTTCCATTTTATTCCTTTTCTTTGTTTGTTCTTGCAGGTACCTAGGAGTTGTCTTTGCAAGGGGATCAAGATGAGCTATATTAACTAAGCAAGGAGGAAGCAATCTGCATGGAGAGGGCTTAGAGAGGGCTTGGAGAGGCCTTGGAGAGGGCATCAAGCCCTGCAAGGTTGCCGCGGGCGCGCGTCTTGAAGGCCGCAAGTGCGGGCTCGTTTGCACCAAATTGGCTAATTTTGACTGGGAACTCTCCGTGGTCTGGCCGCGGGCTCTCCGCGAGCGCGGGGAGATTGGAGAGACCGCTCCAGATTTGAGAGACCTTGGCCCTCTGATCACCCTTTGGGAGTAGGAGATTCGCCGCGCCCTTGCCGCGGGTGCAGGATAGAAGACCTACGGGCGCGGGTGTTTCCCAGACAACCCGCGGAGTTTGTTATGGGTTCCGTACCCATTTCCCCGAGGGCGCGGGGTTTACTAGATAGGGAGCGGGGATTCCGTTTTCCTTCTATTACTATAAATACACTTGTAATTCCTTTTTGGAAACCAACTTTTAGATAATTTTCATTAGCTTAGTTTTAGAGAGAGAAGTTAGAGAGAAGTTCTTGGTTTTAGATTTGTATTTCAACATTGGATCAATTGTGCTTGGATTTCTTCATCCTCAATCATTAATATTAGTGAGAATCTCTTCTTTTAGTTCATCTCTTTAATTATTTGTTTTAGTTTCATGTTTGATTGTTTGATTTGCTTGGATTTGAATTTGATATTGAAGTTGATATTGATTTCTCTTGATTTTGATTTAGAATGATGATCAATGCTTTGTTCTTGAGCTACACCATGATTAGTGAGTAGATTAGTTGCTAGGGAGAAGGGGAAGCATGCTTGATTGATAATTTATGCTAGTTGATGATCATTGATTGATTTAATTGTTGCAATTAAATTAGTTGACATAGTTTTGCATGTGATTAATTAGATTAGGAGTGATCAACCTATAAAATTAATATAGATTGCATTGCAATTCTTAATGACATGAACCATCAATTTGAGAATTGCTTTAATTGATTGGGTTTGATTGTGAATTTCCTTTATTAGCCATTCATAGTGACCCCTAGCTTGGCCTCTAGGAGATAGCTCTTGAACTCTCTTGATTGTTACTATTGTTTGTCCTTTTCAATGCTTGAATCAAGTGAATGAACTATCAATTAGCATGTTTATTGAATTTGCATGTGGAACCTATATCCCTAGTGTTTAGTTTCTTGAATTACTTGATTAGTCTAGCTTTGTTACCATAGTACCAACCATTTTCTCACTGTAATATTTGAAGTAGCTTGACTTAGGCTATAGTGAATACCCCACTCACTCCTTTGAGTTCGACCCTATACTTGCCTTATACTTGTATTAGGTTTGTTTAGGATATTATAAATTGTGTTTGATTTTGGGATAGATGATTAACGACTCGTTTATTCTTCTATCATGTGGCAGTATTACCTCTGATTTAAATGTATGCTTCCGCAATTTTATTCAGAGGTTGTTTATTTTTCCTTTAATTCTTGTTAATTATTAGCTAGTAGATCGCGGGTGTTACATTTGGTGGCTAGAAAAGGGGGAAAATTAATGAAATCTGTGATGGTGGTGGGATTGTTTCCCTTTGTTTTTAAAACAAACAACAAAGCAAAAATGAGGTACTTTCATTCCATTCTCTTTGTTCATTCCGTTACGATTATCCCGTGTGAACCAAATCCCCCCTTGGTGTTGTTATGCGTTGATGGCTAATTAGAGATGTGTGGGAAGTGGGATGCTGCTTTTATTCATTTTGTGAGTGTATAATCGTGTTGTTTTGGTGGCAAACGTGGAGGTGAGATGTGTGGTTGGGGCTATTGTTAAGGGGTGGGGGTTGACGGAAAACAAGTGGGGCTACCGGGAAGAGGTAGGTTTTTTATGATTGAGGTTTGTTGAGAGAGAAGAAGTAGAAATGGAAGGAAGTTAATTAAGTAGGCCTTACAAAAAGAAATAGTGACGGAAACTATTAAGTAGTAATTAAACCAGTTTAGAACCCATGCCATGCACGATTATACAATAATATTTCATTATTTGTATATAAAGAAATGTACAAAACTGAATCATTGCAAGTTAAAAAAATAAAATAAGATAAATACAATAAACATATTCATGTATGATATACTATAAGGCGTAATTATATAGTTGTGCCATAATGAGGTGGAAGAACTTAGTAGAAAAGTGTTGTGAAAATGAGTAAGGTTTTTTTTTTTTTTGATAAGTAAAAATAAAGAACAAAACTTAAGCACTAAAGCTAATCATACTAATCCTGCAATCATTTGCCAAATCTTGTGCCTTCCGAACCTATTCCCTGCTCACCTTCCAAGTCACACAACTTTGTAAGAGGCTCCCATGTTCTCGTAATTCTTGAAGAGTCTAGTAGTAGCGCATGTCGTCCCTATTTGGGTTTTGAATCAAGTTAACCACTTCACATGAGTCATTATAGACCCTGATGTCACTAAAACCCTTTAAGGACCGCCCAATGAATACCCCCTAGACAAGCCATGAGCTCAGTTTGTAATGCAGCACTAGCCTTGCAAAAACCACGTCCCCCATCCTGATAGTCTCTTCCATTAGTCGCCAAGGCCAATCCAAATCCACCATTCCCTGTTTGTTTGTGCCACGAGCCATCACACATGATTATCACCTGTTGACCTTCGTTGTCCCACCTATGTGTAGAATTGCTTCTACACCCCAAATGTACTATATGGAAACCTGGTGGTGGCCCTTCCATCGGGCCCATTACCTGTATAATCCCCAAACTCCTGTTATCTGGTGCCGAGAAGACGTGTAACTCCTTAGAAGCCATCTCTAAATGTCTCTTGAGGGCCGGCATATGTTCATTTTCATTTTTGAAAATTCTTCCATTCCTAGCCATCTACAATCCCCTGAACACACTTATAAAGGTGTGTATACGGTCACTAGTAATACCATCCTCGTTAAAAAACAGCAGGATATATCTCTAGATCCATTGTCGCAAAGGAGTAAACCCATCCATTTCTGAGTTGATACACAATGAGCAATTAAGCCAAGCATACCTAGTCAAAGGACATAACCAAAAAAGATGTTGAGAATCCTCATCGACATCTCCATAAATACCACAAGAAGAGTCCACCGGGATTCCCCTATACTGCAGATTAGCCTTTATAGCTAAACCATTCAAGATAAGCTTCCATAAAAATAGGCTCCATTTCAGTGGAACCTTCAGTTTCCAGATCAATTTGAAAAAATTATTCTCTGTCGAGCTAGTAAGAGCCTCCCCCTCAAATTGGCATAAAAAAGAATACCTTTTTTTAACAGTGTACCTCCATGCCTTGTTCCTTTATAAATAAAGGAAATCCTGCTTTTCCATAGCAGGTTTCTCCATATCTAGAATCTGCTTTCCCAAATACCATTCAAATTTTTTTCGCACCACATCTGCTTTCTAAGCTCTCATCGGTGTATTGGTCAATAAATCGCTGACCTTCCCACTCCCTATTCCCCTCTGCACATGGTTAGAGTTGAGGACCAACACTTGTCCATTCCCCACTTCATACTCGCATATTTGACCTTTTCTCCATCTCCAATTTTCCAAGATAAACCTAAAACAAATTTGTTAGCTACATTATGAAACCCCCGTTTTCCCCATGAAGTATTTCCTCGAAGAAACTCCTGCAATCGCCCATCACACATGGTACATGAGTGCATGGAAGAATAAGAGCAGGCTAATAGAAGTTGTGGATTATAGTGCATCCGAGCCACCTGCTTGAACAGTAATGCATCATTGAGGTTTGCCATTGCCCTAATACCAAGTCCTCCCATTCCCTTTGGAAGATGTAAGGTCTCTCTTCCAACCCAATGCATTCCCTTTTCCCCATTTTTTTCACAAAAGAACCTTGTAATTAGTGAATCAATTTTACTCACTATGGACCTCGGAAGCTTGAAGCATTTCATAACGTGAGAAAAAAAGGTGATTAATACTGAATTTATCAAGATTAATTTTGTTGGTTGAGAAATCCACATTAAGCCCGAGTGTGTAATATTTTGCACCACCTTATCCACCAAATACTGGAGGGAGTCCTTATTTCCTCAAGCAAGATCAATTGGAGTCCCAAGTTCTAAACTTGACCTGTTTTGAGGATTCCCTTTAACTCCTCCACTTGATGTCTTGGAACCAGCTTGCTGAACTTGACAAAGGACTTTCCAAGATTTAGAAGCTGAACTGAAATGTCTCCAAATCTATTAATAATTGAAGTTAGGTTCTTACATTACTCCTTAGTTACCTGCAAAAAAATCATAGCATCGTCAGCGAAAAATAAGTGCGAGATTGAGGGCGATCTTTGAGTTACCTTAAGCCCTTTAAATTGGCCTATATTCTCCCCCATAATCAACATCCTTGAGAGAATATCCATATAGAATAGGATAAGATATGGAGAGAGCGGATCTCCTTGTCTTAACCAGAATTTTCTTACAATCCCCTTAATGTTAATTATGGTTTTAAAAGCTCTTAAGTGGAAGTAAGGATTGTCAGTAGGTTTGAATCTAGGGATGTCATTGGCATTGAACTTCTGCGGAAGAAGCTCCTTGTCCACTAAGACCCCTTGTGAGCTAATGCCCATGAACTTGCAGTCATTGGAGAGCTTGTTCAAGCTTTCCTCCATTCTCTGCTTCTGTTGCTGTTTCACAGAGTCATTGGCTTGAAGAGCCATAGCTTTTATCATTTCAGTTACATCAGCCAAGTTCTGCCTAAGTTCATTGACTTCTTTTTGAGTTGCCATTATCCTCTTAGCTTTTCTCTTTTGAATAATCATTTTATCAAAAAGTGAGATTTGAACAAAAGCGTTGTCCTTGATCAGCCGCTCTTCTCTTCTTAACCAAGTACTGTAAATTAAACCATTTATTTTAATAACTTAACTCAAAATGACTTTTTTTTTATTTATAAAAAAACCAAAAATAGGGTGCATATTTTTGTGAATCAAGCATAGGGTTTAAACAAGTATTGTTTAATTGGAGGATTAATATCCAATTACCCCCCTAAAAAAATGACGGAAAATACGCGCACACAAGACTCTCTAGACATGGTCAAGGTGAAACATACATGAATCGTGTACTTTTAATAGTGAGTGAAAGTGACATTCTTTGACACTTGTGTAAGACCATGAGACTATGTGCTTAGACTCAATTAAGGACTAAATATAGATTTTGTCGTTTAATAAATTTGATTTATTTGACTCAATGTGGGGACTTGAGCAAAAAACTAGACCGTCGCTTAAGAGACGGGACTGTCGCCAAACTCTAGGACCAGCGCAATGCGACAGTGTTGTCGCATAACGCTGGACACTGGCGTGTTACGCCACAGGCCAAACTCATGCGCCATTACTGAGGCAGTAGTCTGGGTCTGTTTCCAGTGTTTTACTCTAAAAGGACAAGCCTATAGTCGTACTAAGTAAGGTTTGATTAATTTATTTAGACTCATATTAATTAATTAATTAATTAAGCAAAGACCTTTAGTCATTAGTTAGTTTATTTAGACTCATTCATAAGTCAAACAAACAGTTAGTGTAAACACACATAGGTTATGCACAAACAAAGAATGCGCAAGTAGTCAAGTTAACACAATATGATGTAATGAGTTTGCAACCTAACCATGGCTCTAGTTCTATAAAGTTCAAGGATAAGGGTTAGTAAAAAAGAGTACATGATTATGAGTTTTGATGCACTGCGCGGAAGCCTTACCTTTGGAAGGGTTGGTTAGTGTGCATAGGACCCCGCGAGTTAAACTCGCTTCCACGGTTTGGTGAATTCAACAAACTCGGATGTACCCTTTGTTGCCATGAGTGTTCGATTGGGTAGATGGAGCGTGAATTTTCAGAGGGTTATGGCCACATGTAGAATACATATGGGTTTAGAAAATTCAGAAAAAATCAATAAGGAAGTAGAATCGAGCGAACAATACTAGAATTGGTCGAAACAAAGAAGGTAGATTTCTGACTCAGTATTGGAAGAACATAGCGCGAGACAACACGACCTGTCGCCAGAAGATAACTCTTTCACAAAACGACATTGCTGTCGCACGGAGACAGAGCCTTCGCATGGCGCTAGCACTATTTTCTCGGCGTCGGTTCCTACATACCTCAGGAGCTTTCTGCTCTTTGAATTTTCTAATTATTCGTAGCGTTTTTTTCAATCCTAGCTGTGAAAAATATTTCACAAATTTCCTACGTGTAAAAAATCCTATGTTTTTGACGCATTACGGATGGTATTTCCAATTCAAACCTTTTTATGCATATGCCACAATGTTAATCAAAATCACGCACATGAATACTTAGAACTTTCTCATCCACTCATTCTAAGTTATTGCCAAAATAAATTTTAGGAATTGAAATAGAAATCCTCCCGAGTGGAGTCACCAAAAACTGTAGGGAATAATTTCAAGCATCCCACACTTGAGCCCCAATGTGATCATACACTTAAGCATGGTGGCATCCATAGGGAAGGAAGCTAGAGTAAAAGAGTCACTAACAAGTTTTAGGAACTTGTAAACCGTTCACAGGGTGAAGGTTACACCCCTTCACGATCCATGAGATCGCTAACTCCATAGAGGTCTGGAACCATGACTGGATATTCGAGGATGAAGGTACAAATCCAACATAAAAGAGATTGAACCTACCCTAAAAATAAGCCTCTGCTTTATTCTTCTCATATTCATGTGTGCTTTCTGACTAACATACAATCATTATATTAATCCTAAACCTTTTTAATCTATGGTTGTTGAATATTAATGTACAAACAAAACTATTATTGGCGATCACATGAATTATAATCATATTAGCCTAAACAAGATTATTAATTATCTTATTAATCATGATTACAAGTACAAATTCCCTTTAAACATGCAAGAGAGGGCGTGATCAAGCAATAACAATAAATATCAAGCAACAACAATAATAAATCATCATCATCATAACAATATTCTCAATAAAACATAATATTATTAGCAAGATCCAAGACATGATACTAACAAGATTAATAACAAATCCTAGCATGTTACTAAACAATAAAAATCAAAGTTTTAACCCCAACATGATACTAACATGATATTATAAATAATATGAAGCAATAAATAACATCCTAACATGATACTAGAAATTAAAATAATTTAAGCATGCTTTTTATATCAAAAGAATAATTAAAGTGATTACTTGTTTCGATGCCTTGTATCTGTTTCTAATAACAAAATACACGCGTTAGTAACCTAAAGGAAAATATTAAATCAAACAATTATATTAAATAATCGAAAATAGAGATTTGTGACCAAACCCTCAAAATTATCAACCTTTCACGTCTAGGGCGAAGGCAACTTTGAACTTGGCTAGGTGTGTCTAGAACTTATTGTGGATACGGAATTTGTAATAGGGAAAGGTTTAGAAAGAGGGAGAAGAATAAGCTATTTCTTGAGAATTAAGGATGATTGTGAATCTTGATCATTGAAAACAGATAAATACAACCCTATTTATAAAGAAAATAATCCAAAAACGATAGAAAAGAATCATAATTTGTATTGGAATAAAACTGGCTCCTATCGCCAGCGATAGGATCCAGCGCGAAACAGCAAGCATCACGCATGGCGACAAGCTCTGTCTTTCGGTGACAGACTTATCGTTTGGCGCTAATTAAAAGATAAAACACGCTTTAGTACGGAATCCTTTTCTTTATATAATTAATCAATTGAACTCCGTGTTTATCAATTTTAAATCAGATTTTATCAAAATAAAACACTTGTTTTATTTCAAATCAAATTCATTATTTTTCTAAAAATATAATTATCAATCCTAACTCTATTATAAATCAAAATAACATTCTAGACTATTCTAGTAAATTAGAATCAATCCTAATAACTTTAGGAATAATAATTAATGGGCCCTCCACTAGATCATCGGGACATAAAAACGTTTCAGACCCAATTTAGTACTTTGGCCATAACTTTCTCATTATTTATCGGAATTGGGCTAATAATATATTATTGGAAAGATCTTTGCAAGCTCGACCCAACTACACTATTATTGGACCCATATCATGGATCAAACTAAATTGAACTGTCTATTTTCATAATAGAGTACATTTTAGAAAACAGAAGGAAATATTTTTATTAAAACAACCGTATCACAAGACTTTTCACACTTTCACCTCGTTCGATAATCAAGTGACGTGAAAAGTATTCATCACTGGGTTTGGTTTTTGAGTAGACATTTGGGTGTCTACAGTAACTATTACAAAATGTCATTTTTTGGGCATGAAATACATATGTATTATATTATAGTAAGTAAAAATATCTAGATTTTAATGATTAAAAATTATCATAGTAACTTGTTTGCATAATTTTTTTTTTTTGGTTGATGAGACAGTATATACAAAGTATTTCACTACCTTCTTAGCAAAATGTATGCAATAATTCTTTGAAATATGTATTCACTATTTGACTTTTACCTTGTGCATATATATTATGATGAAATATATGATTACGATCTTAACTAAATTTGTTATATATTAAGTAAGGAGTAACAAATATATTTAGTGATTATTTCTTATAATAAAATTTTACAAGAAGAAGTTTTAAGTTAAGTAAAAGATTGTAGGTAATATTTTATTTTCCTTACAAAGAAATAGAGTATCATCAAGGTCAATCTTTTTTTTATATTCTCTAAAAAAAACTACAAAAAAAGGACACACTAGGAGATGACACGTGTCATTACTGGTGTGTTTTTTAGTATATAGTTATTGATTTATTTTATTTTATTTTTTATTTTGGGTGGTACGTAGTAAAATATTTAGATGGATAGTAAAACTCCAAATTGTGCATCTTAGTGGCAGCAAAAGTGAAACTTTCCTATTTTTTTTTCAAAGGATAAAAGACAAAAAAACTACAACACACTTACTATTAAAGCAAATAAAAAGGACAACAACTTCTTCTGCAATTAGGTGGGTTTGGTGAACACGTTGCCTGTCAGCCTTGTAAATCTCGCGATGTTGGAAGGTAGAGTCTAAACGTTGTATCTGTTGTAGTAGCCAAAGAACTCAAATATCCCCCCGGCCATCGCCCCGCAAGAGGGAAACAAGATTATAAGAATCCGTAAATAGTCGGGCCGAATGAATGTGACAGTCTGAAGCCCACTGGAGGGCTTACAAACAAGCTAAGGCTTCCGAATAAAGGGAGGAAGCGTAAAGTCCAAAATTACTCTCGCTAATAATCCTGTCATCCAGCGGATCGGCATTATCAACACACCACCCCATTCCTGCACGCCGAGTGTCCTTACACCATGCTGCGTCTATCTGAATCTGAACGAAGAGAGAGCCTGTAAAATAAACCCCTAAATGGGCCATATGAAACCCTGGCGGGGGCAAACCCTCATGAATAGTAGAAGACGGGGAAACTATCATAGTAGTATTTGTATCCATAAAGAGAGTATGAGATTGCAGGATGTTTAAAATTTGCAACCCAATTGGTTGTGTAACAGGCATATCCGGATTGAAAACCTGTTATTCCTGAATAGCCACATAGCTCAAAGAGTGCCAACGAAGGTACTAATGTTGGAACTTGAAATTCCATCTTGACTAATGACAAGTCGGATATAATATTGTGAGTGGATAACCAAACATCCACCTCTCCATGTTGCCATTGTAACTCTGCACTCCCTAAATAGATGGTTGAAATCCTCAATCGGTGCACCACTAAGGTCACATGACACATCTTGTATTGGAACCCCCCGACGATGAAGTTTCAACTTAACCGCTAAACCATTATGAAGTAACTTCCATAAGAATAGTTTCCATTTTAGTTGTAAGGGAAGGGACCAAAGAGTTTTCCAGAAGGGGTCAACTGGTTGAATGGAATGTTGTTGTAGTAACATGACATAACCCGTCTTGACCGAATATTTACCCGAGACAGTCGACGACCAGTAGCGGAAGTCCGCTTCATCCATATTAGGAGCTTCCACAGAAAGAATTACAGAGGTGTCTGGGGGCTGAAAATACTGTTGTACTTTATCCACATCCCAGGAAAGAGTCTGGGGATGAATAAAGAAATTTACCGTTCAGTCGTTTGCAGTGTCTAGAAGGATTCCTGGTTTGAATTCAAGAATAGTACCATTGACCCAATTAGAATCCCCTGCCAGAATGTTTTTGCCATTCCCAACTGTCCTGCTGCAGCCGTTGGAAAGCAAGGCATCATCATGAAGGAGACCTCTAAGGTTGTAGGAATTCCGTCCCGAAAAGCGACGGGCAGGAGACGGAGCAAAAGCTAAAAAGTGAGCACGGGCAGTATAAACTCGGGAAACAAGAAGTTGGGGGTTGTTAACAATTCTCCAGACCTGCTTCATAAGAAAGAATTTATTTAAAGTGGAGATGCAGTAAATACCCAAACCCCCATACCTCGAGGGAGGTGCATCTTATCTTTGCCAACCCAATGCATACCCTGACTCCCCGAGTGGGACCAGAGGAATTTTAACAGAAGGCCGTCAATTTTCCCTGCAACCGAAAGTGGAATTTCAAAGCAGGAAAGAAGGTGAGAAACCATAGAGACCAGGATGGAGTTAATGAATAATAACTTTTACGGTTGAGAAAGACGGACAATATTAAGCGTTGTAATCCGCGCAACAATTTTATCGACCAAAAATTGGAAACAATCCCTCTTCTTTCCAATGAAATCAATAGGGGACCCTAGATGGTGGTCAAGCACCTGAACAGTTGTCATTCTGAAAATAGCTTTAAATTCATCCTGCGCCAGAGGAGGAGTGTTAGGACTGAACTTGAGCAACGACTTGTTAAGGTTGAGCTCTTGTCTAGAGATTTTTGAAAAGCGCTGGATGATTATACATCTTACTTGTTGATATTCTAATTGTTTGTAATGCGACAACCTAGAGTATTGGAATTTCAAAGGCTAAGTGATAAATTCAATGATTAACAAATAACATAGATTAAGGCCCTATTCACTTTACCTTACAAAAATTTAGTTCACTTAATATAATTTCAATTCAGTTTTAATAAGTTCAGTTCTGTAAATTAAGTTTAAGGGTAAAATATTTCAATATAGAGGGAGTACTATTTTTTTAATTCGTGAAAGTTTGTGAATGTTACAATGAGATTAAAGCTTAGTATGAACATAGTTAACACAATTGAGTGTAAAGGTTGTTTGTGGTTACAATAAAGTTTAAAAATTCACTCCCAAATCTATACTTCTATGTTAAACTACGTTTCTAAAAATTTAGATGTGTCACGTTTATCCCATTCTCGTACTAGCATCACGCGAAATCATCATTCAACATGTTTTGTTTTATGTCATTGTCATGATTAAATTAAAATGTAGACAAGCAATTCAAAGAGGTTTGGAAACTAAACCTCATTGAATAAAGACTACACTTATTACCGCTTTATTTATTTAATTTTTTTACCACATCATATTATTGAATAAAAAATAAACCAACATAAGAGCTAAAAATGGAAATGAAAAAGACAAATGAAAAGACCATCACTAGTTTCCTAGCAGATGAGCTCAACTAACCTTCTAGGTTTCAGATTTCTTCTATCTTCTAATGTATATCTCCATGTTAGCCATATGTCCATAATTATCTAGCACCATCGAGTCTGTGAAGATAGTTAGGGATTAGAGTCCACAATCAAGATTCCATCGTAAAGTAGATTGACAGGCAAACCATACCATATATATATAAGAAGTTTCTTAAAATGAGAAGGATGAGAAGGATTTTATGTGTATAAAATTTTCACTAAATGTGCAAAAAAAAACTTTGACCGAAATTGAATGTGCATATGTTTTGCACATAATGTGCATAAGTTCTTGTTTTTCCAGAATTTGCAAAAAAAAATATCAGGTCCAAAATAAAAAATGCACATTTAGTTCAAAATAAATACACATTTCATCCTTCTCATTCTTCTCATTATAAGATCCTTCTCATTGGATCTCAACCCTATATATATACATACATACATATATATATTGCAATGCAAGAAGCATATTTAAATTAAAGCTCCTCAATCAACCATTATCCCCTTCAAAGACCCTCTTGTTTCATATAGTCCATAAAGACTACAAAGTATCTACAAATTTTTGCATTTATTGGATAGTTTCTATGACCATTTCTGACTATAATACAGCATAGTATAGGTTTGAATCCACTCTTGTAAGGAAGTAAGCCCAATAGGTTTTTACGATTCGGTATACACAATTATCCCAAACGTACTGGGCTAATCTAAACGCCATAATAATAACACAAGCCATCAGCTTGTAAGCCTCTAGTTAGGAAGGTTTTCTTTAACTGGAAGACCTGCTAATTTCTAGAGAAAAATTAGCCATTTTGGTGGAATTTCCAAATTTCTTATGATTTTATAAAAATCAAAGGCTTCCTTTCCATGTGATGGTTCCATGCTTCTGTTTATAACTAAAAGAAAGGCATAACCATTCTTAACTGTATACCATCCATAAGGGTATATTGTGAAAAATCATGTTCTTCTTGTTGTGGCAAATAAACTGTGAAGATTTGTAATTATTTACACTATATATCCCATTCAAAATGCTTCTAAAAAATTCTCACATCCCAAGTATGAGATACATGATCAATAGTATCAAAATATGTCCAATGTTCACTCTGTGTAGGTTTTGATTAGAGTTAACCACCAGAGTAATACCATAAACCCAATTCATGCTACAAGCTAAAATATCTTTACCATAACTAATTTTCAAGGAGAAGACTTTGCTTATTTTGAGAGAAAGGTTATACATACTCTTATGCAACCAGGAAAAAAGAAGAATGAGGTTTCTTCCTAGTATTCCTTGTGCATAATAGAAAAGCTAAGTGAACGCATTATAAACTCTTTGTTAGGAAATAAGAGTGTAGTTGTGTTTGATTAATGCGAAACAAGTCAATAAATAAGAACGAGAAAAGAAACAAAGATAATAAACAAAGAACATAAGGATTTAAGTGGTTCGATCAAATTAAACCTACATCCACGGGTAGGGGATTCAAGAGCTCCTTCACTATAATAGAGAAAGAACAAGAGAATAATACAAGGAGTCTTAATTTCAATGGCTCTCTAAGGTGTGATTTTATTGATCATCTAAAGGATCATTTATTAAAATAAAGATACCCCAATAAAATCCTAAAGTTATAAAACTCAAACAACCGTCATGTGAAGGAAACTGAATTAGGAAATAATTCTATAAGTTGTAGCACAAGACCAGGTTGTCGAGCTAGAGCTCAGCAACTGGCTCAAGCATACCTCAAGTCCTTATAGAGTTGAGTTATAGCTCACTCGCCTAGAGCTATAGCTCGCCTCCTCGTCGCAATTATTCAGCTTCGTCAAGTCTTCGTAAAATGACTATAACTTTCTTGTTTCTTATTGAAATTGGGCATGACCTATTTTTGGAAAACTCTTGAAACAAGATATCATATTCAATTTGAATCATGATGAATTATTTTTATATAGGATTTATAGGCATGTTTATGCTAGTTTTATAGTTGCTTTTTAGGTCTTTTAGCCTCTTTTTAGGTTGCAAATGCATAAGTTATCCGTTTTGTACTCTATTATGGTTTGTTTGTGTGTTTATTAATGTTTCAGGTAGTTTTCACAATTATTTTGACGCATTCAGAGTAATTTTGGAAGAATGTATGGGAGTATGAAAGGATGAAACGAGGTCGATCAATGAAAGATATGTATTTGTGGAAGCTTAAGTTGAGATTTATATGCATGAGGTATGATAATACCATTCATAAGGTTTGTTGTACACCTTTCATAATCAAATTTTGATTAGAAACGAAGTTAAACAATGTTTTACAAATGGTAAAATATATCCTTGTTCGCTCTTTCATAACTTGAGTTCTAAACATTGGATTGAAGCGATTTAAATTGAGTTGAAAGATACACTTAAAGAGCTTTACAACAATAGGTCACATGCCCCTATAAGATACCCTGATTTCAAGATATATCCCCTAAAAGACGACCCAGCAAACCAGCAGACGAACTGAGGGCACAACTCGGCACTCCCAACCATGAGCGAGCTTCTGCTTGGCCAAATGGATATCCAGAAGCCGCTGGTTTTGGCATCCACAGTAGCAGCTTGTGATGGGCCTCGTCTTCCCTATAGGAATTTGGATAATCTAAGAGGAATTTCATGAATCATATTCATAAGAATCTAATAACCAAGATCATTGTATAACACATAAGAACTTATAGTTGTACCTTTGAAGCGTGATTCCACGTGCGATCGAACAAGAACAATGGGAGATAAATAACCTCAAGCGTGATTCCTCTGCTTGGTCCATGGGCATATATTAAACCTCCACTAATGCTAGTTGGTCGCGATTGAACCTTTCAATAAACCTTCTATGGAGATGATAGGAACGAACCAACCAAGAACCACCACCATGAACACCACGGGCCACCTTGGGTGGCCGGCTATACGGAGGGGTGAGAAGGGAGGGTGTGAGTGAGAGTGAGAGAGATAGAGCTTAGGGTTTTTGGGATTGGTAGCCTTGTTTAACAATAACCTGTAAGTTAATTATGACTTAATGCAACCCTAGGCATGGATCTTATTTATAGATAATATCTCTAAATCAGAGTCCATGTCAAGCCCAAATACCTAACTCTAATCTAACTACTCTAGGCCAATTCCATTCATGGTATGTCATATCCTCATGAGGCCCATTAATAGGCCTCTTACTTATTTAACCCAATACCCTTATTGTGTGACTTCATAGGATCCATTCTATTGGGCTTTGGACCATTGACTAGCCCAAAGATCATTGATCATAATCTAGCAATAGACAATGACTACCTAAAAGAACGAACTTATTATCTCCATAATAGTGATCCTTGATATATCTAGTAATAGAACTTATCGAAGACATAATTCCTTCAATCTCCCACAAGTGCGTAATATTTAAATTCCTTAAGTCAATGTATGTCGATTTGATAATATGATTGCATCTTATGTCGTTATCTTATTAATCTACAAATCTTTTCTTGAAATCAAAGTTAGAATTACAAATAAATGATTACTATGTAATGCATTTTAGCACGGCCATGCATTTTCTGAATTCTCCCTCTTCAAGGGGCCAACACACATTCCTAATTAAATCGGTAGACTCAATCCAATCTTATGGCAACCTAATCTCCCACTCAACTCATGAAGTAACTTGGAAACATCCTTTATAATCTCCTGTTACGGGAAGACGTTTGAATGTACCACAGTCAAATCAATTATTAAATGGAATCAGTGTTCCACTCATGTCAAAGGAATCCACTAATATATCTGGAAGCTCTTATATTTGAGCTTCAAAGTAGATCTATAGTTCGATCATGCATCATTCATGCATATCCATGTGATTGACAGAGCTTCACTACGCTCCTATATCTCATGAAACTGCGCTATTCAATCAACCTTACATGCTATCCATTTAATTAAATCATTTATGTCCACTTTAATGATTTCAAACTAGGAACTTAAATAGTATATGAATTTAGTTCACCTGTAGCCGGGGTTTCATTCACTAGGCCATCAACCTGATGAGTCCATCAGTCCATAATTATTTTGGACATTTCATTTAACTTTAAAAACCATAATTAAATAAGATTGAAAATTTGTTTCAATTTGATAAACATAATTCTACAAGTTGATGTATTACTTATGTAATATGTTTTCTCAAAACATACACAACTTAAATTTCATAACTTGCTACAATCCAAGAACCTTAGCATGACTCTCATACCTTGGTCATGGAAGGGGTTTAGTAAGTAGAGTTCATGAGACATTCTAATAAACAAGAATTTTGCAACTTCTAAATTTTATAATAATCTTCATCTCCATACACTAAGAATTTTCCTTCACCCTTTCGCAAGGAAATTAGAAAATTCTCATTTGTATTCCAATGTTACATTGGATTTCGATTGAAATCTTTCACCACTTGTTCTTAAAACACGTTAATCAAATAGACGAGTATATGACATGCATGATGCATCCCTTGCATATTGCATGAGGAGGATCATCACTCAAAACCTTAATATCATTCACCTTTCTCAAAGCATTGAATTATTAAGCAACGTGCCATATGTTATATGGGATTTGAAACTCCTTTAAATATAATGTTGAACCTTATAAGAATGTTATCAATATAAGTTTCTTAACCAAGCTTAAACATCCTTCTAAAACTATCTCTATAGATCTTTGAATCCCAAATGTACTCATCATTCTCTTCAAGGTTTTTCATACAAAATGCATTACCAACCACTTGACCCTTCAAGCAATGAATAATTGCTCTTTATACTAGACCAAGAAGACTGTATAGTTCCCACTAAACCTCCTGTATACACAAGACCTTTTCTTCATTTTATGAGAACATCAAACGATTTTATTAACTCACAAAATTAAAACACTAACTCTATGATGCTTACTTCAATCCATTAATGGATCTTTTATGCATCCTTAGGATTATTGGATTCTCAAAACTTTTGATTGTATCATATACGAATCTTCTTTCATGAACAATTTCAAGAAAATGTTTTGAAATCCATCTACCATATCTCATAAGATAGAAATCACTAATTATCTTTGATAGATCTTTGAAACATGACTAATGTAAAGGTTTCATTACAGTCAATAGTCATACTATAAACTTGTTGAATCCTATAAGAAGTCTTTGCTTTGTTTAGAAAACATTTTTCTTTCTTGTCTGTTTTGCTTATAATGGGTCTCATCAAATTAGGCAAATTAATCAAGTTTCATACACTTGCTTACAAACTTAGAATCTATTTTAGATTTCATGGTTTTTAAACCACATGGAGTTATCACTTGTCAAATCATCTTTATTACTTCCACAATCATCATGTTCCAAAATAAATATTTTAGAACTCTTAGTCAATATGAAATCATATTTCTTTGGCTAAGTTTTACATATGCTAGTCATCATTGTGGGTTTTTTATGCAACAATTGAAAGTCATACAACAACTTTTTTTAGCTTTCAATGAGAAACAACAATAGAGGATTTGCACTTGGAATGTACTACCTTTGACACATGGTTATTATTCCCATTACACTTAATGAGACCACGCGTTGTCATTTGTAACATGAGGTGAATAATGCTCATATTGTTGCTTTCATTCGACTACTTCTCAAATTTCTTCAAGATTTTCGAATTCACTTTTCTTGAATTCTTTCAAGGCTCTCAAAATTTTCGAGATTCTTATACTCCCACTTGCCTTTTAAAGAGGAAAATCTAGAATGGGGTGAACCAACCATGGTTTGGACCATGTTTGTTTGTTTTCTTTTCTCGAACTCTTTCGAGATTTATACTCCCCACTTGACCTTTTGGAAAAATTTTCCATAAGGGCACCTACTTGAGCAAAAAAAAAATTATGTTATGTATGACTTGTGTAGTAATACCTCGTGCTCTGTATAGGAATCGAACGTGTATTAAACGATTTAATACACCTTTTATTCCTCTAGGGAATAATTTCAAGCCTTTAAAATCCCACTAGCTTGAACCCCACTGTGATCATACACTAAAGTACGGTGGCGTCCAAAAGGGAAGAAGATAGAGCAAAAGAGTCGCCAACAAGTTTTTAAGGAACTTGTAAACCGTTCACGAGGTGAAGGTTACACCCCTTAACGATCCAAGAGATCGTCAACTCCATAAGGTCATGAACCAAATAAGGGTTCGGCGATAAAGGTACAAATCCAACCTAAAACATATTGAACCTGCCTTAATAATAGGCCTATACTTTATTCTGCTCGTATTCATGTGCGCTTTCTGACTAACATACAATCAATAGGTTAACCCTAAACATGTTTAATCTATATTGGTTCAATATTAATGCACAAATAAACTATTATTGGCGATCACTTGAATTATAATCGCAATTAACCCTAACAAGATTATTAAATATCTTATTAAGCATGATTACAAGTACCAAATTCCCTTTAAACATGCAATTAAGGTGATCAAGCAATAAGTATAAAATATATCAAGCAACATAATAAATAATCAACATCATTAATGATAATAATATCAATCATAATTATAATAATCATGTTAAAGCATAGCAAGAACCTAGGCATGATACTAACAAGATTAATAACAAACCCTAGCATGTCACTAAACAATAAAAATCAAATCTTTAGCCCTAACATGATACTAACAATCATAAATATTAGGAAGAATATAGGAAGCATCGTACTTTTAATCATACTTGATATTAAAGTTACCCTAGACATGATACTAGGAATTTATTGTTGTCACCCTAAACATCAAATTAAGGAAAACATCCTAACATGATACTAGGAATCAAAATAACAATCTAAGCATGATTTCTACATCATAATATCAATTAAACCATTAGAGTACTTACTTGGATGCCTCGTACCTCTTTCTAATAACAAAATACACACGTTAGTAACTTCAAGGAAAATAATAATCAAAGCAATTAAATTAAATAATTGAAATAGAGATTTGGGACCAAACCCTCAGAAATTAAAACCTTTCACGTCTAGGGCGAAGGCAACTTCGAATATGGCTAGGTGTATCTAGATCTTGTGAATGCGGAATTTTGTAGGAAAAAAGCAAGAAAGAATTGAAGAAAGAAAAGAATTCTAAAGAATTAATGTTCGGATGAGAATTGATGAATGAGAGATGTAGATGATGAATGAATTGCGAATGAAAACTTGCGAATGAAGAGAATTGGTGAATGAAAACGGAGTTTTTGACACGATATTTATAGAGAAAATAATCCAAAAAAGATAATTTAACAAAACAGAGTCTGACAATCGCAAAACAGTATTCGCGCCAGCCCTGGCTAGTTGGCGCCAGGCACCAGTGGCTAGCGCCTGGCGCCAAGCCTGATTCCAGGCGCCAAGGCCTGGGGTTGGACGCCAAACTGGATTTCAACGCGTTTTCGAAAATCTGATAAATTTTCCGTACTGGAAGATAAAATAATATAATTTCTTCGAAAATGATATTTGATCTTGATTAAAACTCTGAAAAGTCCTAATTGAATTAGGAATGAAAAGAACCTCCTAGAATATTCTAGAAGACTAAAACCATTTCTAATTGCATTAGGAATGATAAATCATATTAGGCCTTCCCCTAGGTCATTGGGCCGTACATAAACCTCAAACCAGGCCCAGTTTAGTAAATTGGCCATAACTTCCTCAATATTCGTCGGAATTGGGCTTATAATATATCGTTGGAAAGGTCTTTGCAAGCCCTATCCAACTACACCACTATTGGACCCATATCATGGACCAACCAAATTGGATTGGCTATTTTCTTAAAATAAAGTTTTCAAAATCAGGGAGTAGAGAAAAGAAATAAAACTTTCCGCTACACTAGACCTTTCCACACTTCGTTTCATTCGATTATAATTCGACGTGAAAGGCACTCATCATCGGATTTGGTTTTGGGGAGACACAAATGGGTGTCTACAATTCCATGTTTTGTTGAAAGACTTTATAAGAACTTTTCTTATCCATATCATATATGAAGTCTTTGCTACATTTTTTATTTGACGTATGTAGTTTTGTTGTAGCTTATCTTTAAAGTATATATCCTTTGAACAATGGTTGGAAGATAGGGAATTTTCATCCATAATCAAAATATATCTTATATAGATTGATAGTTCCTTTTCATTAACACTTCATAAGGTTTTCTTTCAGAGTTTGTTGTAAAACGATTTCACAACTCTTTCATGTTTATCAAGGTCTTGGCTTAAATTATTAGTATTACAATCATATCGCAATATTTTGAATATATTGCCAAGTAATTATCTTGACTCAAATGTTCATAGTTACAATCATATTGTAATGTAATCATTATCTTGTCAAGCTGATTATGAACTTCATACTGAACCTTTTTAACTTTTCAAAATTTTCACATTTTAGCTTCAACTATGCACAAATGATCATATCACAGATGAAGTTTCATTATCCGTCTCTAGTTATCGAACCTTAGGTTTTCTTACACCGTTATGTATTCAACCTTGAGTTCACATCATCATTTCTCTAAATGGTGAATTTGTCAAAATTTTCAAATTAGAATGTTAATTACATATATCAATGGATTCATAATCCAATGATATTGAAAGTCCATCCCTTTGGATCTTCCGCATGCAATATTCATTTTCATTTGAATTAATTTACATTTTAGAGACTATATATATATATATATATATATATATATATATATATATATATATATATATAATGAGAACCAATCCTTGGTGAGTTGATGAAGAAGTGTGAGGAGGGGGTCAATGTCTCTTTCATGATGTAAGAAGGTTTCCTTTTTAAGGGAAACAAGCTTTGTGTTCTGAAATGTTCTCATCGAAAGTTACTTGTCAAAGAAGCTCATCAAAGAGGTCTGGCCGGACACTTTAGGGTTGCAAAAACATATGACATCCTTCGAGAACATTTTTATTGACCTAGAATGTTTGGTGATGTGCAAGACGTAATAGCTTGTTGTGGGGCTTGTCATAAGGCTAAGAGTCGATTCCATGAAGGACTCTACTTTCCTCTTCCAGCTCCTAGTCACCCATTTATGGATTTTGTGGTTGCTCTCCCTCGCACTTCAAGGAAAAATGATTCCGTGTTTGTTGTGGTTGATCGTTTTAGCAAGATGGCTCATTTCATTCCTTGTCACAAGACCGATGACACTTCTCATGTGGCTACCTTGTATAAGAAGGGTGTTCCCATCGTAGAGGATCTTTCTCCTTAAATGCCCATGGCCCTTTAAAATCCTAGGACTTGACACTTGTTAGGGTGTATTAGGAGTTGAATTCCTGACTGTTTGGGGGACCTTGAATTAGAAATGATCCTCTCATCACGCTTTTTTGTAAGAAACAAGTAGGAGTCGCCAATGAGTTTTAGGAAAACTCATAAATCTCGTTTATGCCTTTTTCCTAAGTAGAGTTCAAGGGATACTTAGCACGAATCGTAAGTTTACCCATGCCCAAATTGGTCTACATGTACCAAAAATAAGTTCGGGAGCGAGGGTACTGAAATAACGTTCCTTTTAGGGAGGAATCGCTATTCTAGCTTAGTTACGGCCTCTACTAGCTCTTCTTTTTACACAATTTCATCACCAAACAATATATAGAACGTGATACCTAAGACTAAGTTAGTTGATTTTATTTACATGCATTGATCACGTAGGAATTACATTGCAAAAGTCGTTATCCTTATTCGTGAATTAAACAAAATAAAAAAGATTCGACTTGGCTTAAGAGATCAACCAACAATTAATTATTAAATACTATTCTTATTTAATGCAAGATACTATGTGAAATTTATTAATTAAAGGTTTGCTTAAAGTGATCAAACAACACTAATTAATTAATTAAAGTTATTTTAAACATGAACAAAAAGGTGATTGATCTAAGTGCTCGGGAATTTACCACTTCTCTTTGCTAGATCTTCTTTTAGAACACTTATGGACTCCTTCTTGTTCGGGAACCTAAACCGTAGTAACAAGTATTAAAGGGGGTGAGTGTGTAGGATAAGAGGGTTTGGTAGTACACAAGTTCACAAAGTTTCTGCTAGTGTTTTTAGTTAATTTTGTCTGTTTGAGCCTCGTATTAAGCCCCTATTTATAGGGAATGGGTACAATTAGGGTTTTGAACATTCTTTCGCAGCAGGTGTCGTGCGCATCTGAATGGGTTGCGCGCGACAGCCAGCGCAAGGGGATTAATTGGCTTCTATAGGCAGCGCAATTGATTGTCTTGTGCGTGGTATTATGGTAAGATTTGATTTCATATTTTTATGAAATTCTGAATCTTCCGCAAGCACATCACTAGCAGGCTGTTGCGCACAACCTTGTGAGTTGCGCGCGCCAGACCAGTGCGACTCTTTGAGATGCGCGCGCATTTATCTGCGACAACATTGATTTTAATTTAGGCGCCTCTAAATCCGTCATTTTTAGGTTTTAAGCTCGGGCTTAATCCTAATTATGATCGGGCTTAGTTGATTGGACCTTAATGATTTTGTTTTTGGGTTAGGCTAGTTTATTTTTATGTTCTTGCGATTCAATCAGTTATCCATAAGTAATTTTCACGTTAATGCAACACGAAGATGGTTTTATTTATTGTCATTACACTTCCTTTCAAGACAGAAGGCCAAAAGTAGATGTCTACACCTTGTTCTTTAGAGAAGTGGTGAAGCTTCATGGCATTCCAAAAAGTATTGTGTCGGATCGAGATCCTGAGTTTTGAGCTACTTTTGGAAGACCTTGTGGAAGTTAGTAGGAATCAAGCTCTTGTTTAGTACTTTTAGTCACCCTCAAACCTATGGTCAAACAGAGGTGACTAATCGTACCATGTCCACCGTTCTCCGAGCTATCATTAGCAAACACATGAAAGATTGGGATCTTAAACTTCCTCGAGTTGAATTTGCTTACAACCGCTCTCATTGCATAGCTACCGGGAAAACACCATTTGAAGTAGTGTATGGTTTCAATCCCCGCTTACCACTTGACTTGTTCCCTAGTATTCCTCAAGAGGAGTTGAGTTTTGAGGCAAAAGATAGAGTTAAAATGATGAAAAAGCTTAATGAAGATGTCAAGAAAGGATTGAGAAAGCATATGAGAGTTATAAGGGAAAGGCAAACAAATTAAAGAAGCCAATGGAATTAAATGTAGGAGATCTTGTGTCGCTCCATCTCCGGAAGGAAAAATTCCTTGCTAAGAGAAAGAACACACTCATGCCAAGATCCGAAGGCCCCTTTGAAATTGTTGAGAGGGTTGGATCTAATGCTTACAAGCTCAAAGTTCCGGGAGACTTTGGATTTCATGCTATCTTTAATGTTGGTGATCTTGCTCCTTTTCTTTTTGAAGAATATGTTGGTGATAATGATCCGGAATTGAGGGCAATTCCTTTTGAAGATAAGGGGTTTGACGCGGGTGCATGGAACTTAGTAGAGGAAGTTGAAGACATGCCACGTGTTGTGACACGTAGTCGAGCTAAAATCCTTGGTGTGGTAATCCCTTGGGGTTGACTATCATCAAACTTGAGTAAGTTTTGTTTTCTTAGAACAAAGCTCCAAGGATTCCGTGTGTTAGCCAAGAAAAAAATTTATCAATGTATGATGCATCTACTTCATTCAGTCATATCTCCTTCGTTACAAGGAATTTTTAGGTGATTCAAGTTGGAGGTGAAAGTAGAGTTCAAGATCTTTCCAATGATAGGTCACATTCCAAATTTGAGCAACAAACAAAGAAGTTATGAACGTTTGAAATTGAGCTATCCAGGCAGTCGCGAGGAGCGGCGCTCACTCCTCACGAAGGAGCGCCCGCTCCTATGGGTGTCTTTCGAAATTTTAGACGTGAGGAGCGCCCGCTCCTACCCTTTAGAGCGGCCGCTCCCAAATGCCCTGTTTTGAGTGAACGACTTCCTTTCTTTTGTGCTTCTTTTTACTATCTTTTAATCTTGGCCTTTCATTTGTAATCCAAGGGGTATAATTTAAGAACTTTAGGGTTATTTGTAAAGCCTTTAAATAGGGCTAAACTTTCTTTTGGGGAGGAACTTTGCTTAATTTTGAAATCAATGAGATTTTCTTTCTCTGCCCATAATCTTTGTGATTATTTGCTTTCTTTATGATTGCTACTTATTATTTTTGTGGATACACCTTAATACTAGCTTTACTTTTTGTTAGCTTTGACTAAGAACCCCAGCCTATTTCATATATCTTGGTGATTGTTGAGATAGGTTTATCTTATTTTGTTGATTTGAAATTGTTGTTACTTGATTTTCCCCCTTTTTCTTGGTTTTTCTTGGTTATTTCATATCACTTATCATGATACTACTTGGAATTAATAAATCAAAGCCTAACATGCTTCTACATATTCAAATAATTACTAAGTACGCGAACGTACATTGAATACGATCTCAAAATCGTCACGACTACACAAAATCACTCACTTGGAAATCTCCTACAATCCAAAATTATTAAGAGGAAATAATATCTATTCTACACAAATTTCCAACAATATATACCTTCTTAAATCACTCATAAATCCTTCAAAATAAGTTGAAATATAATTTAAAACCCTCACTTCTATTCCCAATTAATGGGTAGTTAAAAATCATTCCAAGAAACTTAATTATGGCTTATATACAAAAATTCCAGCTTTATTAAATCATCTAAAATTGATGTAATTATGTTTTAATATACCTATTTCAATAATTTAAATCACCCATAATCAATTACCATCAATATTCATAAACTCAGAGATCTAGGGTTTGTAATTTGGGGCTTTTTAACTCAAAACCAAATCTGAAAATTTATATACATCATACTTGTAATCAAACATCATAAAATCCAAAAGCAATAATTAGATTAAGGATTAAAAACAAAAAGAATAATTTTTTTTTCGAACACCACTAGCGCATAACAACCACCGTGGTTGGTTGCTGCCGCGCGATGAGTGCTGGTGGTGGTGGCCGCCGGTCGGTGGGCTGCCGTGGTGTTGGCCGACAATAGTGGTGATATGTGTGGTGGAATAAAAATAAAATAAAGAGGAAAGGGAAAAATAAAAGAGAGAAAGAGAAAATAATAGGAGAGAGAGAGAGTTACCTTTTGGATAATCTCTACCTTGGGCAAAGTTTGATTTTGCTCAAATGATGGGTATTTACACTCTTTCTCAACAACCCTCCTACTTAAAATTCCTTTTCTACATACCCTTAATGATCATTTTCCTATTCCAACTACTATTTCAACTTTCCTTTAAATGTCATCGACTTTAAAAATTATCTTTTATAAAATTATATGCCCCAATATTTTTAAATTATAAAATAAAGTATTTCAAAATTATTAAAGAAATAAATTGGACCTTTAATAAAACTCTTTAACTTAATAAAACCTCCTAAATATTTACTTTCAACTTATTTAAATACTTTAAGAAATACTTATTTGAATTAAAATACGTATAAAAATACGGGGTATTACAGTTTTGATTGTCCTCAATTGAAGTAGACCTGGAAAATTGGCCATTTGGGTCGGGTTCGGGTTGGGTCAATCATCTATATTCAGGTCAGGTTCGGGTTGAGTCGGGTCAATTCGGGTTTCAGATAAGTTTCGGATCAATGATAATTCGAGTCGGGTCGGGTATCGGGTCAACACTTCGAGTCGAGTTCGGGTCGGGTTGAGTTTAGGTCGGGTCGAGTTCGGATCGGGTTAATTCGCGTCAGTTCAGTCTTCGGGTCCAATTATCAGGTCAAGTCGGGTGGGGTTAAATTCGAGTCAGATTGAGTTCGGGTAGGTCTATTCGAGTTAGGCCGAGTTTCGTCTATATCGTTGTAGAAATTTGACCAATAATATATTATAATAATCAATAAGTATAAATTATAACAATTGAATATTAACAATACATTCATTAGACAATTCCAACAGTACTATATACACAAGACTGTATTGTTTCATATGTATGATCACTATCACTATCATTGATTAATTGCTCAAAAATTCAAATAAGGTAAAGTGAATAGTGGAAAAAATAATCTATGTAACACTTAAAAGAAGAAGCTAAGAGTAATAGTATTAATAACAATAACAAAAACTAGTGTTCCTAATAAAATGGAACTCTTTATGAATTACGAGCAATACATTACACGCACATTTCAATAGTATTATACACACAATACTTCATTTCAGTTATTTTCGATAAGTGTTTATTTAGGTAAAGTAATTAAGCCCTAAATCGGTTAGGTGATTTTGAGTATTTGTTCATTTTGGGTCGGGTCATTTCGGTTATAGTTCGGGCCGCTTTGGGTTTCGGTTCCATTTGGGTCAATCAATTTGGAGTAAAATCGGATCGGGTCACTACGGGTATCGGGTTAATTTCGAGTCAGGTCAATTCGGGTACCGGGTAAATTTCAAGTCAAGTCAATTCAGGTATTGGGTCAAGTTCGGGTCAACTCCACTTCGGGTAGGGTACGGGTCGGGTCGGGTCAACTTTTTGTTCGGGTCAATTTTGAGTTTATGTTTTCGAGTTAATTTCGGGTCCCAGGTCGGGTCATTCGGGTCGGGTCAGGATTGCTAGCTCTACATTGAAACTCCTTGAAGCTCTTATATTTCTCCATTGAAATTCTTCCATTTTTGGTTGAAGTTTTTTAATGTTCCATTAAGGCCTTCTATTATAGTTTGAAAATACAGATTTTTTTGGACAAAAACAAAATCTACCTAAATTATCAGTGGTGGATGCAAAGTTATTTCGCGGGGTCCCTTGACCCCACTTGTATATGAAAAAATAATTTTTTTTTCCTATAAAGTTGATTATATTTTTTTAATTAAATGACCCCATTAAAAATTATTATTATTATTATTATTATTATTATTATTATTATTAGTGTGACGTACTATATATCATATGTTTGATAATTTTAAATATTATATAGTATAATGTTTATTACTAATAAACAATCAATTTAAAACTAAGATTGAAAAAACAAATTTCTCATAATGAAAGGAAAAAAAAAGAGGAAAAAAAGGATACAAAAAAACTTAAAATTAAGGTTGAACGATACTTTACAATTTCAAATGCTATCTTTGTTTAGATTTCAACAGCAACTACTCAAAAGTTACCTCTACCTCTAACAACTACTTAAAACACTACTTCACTAAATACTAATATTATTTTAAGGTAGTGTTTTATTTAGGTTTAAAAGCTAACAACTACCTTAAAAGCTAATGACGAACAAGCCCCATGTGTTTTTTTTTTTTGAAGCAACATATCATGTATCTTTTTTTTTTAATATAAAAAATATTTCATTAATTAAAAGTCATACGACATCTACAGTATAGATTCGACGTTAACAAATACATAAGATATTGATTCAAATAAAATTTTCCTTCATAAAAACTACGGTCGTCGAGTATATATTGCATTGTAGAACATCTCTCGCTTATATCGCTGGAAAATACAGCCTTGCTGGAGAGACAATCTAACGATCCTTTGTAGTCGTGAGGATGTTTTTCTTCTTATTCATTTGTCTGCATTCGAAAACTTGATAACTTTTTCACCAACGAAATAATTTCACGAAAATCCATCAGATCTACTACCATGTATCTCATGTTGAGATACTTTTATTATTTGTTAATAAAAAACCATAGTAAGAATTAATACTCCTTCCGTCCCAAATTACTCGCAACAGTTTGACTTTTTGCACTATTCATACATCCCCCATTAACCGTCTCTTATAACTATTATATGAAAGTCAATGTAATCATGTAATAGGTTGTTGAGTCTATTTTAATGTATAGTTTCTTGATACAATTAAACTTTTTATAACTTATATAAATATATAATAAACAATATTAACGGTCAAACATGTGCATCGACAAACGTGAAGTAAACTGGGATAGATAGAGGGAGCATATGAACAATGAAAAAAAGTATAAATTCTAGAGTGGAGGATCTAATAAATACTCCTTCTATTTTTATTTATTTGCACTAGTTTGACCGATACATTGGTTGAGACGCAACTTCGACCATGAATATCTTTAATTATCGATTAGTTAAAATTGTAACAAAATTATATTATGAAACTAGACATTATGACTAATCTAATGATATATTATGTAATAACATTTATTAATTTTATAGAGGTGAAAAAACTTAAACTATGGTATGTGAATAGTGCAAAAATCAAAGTGATGCATTAAAAAAAAAAGAGGGAGTAAGGACCATTTCTTTTCAACTTATTTTCAGGTGAGTTCATTTCAGTTCAACTTCAATAAGTTCAGTTCAATTTAATTCAATCTAGCCCAGGTCATTAAATCAGAACAAGTCCTAAATATGCTTTTTCTCATACCTTTTTTTTTTTAGGGGAAACCATAGAAATAGCATAAATTAAACAAGTCAAACAACACTTACAGAAATCAAGTAAAGACTACAAAGAACAGATCTCACATCAGAAACATATTTTTCTCCTAATCTACTAAATTATCTAATGAAGAACAGGCTGTAAACCATTGATGACGTCCTTGCGTCTTTCCAAAATACAACAATCTCACAAATTCGTGCAGCATCAAAGGAGAACAGATCTCACATGAGAAACATATTTTTTCTCCTAATCTACTAACTTCTCCACTGAAAAACAGGCTGTAAACCATTGATGACGTCCTTGTGTCTTTCCAAAATACAACAATCTTATCAATTCGTGCAACATCAAAGGAGAAATAAGAGTTTTGTTATGAAGATTTGTTATCTTCGTCTCTCTTGACCAATAGACCCTAAAACAGAAAACCCCCATAGAAGGGAGAAACAAATCTTATAAAGAAAGACTCACAAACTCTCATAAAAGAGACTCACTTATTGACCAATAAACTATAAAAAAACTAAATAAACTATAGACTAAAGAGGGGATTTGGGGCTTACCATGAATGTTTCCATTCATGATGGCCGAATACAGTAAACTTAAACAAAGTTAAAGGTCTTTTGTGAAAAAAAATTCCATAAAAAAAGGGTTTTTCTATATATTAACCCTGTTTTTTTCATTGTTCTACGTTGTGCCCCAACATATATCACTTTCTACACTGTAACCCCAATATTTTGTTTCCATACGGTAACCTTGCTGTTATCTTGCAGTTAAAAAATTCCGTTAGCGGGGCCCACTCTCCATTATAAGTATTTTTTTATCGATTTGCGCGTTGAAAAATATTCCGTCAAAGGTTCCGAGGGCTATTTTGGTCCTTAGGGATCCAAATTGAGCTCAGATTTGGCAAAAAAATAACGTAAATGTTTCACTTTGCTTATTAAGAAATATCTCGATTTACGTGTTCACATTTTAACGCACAAAACGAGGCATTTACATTATTTTTTTTGCCAAATCTGAGCTCAATTTGGACCCTAAGACCCTACGGACCAAAATAGCCCTTGATACCTTTGAAGGAATATTTTTCAACGCGTAAATCGATAAAAAATACTAATAATGGAGAGTCCGCTAACAGAATTTTTTAATGGCAGGATAACAGAGGTTACCTTAGGGAAACAAAAAATATATTGGAGTTTCAGTGTAGAAAGTAAAATGAAAAAAAAGATTAGTATATAGAAATACCAAAAAAAAAAAAAAAAAAAAGTAGTAGTACTACATGATTCTACGGCGAAGTGAAGGTTAGACTGTTGATACGAGCTCGGACCGCAGCCAGCAACGAAGCGTCAAACCAGAACAATTCTCGACGCATCAAAACTACAATCACATCATCAATGGCGCTTCGATCCGTTTTCGACGCTTCTGTGCTACGGACCGAGTTCGAAAACGCCGGAATCAACCCTCAATTCATCCCTTTGATTTGGAAGTAAGTAAACCAATTTCTTCTCTTATTCTGTGATTTTTCTTTTCAATTTTCTCTCTTTTTTCTGTAATTTCAATGGATTTTAATCTTGTTGTTCGCCATTAATGGTGTTGCAGGAATGTTCTGCAGAATCCCAATTGTAAATGGGATGAAATTCCGTCATTGCCTGCTGCTGCTTACCCTCTTCTCAATTCCAAGTTCTTGCCTTTATCTTCAACCCTTCACTCTGTTTCTCATTCTACTGATGCTGTTACCTCTAAACTTCTCATTAAGCTCAAGGTTTTAATTTTTTGCATTTTCCCTTTTCAATCTATTATTTTCTCAATTAAGTTATGACAATTAGTATTTGGTACTCTTGGCCTGGAATTAATAGTCGCGTTGATAGTGTAATTGAACTAGTATTGTGAGGACTATGTTTGAAAAAATGGAGTATTATTTTCAGGGTTTTGTATGATATTTGCTCAGTTTTTGAAACTAGTTGTTGGTGTCCATGATTGTAAACCTTGATCTTCTTCTGCTGCCTTTTCGCCGAGATTGGTTATTTACAATAATTGGGTTTTCGGTTAAAATTGAATGTACACGGGAAATTAAAAAACTAGGAGGTTATATGGTTGAGGAAAATACAGGAATTTTGTTGAGGAAAATTGGGGAAAGTATGTTCCTACAATCAAGCAAATCTTGGTACTTTCTGCATGGTAATTTAGGGGATAACTCTTTAAGTGTTAGCTTTTAACCGGACAATATCTTGAATCATGTACAAGATATTTTCATTTGTGTAGTAAACATATCTTAGCTAACTCATTTTGGGTTATTAAAACTAAACATGATGGCTATTGAAGGTCGTTTCGGTTTTGATTCTTTCTGGCTTTCCCTTTGCCTTTAGTTAGGTTCTCTTGGATAAGAATAAGATATGTGTTAACTTGACTCTTTGATTCCCAAGGCTATTTCTTACTTCATAACACTGTTAGGAAGTAATAGCCTAGTCAATGAGATAAGTGATGTAATCCATTGCTTCATGATGTGGTTGATACTTAATATTATTAACTTTTTGTAATGTAGTGTAGTAGTTTTCTCACAAGCTGTTCACCCTTGTTGTCCAATTGTATTTATAATTTTTCAGAACGGGGCATTTGTGGAAGCTGTGATAATGAGATATGATAGCCGCCTAGGACAATATGGCGGCAAACAGCGTCCTGGGGGTCTAAGGTCAACTCTTTGTGTGTCATCTCAGGTACTTTGACATTGATTTTTATTTTTGTAATTATATTTTTTCTTTTCTTTTTTGCAGAATAAATTGTGCTTAAATCTATGTTCATTGCATGTTGGGATTATATAATGAAATAATACTTTAGGGCGGATGCTTGATGTATCCATGTTATGACTATTCTTTTGTTAGTTTTTTGACTTGATGCTAGTGTCCTATGAATTGTGTTTTTGAAGTTTTGAGTTGGCTTCCTTTTTATGAAGTATGAACTCACCTTGTTGATAATAATTGCCACTTTAATAGGGTAATCTAAACTAGCAATGTGAGGTGTGACAATCGAAGTATCTTATTAGCTATGTACTTCTAATGTTGTGCCTTAAAGCCCCTAATATTGATTGATACCTACTTCTAATTATATGATACCTGTTGAACTTCAAAACAGATGGTGTAGTATATAGAATAAAATTCACTTTCTGTGGGACTATTTCCAGTTAAAACACTTGATTCAGGATATTCAATGGATATAAATGTCACCCCTCATTTCCTTATCCCAGAGTAAGGGTTTTTTTTTTTTATTTTTTATTTAGTTAATCCGAGAAGGTATGAATAGTCAAACTAGTCATAGATGGAATGAATTATAAAAAATAGTCATAGATCTGAGAAGAATGAATAATCAAAACTGGTCATAGAAATTTGACACAATTAAGCTAAAAAATGGTTAAGTTTTAAAAATACTTTACTTTTTTTAGAGTACAATAGTACTTGACATTGCATCTATGGCATCTCATTTTGGTGATTTTTCGTTGTTAGTTGGTGGTCTTTGCACAGACCACATGGAAACTTGAAGAAGGATATCGAATCACTCTAGATTTTATCTGATCCACCCACTTGTAAACCAGTCTAAACAAGTTGGACATCAGGCTATTTATAAATTGTAATAGCATTTAGGCTAAATTTGCTCTCGTCCAGACAGTGATATGTTTACTATCGTGATTTTCTGTCTCCTATGCTTGTGTTATTCTAGGGAGACTAATGAAATAATAGTTCTTATTAACTTTATTTCTTCTATGTGGAACTGGTCATACTTATTGTTGCAGAATCTAAATGTTTTAGTTATTATATGTGCATTTATGGAAAGGTTGGATGCAAAATGGGATGCACGTTTTGCGCAACTGGGAGCATGGGATTCAAAAGTAATTTAACAACAGGAGAGATTGTGGAGCAATTGGTGCATGCCTCTCGTATATCAAATATACGTAATATTGTTTTTATGGTAATTTTTTTTTTCTTTTCAGTTGCTACATGATATCTTAGCTGTGGAAAAAGTATCAATTTTCTGTTTGGATTGTTTTTGCATGTGCTAGCCAATCAGATTGTGCAATTCTATGCAGAGAGCTAGTTATATTATATCGTAGTATTTTTGTTCCATCTAGATGTTAGGGCAGTTATCTGGCATTTTGTTTGGCTTGGAGTAAAATTTAATCACAATAACCCTATGGCAGTCATCATCAAGTCTGGAGAAAGTCTTTAAGAATCATATACTGCTGCCCCCCTTTGAGATAATGGTTGGATTTAGTGGAAGCTGTATTGTAAAAGGATCTGGTTAGATTGTATATTAAACAAAGGGCTGGGAGGTAACGTCTTAGAAAGGGCTGGTGGAGTTGCTGAGCTGAAGTCTGTGTGTGTGTGTGTTCACGCGCATGAATAAAAGTTTGAAAATCAGGTTTCTTGTTGAATAGTTTTTGTTCTAGGATCTTCCTTGACAAATTGCACTTGGTTTTTTTTTTTTTTTTTTTTTTACTTTGTATTGGTTATAGTTTTCTTCCTTAAGCTGAACAACTGTGAGTACAACTTGTTTGTTTAGATTTACTTGATCAACTTTGATTGACATTCACAAAGTTCATGAGCCTAATTTATTATTTTAGCTACGACACTTGGTCAATATCTAGGTATATGTTGGCAAGTAACATATGTAAAGTCAATTATAGAGTTAAGTAATGTAGAGATGGAAAATAAATGTATATTCTGATAAATAGGTTAGGTTAGATCGTTTGGTTGGATAATTTGGAATAGGTTGGAATGAAGTTGGAACCTATTCCATATACGTTTTTGTTTGGTTGAGCTTTTTAACTATGGAATCTCATACCCAAGGGGTTCTAACTCTACCCCAGACATATGGAATCCCATACCCACCTCTCCCCCTAAGATTCACTATCCATTCTATTAATGGAGTATATAATCCATCCCAACAATAAAACCAAACAAGTTTAGACTAGTATGAGTTTCGGAATCCATACCTCTTTAGTATGTGATTCCATACCAATCCATTCCAATAACCAAACACCCACAAAGTTCCCATAAATTGTGATTATTTTGTCATTGTCATTGGAAGGTTCTTTTGGCAAGGGTCACATGGGAAGTTAGTTCTAGAGTGGGAAGTACTTGCTGAGAGGGAAAGAGATTCCGATAATTAGTAATAAATTGGGTTTTGAATCGGCAAAGCATTTATAAAGTTTTATTATTCTTTTTATAAGAGAGTACTACTCTTGAAAATACAGGCGTTACACTTATGCCCTCTGGGGATTATGAATATTCAATTTTCATTTTCATCTTCACTCCTTTTTCGGCTTCACTTCTCCTCTCACTGTTCTTTTATATTTTACTATACTGCATCCTCTATCCTTGTAGCTTCAAAAAGTTTGAATAACAACGATGTGTTCGTTTTGCCTGAGAAATTTGATATATTATGCTTAATGACACTACTTAAAGTGGGATCAACTTGTGACTTATCTAGATTTTTTTTTTTGTTGGTAATAATCTTTTCCCCTTTCATTACTATTGAAACTGTTAGATTATATGTAACTTGTACTTTATCCTTTTTGCATATAGGAATCTTAACCTTTTATAAAAGCTTGTCCATTTGATTATATCTTTGGTTTACAGGGGATGGGGGAGCCATTGAATAATTACTCTGCATTGGTGGAAGCAATTCGTGCCATGACGAGCGCTCCATTTCACTTGTCACCAAGGAAAATCACTGTGTCAACGGTATTAAAGCTAGAACCTTATTTTTGTGTTTCTTGAAATCTTGAATGCAATTGTATTAAATCATTCCAAAGATTGTATTATTATCTTTGCCGTGGTATATATAAACATTACTGAGTACTCTATACAAATTAGCCGCAATGCATGGTTTTAGGTTATTTACCCTATATCTCTATTTAAAATGTCAAGACGGTCAAAAACAGATCTCATTATACTGTTTTGTGACTTGCATATATTAAGATGCCATGTTTCCATCTGATTTGAATTGTTCCTAGGAATACTTGAAAATTTAAGGTGTTGATTGGTTACTGCTAACAAACCTCCTAATTTTAGCAAAGTACCCTCTGGCAATTATTCTCACTGTATTTCAAATGTTGTGAAAAAATTCTCTCCGTTCCTATTTATCATAAATTCATGATTATGGGGGTTTGGGACAATTTGCCAATATGACCAGTAATATTTTGGACAGTATGACAATTATTTTAGATAGAGGAACTGTTTGTGTATGTGACTTGTTGTTTTATAATGAATTAAAATAATTTAACTATTTTAGCTTATGTATTGACTCTTTTTCTAGAACGTAAAACGACGTAGGCAATATTATGTAACACTAGTAATCTTGTAAGGAATAAAAATGCGTAGGCTTGATGTCACGACATTTTGACTGAATGATCTTATTTGGACCGAATACTCCTTAGGTGGGAATTGTGCACGCAATTAATAAGCTACACAACGATCTTCCTAATCTGAATCTCGCAGTATCACTTCATGCACCAGTTCAGGATATACGTTGCCAAATTATGCCTGCAGCTCGGGCATTTCCATTGGAGAAACTTATGGCTGCGCTTCATTTATACCAAAAAAATAGGTAAAAGATGTTGCACACTTGCATGTATTTTTGTATAAACCTTGCAAAAAAACTAATGCCTTGAATGACCCTCTCTTCTTTTCTCTGCTTCTGTATCTAGTCAGCAGAAAATATTTATCGAGTACATAATGCTTGATGGAGTGAATGACAATGAGCTGCAAGCACACCAGCTTGGAAAATTGCTAGAGACATTGGAAGTGGTTAGTGTATTCTTATTATTTATTTGTAGTGTTTCTTGCCCTTTTAATGATTTTAATAAATAAAGTGAACAAGAGGCATACCCAGCTCTTTATTTTTTAGCAGTCTGCAAATTTACAAGTATTGAGCTATAGATAGTTGCATATGTGGGCAATGAATTGAAAAAATGTCCTCGAAAAAGCTATGTTTTCAGATGTATAGTTATATCATGGTTCCAAGTGTAGTACACAAATTTAAGAACAAGTTGTCAACGCCAAGAGTCGCCTTACTTTTTTTGAACAACTAGCAGGCACTAATGGTAACGTGGAAGTTAATTTAAACTAATGTTATTGCCATATTTGGCTTTTCTTTTTCTAAGCTTGAGATAATCACAAGACACTCTTTGTTTATATCTAATACTAAAGATGACTGAGCCGGGCTTCCTGTTGAGCCCATATGCTTTGGGACTAGGTAGGCCCAGACCACAATCTACGTGCTGTGCCGTGATGTGCCAAAATTTTACAAGGTCGTCCCGTGCATGGCTCAAGCCCTCGTGCCACCATGCTGATCGGGGCTGGGCTTGCGTCCTGAGCCAAATTTCACAAATTTTAGCGTAGTTTGTCATGCTGGATTGGGCTGTGTCATGCCTTGTCATGCTTCTTCCGAATAGTGGCCCTCGGCACAACATAAACAATGCCAACTCATATATCTTCCACCTATATAACCTGCACTAGCTATTTTTGCATTCTAATTGGCGTTTCGTCAGTAATTTTTAGAATTAGTAGTTGTGTTGTTTTAGATTTCTATTTCTATGCTTGTTTATCATAGCTGTCACTGCTACTGATAAATCCCAAGTCCTTGTATTGGCCTTGGTTCTCTTATAAAAGCTTTAGTATTTCTTGCATTCATCTTCAAACTGTGGTGCTAAAGTTATTCATTTATAGGGGTTACTAGTGCTTCTGTTAGTAGTTGTTGGTATTTTTTTTATGTTAATTATTATAACATAGACAGACCAATCTTTATTCTCCCCTGTTGTACATCCAATAGCACCTTGCTCTGACCTGACACTGGCACTGGCCTCACAGAAAATAGAAGGAATAATATAGAAGGAATTTGTTGGTTTGGGTATAGATTCATTTTTATGCTTTTTATTCTGATTTTGTTTCATTTTTGAGATTATTTCTTGTTGTGCTCTTTTGAACTCATGGTTTTGTAGAGTATGGGGGCAGTATGTAAGAGGCTTCATATTGTGAGAAATTAAGTGGGCTGAGCAGATAAACGACTTTGGCAAAAAGACTTGAAAAAAAGAGATTTTGGTTCTGCTGTGATTACTTGCTGTGAATGAGACTTAAATTTCAGTAATCCTCAATGTCACTATACATGAAAAATGATTATTTGAGTATATATAGCCTTGTTATTTCCTGCTTTCTTACTGTATTGACCTGTGATTTGAAACTATAATAAAAAACTCCGTAGTTTTCCAAAGACGAGATACTATTTACGAACTGTTGATGTTGAGAATTAAGATAGTATGCAAACTAATTGTGGGGAGGAGATATTTCTAGTTGATCTTGATTGATAAACTATTCTAATCAGTTGGTCAATTACCTTAGACTTTTCCTTTTAATTATGTAGTATAAGAATCTAGGTTAGATTACCTGGGATTTGGTCCTTCAATTATACAGTTAGAGAAGGATCTGAGCCCTATTAGATGTCCAGTTCTTATGGGGAAGTTGCTATATCTCTAGTCTCTTAAGTTAAAAGGGACTTGCATGTGGAGGAAATTTGGAGATTCTGTGTCCGTGTGTATTTATAATTTATATATTCCAACCTCAAAAAAAACAGAGGGTAATTATGTGATGAACCTAGCTTTTGCCAATTGGTTTGGGATGGAACTTCACTTTGGCGTGTGAGATATGTGACTTTCATTTCTCTGGGATGTATCATTTATCACATTGCTGTACTATTTGCTTTGTAAACTTCCTGTATAAAGTGAATCTGTTCTGTTAAGCAAGTGTGGCTTTGGTTTATGGTTTGTGTTTTATGATTGAAAGCTTACTAGTCTTACTTCCCCTAACATTTGCATGTGGGTGTTGATAAAATTTATACAGGTTGTAAATCTGATACCTTTCAACCCTGTTGGCAGTACAAGTCAATTCAAAACGAGCAGTGAAACTAAAGTAAAAAAATTTCAGAGAATTCTCAGGGAGACATATAACATCCGGACAACAGTTCGTAAGGAAATGGGCCAAGATATAAATGGTGCATGTGGTCAGCTGGTGGTAACTGAACAAGATAGGCTATTGGCAGAAAGAAAAGGTCTTATAACTGACATTGAAGATCTTCATCTTTGATGATGTGAGTAAAGCTTTCAAATTTTGTATAATGTGTTCTATTTCATTAAATAGACTTATAGAATATACCTTCTTAGCTTCTCATTTTATTTCATGACAAGATATTGTTTGGATTCAAGTGGTCTTATCAAAAGAAATGCAAAAGAAAAGAAATGCTGGAAGTGTTAGGTATAAGTCGTATAACTGCTGTTTTAGTGTCTAAATGTCTCCTAAATACTTAGTGAAGGGACATCTTCTGTAAACCGACAGGCTCTCATATACACAAATATTACGCTGAGATTTAAGGGGCCTCTTTTTATTTGCCCAGTTTCATAGTGTAGTGTTGAGCTTGCATGTACAATTTCTTAGAGTAGCAAAGAGTGGAGATTGAGAATTGAAACAGTATTGACTTCTGTGACTTTCTGTGTAATCATGGATAACCAAGATATTCCTAAATGATTCTATATGAAGTCCTCTACTAGTAATCTATAAATTCGAAAACCTGGAACACCTTTCTAAGGACACGTGAGGCCGTTGTTTTGGACTTTAAAGTGAAAAGGAAAAGGGTGACCTGTTTCTTTTTCCTTGTATTTCCCTTGCTCAAAGGAAATTGATTCAATCAGACCTACGAACTTGAAAGATTGTTCAGAGGTTCTCCATTTGCTTCTCTTCAGTGAAAATTTGATTTTTCCATGAGGAGCAGAGGCCTCGCCCCCTGTTAGGGAACTTGATTCTGTCTCAGATTTCCAGTATTGGGAAGGGGCCTAGAACTCTAGAAGTGGCTACTACTAAACCATACTACACTTGGGCTTTGGGTGAAGCCATAGGTTGTTTAGGCAGCTGACAACAATAAAAAGAAGTGTGTCATGACATGCGAGATGAAAAGTGTGTCAATTATTCAAAAATAAAGGGAGGACTCCGTAAACAGCAAGTGCACATAAAGCAGTAGTGTGTGGCTGTGCATCTTGGGATAGACAATAAATAGATTTTTCGAGTTTTACTTTTCTTTTGATGCATCCTTTGGCTGCATTGTCACTGTATACAGAATCCCTTTTTGACACTTCGATTGAAAATGTCCGTTAGCTTGTCTATGTCATGGATAGATGAAGTTAAGGTATTGCATCAATTTGTAGTGCTAATTTCATGGACAGCAGTTTAGTACTCATTTAGTGAGCTTCTACTGTACTGGTAGGAGTACTTAGTACTTTGTAGTAAACTACATCACGACTGTCATGCGGTCATGGTTCATCAGTTCATATTATCAGTACATGGATCTGCGGTGGGGATTAATGGTGTTTTGATCTTGGGCTTACATATTTAAGTGGTTATGACATTTCTACTGATAGGGTGGGGTGAATGGGTGATAGGGTGGGGGACTACGCTTGACGTGCAATTTTAACAATTGGTCAATACGAAAGACTTGTTCTTTTCAACTTATTAGTTTTTGGATGAAATAGATTATAGATGTTATATTTAAATTTTGTTTACTTATTAAGACGAATTAAATCTCATTTGATTATGTACTTATATATTATGAAAAGTTAAGGTTAAAGTTTAGTCAAATCAATATATCAAATCTAATCATTCTAGACCAGAATTATTAGATTATTACCTTATTAAAATCAGACCATAACATTTTGTTTTAGGTGACATAAACAAGTTCTAACAAGTCCCAACAACTATATTTCTTTAGTTGCAATTTCTAAAATTTCTTCTATTTATTTACTATTTATATCGTCTTAGATTTTTCTCAAAAAAAAAAAAAAATATCGTCTTAGATTAGTTTTTTACTTGTTATTTCACATGGTTTTGGATGGGATAAGTTTATTCTTCATTATCAAATGCTAATTTATTTAAAAATTAGATTTGGAAGGAGATACGATTTTCATCGAATATAAATTTTTAAAAAAAATTATAGGGTTTTATTATGTAGAGGAACTCCAATGGTTAAAAAAGGGACTAGCTTGCAAATATTATAACTCTTAAACTAATAGCTAGACCATTGTTGCACATCTTGCTGATTAGCTTTGGCAAGCAAATTAGCTTTGTAGAGCTAATTAGCTTGATAGATATTTATTAGATAAAAAATATTTTAAATTTAAAAATAAATTAATTTATAACTAGCTTAACTATTGGAGCAACAAATAGTTAGAATTGTTGTAGCTTAAAAAGATGATTTGGCATAACAAGCTATTATATGAATTAACTAACCATTGTAGTTGCTGCAAAAGATATTGAGAATTTGAGATTATACATATATATTTGAAATTTGAACTTTTGGATTGGATCATTTTGATGGGATAATAAGGTTCTTTATTACTTGACATAAGAAAACTTTTTTTTTTGAAACCTGTCGAGCAATTTTATTAATCAATTGCTAAACGATCCGACAGTACATAGAGGGCAATCATCGAAGGACAATGATTAACCCAAACTTGCTCATCCCCGAAGGGCACTAACTTGGCTATGTGATGGGCTACAAAATTGCCCTCACGTTTAACATGTGACCAAGCAAAATAATTCAAGGCACTACCTAACATGAAGAATATCCTCAAGCACGATATCAAACTCAGAAAAGTACACTGCTGCACTCGAAAGCCTATTGACCAGCACTTGGCAATCAGATTCAAGTACCAAGTCATCATACCCAAGCCGTTTTGCAAGCTTCATAGCAAACAACAAAGCTCTGCTACCTCTACAGGCCATTGAGCTCTCACTCGTCTCACTGCAGAGAAGAGGACCTCCCCTTTGTGATCCCTTGCCACCACGCCGAGCCCCACCCAGCCTTCATTTGCTAGACAAGCATCAACATTTACTTTAATTAAACCAGTAGGACGAGCAGTCCACTTCGAGGCACTCTTCCTTCGTCGAGGCTGCATTGGTTTATAAATCATACTATTATATTTCCCGTGTTCCTCACACAACCTGTCCAGACGAGAGAGGAGCACTCCATTTGGGTTAGCTGTGCCATTGAATACCCAAAGATTTCGCTCAGCCCAAAGGATCCACATCAAGGTAGCAGCTCGCTGCTGCGTCTTCACATCCTTGGCCTTCCAACGCACTACCATATCACACATCGTGCCACTCCTATCTACAATCAAGCTTGCACATTCACTGTCTTCCCACATATCCCTAGACCTGGCGCAATCAAACAAGATATGTGCGCTAGTCTCCTCCTCCATACCACACCACGGGCATAAGGCATTTTCAATAAAGTGACGAGCTTTCAAGAGAGCTCTCGTTGGCAGAGTACTAGTGCAAAGACGCCAAAGGAAATGTCTTACCTTTGGTGATACTTCCAAGCTCCAAATCTCCACCCAAGCCAAATGAAATGCTTCAAAATTACACCCCTTTCCCAGCATATATGATGTTTTTGCTGTATATAATCCATCCTTGGAGAAAGCCCACGTGAGGACATCGCAGGGGGCTTCTACAACTTATGGGAATGGACAAAATGCAACGTTGGTCTCGCTCATTAAAAATTGAAGTTATTAGATCCACATTCCACTCCATACAATTGAAGTCAATGAGCTCACTCACCTGACTCATGCCTTCCACCTCCGGACTAGTCACAAAGCGGCCCTCAGCATCAGCAAGCCAAGGGTCTCTCCATATGTTCACATTCGAACCATTGCCAATGCGCCATATAACTCCTTCCTTAAGTAGTGCTTTCGAACTCCATATACTTCTCCAGGAGTAACTACTACCATATCCCAAATAAGAATCCAAGAAGGAGCAATTCGGATAATATTTTGCTTTCATAACCCGGCTCAACAAAGATCCATCCTTATGAACTAACCTCCATGCTTGTCTTCCGAGGAGTGCATCATTAAAAACTTCGAGGTCTCTAAAACCCATTCCCCATAAGCATTTCGGGCTACACATTATTTCCCACAATCTCCAATGGATTTTTCTCCGTTGATCCTTCTGTCCCCAGAAATAATTAGCCATGGCCGAACAGATACTATGACACACCGATGAGGGTAATTTATAGACCCCCATCAGATAAGTCGGAATGGCTTGTATGACTGATTTAAGCAAAATTTCCTTCCCTGCTCTTGATAGTAGTTTCTCCTTCCAATTCTGTCAGTTAGTGCACTGAAAATTGCTTTCTTTGATCTGCCGGCTAGTGTTGGAATCCCCAAGTATTTCCCATTTCTGTCCACTTGGCGCATATTTAAAATTCCCATCAACTCATCCCTGTGCTCGACGATAACCCCTTTGCTAAAAGAGACCTCCGATTTCTCATAGTTAATTTTCTAACCAAATGCTACTTCATATTTGTTGAGTATATCAACTATAACTTCGCATTCCTTTCGGTTGGCTCTAGCAAATAATAGACTATCGTCTGCAAACAAAAGATGTGAAATGGCCGGGCCACCTCTACTCGCCTTTGCCCCATGAATATCTCCAATCTGCACTTTGTAATTCAACATGTGGGAAAAGGCATCAGCAACCAAGATGAACAAATAAGGTGAAAGGGGATCCCCTTGCCTAAGGCCCCTCGACGGAGTCACCGATCCATACACCCTTCCATTAACAATGAAAGAGTAAGACATAGTCGAAACACAGCTCATAATCAAATTAACCCATCTCCCATCAAATCCCATCGTCAACAACAACTTTCTCAAAAAACCCCACTCTACTCTATCATACGCCTTACTCATGTCAAGTTTCAGAGAGATAGTGCCCCTTCTACTCCGACTCCTCTTCTTCATAGTATGAAAAAGCTCCAGGGCTATAAGAGCATTGTCTGTAATCAATCTACCAGGGACAAAAGCACTCTGATTTTCTGTTACAATCTCTGGGAGAATATTTTTAAGCCTAATTACAATAGCTTTCGACACTATTTTATATAGTACATTGCAAAGACTAATAGGCCTAAATTCTGTCATGTTAGAAGGAGAGTTCACTTTGGGAATCAAAGCAATATTAGTACTATTTACACCTTCCGGAGAGATAAGACCATGTAAAATAGCACATACAAAATTAGAAACATCATCTCCTACTATATGCCAGAAACGCTGATAGAAAATTGCATGCATACCATCAGGGCCCGGGGCCTTGCAGGGGTGCATCTGTTGAAGTGCAAAAAATATCTCCTCTTTTGAGTAAGGCCGAGTAAGCGCCACATTTTTCTCATTTGGGATCACGGTTTTCACATGCTGCAAAATGTCTTCAATACTTGAGTGGGAAGGGTCGCCAGAAGTAAACAAAGCAGAGTAGTACTTGCTCACAATTTTCTCAATTTTTTCTTTATCTTCCTGCCATATTTCTTGCTCATCAAAAAGGCCCTTGATTCTATTTTTCTTCTTTCTTTGCGAGGCTTTGTGGTGAAAATAACTCGTGTTTTTGTCACCATTCCTAACTTCAAGAACCCTTGATCGAAGGAACCAATAGGCTTCATGTTTCCTGTGGAGGTCATCAAGGGATTTTTCAATCTCCGCACACCTCAAGCAACTCCCCTATGAAATCGGCAGCTGTTGTGCCTCTCTAAGAGCAATCTCAGCCTTTATAATTTTGTCCCCCAGATCATCAAAATGTTTCTTGCTCCACTTCATAAGTCGCTTCCCATTACACCCAATTTACCCACAACATCAAGCTCCCCTGACTCTTTCTCTACATTGATAATTTCCTTCTCACAGCTTGCGTCCAGCAGCTAAGTAGTTTCGAAGCAGAACTTTTTTCGAGCCTTCGGTTTCTTACTCTTGCTCCCCATTAAACTGACCACAATTGGAGTATGGTCCGAAGTATAACGAAGCAAATGCTCCACACTAGCCATAGGAAACAGATTCAACCATGAAGATGTAGCCACGAAACGGTCAAGTCTTTCCCTCACACAAGTGTTCACCGAGTTACCTCTCTCCCAAGTCCACCATTGCCCTTCAAACCCCAAGTCCCTTAACTCGCAACATCAAGCACTTCTCTAAAATTGGCTAGTTCCCTCCTCTCCCTGCTTGCTCCACCTTCCTTCTCTTCGTATGACAGAATTTCGTTAAAATCCCCTCCTAAAATGATAGGCAAAGCACTCTCCTCACAAAGCTGCTTAATGAGGGTCCATGTGTGATGTTTATTCTCGGATTCCGGCCATCCATACACACCAACAAAACGCCATACCATATCTCCCGTCTTCACATCACCACAAATGTTAATTACACCAATCAATTATAATTTTTCCATACATTATTAACTTCATAATATTTTTAAGGGAAATTCCCATTGGTACACCCGTGGTTTTGACTTTTTCCATTGATACACTTTTAAATTTTGTCTTTTTATCGGTACACCCGTGGTTTTGACTTATCCCATTAATACACTTTTAAATTTTTGCCTTCTTATCGGTACACCTATGGTTTGGTCTTTTTTCCAACCGTGACTAACACCGTTAAAAAGTATTTCACTAAGTTAAAATAATTAAAGAAAATACTATAATACCCCTTTTAAACATTTAATGTCTTGATTTGCGTGTCGAAAATTGTTTGGTTAATGTTTTAGGAGTCATGTTAGTCCATAATGATCCAAATTAACCTCAAAATTAGCAAAAAAAAAAAAGCGCAAATGTCTCATATGTGTATAAAAAAAATGTCTTGATTTGCGTGTCGTTACTTTTTTGTGATAGTAATTGTTCAGTTAAGGTTTTAGGGGCCATTTTGACCCTTTATGAGTCTAAATCGAACTCGAAATTGTCAAAAAATGTTCGATTTAGATCCAATGACCCATAATGGGTCAAAATGACCCCTAAAACCTTAACTGAACAATAATTATCACAAAAAAGTAGCGACATGCAAATCGAGACATTTTTTGACACGCATATGAGACATTTGCATTATTTTTTAATTTTTTTTTTGCTAATATCGAGGTTAATTTGGTTCCTTAAGATATAACATAACTCACAAAACTTTAACCGAACAATTTTCGACTCGCAAATTGAGACATTAAATGTTTTAAAGGGGTAATCACTAGTAGAATAAATGTGATGGGAAGCGGTTATAGGCAAGCGGTTTACATAATCCGCTTCCCATTTGCACTGAAGAAAAAAAGAGGGAAGCGTAATGGCCAACGGTTTTGGCGCGAACCGCTTCCCTTTTAACTAATGACCAGCGGTTCAAAGCCAAACCGCTGGCATTTAAAAAAAAAAAAAGCGGGATATACCCTTTTCTTCTCCTCCCTCCGAAATTTCAGCAGCGCACTTCACTTCTTCGTTCTCACTTCACTCCTCCTCTTTGTCTCCCGCTTTCACTCCTCCTCTCTGTCTCCCTCGTTCTCACCTCTCTTCTCACTTCTTCAGATTCCGGCCACCACCACCACCACTCCATTCATATTCAATTTTTTTTATTTCGCTATTAATTGAAGCTGCGTTTGGGGGGTCGTGGGTCGAGGCTGGTGGTGGTGGTGGGTCGAGGCTGCTGCTGGTGGTTGCTCGAGGCTGCTGGTGGCTGGTGGTGGGTCGAGGCTGCTGGTGGCTGGTGGTGGGTCGAGCCCAAGCTAAGCACGCATTCTTCAATCTTTGTCTTTCTCACTCTCAAATTAGGGTGAGTTCTTGCTAAATTTTAGTTTGATATGTATTAATTAGTATTAATTGTTTGGTATTCCAAAATTTCAAGTTAGGGTTTCAAGTAGTTAATCCAAGTTTCATATGTAGCTTTGAATGAAATTGTTTGAATTTGAGTAGCTTTGAATGAAATTTATGAATAGAATATATATTAGTTAACATTTTAGTTTGTTAAGTGTGGTTAGTAAATTGCAATGTATGAATATATATATATAAGTAAACTTAGTTTGATTTTGTATGTATGTTAATTTAATTATTAGCCCTATTTAAATTAATGAACTTGTTTATTGTTGAATGTCAAATAAATGCAAATAATAATTGAATGCTTGCATCATCATTTGCCTAGATACCCGTTCGAGTCTTTCTCAATAGGAGAAAGTCTTGAATAGTCCCCAGTTGGTGCTGTTCTTGGACGTTTAATCTCACTTAGGTAGTGAATGTATGTCTCTTTTTCGATTTTAAGGAATATCCGGGCTTCTCATTTTCTCACCATGTTCTCTGGGTACATATGTAGGTAAGTTATTACCTACATCGTGTACTTGGAGAACTGGGGAGAAATGCTGCCGTATTTTCCTTAAAATTGAAATGTTGACATACATTCACTAGTAAGATTAGACGTTTAAGGATGGGTAAGGTTGGAGTGATAAGGACCTTTTAGGAGCATTCATTTTTACGATTTATGGATGATATATATGCTATGTACTTTGATTACATAATATATGTTACATTTATCATTGTTTGAAATGTGTTGGTATGTTTAAAGGCAATTTAAATCGTCAATGGATCGCGGTTGGATGTATGGTAGACGTGATACATTGGAATTTTTTAATAGGGTTCAAGAGTTTTGCAAGAGTGCTTCACAGTATCAGCTTAGAACGGGTGTCAATTACCTTTATTGTCCTTGTGTCAATTGTAATAATGTCATAAGGGTCAATAGTGTGGATACCATCATGGCTCATGTACAATGTCATGGGTTTAGGCCTCAATATCATGTTTGGGTTTGGCATGGTGAGAAGGGATCGTATAGGGAGAATGTTGTTGGCAATGAGACGCATGTTGAAAGTGCCGAGATTCATGTTGAAGAAGAAAATGGGAGTGATGATGGTGGTGAAGGGGATGACACCGAGGATGGTGGTGGTGATGATCACTTGGATGAGATGATGCGTGATGTTGAAGGTGAATTTGGTGACCGACCTGATGTATTTGAGTCATTATCAGAGGCTGTCAAAAAGCCTTTGTATCCCGGGTCCAAAAAATACACAAAACTCTCAGCCGTGCTTACACTATTTAACATTAAGTCTAAGCATAACTGGAGTGACACTAGTTTCACTTCTTTGTTGACTGCGTTATGTGATATGTTGCCAGATGGGAATGAACTTCCTAATTCCTATTATTATGCAAAGAAACTAATGTGTCCATTTGGTTTGGAGTATAAAAAGATACATGCATGTCCTAATGACTGTGTTCTGTATCGAAATGAATATGAAGAGTTGGAGGAGTGTCCACGTTGCGGTAAGTCGCGTTACAAGCGATCAAGCTGCAATGCTGGTAGTAAAGGACCTCCTTCCAAGGTGTTGTGGTATCTTCCTATTATTCCAAGGTTAAAACGTCTATTTTCAATTCCAAAAGACGCCAAGAACCTGAGATGGCATGCTGAGCGAAGAAAGAAAAATGGTTTGTTGAAGCATCCAGCTGACTCTTCACAATGGAAGAACATCGATATGAAGTTTAGGGCATTTGGTGGTTAAGTCAGAAATTTAAGGCTTGGGTTGTGCACAGACGGTATGAATCCATTTGGCACTCTTAGTACTAAACACAGCACATGGCCGGTACTTTTAGTGATTTACAACTTGCCTCCGTGGTTGTGTATGAAACGGAAATATATAATGCTTTCACTTTTGATAACGGGGCCAAAGCAACCTGGAAACGACATTGATGTTTACCTTGAGCCCTTTATTGATGATTTGAGAAAGATGTGGGACGAAGGTGTTACCGTTTATGATGCCCATAAGAACGAGATGTTTCTTTTGCGTGCTGCCCTTATGTGGACCATCAATGATTTTCCTGCATATGGCAATCTGTCCGGGTACAAGAACAAAGGGCATAAAGCATGTCCCATTTGTATTGATGACACACCGAACGTGTACCTTGACCACTATGGCAAAGATGTGTACGTGAGGACCCGAAGATTTCTTAGGCGCGATCATCCGTATCGTAAGCAGAAAAAGGCCTTCGATGGGAAAGTTGAGGAGGGGGTTGCGCCTAGGCCATTGAGTGGAAAGGAGGTTTATGAGAGAGTGAAGGGTATTCCATGTGTTTTTGGTAAAACAACGAAACCAATTGACCCACACGCTCTCTTTAAAAAGGAATCAATCTTTTGGAAGCTTGATTACTTGAAAGAACATGATGTTAGACATTGTCTCGATGTGATGCATATAGAGAAGAATGTTTGTGATGCAATTCAGGGGACAATTATGAACATTCCTGGAAAAACGAAGGATGGCAAGAATGCGCGGTTAGATTTGCAAGAGTGGGGTGTTCGTCCGGAGTTGTGAGTTCAAGCTAAGGTAGGGATGGCATAGTCAATAGGTGCACTGAAGCCCAACACGTTGAGGAGGTACTTGTTTTTTCCTTTTTCCGGTTCGATTTCGGGTAAAAGCCGTCCTTAAACTAAGTATAATGCTAATTTGCTATGATTTCAAATATTAGACACCTAAGACTAGTTATAATTGACATGTTATGATAAAGAAATTGCTCATTAGATAAGAAATGTAGAAATCGGGCAACGTAGTAGTGAAATAGGCGATTTCGGGTAAAAGCCGTCTTAAAACTAAGTATAATGCTAATTTGCTATGATTTCAAACATTAGACACCTAAGACTAGTTATAATTGACATGTTATGATAAAGAAATTGCTCATTAGATAAGAAATGTAGAAATCGGGCAACGTAGTAGTGAAATAGGCGATTTCGGGTAAAAGCCGTCCTAAAACTAAGTATAATGCTAATTTGCTATGATTTCAAACATTAGACACCTAAGACTAGTTATAATTGACATGTTATGATAAAGAAATTGCTCATTAGATTAGAAATGTAGAAATCGGGCAACGTAGTAGTGAAATAGGCGATTTCGGGTAAAAGCCATCCTAAAACTAAGTATAATGCTAATTTGCTATGATTTCAAACATTAGACACCTAAGACTAGTTATAATTCACATGTTATGATAAATAAATTGCTCATTAGATAAGAAATGTAGAAATCGGGCAACGTAGTAGTGAAATAGGCGATTTCGGGTAAAAGCCGTCCTAAAACTAAGTATAATGCTAATTTGCTATGATTTCAAATATTAGACACCTAAGACTAGTTATAATTGACATGTTATGATAAAGAAATTGCTCATTAGATAAGAAATGTAGAAATCGGGCAACGTAGTAGTGAAATAGGCGATTTCGGGTAAAAGCCGTCTTAAAACTAAGTATAATGCTAATCTGCTATGATTTCAAACATTAGACACCTAAGACTAGTTATAATTGACATGTTATGATAAAGAAATTGCTCATTAGATAAGAAATGTAGAAATTGGGAAAGTGAGCACCCGAGGCAACTACAGCACCTGAGGCAACAGCCTCGGGTTATGCTAGGCAGCTGCAAGCAGCCAGCCACCAAACTGCAACAGCTGCCAGGCAGCCGCAGTAGCAGCCTAGGCAGCTGCCCAGGCACCAGCAGCAGCAGCCACCTGGCAGCTGCAGCAGCAGCTTTGCCGCTGCACAGGAAGCTGCAGCAACAACCTAGGAGCTCCACAAGCAGCTGCAGCAGCCAACAGTGAGCTCCACATGCAGCTGCAGCAGCCACCAGTGAGCTGCACAGGCAGTTGCAGCAGCCACCAGGGAGCTGCACAGGCAGCTGCAACAGCCACCAGGCAGCTGCCAAGGCAGCTGCAGCAGCCACCGGGCAGCTGCCAAGGCAACTGCAGCAGCCACCAGGCACCTGCCAAGGCAGTTGCAGCAGCCACCAGGCAGTTGGTGCAGCAGCCCATGCAGCATCTGTTCATGAAACCGAGTCGTTCATGCAACTTTGTGTAATTTTTGCGTACTTGCATTGTTAGTGTATTATGGACAATGTTTGTGAAAAATAATTCCAAACGGAATAAAATATGAAAAAGGGCAAGTAGAAGTGGAAAAGGCGATTTTGGGTAAATGTCGTCCTAAAACTGAGTAAAATGATCTTTTGCTATGATTTCAAACATTGGACACCAAAGACTAGTTGTAATTGACATGTTATGATAGATAAATAGCTCATTAGATAAGAAATGTAGAAAACGGGCAAAGTAGTAGTGAAATAGGCGATTTCGGGTAAAAGCCGTCCTAAAACTTAGAATAATGCTAATTTGCTATGATTTCAAACATTGGACACCAAAGACTAGTTGTAATTGACATGTTATGATAGATAAATAGCTCATTAGATAAGAAATGTAGAAAACGGGCAAAGTAGTAGTGAAATAGGCGATTTCGGGTAAAAGCCGTCCTAAAACTTAGAATAATGCTAATTTGCTATGATTTCAAACATTGGACACCAAAGACTAGTTGTAATTGACATGTTATGATACATAAATTGCTCATTAGATAAGAAATGTAGAAAACGGGCAAAGTAGTAGTGAAATAGGCGATTTCGGGTAAAAGCCGTCCTAAAACTTAGAATAATGCTAATTTGCTATGATTTCAAACATTGGACACCAAATACTAGTTGTAATTGACATGTTATGATAGATAAATAGCTCATTAGATAAGAAATGTAGAAAACGGGCAATGTAGTAGTGAAATAGGCGGTTTCGGGTAAAAGCCGTCCTAAAACTTAGAATAATGCTAATTTGCTATGATTTCAAACATTGGACACCAAAGACTAGTTGTAATTGACATGTTATGATAGATAAATAACTCATTAGATAAGAAATGTAGAAAACGGGCAAAGTAGTAGTGAAATAGGCGATTTCGAGTAAAAGCCGTCCTAAAACTTAGAATAATGCTAATTTGCTATGATTTCAAACATTGGACACCAAAGACTAGTTGTAATTGACATGTTATGATAAAGAAATAGCTCATTAGATAAGAAATGTAGAAACTGGGTAAAGTAGTAGTGAAATAGGTGATTTTGGGTAAAAGCCGTCCTAAAACTTAGTTGAATGCTAAATCGGGCAAGTTAGAATGATGTTTGAAATATTTAACATATATACATTATTATTTTTAATTATTAGTTTGAATTTTATGTAATATATATGAATGATGTTTAATGTTTTGTATTTTTTTGTTTTCAAAGGTTTGTAAAAGGGAAGGCCCTTTGACAAAGGAAGAGGTTGATGAAATTCGCGACACGTGGGCTTTTTTTGTGACATTTGATGGCATCTAGGTAGAATATATAATATATATGTGTTTGTTAGATAATGACTTGGATTGAGTTTTTTTTTTTTTTTTTTATGAACAATAAATATTTATATTTAGTTGTTACCGTATCTTGTTTATTTTTATATATACTACGTAAATCCATATGTACATTATATTACTTATTTGTAATTAGTACTATACATTATTTATGAGTTTTATATATGTTATTATTATAATGCATTTTATTGTTATTGAATTATTATTATTCCAAAATTTGTAATATTTTTAATTACTTATTATTTATTAATATTAATTAATATAGTATTATTAATTAATAATAATATTAAAAATAATAATAATTTTTAAAAAAACTGGAATAATGTGCTTCTCAAAACAGGTCACTATTATTATTAATTATTATATATATTAAAATAAAAATAAAAATAAAAAAAACTACAAATGGGAAGCGGTTTGGCACCAAAACCGCTTCCCATTTGCATTGCACATAATGTTATGTGAAGTGCAAATGGCAAGCTGTTTTGGCGCCAACCCGCTTGCCATTCTCCCCAAATGGGAAGCGGTTCTGAACCGCTTGCCATTTGCTTGGCAATTGGCAAGCCCCCTAAACACATGCGGTTCACACCAGCTTCCCATTTGGGGGTTTGAACCGCTTCCCATAATTTTTTTTTCTACTAGTGGTTATAGTCTTTTCCTTAATTATTTTAATTTAATGAAATACTTTTTAACGGTGTTAGTCACGGTTGGGAAAAGACCAAACCATGGGTGTACTGATAGGAAGGAAAATTTTTTGGAGTGTATCAATAGGAAAAGTCAGAACCACGGGTGTACCAATGAGAATTTCCCTATTTTAAATAATTCATTAATTTTTTATCTAATGTGGCGAGGTGCTCGTTAGCACAATGTTGGAGTAACCTACGCCTAACGAGTGCATTAGGGTACAAGAAGCTCATAACCATGCCCAACGAGCTGTCAATTAGCACCACATGTTGGAGATCTAGACGAGAAGTTGCATACTTGTACTTTCATTTTATTTGTTTATATGTTTTTTTGATCAATTTTGGACGTTAATAAAGAAAAAAAAAATTAAATTGAAAAGGACCTATTTTCCGTGTCAGTTTGAGTTTCCGAGTTCGTGAGGTTTCCACTATTTTCAAACTTGAATCATACGGAGTACTAAATTATTGTATACATGCGTGTCAAATCTAATTCGTGTTTTTTTTTTCTTGTCAGTTTTAGGTCTGATCGGTTTTAACACCGATGCTATAACGTTCATACACAATGTAATCCTGCAATCAATTTTTTGAAAAATAATTTCAGAGAATACATCTGTGGATTGCGTAGAATCCAAAATGATTATATTCTCCAAATCTAATTAACAATAATAGCAATATTTGCTGAAGAATCTTACTTACATATTCATCACGTAGTTTTTCTGACGCAAAAGGTTGGCTAAAGATGCTTGCTTATCTCTCGTGGAAGCTTCACCCTAAAATGGGCATGATAAATGTGCTCCTTTCATTTGCACTTTTCTTATTCTAATCATAATGGGTTAATTAGGTTGCAGATACTTTCCCATAAATAAATAAATGAATTGGCTGCGCTATTAATTTCTTAATCCAAAAAATGTGGAACTTTAGCTAATGTTCTTTCTTTGATAAGGTTTACATTCATGTGGTAAAAATCCTCTCAAAAATTTGCATCACACGCTTCATCTACGGCTCATGTTTACTTTTTTTTTTTTGAACCCAAAGTGCCCTTAGCTTTTTTTTTTTTTTTTTATATATATTTTTTTATATTTTTACAACATTGGACTAACAGAAAAATACATAACCATCAACAAAGCTAATCAGGTTAACTCTACACCCATTTGCCAGGGCTCTAGCCACCTGTTCCCGACTAACCTTCCAAACCACACAAGTTTGGAAATGGACGCCTAACACTTAATTCTTTGAAAAGCCAGAAAAGCGACATATCAAACGTACTTTGGTGTTGAAGAAGGTGGATAATAGCTGAAGAATCCGTGTAAACTGTTATCCTCTGGAAACCTGCACTTTTTGCCCATTGTATCCCTCCTAGACAGCTCAAAAGTTCTGCATGTAAGGCTGAGGAGGCCTTGCCAAATCCTCCCCCACGATCAACAATAGTAGAACCATCCATGGTTGAAGTCCATGCCACACCCGCATTTCTCGAGTGTTTCTGCCACGATCCATCTGTCATAATACTATCTCTAGACCATCTCCTAGCGGGTGATAGATACTAGGATCATGTCGACCTATATGAACTCGAGGAAACCCGGCGGAGGGCCAGACTGTCCTTCCACGACATGGACCATATCATTTGTCCTAAAATTCGGTTTCAGGAAAGTAGTGTTTAGCTCCTTGTTATACTCCTCCGTCACCCTTTTAAGGGTTCCTAGCCAGTCTTGATCTCCTGTAAAGACCTTTTCATTTCGCGTAAGCCATAAACTCCACAAAATGCCAATAAAAGTGTGAATTCGCTTACTTTCCAGACCATCCTCGCTATAGAAAAGCAAGATATAACTCTGAATCCAGTGTCCTATCGGAGTAGATTCATCAATTTCAGAGCTAATAGCCAGAGAAAGTTTCTCGAAGTGTACTTAGTTGTAGAGCACAACCGAAATATGTGTTGGACCGACTCCACCTCTGTTTTACATAAATCACATTCTTCCCCCTTTGGCACCCCTCTATGATGAAGATTAGCCTTCACAGCTAACCCATTCATAAAAAAATTTCCATAAAGTGCCCTATTTAAGGGTCGATTATATAGGAAAATGATGTAGCACTACTAGTAAGATTTTTTATTTTTTTTTTATTTTTTTTTTTTGTGCTTACTAGTAAGATTGATCGTTAATCTTGTTTACTAATATTTGTTTTTTAAAAAATATAGATTATGAAGACGAACAAGCCCTTAAAGTCCTGATTTATACTCTAACTCCTAAGGGTTGTACATTAAATATTTGATTTTCCCTTTTGTTGGAAGCTAAGCTGGCTAATTATGTTGTCAAGGGGGTTACATGTTATATATTGCTCAACTATTTGCATTATTGCACTCCCATAAATTGTGAGTTGCGTATAAAACTAGGCCTAACCTTTTCATTTTTCAACTTTTGAGATCTTTCACATTTTTTTTTTATTTATATATTTTTAATTTTTTAATTTTAATTTCTTTTAATTTTTTTTTTCACCTTTTAGGACCTCTAGTTAACTTTACGGTCATTTAACCCACTTTTATTAACTTTCTTGTCATTTTTAGGGGACAACTTAGTTAACCCAAGGGACTAACTTATTTAGCTCAAGGAACTAACTTTTTAGCCGGAAATTACCCATGAGGTCCCAAACGGTGAAAAAAAAGTAAGAGGTCCCAAAAGGTGAATAAATTAAAAAATTAACCCCAACTTTATACTTAATACTATAAATTGTATGAGATTGATCTCGCTCAAGACAAGTTAGTGAAGATATACACCCTTTAACTACCTTTGCATTCGTACACAACCAAAGTCCAACTAAGCATTGGGTTTCTCACACAAAAACAATCATAAGCATTAATATCAAAAACCTGCAAATTAATGAATTAATCCCACAATCTTCAGGGATCATAATCAAACATCATTGATAATTAACCAAAGAAAGAAAGAAAAAAAATAATAAAAAAAAACCTCAATTGCTATGCAATTGGCCTAGTTGGTGACCCATAAGTGGCCATAACCAATTCTTTAAAGAATCCCGCTTTTTTTTTTGTTTGTTTAACAAAAATATTAAAACAATTATATTATCCTATATAATTTCACAATTCACATCACTTAAGACATAAATATGTAACCAACTAGATTAAGAAAGGAGTAGACCACAAGCAATGTACAACGAACATTGAAGAAATGGTGAGAATGATGGAAGTAAGAGGGTGTACTTCTAAGGAAGCGCCATTCGATTTCTTATAGTTTGGTGGATGATGAATTGCATTCGAACCGCCTCCACCAACACCCCTCCCAACACCCGAACCACCACCACCACCATGTCCTCCTGCCGCGCCTTTCTTCATATAGTAATGATACTTATTTGCTTTATTTTCATCATCACTAACCGTGTTATTTACTTCCTCTTCATTTTGTAAGCTGTTCTTATCTGCCTTATGTTCACCTGCATTTAAATGAAAGGTTAACTATGATTATTACAAGTATAATACAACTAAATAATTTGAAATGATGTAAAATTAACCTACTAAGAAGTATAAATTTGATATAATAAGCTAATTTAAAACCATAGGCTATAAATAATTTTTTTATAAAATGAAAGGGAAATATTTGGACCTTTATGTTGTAGGAAGTCTTTCATATTAGGAGGATTATTGGATTTTGTGGCAGATGAATTCAACTCAAATAGAGAGAAAAAGATGAGGAGCAACAAAAATAGATTTTGTAGATTCATGGTCTCTCTACTCTAGCTGGTTTCTCTCTTAGTGGTAATGTTTGCAGTATACTACTATCTAATAGTAGGCCTCATAGGCAAGGAACGAATGAGGTTTTATATATATGTGAAGATAAGCAACTACAGAGGACTAAAACACGTTTTATATGAATCTATACTAATATATTATAAAAGTGTTTTTAAACAAGACTCTTGATACTTCTTTTAGCTGTTTTATTTTATATGTTTTTACATATAATTTAAACAAATATACTTTGTATGAGATTTGATCTTGTAATTACATCAGAACAAAAATCCCTATATAATTTGGTGTTATATATTTTTAAAAAAAATGTATAATTGGTGCAAGTTTTTTCGAAAAGTAATAAATAATAATAATATTGCATATACACCATACATAAACACTCTTCAATTCGGATTCAATTAAGATCTTGTCCAATTCAATCAGAGTTTTGAATATTTACGATTCAATTTGCACATGGTTTTTCCCACTTAGGGCTTAGTAGCAAAGGAAATGTATCTAAGGTACATGTGTTATATGAAGTACTTCGTATATAAATATTAGGAAAAATTGTCAAAAATAATATAAGCTTTGAGCGATCCGCTAAAACCAAGTCGCGATCCGCTAAAACCAAGTCAATCTTTTAATTTTTTATGAATAATACAAACTTTGAGAAATGTCCTCTTTAAACAAGTTATTTTACCTACAACATATTTGACCAATTTTTTTTTTTATTTTTTTTTATTTATCTTATAAAGTTATATACCTTATACAAGGCTGGACCCCTTCAAAAAAAGTTAAATCATTTTTTTATCACATCACAATAATAATAATTTATGTTTTGCACACCTAAAACAAAAACCAATTTTAACTAATTAATGAAAAGTGTAGATAACATTATTAAATGGTGGAAGTATATATTAAGGAGCCAAGAGATATATATTTTATTTTAATTAATTTGTCGAAACATATAGAATAAAATCTTGTTTACTTTGAAAATAAAGCTAAGTTGTATCTTGTAGGGAAATGGCACTGACAGACTGGCAAAGGATAGTTTTGAAATGAATCACTGACCAAATTATGCTTACTCTTTGAAAGTGGTCATCTATGGTAGGGTGGACCTTAAGCTTCTGGAATTTGAAAACGGCTTTGCATTGTAAATCAAATGGTGGGGTCTAAGATCTGACATTCATTTGGTCCATTATCATACATTAACAAATGCTTAATAATGTGGTTTATAACGTTCATAATCTTGTTTACTGTGTAACTAACTTACAAATTTTGAATGTTAGATTTCTCGTTCATTCTTCAAGTTCTATGGAAACTGAGATATAAAGTATATGGTATTTCATTAAACATTTTCAAAGGCAAATAACTTAAATTTCTAACCGTCAAAATCAAACATAGAATTGAAGATGTTTATTTTCCTAAGAAATACAATCTCCTAAGAAAGAGGAATATGGAGTTCTGTTTTTTTTTTTGAAGGGGGAGATTAAAATTCATTAATAATAAAGCCATACGGCACTTACATAAGAAATCGTAATCGAATAATACAAAGACAAAAGAACCAATTACAAGTTCGAAATAAATGAAACTACAATTGCACGCGCATAATGACTTTCTAAGATACCCTTGGCTCATATAACGCTGTCCTATGCAGCCTCTTGCAAGGGGGTCTGGCAATATGTTGTAGTTTCTGACGAGAACCTTCATTGGCTCAAAATCCTGTACTCCTCGACCTGAAATCAAAATTGGTGTCGTACACTCCACCCTTGATAAGACAATCTCCGATTTAAACACAGATATCGGCATGGAAGCATAACCCTTTAGCCCAAACCAACAGAAGATCAAACCAAAGCCCCATAGCCAAAAAACCCGGTTCAAATCCTGCACCAGAAGATCGGTATACCGATCTGCACACCCCATAGCACACCAACACACCACACAAAAAGAAAAACTAACAGACCCAAAAAACACACAAAGACGGAAACATGAAACCCAAACACTACACACACCACTAATAGAAAAAACAGGAACAAACTTAAAAACAAGAACTACGAACGGAACCCTAACAACCCACCCCGCCGCCACTCCGAGCACAACCACCAAAGCTCCGAGGTTCACCAACCCAAACCACCTACCGCCTGACAATAAAACTCGAACCACCAAGGCCCGCCCGAGAAGCCCAAACCCCCCACACCTCTGAACCGCGGCCGCGACGGCCCTACGCGAGGGACTTAGAAGGATCTCCCTCCCCGTTCTCGAAAACAACGACGCAACAACGGACAAAACGGAGGGGCATAGACACGGCGGGGAGGCGAAAACCAGAACCGGCGGCAAGCCGGCAGCAAGGCCGGTGAGGAAACGGAGCGGCCGAAAATGGGAAGCGGTGCACGATGCTAGGCCGGAAATACAAAAAAAACAAAACGAAAACTAAGACGCAAACGAGAAAGGAAAAAACCACCTAAGGGAGTAGATCGGAGGCTCGCCGACGCTGTGGCATGGGCGGTGAGCCGCACGCCGGCCGGCGAGCCTCATGGCCGGAGAAGTTAGGGAAGCCGAAAGGTTTTTGAGAGAAGGAGGGGGGGCGCTAGAGAGAGAAAGTTAGGTAGGTTGTTTTATTTTACTTATTTGCTCTCATTAATGTATGGAGTTGTGTTTAGTTGGAGGAAAATGAGAAAATAATTTTCAAGGATTTCTCACCAAGCCCCCCCCCGTTGTGGGTCCACCTTAAGTTATGGTAAAATATTTCATTATTTTAGTCTTAGGCCCTGTTTGATTCACCTTAATTTTGCTGAACTGAACTTATTTTTACTGAACAGAACTTAATTTTACTGAACTGAAATTATTTTTACTGAACTTAAATTATTTTTACTGATTTTCTATTATAATTCTTCTTTAAGAAAACTGAATTTTACTGAACTGAACTTATTTTTACTGAACTGAAATTATTTTTACTGAACTGAAATTAATTTTACTGAACTGAACTTATTTTTACTAAACTGAAATTATTTGTACTTAATATTATTTTTTTAAGGTGAAAAGAACTAGGCCTTAATAAATAGCCCAAATTGTATTACTTATAAAAATACTTATAGTAAGCTTTTGGTGGCTTGTTATTGTATTACTTTGAGCTTAATAAATGGCCCAAATTGTATTACATTTTACTTATAGTTATGAGTCCAACTTTGAGCTTATTTTTGGTGGCTTGCTTAGTAAGCTTTTGAGGGTAATTCTTGCTAAGTGTGGGCAGCCAGTGCAGTAAGAAGGGAGAAAAAAAACCCAAACAAAAGTGAGGGTTTTGAGAAAAGGCGATATCTAGGGACAACATTTAGAGATTTGTCCATTTCTGTCAATTTGCTGTAAATTCCATCGTTGGATCGTCTTCAAAATTTGACAGCTTATTCTTGACATCAAGATTTTCTTTTTGAACGGTTGGTCATCGTCTTGAGCTCTGGTGTGGTCAGAATTGTCTTAAGCTAACAAAACTGTTGTCTTTTGGTAATTTTTACTCCTTTTGTTCACTATTTTCATCTCTTATTATTTGGTCATTTTGGTGTATGATGGTGGGTGGGAAAACCTTGTGTATGGTTTGGGGTTTATTTTTCCCTCAATTTTTAATAGAATTTTTTTGAAAATAACACCACATATTTTTTTAAAAATGGATTATAACACCACCTTTTTTCAAATTTTTATTATAACACCGCATAAAACCCAAAAATTGAATTTCACCACCATCTAACGGTATCTTTGAATAGAATCCAATAGTGGGACCCACTAAGCACAGGTGTCATTCATTGATTGGTTTTAAAAAAAAATTGAAAAAAAAAAACAAAAAAACCCAATATCTAACCCAGCCCTACCACCGACAACTATGACCTGCCGCCGGCAGCCCTGAAACCCTAATCCCTAACCTCGCTCCAGCCTCCGGTACCCCTTTTTCCCAGTGGTCGACACACCTTGCCCCCACCAAAACCGGCGAAACTAGCCCCCTTCCCCGATAACTACCCCAGTTCCGCCTAGCTTCATAAATCCAACAGCACCAACCACGAAATTTGCACCAAGCAACCCCCGCAACCACCTCCGCCACTACACACAACCAATTCACACCCCTCCAAACCACCAAGATCCAGTGGAATGTGGTTGGTATATGCGTGCGGTGGTTCAAAGGGGCTGAGGCTCGAAAATTTGGTTGAGATTTTGCGGTGGTTAGCATCAATTGCAACCTCGATTCTGGGGGGAAGGGGTGGTTTTCGGGGAGGGGGAAGAGCGGCAGGGAGAGTTGGGCGGGGGAAGGGGGTGCAGGTGACTGTGCAGTTGGTGCTGGTGGTGGAGCTTGGCTAGGCTAAGGTTTTGCATTTTTTTATTTTTTTGAAAATTTTCTAAACCACTAAATTTATGGCATGTGTCTAGTGTGACCCCACTAACGGATTCCATCCAAGAATCCGTTAAATGGTGGTGAAATCCATTTTTTTTGGTTTTTATATGGTGTTATAATAAAAATTTGAAAAAATGTGGTGTTATAATCCATTTTTTTCAAAATATGTGGTGTTATTTCCAAAAAATCCTTATTAATAAGAGAAGATTAAGGGTGGACTTTTCAGAAGGTCCCATGGCTTTTTACTCTTCACATCGAAGAGGTTTTTCCACATGTAATTCTCGTGTTGATTGAATTGTTTTACTGCTTGTTTGTGCTTTGTTTTTATTGCTCATTACTTGGCTTAATTGGTGAATTGATTTTGGTGAATTAGTTTGGGTTGTTGATTGGTTAGTGTATATGGTTGATTTTCTTGATTGTGTGACATCGTGGGTGTGGTTGCGACCCCCTTCCGACTCCTACCCCCCCCCCCCTAATTGGAAGGAATTTCCTAGAAAATATTATTTCCTAGAATGTTAACCAAAGTTAGCTCAATTTCTAGAAGATAAGAGAAAAAATTTCTCATGAAATACGAATTCCCATTAAAATCACGTAAAACGATATTTAAAATATTTGTACCTTAATAAAAAAATTGTCCAAATCATTGGTGTATCATTGGAGGTATGTCATTTACTTCACATAGTGTTTTAAGTTACAACAACTATTCACTCAAATTGTCCAAGTACAAGATATCCCTCCAACTACAACATCCATTTCATGGAAAAAACAACTAGATACACATCTAGTTTAAGAGGGCCTAGAAAGGGGCTTCACTAGCAACGACTTGTGGCGAATTTGGCAATATTACCCTCTGCAACAGTTTCTTACGATACTTTTCTTGCTCTAATATCACAGTCCTAGTATTTGTTCATACGTTGATGATGCAGAATGACAGGGTAAAGTCGTATCCCCTAATCAAAAATAAATACCTCAGTCCTCTAACTAAAGTAGATAGGGAAGTAGGGTCGATCTCAACTGGGAAACAAGTCTTTTTACTCCTAATTAATTATTATAATCTAAATTATCTAAGTAACCAATATTTATAATTGAGTATGAAACTAAACTACAAAGAATAGGAATAGGGAGAAAACAATATGTAAAAGGATCTAGGGCATAGATTCACCAATAAATAATACTTCAGGGTAAAACATAGTAATCAATCATTGACATTGCATAAATAACATGATTAACAGGCTCTCGCAATTTATTAATCAACATAGATCTAACAGGCTCTCGCAATTTACTAGATCTAAGTTCTTATTGAAAATAGCCTTTAATATCAAATTAACATCTGCTCGATTCATCAATTTAATATTGCTATACTTTTACAAGCCGCAATTGTAAAACATTAAAACAATTCAATAAGAAATTATCATGCAATACCAATAATCAATAATAGTAATCATCAATGCATCAATTACCAGATTGTAAAGGGCTCTCGCTACATATTACAATCACACAATTAATTTACCGGTATTAAATCTCATCTCTCGAATCTTGACTTAACCATTTATAAATTAACTTGCCTATTGAAACTAGACCTAAACATTAATTCTCATCTCTCGATTCTTGAATCAATATTGTCAAACTCATGCATAAAAGATAGGCCTAATCTAGTCACAAAGCATTACATTAATCAATAGGAAATTAATCTAGCATTGATAATCAACAACAACAAATTACCCCTTCATACTATTTATTAGATCCCCATAAACCCTAGAAATTAAACTACTCACACATAATTAAATATAAACTAAACAAAGCAATTAAACAAGACATGATAGAAGAAATAAAATAAATAACTGAGATTAAACAAAGAGTTGTAGAGAGAGAAACAAGAGAGAAAATAATACTAAGAGTTTAATTAAGGGAGAGAGAGAAAAGTTAGAGAGATAAAGAGAGAAGAAAAACTAAACTAAAAAAGGAAAACTAAAAACTAAAACTAACTAAAAAAAAAAGAAAATAAAAATAAAACTAAACTAAAGCTACCAACCTACGTACTACTACACCTTTTATAAGAAAAGTCAAAGGACTTTTATTCCCACTCAAACTCCTCACCAAACAAATTCCTTCAGCAAATAAAGACGTGTTCAGCGAAGTAAGGCCCAAGGATTTGTAGGCCCAATATCTTAAATAGCCTAAGTGAGTCGCTGATTATATCTGCCCGATCGGGCCATGCCTCCCCCGATCGGGCCCGGTTAGCTTGGGCTGCAAGCTGGGCTTCAAAGCTCTACCTCCCTTTTGTTCTTGGACTTGGTCTTTTAGAGTTCATTAGCCCAAATTCATTCACTTGTTTGATCCGTGATATAAGAACTTGTAAAATCTTGGACCTTCTCTTGTATCAAGCCCTTAATCATCGGATTAAATTCTCTAACTCGGCCTTGGGCTTAAAATATACGGTCATAAGATACGATCCGACTCTACGTAGTGGCTCAATAAGATCAGGAATTATCGTAATTCTGCAAATTCCTACAAAATAATACCAACTCTACAAAAACACTAGAAAACGTATATTAGTAATAAAAATAGCTCCGTAGAACTCAAATAAGCACAAATATGACCGTGGAACGGGGAATAAAAATATATATAAAGTAGACTTATCACAGAACCTTAACAAATCTTGAATCTCAAAGTTTCGTTTCCAAATGTATGAACCTAGATCTAGAAGAGTAGAGGCTATTCCCTTAGTTAAAAAGAATTGGTCTTAAAGAAATTTGGATATAGATTTTTTTATTATTTTTTATTGCGCTGAAATGACAAGATTAAAGAAAATTTTAAACATTGAAATTTTCAGAAGTATGACAATATTCAATAACATCACTCATGAATGGTAAAATACAAATATTGTATATGAAGTTTATGGTAAATACTTATAAACATTATCTACATTTCTACAAACCCGATTCAACACCAACGCATTAAACATGTGAAGATGGATATTGATTTTGCTCGAGACAAGTCTTGTAATTATATATATATTGATCAATGGTACACACCCCAATTTAAGGAGTTTTCTCGAAATCTAACAAATATTGTCTTTATTTTATATTACTTGCAACAATTGAAAAAAACAAAAGGATATTTATATTATTTCCAACAAATGTTTACTATCTTGCTTTAATTGTCATATTTTTTTCTCTCTTTCATCATCATATGCATGTCATGCATGCATCTCTTTCTTTCTATCTTCTTTTAACACTCACAAACAAATTATATTTCTAAATCTATACAATCCTCTAAAATTATAATTAATAAAAATTGAGGTATTATAAAATACTGACTTTTAAGTTAGCTGTCAATTCGGATATTCAAGTCGAGTTCGGGTCCGGTCAAATCAGTTCTCGGGTTAAATAAGGATCAGGTTATGTCAGGTCAATCTAGCTTTAGATCAGGTATAGGTTCGGATCAGATCAATATCAGTTCGGGTTATAACGGATCGTTCACTTTTTCGGATATAGGACGGGTTCAATTCTAGTCAAATTCAGATCGGGTTTAATGATTCGGATTTGGATGGGTTAATAAGATAGTACATTCGGGTTCGAGTTAGTGTTGAGTTGGATTTTGGTTCAAGTTCAATTCTAATAAATATTGATGTGGTCAAGTTGAACTATATAATTACGCCTTCCATTGTTTGATCAAGCATCATCAAGATTTTGTTAAACCTATATACGAGTAATAGAGAACAAAAGGTATATAAGCTGAACATAATATTTTATTAAATCGGATTGAGGGCTTACATATTTATACCAGTATAAGCTGAGCAAAAGTTATATAAAATTTTATTAAACCTTCCATAACTCGAGTACAGGTTTTGATTGGATCGGGTACTAGTTCAGGTTCAGATTGTTGTCGGATCGGATTAAATCGATTGACGGTTACTATCAGGTTAGGTGCAGGATCGGGTTTAGGTCATAAAGTATTAAATCAAATCGGTTTTCGGTTAAGATCAGATCGGTTACATGTCACTATTTTCACTCCATTGTTCGTGCACAGATTGGGTTCAGATAATTGTTGATTCTAGTCGGTTTCTCAGGTTGGATCAATTTTTAAGGGCTCTAGTTTTAAGATATAAAACAACAATTCAAGCGTTGGATATATAAATTAGGATTGCCGGAATGTTGTGTCAAAATATAAAGTTAGCCCCTTATGAGTGTTATGACTCCGTAAATGTACAAGTCTTCACATAAGCCCATTGACATAAGACCCACAAGGAAAATACAACTGGATTAAAAAGTAGAGCACATTGGTATAAAATGGACTCTTCCCCAATAAGTAGGAGGCAATTTTACCCAACTCGCCTATGTTTTGCACAAATTAAAATTACATTATCCAAATCAAATTTATCCGCCTTAATTTTATAGCATAACATAACATAAAGTTTGAATTAAATATAGCTTTAGTGGCTAGAGTTTTTCCTCCCACTTCCAAAGCATTATGGGATCAATTATCATCTCCATCCTTGTGGCTCTAAACACACCAAAACAAAGTATAATAATAATAATAAATAAATAAATAAATAAATAAATTCTATCAATAATAATAATAATAATAATAAATACAATAAAATAAAATTCTAACATTAACTTGCTATTAAAAAAAAATACTCCAAATATTATTCCAAATTTTCTCCTTTTCTCATTTTATGTAATTGATTCCATATGCATGAGATTGTCATATTGAAACGGAGAGAGTAATAATAATAATAGAGAATCCAACATCCTTGAGGCAAAAATTGCACAAGGCAAGGATATTCGACCACTAGGAATAAGCCTCCTACAACATGAAAAGTATCATTTTATATGCTAAAGATCAATATTGCAAATTTTAAAATAAAATTACAGCATTGAATGTATGTAGTTAACACCCATTACAAAATAAAAATACAAAATTGATCAAACAATTATATGAAATAAGAGTGATTCTGGTATTGTTGGTCCGGGACCGGCCTTTGATGGTGCTCTTAGTCTTTTTAACAGGACTGTGGAGACTGACCTTTTGAGTAACCCTAGTGAGATCGCTGCCCCCAGACTCATGAAAAAATGGCAGAGATATATAACACGAAGGTCACTTCATCTGTGGATTCCACTTTCTCCTTATCTCCGCGTCAGGTTGCCTTATGGAAGTCCCAACAGTGGAATCACTCTTCGGCCTGGTTGCGAACGGTCCCGATATCGGGTTTGGGTCAGACTATGAATGGTAAGACTTACTGTTGTGTTCTTTGCTATCGATTGGGTGTTCCATTGTTCTCCGTTTCAACACCGTGTTCTACTTGCTCAAGGGTTTTTGATGGAGATATTTATGGGGATCATGCAGTATCTTGTGCTGGGATAGAAGGTATTAAACATCGGCATAACGTTGTTCGTGACACCCTTGTTGATATTTGTTTTCGGTCTGGGATTTCTGCTCGAAAGGAAGTCAACGTTGGGTTGACTGGTGGGAACGAGGGGGCGCTACGACCAGCAGATGTGTTGCTTTATTCCTGGGATAGAGGACGTGATGTATGTGTCGACTTGACGGGGTCTTCACCTTTGACACATTTGGGGTTGTCTGACTTCGTTCCTGGTCGTGTTGTGTCGGCGGCGGCTCAGCGGAAGCGGGACAAGTATGGGGCACGTTGCAGGGCTAATGGCTATGGTTTTCTTCCTTTCTCCTTTTCTTCATTAGGGGAATAGACAAGGATGCTATTGCGTTGCTGAAGCGGGTTCAGGCGTTCGCTAAGACTCGGGATATTGGTGCTCGTGCAGCTGCTCACATCTTCAGTAGGATCGGGTTCGCTATAGCTAGAGGGGTGGGAGCCCAGATTGTATCTCGGCTCCCTACCAATTTCTTGTAAATTGATTGAATTTGTAGGTTTTTTTAATTTTTATAATAATAATAATAATAAATAAATAAATTCTATCAAAAAAAAAATAATAATAAATAAATACAATAAAATAAAATTCTAACATTAACTTGCTATTAAAAAAAAAATACTCCAAATATTATTCCAAATTTTCTCCTTTTCTCATTTTATGTAATTGATTCCATATGAGATTGTCATATTGAAACGGAGAGAGTAATAATAATAATAATAGAGAATCCAACATCCTTGAGGCAAAAATTGCACAAGGCAAGGATATTCGACCACTAGGAATAAGCCTCCTACAACATGAAAAGTATCATTTTATATGCTAAAGATCAATATTGCAAATTTTAAAATAAAAGTACAACATTGAATGTATGTAGTTAACACCCATTACAAAATAAAAATACAAAATTGATCAAACAATTATATGAAATAAAACAGAAGAGAGTCCATCTTAATTAAGGATTAACAAATTTGTCTAAATATTACAGCAATTACACATCAAAAGATAATCAAATCTGAAAAACAAGGTAGGCAAAGGTAACATAAGCAAAGAAGAAACAATTGTTGACAAGCCATGGTGCTGCATTGCTTTTACGAGTCGTAGGAGCACGATTGTTTAGATTACCACCACCGCCGGTGCCTCTGCCGCCACGACCACCCTGTCTCCGGTAGGCATGGATGGCATGATTTCCCCAATCAATGTTATTATTTGTAACTTTGTTACCATTTTCATTAGAAGAAAGTTGTTGTCCATTATTGCATGACGTCTTATTTACTATTGTCTCATCTGTAACATGCAAATTGCAAGTTTATTTACAACCTTATATTACCAATATAAATTCATAAAAGTAATCTTTTTAGTAGTGGTATGAAATTAAACATCAAACTATAAATTAATCAACAAATTATAAATTAATCATCAAAGACAGTCAACTTTTCATTCACCAATTTTTTATACTAATTATATAATTAGCTAGGTAGGTAATTTTATTTACATGTTCATTTTTATTTTCTACCATGTATGATATGAAATAATTATCACATAATTTACTTCAAAATATTATCTCGATTGAGAAGATGAATTATATACCATATATTTATACCCAAAACAATGATCAAGAATCACTAAATATGATTTTACTGTCTTCGTTAGTGATCTAATAAAAAATTTAATAGTATTGTTAAACTTAATTAGCATAATTATTAATCATAAGCAATGCCACATTAATTTGCAAATTAGATCCTACGCTTGAAAGCAAAGCAAAGATATACGGGAAAAAATATATATGAATGAAAATAATAAAAGAAAGAAGATTTATTACAAGTACCTTTAAAAGATGCATCATGATTAGCTGGGGAGCTGGATTTGGCTACTGATATCAAATTTGAGAAGGCTAGAAAGGAAATGATGAAGAACACAAAAACAAGTTTCATGTTTAATTTTTTTTTTTCTTGATTGGGTGAGTATAATTTTTACTTTGATGAAAGTTATTTAAAGTTAGTTTGAGAACTAAGTACGAAACTACTTCATTGAATGATTGGTTTTGCTTTTGGAAAAGTGAAAGGTGCTTTCACGTGTCTGCAGTACAATACCTCAATCATTAGTACTAATTTTAATTATCTATAATTACATTTATGTTGAAAGTTGTATACTACGTATTAACAATTCAAGTTAATAATGGTGTTTTTCAAAAAAACAAAAAAAGTTGATAATGGTGGTTCAACTCCTAACGATCTGGATGATTTACAAATAATGAATCATTGTTTTAAAACTTATTTACACTTCTATTAACTAGTACTAAAATAGAAGTTACTGACGTCACCAAGTCACCATTTTTCACGTGTCGCTTTTTCAATAAAAAAATTTCCTCTTAAATGCAATGATGATGTCATTTTTTTTGTTTTGTAGAGCTATCATATTTAACATTTTTTAAATTTAAATATTGAAAGCTTGTACATTACAACCAAAACCTATCAATTTATCATAAAGAAAATGAAACACTTTTAAATTATACATTAATAAATGACATTCTTCATTGAACTATGAATTAGACAACGTTGTACATATACTCTATCATAATTTTTATGAAAATAAAAAATTTTAAAATTACAAAATATACGTAATTCTTATTTATATTCATGTATAATGGCGATTTATTTTTAACATGTAGAAATTAAAAATAGGTTTTATATAAACCGTGCACCGCACGGGTTCTAACCTAGTTGTTTTAATAAAACTTAACTATGGTATAGAACTATTGTTCACTTAAGATAGCAATTTTGGTAGTTAATATGGAACTATTGTTCACTTAAGATAGCAATTTTTGTATGGAGTAGTTAACTGCACGGGACATAAACTAGTTAATATGGAGCTAGTCGTAATTAATATTCTACTCCCTCCGTTTCAAGTTACTCGCAACAATTACAAAAAATGGCCGTTTCACATTACTCGCAACAAACTTTTTATTCCTTTTATAGTAAGTTTTTATGTTTGATTTTACAAAATTACCCTTACTTTTTTTTTTTTAAAAAAAACACCCTAATTAAACTACTTATTTTAAGTTATTAACTTTAAACCTAACATTGATTAACTTAATTATTTTCACCAAAATCATTCTCCTTCAATCTATATTCATTCTCACCACCACCACCACCACCAATCTCCATTTTATGTTCATCAACCCAAAAACTTCTCTCTTTGTTCATTCTCACCACCACTACCACCACCACCACCACTACCACCACAACCAACCTCTGTTTTCTTTCTCTTTCTCTTCTTGTTGTTTTGTAATTGCCGGTGAAGCATATATTTGAAGGTTTTATGGTCAAATTTAACCATTAAAACTCTAAATCTAGAGTTTTAATGGTTGAATTTGACCAATTAAAGTTGTAATTGATGATAGATAGTTGTGGGTTTCAGATTTTAGGTTTGTGGGTTTCTGGGTTTGTGGTTGTGGGTGGTGGGGTTGTGGGTTTCGTGGTGCTGCTGGGTTTCTGGGTTTGTGGTTGTGGGTGGTGGGGTTGTGGGTTTCGTGGTGCTGCTGGGTTTCTGGGTTTGTGGTTGTGGGTGGTGGGGTTGTGGGTTTTGTGGTGCTGCTGGGTTTCTAGGTTCGTGGATTGTGAATTGTGGGTGGTGGGGTTTCTAGGTTCGTGGGTTGGGGTGGGTTTTTGGGTTCGTGGTTGTGGGTGGTGGGGTTGTGGGTTTCGTGGTGCTGCTGGGTTTTTGGGTTTGTGGATTGTGGGTGGTGGGGTTTCTAGGTTCTTGGGTTATGGGTTCGTGGGTTGTGGAAAGTGGGGTATCTGAGTTCGTGGGTTGTGGGTGGGTTTTTGGGTTCGTGGGTTGTGGGTGGTGGGGTTTTTAGGTTCGTGGGTTGTGGGTGGGTTTCTGGGTTCGTGGGTTGTGGGTGGTGGGTTTCTGGGTTTCGGTTTCGTGGGTGGTGGGGTTGTGGGTTCGGTGCTGCTGGGTGGTTAGTGGGTTTGCGCTGCTAGGTGGTGGTGTTGGGTGGTTTCGTGGTGCTAGGTGGTGGTGGTGGGTGGTGGTTTTGTGGTACATCTAGTGTTGGTTGGTTTTGTGGTGTTAGATGGTGGTGTTGGGTGGTTTTTATTTATTTATTTATTTATTATTTTTTTTTGGGTTGGATTAACACTTAAGTGTATGCTCTTATTTTTCATTAATTATTTTTTCAATCTTTTGCCTAGGAGTCTGCAATCACCCCCTTTGTTGCGAGTAACTTGAAACGGAGGGAGTATATTAAGCCTTCTTGTTAATATAGTGGCATTTTAAAAAATAAAAGCACTCCCCCCCCCCCTCCGGCCTTGCCGACCATCCCCTCCAATGGCCACTCAGTTATGTATCTCTACCCCTCCCATGGCTACTATTCCTTCTCTCTCCTCCTCTCCTATGGCCTTAACGATCATTTGACCACCATCGCGAGTCTAAACCGGCCGGCCGGCCAAACAAAAAACACCCCAGTAATATAAAAAGTGGTCTCATACTAATCCATTAGGGAAAGAGTGGTGCTCGCGGAGGTGTGACGGTCGTTAAGTGGTACTAATAGTTGTGCAGTGGTCAATTGGTGGTGGAAGTGGTCGATTGGTGGTGGTAGTGGTTGTACGGTGGTAGGATGCTCGTGCTAAAGGTCATGCAATGGTCGGATGATGATGCAAATGGTTGTATAGTAGTCAAAAGGTGGTGCCAGTGGTGATAGAGGGAGAGAGAAAGGGAATATTTGCTCAAGAATTTACCAAATTAACCCTTGATATTAACAAATTATGTTGATATTGGATATCAACTTGTATATATTTTCTAGTTATCATGGAGTATATATTTAACAACAATTTAAATTATGACATTAAGTGTAAATGATGCGCATTAGTTTTTACGTGTTGACATGTGTTTAAATAATGCTTAATTTAAAACTTTTAAATTGTCGTAAATTTTTATAAAATTTGGTAAAACCGTGCATTGCAACCACCATGTATGAAGTACCTCCTTCATTTTATTTTAGTTGCAACGTTTAAAAATTTGCATTATTTACGTTTTTATATTCAACCAACTATGTTGATTTATATAGTCATGTAGAAATTCGTTTAATTTGAACTTCGAGCTTCAATGCTACTTAGTTAAGCAGAGAAAATGCTATTTTAAAGTAGAAAACATAGGTCTTCTAATAATGGAGGAAATAAAATCAAAATTGAACACATAGTTATTGAAGTTATCATACTCCCTCCTTGTTTTAATAAGTGTTACACTTTCTTTTTTGGAAAAAAGTTACATTAAAATATTATATCTCTCTTCTCTCATGATTCTCACCCAAGCCCACTACTACTTTTTTAATTATATCTTTCCCCTCACATTCATTACTTTTGAATAAACTATTAACCCCACTTTATTTCTTTTACAATTTTTTATAATCCTCCAACCACCTCACTTAACTTTTATTTTATTTAAGTCTATTAAATTGCCTAAAACTATGTGCCGGTTATACTGTAACACTTAAAAAAACACAGAGGGAGTACATTAGTTGAATTTTTGAAAAATGGATGCATTTCTTTCAATTTGTGAAGAAATTCACTGAGAGTTAGTTAGAGCTTGAAGGTTCTTGACAAGGTAAAGTCGTATCCCCTAATAAAAAATAATTACCTAAGTCCTCTAACTAAAGTAGATAGGGAAGTAGGGTCGAACTCCACAGGGAAATAAGTCTTTCTATTCCTAATTAACTAATATAATCTAGAATATGAAGTAACCAATATGTAAATTTGAATGTAAAACTAAACTACGAAGAATGAGAATAGGGAGAAAAAAAATATATAAAAGGATCTAGAGGATAGGTCCACCAATAAATAATACTCCAGGGTAAAACATAATAATCAATCATTGACATTGCATAAATAACATGATTAACAGGCTCTCGCAATTTATTAATCAACATAGATCTAACAGGCTCTCGCAATTTACTAGATCTAAGTTCCTATTGAAAATAGCCTTTAATATCAAATTAACATATGCTCGATTCATCAATTCAACATTGCTATACTTTTACAAGCCATAATTACAAAGCGTTAAAACAATTCAATAAGAAATTCTCATGCAATATCAAAAATCAATAATAGTCAATCATCAATGCATCAATTAACCAGATCGTAAAGGGTTTTTTCTACGTATTACAATCACACAATTAATTTACCGGTATTAAATCTCATCTTTCGAATCTCGACCTAACCATTTATAAATTAACCTGCTTATTGAAACTAGACCTAAACATCAATTCTCATCTGTCGAATCTCAAATCAATATTGTCAAACTCATACATGCATAAAAGATCAGGCCTAATCTAGTCACAGAGCATTAAATCGATCAATAGGAAATTAATCTAGCATTGACACTTAACAACAATAAATTACCCCTTCATATTATTTATGGATCCCCACAAACCCTAGAAATAAAACTACTCAGACATAATTAAATATAAAATAAACAAAGCAATTAAAGGAGACATGATTAAAGGAATAGAATAAATACTCAAATTAAGAGAAGAGAAATAGTTACCAAACAAATATGGAATTAAGAATGGATTAAGTACAAAGGTTTAAGAAGGAGAGAATCTAAGAAAACAATTAAGAGAGTAAAGAAAGAGTAAAATGAAAAGAAGAGAGAGCTAAAATCGTATTACGGAGGAGTATTTATACTCCGTACAAATCCTAAACTAAAACAAACTAAAACGACGTTTATCGTCTCCTAATAAATACACGCGCCTGATCGGGCGCGCCTTTTTGCTTCCTCAATACTAATCTCGCGCCCGGCCAGGCGCGTCATCGGGCGCCAACCTTACCTTCTCCCGCCCGGCCGGGCGCGCCTCCGGGCGCCAGCCTCTTTGGCCGGGCGGCTCACTTGGGCCACTATTTGGACTACGATTGGGCTCCAATTCTTCGGGCCAATTTAGGTTTCCTCTTCCGGTCTTGAATACTCGGTCCAAATGCCCCGGTATCACCTATACCGAGACCTTAATCACCGGTTCGATGGCTCTAACCGGCCCTGGGCTATAAAATCTGGTAGTGTTTCTCCAGTGCTCGTGATTGGTCCAAAATAACTCGGGAAAATACTCCAAAAGCATAAATCTCTGCAAAAGTCAACCAAATCTACGAAAACACTAGAAAACACCAATTAGTAATAAAAGTGGCTCTAAAGAGCCAAAAACACTACTAATTACGACCAAGGGACGGGGGTAAAATACTATATAAAACAGACACATCAGTTCTTGCAAGAAGTTAATAGAATAGGAAGAACTTTTAAGTAAGAATAGTTGTTGGCCTTGGTGAAAAAATCAGTAACATTTTAGCATCTTGAATGTACAGAATCTTAAATTCATGGTTATCATCATAATACCAATGATTTTTTGTAAATAACCACCCCTAAATGTACCTTGTATTGAATTAACCACCCATTTTTTTCGAAATTAAAAATTACTACCCATTAATGTCAAAACCCTTATATTTCACCATCCTTCTCTAATTCCGGCCAGTTTTCCGACTTTGGGGTCCACAACATATAAAATCAAAATTAAAGTAAAAAAAAAACCCCAACCCACCACTGCCACTTTCGATAGGCGCTAGCTATGCAACCTCCGGCACCCCGTCCCCTTCTCCGTTTCCGTTTCCGTTTCCGGCACCCCTACCTTCCCCGTCCCTGTTTCTAGCAATCCTTCCCTTCCCCAGAAAAATTGAACCAACAAATTTAAACCCTAAAAGAAGAAAATTTAATTAAACTAAAAAAATAATAGAAGAACGCAACCTTGAATTGAGTAGAGGAAGTGGCGACATCGGTGGGTTTTCATGAGGAATCAGCGACGTGGGTGGTTTTTCGTTAAGAAGCGGTGATGTGGGTGGGATTTTGTGTAACACCCCAATAATTCTCTGTTTAAACCAGTGAGTACCCTGAACAAAATCCAAGAGAATTACTAGCGTGCTACCGCCACGTGTTCAAACATTAAGGCTATATCAGAAATTAGCAGTGGAAAAACTAAATCAGTTATATAAATAAGTTTCAAAAACAACGAATGAAACCAAATTCAGTCATACAACTTGGAATTATTAAGGCTCTTAATCAAAACCCAACAAAAGTAGCAAATAAATAAAACCAAAGTTTAAATAAATTCAAACTTATGAAAATAAATAAACTGCTAATAATAACCAACTCTGCACTCAAAATCCCACACCCTGATGCGAATGCTGCATGTGTAAGAACCTGTGGTTAATCTGTTCCCCATATTACAAGTGTAAAAATTGGATCGTCACAGGGTCATTGAAAGGCGAAGGCCATGACCAAAGAAAGACACATAAAGCACGCAATCATCAAAGCTGAGTACATACAAGCTGCAAAACATAAAAGAAATCCCTATCATGCTACTAATAGTCAATCATCACGCATCATTAGTTTATAGACTCGACACATGACTCAACTATTTATATTACTAAGACTCCATTAATTAATAATAGGTAAATCATTATTTTTATTTATTGGATTACGCAATAGACAAGGTTGTCCAACCCATGCTCCATTTGGAACATCAATAAAAGAAAAACCCCATGCCTCCTTTCGGATTCATCAATAAACATCAAATGACCACAGGCGCAACTCCGTGACCGTAGTTAGTATGAGATCACACCTAACTCCTAGTTTTTAAAAAATATTTAAAATAGGAGACTCGTAGATCAGACGACCTCGATAAAAGTACACGGCTAATACTCCGTGTACCCCAACCCCTGATTGTCATTACTCCAGATGTGCACCGATCCAGAGTTTTATTGCTCATCCATCTTGCACTTTACGTGATTTACAGGTTTAGACTTGGTGATGACTCATATGCATAACAATACAATCAACCCAATATCAATTCAATCAAGTAAAACAACTTTCCAATTTCAATTCTTGATTTATTAGTGACAAGCAACATTTATTATTTATTCCTTTAACTACCTCGGTGTATAAACACCTTCAGTGCATAAGGCACCCCAAAACCTTAACCTCGTCTTATAAGACTTGAATTCTTCCGTTACTCATCCTATTTCAATAATCATGAATGAGTAATAAATAAATCATTCCACAAATCACATACCTTTGCCTCTAAGCGCACCTTGCATAATTAGAGCACAAATAATTCTTGCAATATAAAATAGTTCACGTCATATGAAATTCACAATGTATAACCAAACAATTTAACTCAGTCATCCCTATACATGATATTAAGTTCTCGATCCGTCCTTAAACATGCACCTAAAAGCAAGGTTTCGTAACTTGTACGTACCTTGTGTAAACAATTTGGTTTACCACTTTAAAACTAGAAATCACCTTCAATAAACTCCTCTCCTAAATCAAACAATAATATCTCAATCAATACCCAATCAATCAATTTACAGCAATACTAACTTACTTTAAAACTTTCGAAATCCAAATCAAACAACACTTTAAAACCTTCCCTTTAGTTAAAATTAAAGGCTTATATATAGTTCTTTAAATTTTCTTCATAAAAACCTTAAAATACACTCTTATACATGAAATTACAGCAAGTTTAAAGTCTAATAAAAATCTGAAAATTATTTAAAAACCCTTAATAATCTCCCTTTTTAATGGATGATTAAACCCTCTTTATAAAACATCAAAAGTAGTACTTAAAAACTATTTCCAGCACTTCAAACTTCAATAAAAACATATATTTATGCTTAATTAACTTTAAACATAATTAATTTATTAATCAAACTCAAGGATAATATTTTTAGTATAAAAATCTACCTGAAAATCATATTTAGAGGTTGAATTTGGCCACGAGAGGGTGGTGCTCACTACCAAAGGTAATGAGTCTTTCTTAAAACGTTGTTTTTACATGGAAAACTGTACTTTTTTTTATCAAAATCGGATGAGTTCAGAACCTGATCAGGATTAAAACAGGATTAATATTAACGAACAGAAATCTACAAATTAAAACACGAATTTACGTGTTCAAAATAATCTGGAATTAAGTTAAACTACTCATTAGTTATAATCACCAAAATTTCAAAACATCATTACTATAAAAGTCCTAAATCAATTGTTCATAAAAACCCTAAAATCATGATTTTCAATAATTAAAACCCTAGGTTATAAAATTTACAAAATCTGAAAAATTATGACATTTATAAAATCTGAAATTATAAAGTTTAATCATCAAAATACAATTTGATACTAATTAAATTAATTTCAAACAATAAAATTAAAATCCATAAATTAATTAATTACACAAATTAATAAAACAAAGGAGAAAGAAAATAAGACTAACATTTTTGTGTGGGAAATTTTTGGGGATTCATGGGATATTTATAGAAGACAATTGTAGGGTAAATAGGAAGATTGAGCCTCAATAAAAATAATGGGTCAATTAAGTAAACAAATGGGTTAGGCTTGTTTGATTGGACATAAATTGTAAAATAAAGGTGCACCCAGATTAACACTATTGAAATTAAATTCCGGAAAATAACAAATAAATATTATAAATAAAATAAAATAAAATTTATATAATATTTTTAAAATACGGGGGATCACATTTTGTGAGGAAGCGGCGACTGGGGATTTCGTGGACATGGCTGGGGTTTTGTGGGGTTTCACCGGCAGGCTGGTTAGGGTGGGGGTGGTCAGGTGGATGATTTGGATGGGTGGTGGGAGATGGAAGGAGGCAACGGCTGCCATGGGCTCGGGGTTATGGGGAATTTTAATTTATAAAATTTTGATTTTTAAATTTTTTTTTAACCTATCATATGGTGACACGTATATCCTAAGTCGGAAAACTGATCGAAATTGAAGAAGGGTGGTGAAATCTACAGGTTTTGACATTAATGGATGGTAATTTTTAATTTCGAAAAAAATGGATGGTTAATTCAATACAAGGTACATTTAGGGGTGGTTATTTACAAAAAATCCTAATATCAATTGCACAATAAATTCCTTATATTTCTTAAGTGAAGTTTTATTTTGTAGCCTTCCAACCATCATCAGGTCCATCACATATCCTTTTCTCTATGCCAGATTGCCTTGCCAACGCAAAAGAATGAAGTAAATACAAATTTTGTAAAGGGAGCGTCGAGAAGGTTAGTAGAGAACGTGTCGCATACATTAACGTAACAATTAAGTCTCGACACAAGACTTGTATATAGCTATATCATCAGTACTCCCCTCATGAGAAAACTTCCTCAGTTATGCGGGTAGACATGAGGGCAGATGTTAGATAAAGATGCCAGAAACCCAAAATTTTCCATCAACAAAAGATTATGCTGCATTATTCAATTTGGTATATGATGATTTTTTGCTGCCATTTACTTCATTTAGCTCCAAGGAGATGCCTACACAGCTCCACGACCTAATATCCCTTGTTTCCTCGAATCCGGGCTCGCATATCAACCTGAATAAGAAAAAAAAATGCTTCGTATTAATTATATTTTTTACTCGAAATTTAACTTTCAATGGAAAAATAAAATCAAAGATTTATCATTGCACCATATAGTTGTTAGAATAATCTTGTATGACAATTGACAAAGCAAAACTACTACGAATGGACTATTTGTGCTGCGGTAGACTTGAAATCCACCAAATATGTTAAGTGAGGCACCAAGTTAGTACAAATTCTTAAATGGACTTAGTTCACACTAATTTATTGTGAACCACCAACATTAGAGACAATATGATTGTTTTATTAATTAAAAAAAAAAGGTCACTACATTAATATAAAGGTTATTATGTTGAAATAAAAGTTAGCGTGACATTATAAAAGTTATAAGAGGTTAAATTTTTTAATGAAATTTTTAATATAATGGTCAATATGAATAATAACGATCACTATGCTAAAATTAGGTCACTATTCAACATAATGTTATACTTTAAATTCATAATAACATTAAAGGTCACACGTTTTAAAAAAGGTTACTAGGTTAAAAATAACGTTACTATATTAAAATTAGGGGTCACTATGTTGAATATAATGTTAGTTACGTATGTATAAACCTTATGTCCACAATAATATTATTGTGGACTAGGTCCACGAAAGATTTTCTGCCAGGTGCAGTAATAATTCTGGATTTAGTTAATTTTATTACTAGCATAATACAGCAACAACGTTCACAGTTTCACATGAAAGCAACATAATTAAGAAAGGAGTTCACATGTAAACTAGAGACAGCCATGTAGCCTTCGATTGTCATACGAGCAGGAGCTTGAAGCTCCAAACAAAAGCAACAAACAAGTTGTTCATCACTAAACTTCCCCTTTCATCTTGGGAAAATGTTGCTGCTATCATTAACATCCTAAGTCACTTAAAAGGTCAGAATGATCAAGACGATTACCAAACACAGATAGAAATGATTAAGCAGATACAAAAGCATTGAAAGATAAAATCTAATACGAGCATCTAAAAGCATTCATGACTCATAATTAAGATTTTTCTAAACTTTCAACCTGTAAATATAGAACCTAAACTTACCTGACCCAATTTACATACATACTACAAATTAAACTGCTTTTCAATCACATTCATACGTCATTATAAAGTTCTTAGTAAACTTAGAGATAATCAAACATTTGTTTTTTTGTGGTATAATTCAGGAGCAACAAGTCCTAGATGATCAGAAAATTTCCCAATGTCTTATAATTTCAAGTAAAGGACATAATAGATGTGGTAATATAGGTTGTTCCTAAGCCTTACCCCTCTGTTCAATAAATTTAAGACAACTTAGATAAGTCCTTCTGCATATTTGGGCCAAGTTATTAGCAGTTTTGCCGTTTTGGTGAATGTCAATCAAAATTCAATTGGTCAGAGTTGGAATTCTGATTAAACAAACTTTGAGGTGGTGGTGTTCTGCATTTTGGCTTTGTAAGTCTCCTTTGCTTCCTTTTTCTCTAGTTCGGCTCTTTATTTTGGGTCAGTTTCGATGTAAGTTGCATTTAGTGCCTTGTTCTTTGGTAGTTTCCTAACGTTAAGTATGTTTCAGGTAGTGTTTGAAGCTGATTTGTATGTATTTACTTTTTAGTATAAAATACTGCTTTGTGGTTGGTTGTCTCCTTAATGGAATTGTTGGTTCTATAATTCCCTTGTGCTGTGTCCCTGTTTGGTTAGTGGTTGGATGGCCATGGTAGGTTTGTCCACTCTGGAAGAGTAAAGCAGGAAGTAAATTTGGGTTCAGACTCTAGGTATAGAGTGGTGGGAGGAAGAGATGCCCGGCTCTGCTCCAATGTTTCGTGTCTAGAAAATTGAGACGTTGTCCTCTTTGTAGTAGGTAAAGACTTAGGCTTCCTTGTTAGTGGGTTTGCTTTGAAGGATGGATTTTGTGGAGTCTTTTGTTAATAGGTCTTCGTCTATTAATTTTGTAGCGGGAGAAAGGTTTGGTGTGTACATTGGGGTTCATAGCATGCTGTCGATCATGAATTTCTATCCTATCAATGGGATAATTCGAGAACCTGTTTACCGTGAAACTACTTTCCTTAACGTTTCTTGCTTTGTCTCTATCTTTCAAGCTCCAAAGGTTTTTACAAGATTTTCTCAAGGTCAGTTACCCAAGCTTCACCTTAGTTGAATAAAGAAACTGGGAAGAATATGCTATGTTACTCAAACTCTTCATTTCACCACAAGTACCCATGTCGGACCCTTGACACTTGGACACGGATATGACACTAGACATTGCAATTTTAGTTCAAAATCAATGAATTTTTTTCACAAAATAGCCGAGTTGGTCACTTGGACACATACCCATGTCGGACATGGTTACCCGAGTCTAAGTAACATAGAGAATATATATTATAGGCTTCAGCTCGCTAGAATCAAGGCAGTGTTATTGTTACCTACAAAGTGGCTCCAACATTCATAAGCCAACAAAAAGAGCAGCTTCATTTACTTCAGCTTTTAATATTGTGTTTATAAGAGCAAGCAATGATCATCTTGATCTTGTTAGCTTTGTTCTAGTTAAGGTCTTAACAGGCCTAGTAGTTCTTATTGTATTAAACTATTTCAATTCATGCAAATTAAGTTAATGTTAAAAAAAATTTAAGAAAATGTTTGAGAAGAATAGATAAAGAAAGATTTCATAGAGTTGCTTCTTACGGCATTATGAAGTTTTATCAACTCATTTTTCACTAGCTTGCATATCTTCCTACATTACAAGTTCCATAATGTCCTGGAGCCTTATTTCATTATTTCAAGCAGCCCCCTCCCCATAAAAGAAATGGAAAGATAATTTAGTGACACCTTAACTGAATTGACTTTCTACACCAGAAGTTATGGTAGAAAAGCATCACTAATATCTACATACTTTAAATATAAATAAGGAGCTTTTCATGAAGTAAGGTTATTTTGTATGATCTGCAATTTCTCTTATCATGTCCCAAGATAAATTTGCCATACATGTTCTAAATTTTTATTCAAATTTCTTCTGTTAGAAAAATATTAGGGGATCAGCAGTGTGCACAAAAATACACATCATATATATTCAATTTATTTAAAAAAAAAAAAAAAAAACCCACACGTACAAAAACTAGATGAAATTGTGAAGATTGGCACAAAAGGAAGGCATACCTGGCCCCTCTTACAATTGAAGTATGTTTCTCTTAGACCAACACAATCGCTAGGTATACAAGGGGTTGTCTCCCCTGCACATTCCCTAAATGACCTCTTCTGCACCTACAAGTAAAACATAAGTCCGTGAATCTGCCTGCTAAAGATAGCAACCAAAGAGTCACAAATACCTAAGTTTTCCAATCAAACAAGTAGGCTACATGCAATGACCAAGATATCCTGGAACAAATTTTTAAGCACTCATGCTAGTTCTTTAACTGAACAGGTCTGTACTCTGTAAAAGATTCCTCACAATCATCAAGTAGTTGCAAACATGGTACAAATAGAGGAATTGCTAATATAAAGGAAAAAAGTTCAGTAGTTCACTATCCTCCTTATAGGATATTACTATAGGTTTAAAAGAATGGAAAAGGAAAATTCCAGTCTCATTTTATCTGCAAATTTATAAAATAAAATAAAACAACCCTTAGTCCCAAAAATTTTTGGGCATGGTTCATAGAACTACTTGAAAGTTGGAAAGCCAGCTATAGGTGGCTGAAAGTTGATTACCAGCTCAGAAGGTATCTAAAAGATGAAAAGTCTATAGATGAAATATTTAAGTTTGCCTAATAAAACCATCTTAAATATAAAAAGGTAGTTTAAGAAGACAACTTGTCAAAAATTAGAATGGTACTGAGTTAAAATTAGCTGAATAAGATGCAAGATAGAAGTTATTTATGAGGTTTGAAACACATGTTTCAAGCTTTAAAAAAAATCAAAATTATAAAAAATAATCCATGTTAAAAATTAGAGTTTTTTAATCTTCTGATTAATGAATGGGAGCTTACAAATCATCTGTAAATATAATGAAACTGTGAAAGGCAAAAACTAATTGGTGGATATGCATTTATTAACCTAAGAAGATAATACAATCCAAGAAACTAGAATAGAGTGGAGTATAAACTAAGATTGTGCAAAGATACCAATGGTGGAGGATATTAATTTAAGTTTGCATAGACATATTCAAAGGAGTTTGATCCTTAATTTGTTAGTATAGCTTTGAGGGAAGAAAAATCAATAGAAGTAAACAATTTAAGCTTTAGTAGTCATTCAGTGACACAATAGGTCATGGTGGTCTTTCCCCTTTACAGAAGAATGCAATATAAAGATACGCCAGAATTTTACTATGAGCGTGCAGCATCAGTTAAATATTATCAACTATCAGTTGCACACTTGCACCACATAATAAGTCATTACTTGCATATTTAAATTGCGCCCATCAATTTAATATTTGGCTGGTAATAAGTTAGTATAAAATTTTGACTAATGACTCCCTCCATCCCACATAATAACTTCACATCTCTCTCTTATTGCTTGTCACACAAAAAGCTTCCCAATCGTCTCTCAGCTTTGGATCTACATAATACAATAATGTTCTGCCGTCATACTAAATTAATTTACTCATCATCTCTCTACTCCCTTAATATAATATGGCCCTCACTTTCCCTCACCTCAATAGAAAAACAATATATAATACCCATTATTTAATTTTTTAATCCATGTATACTTCGCAAAACCCCACCATCAACACTCTCCTACAATTATGTGCCAAGGTGTCACGGTCCGAGTGTTTCAACACCGGATCGTGCGGCGCGCTCTCGTCTATTGGCGACAAGGATGTAAGCCTAAAGAAAGGGAGGTTTGTGAGCACATAGCAACACGGACCTAGGGTGTCTCAAGAGGGCACACGATGACAACGAGTGCGGAGTCAGGGCTTGTGACGGCCGATACTTCGAAGCGGGCACAAGCAGAACCGACGAGATGAGGGCGTCTCTAGGGTCTCTTGGTTTGGTGGGGGATGCTTTAAAACAAGGCAAGCACAATATCTATAAAGGCTTAAACAACACACAAGTCTTAAAACAATAGCAACGGGTAGAGAGCTTTGATTGAATAACCATTCGCTCCCTAAAGAACTTTTTATTGCATTAGTAGAGAATTACAAGTGAACGTTGAAATGACAGTAACACAATAATTCTCCCTGAGCCTAGAAAGTAAAAAGAAAGACTAAAGAGACATTACATAAGGGAAAATACTAGGAAAATAAAGTAGAATACATAATAAAGAGGTTGGATTCTAACATCCTCCCCCACTTAAGCCGTCAACGTCCTCGTTGACTTACAAAACATACACTAAGATCCTGGCAGCTTCAGTCTTCTGCTGTAGGGGTGGCTCTTGTTCTGGTTTTGATGTTGGCGCGGTAGCTGACGTTGCGGTTGTTGTCGTCGGGATCTGGATGGTAGGGTTTGAGACAGCTAACGTGGAAGACAAGGTGAATCCTCATCCACGCAGGCGGTTCCATCTTGTATGCATTCTTCCCAATCCGTTTAGTGATGCGGATGGGGCCTTCATATTTCCGAATCAAACGACGATATCTTCCTCTGAGAAATTTCAGTAGTTCTGGTAAGACCTTCACCATCACCATGTCCCCAATTGCCAAATCTACCGGTCTTCTGAGCCCATTTCTTCATCCGGCGCGATGCTCGCTCTAGGTAGGCTTTCACAATGTCAGTATTTTGCTTCCACTCTCTTGTAAAATCTCGAGCCTGAGCGCTCCTACCGCCTTCCCAGTCAGCCGCCACTGTGTGTGGGAGGAGAGGGTGTTGACCCGTGACCAGCTCAAAGGGGCTTTTGTTGGAGGAAGAACTCCTTTGAGCGTTGAAACAAAGTTGTGCTACGTCCAAAAGTCTCACCCAATCTTTTCTGGTTGGCGCTCACAGAGTGACGCAAGTCTTCTTCAAGAAGCCCATTGAATCTCTCTCTCTGTCCATCACATTGAGGGTGGTGGCTTGACGACATGTTGAGGTCAGACCCCATCATTTGGAATAGCTCAGACTAGAATATGCTCGTGAATCTGGTATCCCTGTCGCTCACTATGCTCTTTGGCAATCCCCAGTACTTCACAATATGTTTAAAGAAGAGCGATGCCGTTTCTTCTGCTCCACAAGCCTTTTGCATGGGTACGAACGTGACATATTTGGAGAACCTGTCTATCACCACCATGACAGAAGAGAACTGGTCCACCTTCGAGAGGCCACTATTGAAGTCCATTGACACACTCTCCCAAGGTCGAGTGGGTACAGGAAGTGGTTCAAGGAGGCCCCCGGCTTCTGTCTGTCAACCTTGTCTTGCTGGCACACAAGGCAAGTTTTGGTGTAGCTCATCACGTCTTCCTTCATTCCTGGCCAGTAGTACCCCATCGCGAGTAGACTCAGGGTTCTCTGCCAACCTGGGTGCCCCGCCCACAACGTATCATGGCATTCCTTCAACAACATTTTTCTCAATCCTCCTGCTTTAGGGATGAAAAGCTTTGTACCTTTGGTGAAGATGAGGCCATCGTCCAACCAAAAGCGTCTAGTCTTCCCTTCTTCAATCATTCTTGTTATGGTTTTTGTCATTGGATCATTTGGGAGGTAAGCACGAACTTGATCTCTAACGGATGTGGCAATGCTGCTTGTAATGTTGGATCCCGTTCTATAAGTGAACTCCACGTCGAAGTCGGCTAAGGTCTCTTGCCACCGAGCCTGTTTTCCTGTCAGCTTGGGTTGGGTGAGAAAGTGACTCGCCGCGGTGTTGTCTGTGCGGACGGTGAACTTTGATCCCAACAAGTAGTGCCTCCATCCTCTTAGGCAGTGCACAATGGCTAGCGGCTCCTTTTCTTGTGCCGCATACCTCCTCTCAGCATAATTCAGCTTCCTGCTTTCGAAAGCAATAGGATGCCCTTCTTGGAGGAGCACACTCCTCCTAAAGCAAAATCTGGAGCATCTGTCTCGACTAGAAATGGTTTGGTAATGCCTGGAAGGGCAAGAACCGGCTCCTTCACCACTGCTTCTGACCATTCCCAACGAATTTCTTTCCTCAATAGGTCGGTGAGAGGACTTGCGATCTCCGAGTATCCCTTGATAAACCTTCTATAATAGTTCGCCAGTCCTAGAAAGGATCGCAACTCGGAGGGGTTCTTGGGATCTTGCCAATCGCGAACAACACATATCTTCTTTGAGTCCATCCTCAATCGACCCTTCCCTACAAAGTGTCCAAGAAATCCGACTTCTTCCTGCGCAAAGGCACACTTTTCTTGTTTCACAAACAGGTGATGTTCTCTCAACTTCTCGAAGACCAATCTTAGGTGCTCGAGGTGCTCTTCCAAAGTCTTGCTGTAGACAACAATGTCATCAAGGTACACGACCACAAATTTGTCTAAGTATTCTCGGAATACTTGGTTCATCAGAGTACAGAACTATGTAGCAGGTGCATTCGTCAAGCCGAAGGGCATGACTAACCATTCGTATGCCCCGTATCTCGTCACACAAGCAGTTTTTGGTTCATCTCCTTCGGCAATGCGAACTTGGTGGTAGCCAGACTTCAAGTCTAGCTTTGTAAAATACACTGCGTCCCCTAACTGATCAAACAGATCCGCCACCAAAGGGATAGGGTAGTGATTGCGCACCGTAACCTTATTTAATGCTCGGTAGTTGATGCACAATCGAAGACTTCCATCTTGTTTCTTCTAAAAAAGCACAGGGGCCCCGTAAGGAGCCTTTGATGGGCGGATGAAGTCTGCCTCAAGCAAATCTTCCAATTGTCTCCGGAGTTCGGCCAATTCCGGGGGAGCCATGCGATAAGGGCTTCATGCTAGGGGTTTCCCCCCGGAACCAGCTCGATCTCATGGTCCACCGTCCTTTTAGGTGGAAGAACTTTTGGTAGATCTTTCGGGAGGAGATCCTGGAACTCTGTTAGTAGCTCGGCAACTGCAGGAGGAAGGTCTCCACTTGCTTCATCTTCCTTAGTGGAAAGTGTTGCTAGGAACGTGGGCTCGTTCCTCTTCAACCCCTTCTCCAATTGTATTGCTGAAAGGAGGGGCCCCTTCGGCCCTTTTCCAAGATCGCAGGTTCTGAGGAGACATGGTTGCTGTCGGGCACAAGAATAGATCTAAGGTGCGGCATCGGGAATGCCTTACTAGAGTGTAAGAAGTCCATGCCGAGCACCAAGCTAAAGTCATCCATCGGCGCAACGGTAAAGTCCACCTGTCCGCTCCAATCTCCTAGCTTCATTGTTACTTTCTTGGCAACGCCGTGGATCAGTTTGGCAACTGAATTCACCCTTTCATACTGCCTCCTTCTAGTAGCAGCTTCAACCCTAGTCTTTTTGCCTCCTTTTCTGAAATGAAGTTTTGGGTAGCACCTGTATCCACCATGGCTCGAGTTTCCTTTCCGTTTACCAACACGTTCACATACATCAACTCGGAGTTTTTGGGGTGGCCCTCCGAGACTTCTCTTCCCATAGCACACATCATACGAATGGCCCCAGTCTTGAATGTTCTCCTTCACTAGGTTCTATCTCATCGGCCTCTTCACCCTCGGGAGTTTCTAAGGACATGGAGGACAATTTCTTTTGGAGATTGTCAATTTCTCCCTTGTGTCGACACTCAAACCACTTGTGCGGTCCTCGACAAAAGATACACGTCAATGGCCTGGCTACAGAAGATGAACTAGGGATGCTTCCTCTACTAGAGAAGGAAGAAGCTCCACTCTTCCGAGAGTCTTCTCCCCCGTTGTATCTATTGTTCGAGTTGTTGGAGCTTACTTGCAAACCATGTCCCGAGTTTCTAGGAGGGTTCGGTGTCGGCCCACTATTCCCTTTCTTCAAACGTTTCCCTTTCTCTGAGGAGTACTCCATCAACCTTTCAGCTGCGGCGATGGCTCCCGTTCTGGCGCCAAATTTCTCTTTCGGCCCACTCCTTCAAACCACGCACAAAGTTGAATAGGCGATCTTCCTCATACATATTGTGGATCTCCAACATGCACGCTGAAAACTCTTTTGACATACTCCCGGATGGAACCCTTATGCTCAAAGGCGGCGAGCTTGTGCGAGCAACAAACTCGGTATTCTCGGGATTAAATTGGGCCATCAGTTCTTTCTTCAGATCCTCCCAAGTATCCACCGACGTCCTCTTAGCTTAGATGTCGGCGTACTTGATGCACCACCAAAGCTTTGCATCATCCACCAAATACATAGTGGCGGTATCAACTTTTAACTCGTTCTCCAAGTGACAGACGCGAAAGTATTGCTCCATGTCGAAAATGAAGTTATCAACTTCCTTTGAATCTCTCGTGCCATTAAAGGTCCGGGGCTTAGGAGGTTTTATCTTGGCACCTCCACTTCCCCCGAGCCCTCTCTGGGCACGCATTAAAGTTGCACATTTGTCTTGTGCTTCATCAGCAACGCCTTGCACGAAGTTAAGTTGCTCCGTTAACCTATCCACGGTTGCTGCAAGCCTCTCCATTTGTTCGGCTTGTTTTATCACAATATCCTCGAGTTTGGGCAACCTTTCTTCGAGCATAGCCCAATGTTCGGACTTGCCTTCAAGCCAAGCAAGTCTTTCCTCAAATGTGTATTCATGCATCTCTCCTTCTTCTGCCATCTCTACGGCAAACCGGCTCTGTCACGATCCAAGTGTTACAACACCGGATCGTGCGGCACGCTCTCGTCTATTGGCGACAAGGACGCAAGCCTAAAGCAAGGGAGGTTCGTGAACACACAGCAACACGGACCTAGGGTGTCTCAAGAGGGCACACGATGACAACGAGTGCGGAGTCGGGGCTTGTGACGGCCGATACTTCGAAGCAGGCACAAGCAGAACCGACGAGATGAGGGCGTCTCTGGGGTCTCTTAGTTTGGTGAGGGATGCTTTAAAACAAGACAAGCACAATATCTATAAAGGCTTAAACAACACACAAGTCTTAAAGCAATAGCAACGGAGTAGAGAGCTTTGATTGAATAATCATTCGCTCCCTAAAGAGCTTTTTATTGCATTAGTAGAGAATGACAAGTGAACGTTGAAATGACAGTAGCACAATAATTCTCCCGAGAGCCTAGAAAGTATAAAGAAAGACTAAAGAGACATTACATAAGGGAAAATACAAGGAAAATAAAGTAGAATACATAATAAAGAGGTTGGATTCTAACACAAGGGCCCAAGAGAAATGGAAAGCTTTTTCGTAAGACGGTTGGAGTATCTAATTAATTGACATACTCCTCAAACAATTAGAAAAATTAAATATTTTGCAACATGGATATGGATGAGGAAATATAACATGAACTATGGATATAATTCATTTATGGATATCTTTAGCATTATCTAGTTGTGCATAGACCAATAAACTTATGAATAATTCGGGAGCAAAATAGGTCAAAAATTGCTCATAAACAAACAAGCTTACATGGACAGAATTCTGAAGATCAGTTACTTTGATCAGCATAGTGTTTGCTCAGAATAATAAATCAAGAATGTAGTTTATATAAAACATACAGAGTGGTTTTTACTTTGATTAACATAGTGTTCAGTCTGAGTATATTCATAGTGAATCAAGACTGTTATTTATGTAAAACATACCATAATGGTTTTCCTTCAAAGATTATGGTCTGCATATTCAATTAGTTGAAATTCAATATTACTTATTTGATATGCTTAAACTTCAAGTAAAGTCACTGCAAAGACAACTTTTCCTTAAAAAAAATATGTAGAATTTATTATGCTGGCAAGCAAGCTCAAAATGTTTTTTCTGGACAAGTATAGATAAAACAGAAGATCCTACCCTTGCCAAAAACTTTTTGCTATACTCGACATTCAGTTAAAAAATAAAATAAAACATGAACATCCCAAAGCTAGTCTCAGGTTGTTAACACCGTAATCATGGGTAGTTGAACGCATAAAGTGAGTACATAGTGAAAGAGAAAAGGGAGGAAAGGAGTGAAACAAGCCGAAAAAGGTTATTTTTATGAGATTTTTCCCAAGTTATTGAGCTTTTGGGTTTCTAGCCTTGGTTATGTCACTTACAGGCATATATTCTAAAAGTTGAGCTGAGATATCATCTGTTGTCTAAACCCCAGACCCACCCCATGTATAGCCTCAACCACCCCTTTTATTTCAATTTCTATGCCAAGTAAACCTGAGTGCCTGACATAGTTAATAACTTAATTTTATTTAATTCTTTCAAGAATTAGGTAAACAGAGAATCACTCCCGCAACTCACCATCCCTAATTTGCTAGGGATGGTTGGAACACTTGGAAGATAGGTGAAAGACATACAATCCAAGCTAAGAAAATCAAGAAGGTATCACAGAATCTATCTCCCGGAGGTTGGGATAGAAAGAGGGCTACCAGCAATCAGCTGACTAAATACTAAACTTTAGTGGAAAGCAAAGCTTGAACATTGCACTAAATTATATATGTGGCCCACTACTATGATCAGCATATCAAGAAAGTTTCTTGGTACAGAAACATGGAATTCAACAAAATCCATTGCTAAATATATTAGATAAAAACCATTTTTATAGCATATACTCCCTCAGCCCTCCATTCCTAAAATTTCAACTCACTTAGGGAAGTTTGGAACATGTAAGTGGGTGTAAGAAAAAGATGTACAAAAGAGGTGGAGTAAAAGGTGGAAGGTGTAAGAAAGAAAGAATGAGTGGGAAGGTGTAAGAGTGTGGGATACAAGGAATGAGGTAGTATATGGGGTTTGGCAAAAAATAGAATAAAGTAAAAAGTAGTTGAACATTCTAAAACACCAAAAATTAAAAGTGGGGAAAACTTTCAGGGTGTATTATATAATCACATTGTGACTTTAGTTAAAGCTCTTATACAACCACATTAGTCATGAGAATATATTGTTAAAAACATAGGCTCATTGAAACTATCAAAATCCAAACTAGACTTATATTTTAACCATTACAAACAATTAAAACCATTAAATTCATCACAAAATATGAAGGTATACTTCATTTGATTACAATGATAAACTGGAGTTATTCCAATAACTCCAAAATAATGTTTTTTATTTATGAAAGAATCCGCCTCAAGATTTGGCCATCTTACAAAAAGTATTATAATAGTATATGTGTCTAGCGGTCTAGACCAAAATGAAGTGTTGTGGGTACCTATATCATGAGGCGAAATAAAAGACCTAAGGCCTTATTCAATTCACCTGAAAATTATATACTGATAAGGATCAATAATTACTCCGTAAAATATTCAAATACGTGCCGATAAGATAACTTTGTAAAATAAAACAAAGTTTAAATGAGGGTTAATAAGGGATAGCCAAGTTCAATTTACATTTTTCATAAGTTCTAATAACTTTTTAAAGCTAAAGTAGTGTATGAAAAAGTGTTGCTTAGGCACAAGGTATTAGGAGCCATGCGCCTTGTGTTGTCCAGGCAAAGAGATTTTGGTGAAGCGCATTTGAGTTGCACTGAGGCATTGGTGCACCGTGAGATAAGTGAAAATCAGATGAATAGAACGCACCCTTAGTAGCATAGATAGAAATTTATGCAAATATATCAGCCATATAGGCATACACCCACCAAGTATCCATATCATATCATCAAACAATCAAAGTAACAAGTTCCAACCAAATCAATCAGACTATCGCTGTAAATGTAAGCAGAAACATACTATGTACTATGTCATCAAAGTAACAAATTCCCACCAAAACCATCAGATTATTGCCCTCGTAATTGTAAGCAGAACAAGTCTGTGCCATACTTTTCCTACGTGGGTTTATAGCAATTGAACCGAGAATATCAGAGTTCTAGCAAGCATAAACTTGAATAGTAACAGGGCCAAACATGTATAGCATCAGTTTGCATTAATGCTCCATTTGTAGGGCCGAGGGAGTGAAAAGAACTACAAGTCTAAAACCATGTCCATTTACAGATTAAGGTCATAATTTACATTGCAACATTAGCACAAAATCCATACCAAGAGTACAAATTAGATGAACATAACGTGAAAAAATCAAAAGGGTATTCCAAAATTCCATTTTTACCACACACACCAATGTAATATAATCAAAAGGGTATCCCAAATTCATTGAATATCAACATCTTCAACTATTAGTTAGTCAAATATTTCATCAAAATATAAACCCAGTATCATCAAATCTGTCAAAATACAACTTTAATCCGATAAATACAGCATTTAAACAAAGTTGAAGAAACAAATTGAGATGTGATAATGATGGAAATTTGAACAAAAAATGATTGATACAGAAAAAGAGATGAAATACCTTAATACAATCAGACTCGCTAAGACACTTGACAAGCTCCTCTGCCAAGCCTTTGCAAGATTTTGCCATAACCAACCACTCTAACTATTGCTTGCAGCTCCGAGGATTTCGCAGGTGAAATTAGCAGCAATTCTTCTTCTATGCTTTCGTCTGCCTTATTAAAAAAGTTTTTCTTGAATAATTTTTCAATTGATGTATTCATATCACATACTGTATGATGTAGTACCACGTAGATCTATTATAAATGGACCCAAACCCGAAAACTATGAGGAATTGCCGAATTGGGCTTTTGAAATCAACCCGAATTTAGTAGACCTGTATAATGCTCGTGTGATGCATGATTTATAAATTAAATAAATAATTCCATAAGAAAATAATAAGTATAATTCAATCTATCTATATACTATACTAAAAGACAAGCACCTCAATGTGAGACTGACAAATGTCTCAATATGATTCGCTGTCTTTTATTAATTTTTTTTATATAAATAAAATCCTATACATCTTATTCTAAATAAATACATAAATTATTATAGTAAAGTCTATTATAGTAAAGTAATAGACATATGTAAATAATAAAAGTTACATAAGAATAAAAAACTTGGTATAAAAAAATATCAAAATAATATATAATAACGGTAATTCGTATGCATGCAAGGTATATAGTAAGAAAAGTATAAAAAAAATATCTTACAATATATAAATAATTAAAGTTACATAAGGACAAAAAATCTTAGTATAGAAAATATCAAAATACATATGTATGGTAATTCGTATTCTAGCAAAAAAAAAGGAGAAAGATCAAAGATGTAGGATATCTTAAAACCTAAGGTAACATTCTAACAAAAAAATAAGGAATATCCTACGTATAATATTTTGTTACATATTTTGATCAAAAAACGGCAAAAATAAAATATAATATGTATATTAAAATCAAATCATATATATTCAAAAAATAAAATACGATACAATATGTAGGGAATAATTTCAAGCCTTTAAAATCCCACTAGCTTGAACCCCACTGTGATCATACACTAAATTACGGTGGCGTCCAAAAGGGAAGAAGATAGAGCAAAAGAGTCGCCAACAAGTTTTTTAAGGAACTTGTAAACCATCACAAGGTGAAGGTTACACCCCTTAACGATCCAAGAGATCGTCAACCCCATAAGGTCATGAACCAAAATAGGGTTCGGGGATGAAGATACAAATCCAACCTAAAAGAGATTGAATCTGCCCTAATAAGGCCTCTACTTTATTCTGCTCGTATTCATGTGCGCTTTCTGATTAACATGCAATCAATAGGATTAACCCTAAACCTGTTTAATCTATGTTGGTTGAATATAATGCACAAACAAACTATTATTGGCGATCACTTGAATTATAATCACAATTACCCTAACAAGATTATTAATTATCTTATTAAACGTGATTGCAAGTACAAGTTCCCTTTAAACATGCAATAAAAAGGTGATCAAGCAATAAAGAATAAAATATATCAAGCAACATAATAAATAATCAACATCATTAATAATAATATTATCAATCATAATTAACAATGATAATCATGTTAAAGTATAACAAGATCCTAGACATGATACTAACAAGATTAGTAACAAACCCTAGCATGTCACTAAGCAATAAAAATCAAATCTTTGGCCCTACATGATACTAACATGAATAAATATTAGGAAGAACGTAAAAGGCATCATAGCAATCATATTTAATATTAAAAATACCCTAGACATGATACTAGGGATATCATAATAACAATATAAACATGATATCTACATCATAAATAAATTAATCAATTAAAGTACTTATTTTGATGCCTCATACCTCTTTCTAATAACAAAATACACACGTTAGTAACTTCAAGGAAAAATAATAATCAAAACAATTAAATTAAATAATTGAAAGAGAGATTTGGGACCAAACCCTCAGAAATTAAAACCTTTCACGTCTAAGGACGAAGGCAACTTCGAATATGGCTAGGTGTTTCAAGATCTTGTGAATGCGGAATTTTGTATGAAAAAGCAAGAAAGAAAGAATGCTAAAGAATACTTGATTATGGAGAATTGGTGAATGAAAGATGATGATCGTAGATGAATGAATTGTTGATGAATGAATTGTAGATCCATGAAAACGGAGTTTTTATTACGATATTTATAGAGAAAATCAGCCAAAAAAGATAATTTAACAAAACAGAGTCTGAAGATCACAAAACAGGATTGGCGCCAGCCCTGGCTAGTTGGCGCCAGCACCAGTGGCAATGGCGCCTAGCGCCAAGGCCTGGGGTTGGACGCCAAACTGATTTTCAACGCGTTTTCGAAAATCTGATAAATTTCTCGACTGGAAGATAAAATAATATAATTCCATCGAAAATGCTATTTGATCTTGATTAAAACTCTGAAAAGTCCTAATTGAATTAGGAATGAAAAGAACCTTCTAGAATGTTCTAGAAGACTAAAACCATTCCTAATTGCATTAGGAATGATAAATTATATTAGGCCCTCCCCTAGATCATTGGGCCGTACATAAAGCTCAAACCGGACCCAGTTTAGTAAATTGGCCATAATTTCCTCAATATTCATCGGAATTGGGCTTATAATATATCGTTGGAAAGGTCTTTGCAAACCCCATCCAACTACACCACTATTGGACCCATATCTTGGACCAACCAAACTGGATTGGCTTTTTTTCTTAAAATAAAGTTTTTAAAATCAGGGAGAAGAGAAAAGAAATAAAACTTTCCGCAACACTAGACCTTTCCACACTTTCGTTTCATTTGATTATGATTCGACGTGAAAGGCACTCATCACCGGGTTTGGTTTTGGGGAGACACAAATGGGTTCTACAGAAGCCCCCACTTTGACTGAGTTTGGAGAAACGCAAGTTTCGAAAACGAAAGTCAAAGTAACGATAGGGACGGAGAATGATTTTGAACGTTCTGCGATCCTAAATCAATCTTGTAACGCCGATACCTGCAAAACTAGCATTAGTTAAACAGATAAAAGAGTTAAGAAACGCGTATCTTGCACCGTCGAGCACACGTCTCTGAAAGTAACCGATTGTTGTTGTACTGTTGTTTTGATGACCTCCTGCAAGCTAGAGAATGTCATCCCGCTTGAAAACCGCTACACCCGTAACCGCTTCCAAATTAGAAGATTGCTTCGCCTGAAACTATCCTCCCCGCTATGATAATATTCCACGTCCAAGGGAACATCATCGAAAATTATTTCTCTCGAAATAATTCTCATCCGCACTATGATCATCTTCCATGCCTAAGGGACTATGATCGAAGACAACTTCGCCTGAAATTACCTTCAGTTGCTCATGAAAACTTTCCGCAAGCCAGGGAATGATGTCGAAGACATCTTCTCTTGAAGTCATCCTCATTTGATGCAATAATTTTCCCAAGGAAATTACCGAAGATCCACACCTGTCGATCTTTAAAAGTTCGTCTGAACTTGCCTTTGCTATGCCTGTACGTCGGCGCTCTTTTGCTTTGAACCTCTATGTCGGTGCCCTTTGCTCTTGAACCTATATGTCGGTGCCTTTTGCTCTTGAACCTATATGTCGGTGCCTTTTGCTCTTGAACCTATATGTCGGTGCCTTTCGCTAATGAGCCAATGCTTAGGCGCTTTAAGCTAAGTGAGACGATCTTTTCATCAGGTCGATCACTTTACGTAATCAAGCCGATTACTTAATCATGTCAAATTTCTTAGAGGGGCTAACTGGCGTACCAAGGAACCCAAAATATACTGCATAAGGCTAGCACAACCCCAACAGGTGGCTGGCTGCTTTGGCGCCGCTAAAAATCCATCAGCGCCAGACTAATGGCATTAGCGACAGGCGCTGGCGTCAGACGCCAAGCCCAGAAAGTGACGCCAATGCCTAGGGACCGGCACCAGCACGAGAATCTCTTTAAATTCTCATTTTCGTTCATTTCTCGGCTCTGTTTGTCGCGAACGCTGCTCGAAGAAACCGAAAGCTTCAATTGATCGTTGCTCACTCGTTTCTCAACCGAATTCGCTCAAATTTGTTGCAAATCAAAGCTCTTTTCATCTATATTCCCGATCTATGTAAGTTTTCCTCAAACTCACACCGGTTTTTATGAATTCTTGGCATGTTTATTCATGAATTTCATGAAAATTCAAAATTTATAATGCTCAATTTGCTTTGTTTATCAAGTTTTATGCCATGAAATTGCTTGTTTATGTTTATATATTGCCTTGGGAGTAATTTTAGACTTGTTTGGCTCAATTTGATGAAGAAATGAGCAATCTGCCATTGTTGGACCTCTTAAGGTCGTGAAGAACAATGTGGCTTGTTCTTGACGTTTTGGCTAGCAATTCTTGTTCAATTTATCACAATAATCACTATAGTGTTGCAAGAAATTATTTGATTGCTTGGAAAATGTCATCATGCTCAAATTGAATTCGTGCTCTGTTTTAGTACTACGTACTCTGTTTTTGCGAACATAGTATCATGCGGCTAGGCGAACCTTAGATACTATAGAACCTTAATTTACGATGATTCTGCACAATGTAGCATGGCTAGACAACGAGGCTTAGGTTCACGGTCCCGAAACACTAGACGGGAGCATTAGCCCGTGGAGGACGACACCACACCGTCCACTTCGCTTGGTCGGCTCCCGAAATGGGATGAGCAGACTTTGTTCTTTGCCCCTGTCCACCACATTTCTGAGAGGGTGAGACGGGGAACCGAGCCCGGGAGGACACGGCATCACAGCTCTGGCTGCGATGGTCTAGGCGATTTGTACAGGATGCACATCGCCAGAGACCGTGAGACGAGACTCCTATGGGAGTCTTGCGGACTAGTTGCTCTGTTCGAGACCTCCGAGGCTATGGTCGCCTCCAGCGGGGGTCACCACGTAGTACGCGCTTTGGTGGAGTTCTTCTGGGACACCACCAACACCTTTCATTTTCCCTGGGGCGAGATGATGGTCACCCCTACAGACTTCAGTCTCATCACAGGATTGGAGTTCACTTCTGTGCCGTTGCCGTTTGACGTCTTTTCTCCAGAGGTCGAGGAGCTGTTGGGGCCGATTGTTGTTCGGGCCCGAGCTGAGGTCGAGACGACTCAGTTCAGTGCTAGAGGGATTCGCCGCTCGACGCTGGCAGCGGCTCTCGATGATGATGCGACCACCCGAGAGCAGCGGGTGCGCATCTTCGTGCTGATGTTGTTGTCAGGGACATTCTCCCCTGATAGGGGTAGTAGGGCATTGCTTTACTACCTCACTGTTGTCCGTGATCTCCAGCAGATCGGGACTTATGACTGGGATAGCTTGGCCTACACTGATTTCGTTCGCGCGCTGAGGGACTCGTGTCGCCACCGGTCCTTTAGGACGAACGTCGCCTTGTCTACTTTCTGGAAGGTCGTAGAGGTAAACATTATTCCCTATAAAGTTTAGCCCTACATGTTAGTTAGCATTTACTCACGCTTTTAACTTTTTTGTAGATCTGGTTTTACGAGTACTTTCCTTCCGTTGCGCCGGCGCGACCTTCGCCGAGGGGATATCCGGTGAGCGCCTCTTGGGGCGGCCACCATGTGGACATGTCTACTGCACGTGTCCGGAGTCGGATCATCTCGGTATGATTTTAGTGCTTATCTTGCTCTTCTGTGATGTTTTAGACATGTTCTTACCTGATTGGTGCTTTTATAGGGACCTGAGGTAGTATACCGACCGTGGGGCGGTTGGACAGTCCCTAGATTAGCCGCACAGTATTCTGCTGAGCGTCGCTATTTTTTGGGGACCTATGGAGCGGTTGTGTATTTAGGGGAGAGAGTTGCTAGACAGCACTCTTCCGACGTTTTCGTCGTTCCTGCCCCTCCGCCGCGTCATATGTTCGACGAGAGACAGTTGTCGAGCATGGCTGAGGGATCTGGTTCCCTCTGGCGGTCCCATGTGACCCTTGGGCGGTGTTACGCTAAGGAGCTACTTCCTTTGTTAGCTCAAGCCCCTGTACCGGCTGAGGACGTGAGGGTAAGATTCTTCGCTTTTTATTTTTCGCTAAGTAGCCCCCAAGTAATATCTTACTGATTTCTTTCTGTTTTTTGTCAGGATGGTCCCACTGAGTTTGTGCCGCCCCATATGTCCATTCACTACCGGGGGATCTATGGGCTGATCGAGGAGATGATTTCTCTGGCTCCCGAGGGCGAGCGCTTTGTGGAGCGGTCGATTCCTCGCCACCAGACCAGGGTAGGCCTAGTTTTAATTCAGAATCTTATATCCAGTTATCATGTATTTTCACTAACTTATTTTTTCTGACAGTTCTCACGCGAGGTGGTTTCGGCTGTGGCACGATGCCTAGATGCCTTTCGGAGCCAGCTCGTCCGGATGAGGAACGCGGCTACCTGTCGTCGGGACGACGTTGTCCGAGAGGTAACTTTTCTTCACTTATTATTTCTGCATTATGACTTCAGTTTTACCTTGTTTCTGATTTAATTCTTTTTGCAGGGTCAGCCGATTGCTTCTCACACCCGTACGAGGCCTGAGGGGCGGAGAGATCCGGCGAGGTCTAGCTCGAGACGTCGTCGTACCTCGTTAGGAGGTAGAGGTGGTCGTTTCGATGCTGCTCGGGCCGACGTTGCTGAGGGCTCAGGATCTTCTTCTGAGGGTGCTCCTGCTGCACCGGTAGGAGAGGCTACCTCAGCTTTCAGAGGTGGTGGGATGTACGAGGTTGGCTCGTCATCGCAGCAGCCTCCGCGGTCTCAGTCTCAGGTTGATCTTGGATGGAGCGGTCCTGTCTTGAGTTTTCCTCCTCCTACGGAAACTGGAGCTGGTGCTGAGGCTAGAGCTGGTGGAGAGGTGACTCCTCGTACGGCGCAGTTTTATGGCATGATGGGCCTACGTCCTCCGGTGCCGTAGTTTGTTTCTGTATATGTATTGTATTTTATTTTGACTTTTTTACAGAACTTTTGCCTTTGAATCATTATTTAGACACTTTTGTATTTTATGTTATTGTAACTTTATTTAATTGCTTATGATTATGTTAGTGCATGTTAGTGTGTGCAAAAGAAATGTGATAACAATTTTGCGCAAAAATTCCGTCATTTTTATTATTGATGGAGGATATTATCCGACTCTCTCCCCCAAAAAGAAAAATAAAAAGGAAAAGTAAAACGGAATAAAATGCTGGTTTTTTTGAAAATTAATATAAAATCCAAAAAAAGAAATTAAATTAATTAAAAATAATTGCTATATTTAATTAGAAAAGATATTTAGAAAAAAAAAATTAAAACGGGGCCATAAAGTCATTAACCGACTCAAGTTTAATATCATAACGCAGACTGAGCACGCGCGGCTTCTCTGCTTACTTGGCGCCAGCTGGCGCCACTTTATGGCGCGTGGCGCCAGGCGCTACGCTTAGCGTGTAGCGCCAAGCAATGATGGGTGGCGCCAATGTCGGGGCTGTGACACCTATTGACGCTGACTCCGTATTTCATTCAGATTGAAATTCTTCGCAATTTGTACATAAATAGCCCCCTGTTCAGCCGATTCTTCTCATAATTCCAACGAAAAAAAAATTATTTTCCTCCTTAGAAAAATAATAATCATGTCTTTAGCCACTAAAACCTTCACCCAATACTCTCATGAATGGTGTCGATCTGTTAATGCTAGAGAAAGAAAAGAATTGGATTTATTTCACTTGGGGGGAATTTATGGCATCAAAGGGGTAGATTTAGACATAGACTTCATACATACCGCTTTAGAATTTTGGAATACCGATACACATTGTTTCAGAATAGGGTATGATGAAATTAGCCCTTTGCCAGAGGAATTTGGTGCTATCTTAGGCTTCCCTGCAATAGACCTGGTAGTAATCCCTAGAATAGATGCATATTACTATAAGGATTTTGAGCGCTTCTTTAATTTGAAGGAAAGGGATTTATCAAAAATAGTAGATGGCAATGTAGTTAACTTGAAAGAATTCACACGCTATTATTTTGATAAACCGCTTTCTGAATCTTTTCATATATATAGAAGAAGGACGTTCTTATTTTGCATGCTCAATCAATATTGTCTTAGTAGTGGTAAAAATAACGAGGGTCAATCAATTATAACCACTGTACTAGAACAAATTGAATCAGGGAGAAATCCAATGCCATTGATAGTTGGAGAGACCATGATTAGTCTAGATGAATTGAAAAGGGACCCAAAAGCGCCTCTTCGCTGCTCTCCAATTTTATTACAGGCAGAAAAATAATATTTTTAATTACAGAAATCAAAAAATATATTTTTGTATTGTAATAATAATTTATTTGCATTGCAATTTTTTTTACAGATGTGGCTAATGGAGAGGCTAGGATTAATTAGCCCTCCGGACGACATTGAAAATTATACTCCCATTTGCTTCGTGAGAAGGAAGAAGCGCATCCCTAAAATTGGGCGCCATGGGTGGAGAAAAGTCTTTGAATCACGTGATTTTACTATAAAGTGGGTCATCCCATGGTGGAAAATAAAAAGGATGGTTGGTGTTAACAAGCAACCTTTCTGCCGTCTCCCAAGCTTGTCTCGTGTAACATATTATTATCCCTGCAGGGTAAAAAGACAATATGGCTTGCTTCAAAATATTCCTTCCGGGGATCTTCGTCCTCCCTATGAGTATCCCGTATCTCAAGAAGTAGATAGATTTGACACTTACTGGAGCGCTAGACCTTTATGGGAAGTGATTACCCAAAAGGTTCCCCCTTCTTTATCTAATGGTGTAAAGAAGTGGTTGTTGAAGAAGTCTTCAATTGATCAAGGTAGAACCGATGTAAAGAATCGTCTAGGTGACAGGGTGACACCGGCCAAAGAACGCTTAGGTGCAAGAATTGAATTCAAAACACCTACAATGCCTAAGAAGAAGAATTCTACTAAAGACAAGGGGAAAAGGAAAGCTACCACCACAGACAAAAAGGTTTGGGTGGAAAAGAAGCATGGGGTGCTAGCTGAAGGGGAAACAATCTATTCTAAAATTGAATGTAGGTCCTCTAAAGGATGCCTACTAGCTAAAGTAATGGATGAAGAGGAGGAAACAGAAAAGAATTTGAAAAGAGAAAAGAAGGAAAAGAAAGATTAAAAACATTGCTTAGCTTTAGATTTATTAGATTGTTAATTTTTATTTAAAGTTAATTTATTTCAGCCTTATTTAAATTCCATTAACAATGTAGTTTTATTTTATTAATGAAATTTCAGCTTTCAATTAAATTGTTACTTTAAATTTATATTATTAAAGCAATGAAAATCGGAAAAGAATTAATTTTCCAGAAATTTTTCGAGTACGGAAGTCGAAAATTTTCCGAAAAATACCGAAATTCGCCCAGATTTTATCACTGAATTGGCGCCAGTGACTGCAGTTTGGCGCCAGCTATTAAGGTCTAGCGCCAAGCGCCAATACCATCGTCTGGCGCTAATGGCTTGTTGCTGGCGCCAGACTCTGTTCTGCGACGCCAATAGTTTTCTGACTTTTTTTTGACTTCTAGTTGATTCTGGATCGCGGAGATGTCGAAAAATAAAGTGGCCGCACCCGTAAAGGGTTGCCTACGTATCCTTTCCTAAGGAATCAGGTCGAACGTAGCTCTCTTGAGTGTCCTACTCAAGTAATTATGGGTAGTATTTTTTAAGTTGGTCAAGATTGGTCATGTTTGAGAATTCATTGCCATCCATATCAGTTAATTTTGCTGCACCACTTAACAGGATTGTTTTGACAATGTAGGGGCCATACCAATTAGATCTAAACTTTCCCCTTGGATCTAAAACATTTTTCCTTAGTGCTTTTAATACCAAATCTCCTACTTTGGTATTTCTTGTCTTGACCTTCTTATTAAAATGTCTAGCCATACGAGTTTGATAGCACTGAGTATGATGTAGAGCTTCTAGTCGTTTCTCATCGAGTAGGATCAATTCTTCATATCGTGCCCTAGTCCATTCGACTTCATCAAGTTTACTCTCTAGCGTAATGCGTAGAGATGGTATTTCTAGTTCGACAGGTTGTACGACATCCATTCCATATACCAAAGAAAATGGTGTATTTCCTGTTGACGTACGGATTGAAGTGCGATAACCCCACAGTGCAAAGTGGAGCTTGTTAGGCCAATCCTTATAATTTTCTGTCATTTTCTCGATGATAGTCTTTAAATTCTTATTGGCTGCCTCAACTGCTCTGTTTGCTTGAGGTCTATAAGGGGACGAATGATGATGTTGGATACCATATTTATGTAGCAATTTTTCACATTCGGCTTGAAAGTGAGTTCCATTGTCACTTATCATTTCATGTGGGACTCCATATCGACAAATGATATTTCTCTCGATAAAGAGTGCTACATGTTTTGCAGTGAGTTTAGCATATGATTGCGCTTCAACCCACTTTGTAAAGTAATCAATTGCTACTAGAATAAATTTGTGGCCTCCTGTCCCTGGAGGAGTGATCTTGCCGATTATGTCAATTCCCCATGTAGAGAATGGCCATGGTGATGTGTAGGTGTAGAGCAAAGATGGAGGAACATGTTGTAAATTGGCGTAAATTTGACACTTAGGGCATCTTTTCACATATTGATGGCAGTCCCTATTCATGGTAGTCCAATAATACCCTTCTCGCATTATTTTCTGGACTAACATTTTGCCATTTACATGAGTTCCACAGATTCCTTCGTGGACCATTCTCATTATTCTTTGTGCATCCACCTTTCCTACACATAGGAGAGCTCGACCTTTAGGTACCCTTTTATGTAGCTCGTTGTCTATGAGTACATATTGAGAAGCCAAAAGTCTCAATGCTCGTTTTTTTTCTTTTGTCAGCATGAGGAGGGTAATCTCCATTGGTGACATAGTTGAGAATGTCTGTGTACCATGGTTCTTCTTCATGTTCTTCTTCTTCGTCTTGGACTGGGTCGTCGTCTTCTATAGCCTGTATATACGCTGATTTGTGCCTTTTTTTGATAGTTAGAGGCATTTACTCGATATCCGTGGGAATCCTAACCATTGAGGCTAATCTTGCCAAAGCATCAGCAAATTGGTTTTCTTCTCTAGGTAGATATGTGTATTCTACCTTCTCTAACTGATCGGTAAGAGTTTCCAGATAAGTTTGGTAAGGGGCTAGGCTTTCGCTCCTTACTTTCCACCTTTTAGATATTTGATTGATAATCAAAGAAGAGTCTCCGAATATCCTTAATTTCTTTACTCCCAATGTCAGGGCTGTTTCAAGGCCTGCCACACATGCTTTATATTTAGCAGCGTTGTTGGTGACGTCGAAATCAAGCTTTATTGAGATTGGGACGTGTTCTTCTTTAGGTGATACTAGTAGCACTCCGACACCACATCCCTTTTGGTTTGAGGCTCCGTCGAAATACAAGGTCCAAGTATCATCTTCGGTGACCATCAAATCTTCATCTGGAAATTCATTGTCCTGTATCGGTGTCGAGTCTTCTATTGGAAAGTCTGCTAGAAAGTCTGACACCACATATCCTTTAATAGCTTTTTGTGGCATAAACCGCACATCGAACTGAGCTAAGTTGACTATCCATCTTGAAATTCGTCCATTGAGTGTTGATTTCTCGAACAGATATTTGAGTGGATCCAATCGGGATACTACGAAAACGGTATGCACCAACATGTAATGTCTCAACTTAGTTGTGGCCCATACCAAAGCGAGGCACAATTTCTCGAGTAGTGTATAGCGTGTTTCGTATTTGAGCATCTTCTTACTTAAGTAATAGATTGCATTCTCTTTGTTTTCTACCTCTTGTGCTAGCATGGCCCCCATTGTCTCTTTGGTAACCGTCAAATATAACCTTAGAGGTATTCCGGGAAGTGCTGGTGCTAATACGGGAGGATTTGCGAGATAGGCTTTGATCCTGTCAAAGGCTTTTTGACACTCATCATCCCATATTACTTGTATATTCTTCTTAAGCTTCTTGAAGATTGGTTCACATATCGTTGTCAGTTTTGATATGAACCTACTTATGTATTGCAACCGGCCAATAAATCCTCGAATGTGTTTCTCGGTCTTGGGCGGTGGCATCGACATGATTGCTTTAATCTTGGTTGGATCTATCTCTATTCCTCTAGAGCTTATGACGTATCCCAAGAGCTTGCCCGAGGTGACTCCAAAAGCACACTTTGATGGATTCAACCTCATACTGTACTTTCTTAGCCTTTCGAAAAATTTCCTTAAGGATACTTGATGGCCTGGACGGTCCTTTGATTTCACAATCATGTCGTCGACATATACTTCCACTTCTTTGTGCATCATGTCATGGAGTAAGGCAGTTGCTGCACGTTGGTAAGTAGCACTTGCGTTTTTCAACCCAAATGGCATTACCGTGTAACAGTAAGTGCCCCACGGTGTGATAAAGGTTGTTTTCTCCATGTCTTCTTCTGCCATGATAATCTGATTGTACCCTGCATATCCGTCCATGAATGAGAGGAGCGCGTGATTTGCCGTGTTGTCTACCAGAATATCGATGTGTGGAAAAGGGAAGTCTTCCTTTGGACTTGCCTTATTTAGATCTCGATAGTCGACACACATCCTTACCCTTCCGTCTTTCTTTGGAACTGGGACGACGTTAGAGACCCATTCGGGGTATTTGGATACCTTGATGAAACCTGCAGTTATTTGTTTTTGAACTTCTTCTTTTATTTTAAGTGCTACGTCGAGTTTCATTCGATGCAACTTTTGTTTTACAGGTTTCATTCTTGGGATTAATGGTATAGTGTGTTGAGCTATTTCTATGTTAATGCCTGGCATATCTTCATATGACCAAGCAAATACATCGATAAATTCTTTAAGCAAGTTAATTAAATCGGTTCTTTCTTGTTTATTCAATGTTAGTCCGATTTTAAATTCTCTTTTATGAGTTGAATCATTCGAGATGTCAATTGTTTCAGTCTCTTCAATTACTGGTGTTTTCTTTTCAAGTGTTTCCATTGCTTTAATAATTTCTTCATCTTTTTCATCGTTAGCTAAGCAATATTCGTCATCTTGGGTTAGGGAAGAACACGAGAAGTAAGGAGAATGAGAAATATTATTATACTCTGAGATCATTACATCAAAGAGTGATATGTCCTCAGGGACTGGATCACTAACTATCCTAGGAGAAGAAACAGGAAGGGGAGGCATTATTGCTAGAGACTTAGAGGATTCTAAAGGGAAAGACTCAGACTCTGACTTCGACGACTCTTCGAACATCGGCCCTTGCCTTGTCGTGATCGATATCTTCCTTCCACTCGGAGTAGTCACCTTGATAGTCTTGCGCCACCCTTGCAGTGATCCTTCAGCTGGAGTAATTAGCTTCGAGGGGTCGAAGTTTTCGCTTTGTAGGATCGTTTGAATGAGTGAGGAGTTATCTTCCTCATAAGTTGGCTCATTCTTTTCTCGCCCAAACAGTAATCCCATGACATTAAAGTCAAAGCATGGGGGTGCTTTCTCCTTATGGATGGGAGTTGGGATTTCGTCAGTGAAGTAGCAATCCAAGAAAATCTCGAATCTTGGTTGTCGTATGCCATTTACAACGAATGGCTCGGGAAATTCATAGCATAGATAGTCCCTCCTTCTCTTATAAACTGACCATTAAGCGTAAGAGGGTACTGATCCATTGGAATTGCCTTCTTTTGAATGCGAGCGTCCCTACGTGCTTTCAACTTGTCCTGGGCTCGCTTAAGATCTTGCCGAGTCGGTTCGAAACCAAGTCCGAAAGTATCTAATTTAGGGAGGCCAGGTGACTCCACCGATTTTGCTATCCCCTTCTTCTTTCCTAAGGTCATCCAAGGGAAGTGTCCTTATTTCTTCAGCATATTATTGATAATCATGTTAGAATGGGGGTCATGGCAAAGAGATGTCCTTTCATCTTCTTGGATTAAGGAGACTTCTTCGTTAAAGCCCCATAGGTCTTCGTCATCTTCGTCGTGCTCCACATTGATGATTGGATTTTCTATTGATTTGATTCTCATCGGCGAAGCGTCAATAGTGATTGGAATTCCTCCCAATATGGCTTTCACTTGTTGGTGGAGAGATGAAGGGACGACCTTTAGATCATGGAGCCAAGGGCGTCCTAACAACAGATTGAATGAGGCTTTGATGTCTACCACTTGAAAAGTAGTAGCATGTTCTATTGCTCCTGCCGTCACATTTAGGGTTATTTTGCCAAGAGCTTGACGTCGAGTATTATCGTAAACTCTTATTCCTTGTGTGGACGGAGTTAAATCCTCATCCCTTATGCCGAGCATCCTTGCAGTCCTAAGTGGGAAGACATTGATAGCTGATCCATTGTCTACAAGAGTCATGGGAACATTCATCTTTTTGCAGACTACCGTGAGGTTTAACGCCTTGTAGTGTTTGTCACCTTCTGGGGGTAAATCTTTATCAGAGAAGGTGATTAGATTAATCGGACTAGGGAGGTCACTCGTGAGGAAGTTAGCTAGTCCCTCAGGAGTGGTGTCAGAATCTATCCCGATTTTATCCAAGGCATTCATTACAGCCAACCTATGTTCTCGAGATGTTGCCAGGAGCTTCCATACATTCATCTCAACTTTTTTCTTTTTAAACTGTTTAACGATGTCGTTGTCTTCGATAATAGGTATGGGAGTTTGTTGTACAGTAGGCATAGGTTGTGTTGAAATGGGAGGTTGCATTCTCCCGGATCTTGTGAGGACGCCTATTGATGAGTCTTCTTCAGCCCAAATGTCGTCTGTGGTGTATGATACAGAAGGTGAAGGTCCCACTATGTCCTTTAGGTAGACATCTTCTTCATCACTATCCCATACTCCATTAACAGTTATGTCCTCTTCTTGTTGAACTTGGACTAATTCCTTTTTATCAATCATCTTTGCACCAAATCCTTGAATTTGAAGCAGTTTTCTAGGGTGTGCCCCCCTGACTGATGGTATTGACAGTAATATCTATCTGTCCTTTTTAATGGTTCAAATGGTCTCGGTTCGAGAGGTTTGACCTTGCCACTCTCGGAGAGAATTTCGAACATTTGTGCATACGGGATCCCAATTGGAGTGTAAACTCTATTGCTTTTCTTGGGTTTTTCGGTGACTTGTAAGGGAAAATACTTTGCCTCATAAGTCGTTCCCTTGCTAGCTAGAGGTAAAGAGATCTTATTAGCTTCCACAAGATCTTGAATGAGGTTTTGAAATCTGTAGCATTCATTTGTGGTATGACCGTTTTCTTGATGGTACTTGCAGTAGGATTTGGGATCCCATCTTGGGGATTGCTTTTCTGGTGTTGGATCCTCTGTTGGACCAATAGGTTTGATTAGTCCTTGATCATAGAGGCGATCAAAACTAGCATTGTAGGTCATTCCTATGGGTGTGAATTCTCTTTTAGGTTTATCCTTTGGACATGGAAGTTCATCATATTTCTTGTGAAGTTCGTTCACAACTTTGAGAGTTTCACGTAATAGTTGCGATGTCTCCCTCATAAACAGTGTGAGAAATTGTATGTCTTCCTTGTTTGCTGGTTCTGGAAGGTTATCTTTGACATAAAAAAAAAATCTCTTCTTCTCCTTCTTCGACATTGGTTGCTTTGACAGGCTTAATGAGAGATGAGGGGTCAACTTCGCTTTCTTCATCGGAGATAGCCAAAGTATGAGCTAGAGGTGCATTGTCAATACTTGGCTTCTTACTGGCAGGGGCAACGGCAGTTTGTTATTGTCAATTAGGTCTTGGATAGCTTCCTTGAGCTTCCAACAACTTTTAGTAGAATGGCCCCTACCTTGGTGATATTTGCAATGTGCATTGGGATTCCAGTTAGGTGATCTCTTTTCAACTGGTGGATCTCCGAATGGTCCAATGGGAGTTATAAGACCTTTTGCATTTAATCGATCAAATGCGGTGTCATAACTCATGCCAATAGGAGTGAAATTCCTCCTAAATGGTTTCTTTTGTCCTTGATTGTTCATGGCGAGGACTTTTCCTAGATTAAAGGTGCTAACATTATTTGAGTGGGCGGTTTTGGAAGAAGAAGGATTGTCGTTCTTCTTTCCTTTCCAGCCACTGTTGGAATTATTGTTGGCAGCTTTAGATTTAACCAAGTCATCTTCAATATTAATCCCAATATCATAAACAGCCTTAAAGGTATGAAGGTTATTTTGATATTTAAGATGTTTTGAATATTTTTCTTGGAGGTTTTTAATGAACAGTTTTAGGGGTCGCTCGAAGTGCGCCTACATTAAAATATGTGGTGAATATGCTTGGCACTCATAGGAAGTGGGAATAGACATAATACGATTAGGGAAAAAGCAAAGTAGGGAGCCGCCAACAAGTTTTTAAGGAACTTGTAAACCGTTCACGGATCATAAAAGGCAACCACGATAAGGGACAACGATAGGCAACAATGATTGACCCGTGAAGGTTACACCCCATTCATGATCCATGAGATTACTAACTCCATATGGTTCGGAACCACGAAAGGAGGATCGGGGATGATGGCACGAAGTGAGTCATGGAGTCACATTCGCCCGTATTGGCCTCTACTCGATTCTTATATTGAAAAGCGATTCCTGCGATCTCAAAGGCATACAAACAATAATTCAATTTGCTCCAAACTATTATTTAACTAAATTGGTTGAATATTAATGCACACATAATTCTAAAATATTAGTGACCACTTTAATTAATAATAAGATTAAAAGGGATCCTAAACCGGTTGTCCAAATTATCTTATTAGGCGTGATTTTCAATTACATATTCCCTTTAAACATGAAATATGGTGATCATAAAATATAATAGAATCAACATTAATACCAATTTAATCACAATTCCAACAACATAAAAATCGTTAGAAAAATAATAATAAAAAGAGCATGATCCTTACTTTGAATCTGTTTGTTTGCAATTACAAAATAATAAACGAGTTAGTAACTTCAAGGAGATAATAAAACAATAACTAAATTAAATTAAATAAAATAAGGTTGATTTTGGGGCCAAACCCTCAAACGATTCTACCTTTCACGCCTTGGCTTAAGGACAGAACCTCGAGTGAAATATGGACTCATTTGAGTGCTTGAAGAAGGAATTTTGGAGTGAAAAGGGTAGGCTAGTGTTTAGGTTAATAGCATAGAAGAGAGAAAATAAGAATAATAAAATTCTGGTTGCCCCCGTACATCAGAAATGAGGGGGTATTTATAGGGAAAATGTGCTGAGGGAGCACACGGAACCCTAAAATGATAAAAACCCTAAAAAGTATCCCGTGACACGGTCAGACTGTACCGTGACACGGTCAGACTGTACCGTCAGACGGTACACTTTCCCGTGACGCGGGAAATTTTCAGAAAACGGAATGAAAAATGCGTTAAGGGTTTACGCGGAAAGGGCACGGAACGTCCCGTGTCACGGCAGACCTCCCGTGTCACGGGAAGTCCCACCGTCAGCCGAAAAGGGTTCCCGTGACACGGTCAGACTATACCGTGACACGGTCACTTCTAGTCCATTTTTCCGTCTAAATTCATTTTTAACCCTAATTTCTTTCGGCTTCTTAAGTGCCGATTGATAATTTCGGGCTTTTTTCTGACTTTTATTATTCGGGTTAAAATAAGAAAATAATAAAATAAAAATAAATAAAATGTTTGGGCCAAAAATAAATAATAAAATAAAAAGGTTTGGGCTTAAAATTAATTAATAAGTTTGGGCTAAAATCAAAACTATGCTTTTACCAAACATCAAGACTAATCCATGGACCTTTCAAAAATATGAATTTAACAAAATACGATTTTTAAAGCACTCTCGGGATTAAATATTAAACCTGACCAATAGTGGCGGTGAAAGGTTATTTATCATCGGGTTTGGTTTTGGGGAGACATTTTTAGGTGTCTACAACAGTCTTACGGACTCTTTTTCACTTGGTACCTCGATCATTTTAGCTGAGGTTTCTCTCCACTTGTTAAAGAAAGAAGTGAAGCCTTCATTCTCCTTCTGTTTGAGGATTTCAAGTTCTCTATGGTCAGTTTCGACTTGAATGTTGCACTTGTACCTATCAACAAAAGCGTTTGCTATGGATTCCCAGGTAGAGGTCTTTTCTTTTTCAAGAGAAAAGAACCATTGTTGGCAAACGGTCTCGAGAGATAGTGAGAACAGAGAAGGGAAGACTTTCTTATCGATACCCTTGATACTCATTATTGTTTCGAATGCTCTTAAATGGAAGTAAGGATTGTCGATTGCCCTAAATTTTGGGATGTCGTTGGCACTGAACTTCTGCGGAAGAAGATCTTTATCCACCGAGACCCCTTGGGATGTGAGTTCTTGAAACTTGTAGTCGCTGGACAACTTGCTTAGGCTCTCTTGCATGAGGTCCATTTGTTGTTGCTTCACGGGATCATCGATCTTAAGTGCGAGAAGCTTCAGTGTCTCAGTTACAGTAGCTAGTTGGTTCTTTAGATCATTGACTTCTTCTTGATTTGCCATTATGACTCTTGCTTTTCTCTTGCGGGCTATAGGTTTGTCGAAAAGTTGGACTTGTACGAAGAGGTTATCTTTGATTAATCGTCCTTCCTTTCTTGACCACGCGCTGTAAATTAAGCCAATTTGCGTTTTAATTACTTGACTCGAATCAACTTGACTTTATGGTTTTTATTTTTTTTTAAAAAAAAGTATATGCATATTTTTAATGTACATATTTTTAGGGAACTAAGTATTATTATTTATTGGAGGATTAATATCCGACTTACCCCCCTAAAAAAAATGACGGAAAAAAAAAACGCGTGCACAAGACTCTCTTAATCATGGTCAAGACATGTGTATTGGTGTGTGTATTAATTGTAAGTGACATGTTTGGACTCTTGTGTAACACCATGGGACTTAGTGCCTAAACTCGAACATTAATTTAATTAAGCATTATAGTCAGCAAAATTAACCGAATTAAACAGAAAACTGACTAATTAGACATTAGGTGATGACTCGACAAAGAATCCGAACTGTTGGCCAAGCGCAGGACTGGCGTCACAATATGGTGATTGGCGCCAGACAATTTAGTTAATGTCTGGCACTACACACTATATAGTGGCGCTACAACTCAGATTTTGGCGCCAATATTGGAGCTTCGGTCTGGGACTGTTTTCGGTATTATTAGTCAACTAGGGTATGCCTAAAGTCGTACTAGGTCAATTCCGATTAAAAAAGAAACTTTATTGACTCAAATTAATTAATTAATTAATCAGGCAAAGTTCTTTAAGTCATTAATTTTAGTCTCAACACAAATCAACAAACGGTTAAGAGAAACATAGAATATATATGCACAACAAATAATGCACAATTAGTCAAGTAGGCACAATATGATGCAATGAGTTTGCAACCTAACCATGGCTCTAATTCTCTAAAGTTCGGGATATGGTTTAGTCAAATAGGGTCCATGGTTAATTGTCCGGATGCACCGCGCAGAAGCCTAACCGTGAAGGGTTAGCGCGTGTGGATGGGACACCGCGAGTTTTTAGAAAAAACTCACTTCCATGGTTTGGTGAATTCAACATCTCAGATGTACCTTTTGTTTCCAGGAGCGTTCAATCGGGTAGATAGAGCATGAATTCCCAGAGGGTTATGTCCATATGTTGCACACATATGAGTTTCAGAAAAGTGAAAAAAAATTCAATCAGGAAGCAGGATCGAGCAAACAATACGAAAAAATCGGTTGAAATTAGAACGCATATTTCTGGCTCGGTATTGGGGGAAATTGGCGCCAGCAAACAGAGACTGGCGCCAAATTTTAACTGTAGCGCATGGCGCCAATACTGGCTTCTGGCGCTACGGCTAAAAGTTTGGCGCTAAACTCTGGCCCCTAACGCTACTTCCCACATGCCTCAGCAGCTTTCTGTGCTCAATAAAATCATCCAGTTTCGCGCGGTGTTATTTCAGTCCTAGTTGTGAAAGACATTTTTCAAATTTCCTACGTGTAAAATCCTATGTTTTTGAGTCATTACGGATGGTCTTTCCAATGAGAACCTTTTTATGCATATAACAATAATGTTAATACAAATTATGCACATGAAATACTTAGAACTCTTCGAGTCTCATCCACTCATTCTAAATCATTGCCGAAACAAATTCAGGAATTAAAATAGAAATTCTCCCCAGTGGAGTCGCCAAAAACTGTTGGGAATAATTTCAAGCCTTTAAAATCCCTCTAGCTTGAACCCCACTGTGATCATACACTAAAGTACGGTGGCGTCCAAAAGGGAAGAAGATAGAGCAAAAGAGTCGCCAACAAGTTTTTAAGGAACTTGTAAACCATCACGAGGTGAAGGTTACACCCCTTAACGATCCAAGAGATCGTCAACTCCATAAGGTCATGAACCAAAATAGGGTTTGGGGATGAAGGTACAAATCCAACCTAAAAGAGATTGAATCTGCCCTAATAATAGGCCTCTACTTTATTCTGCTCGTATTCATGTGCGCTTTCTGATTAACATGCAATCAATAGGATTAACCCTAAACTTGTTTAATCTATGTTGGTTGAATATAATGCACAAACAAACTATTATTGGCGATCACTTGAATTATAATCACAATTACCCTAACAAGATTATTAATTGACTTATTAAACGTGATTGCAAGTACAAGTTCCCTTTAAACATGCAATAAAAAGGTGATCAAGCAATAAAGAATAAAATATATCAAGCAACATAATAAATAATCAACATCATTAATAATAATATTATCAATCATAATTAACAAACCCTAGCATGTCACTACAAGATTAGTAACAAACCCTAGCATGTCACTAAGCAATAAAAATCTAATCTTTGGCCCTAACATGATACTAACATGAATAAATATTAGGAAGAACATAAAAGGCATCATAGCAATCATATTTAATATTAAAAATACCCTAGACATGATACTAGGAATATCATAATAACAATATAAACATGATATCTACATCATAAATAAATTAATCAATTAAAGTACTTACTTTGATGCCTCGTACCTCTTTTTAATAACAAAATACACACGTTAGTAACTTCAAGGAAAAATAATAATCAAAACAATTAAATTAAATAATTGAAAGAGAGATTTGGGACCAAACCCTCAGAAATTAAAACCTTTCACGTCTAAGGACGAAGGCAACTTCGAATATGGCTAGGTGTTTCAAGATCTTGTGAATGCGGAATTTTGTATGAAAAAGCAAGAAAGAAAGAATGCTAAAGAATACTTGATTATGGAGAATTGGTGAATGAAAGATGATGATCGTAGATGAATGAATTGTTGATGAATGAATTGTAGATCCATGAAAACGGAGTTTTTAATACGATATTTATAGAGAAAATCAGCCAAAAAAGATAATTTAACAAAACAGAGTCTGAAGATCACAAAACAGGATTGGCGCCAGCCCTGGCTAGTTGGCGCCAGCACCAGTGGCTAGCGCCAGGCGCCAATGGCTAGCGCCTGGCGCCAATCTTGGTTCCAGGCGCCAAGGCCTGTGGTTGGACGCCAAACTGGTTTTCAACGCGTTTTCGAAAATCTGATAAATTTCCCGTAGTGGAAGATAAAATAATATAATTCCATCGAAAATGCTATTTGATCTTGATTAAAACTCTGAAAAGTCCTAATTGAATTAGGAATGAAAAGAACCTTCTAGAATGTTCTAGAAGACTAAAACCATTCCTAATTGCATTAGGAATGATAAATTATATTAGGCCCTCCCCTAGATCATTGGGTCGTACATAAAGCTCAAACCGGACCCAGTTTAGTAAATTGGCCATAATTTCCTCAATATTCATCGGAATTGGGCTTATAATATATCGTTGGAAAGGTCTTTGCAAACCCCATCCAACTACACCACTATTGGACCCATATCATGGACCAACCAAACTGGATTGACTGTTTTTCTTAAAATAAAGTTTTCAAAATCAGGGAGAAGAGAAAAGAAATAAAACTTTCCGCAACACTAGACCTTTCCACACTTTCGTTTCATTCGATTATGATTCGACGTGAAAGACACTCATCACCGGGTTTGGTTTTGGGGAGACACAAATGGGTGTCTACACAATATTATTTGTATTATCAACTATATAAATAAGAGTTATGTAAATCGTAAGAATTTTTATTTCAAGGTCATATTATCGAGGTTAATATATTTTTAATGGCGTTCGCTATGATATCTGACCTCACCCCTCTTAAAGAATCACGAAGAATAAAAGTTCGAATTGTGAGGCTATGGTACCAATCTAATTATTCAAATAAAAAAAAAAAATAACTCACTTGAGTTAATTTTAGTTGATGAGAAGGTACACTATTATAGCTTCATAATTATTTTCGTCTTTTAGATATGTTTACTTTTTGTAATATTGTTTACTTATACATTATAGTGCAAAATTGATTTTGATATGATAATGTTTAAACGCAGGGATCTAAAATACAAGCAACTATCAAAGAATCACTCATTCGATGATTTGAAGGTCTTGTGAAAGAGGGCACTCCCCGTAATATCTCTAGCTTCAGAATAATTACTAAAGCTGGCAAACATTTGGCTACTAGCCATGCATGTAAATTGAACTTCTATTATAGGACTATTGTTAGGGATTGTAAAGATGCACAACTTCCTCAATACGGATTTGATTTTGTGTCCTTCGACAAAATCCTTAAACAACAAGTCAATGAGGTGATTTTAGTAGGTACGATTCATTATATCAATTTATTAACCATTTTTTATAAATTTCGTATTTTTTAAAATTGTCAACTAAGGCCCTGTTCTCTTCACCTTAAAAAAATAATATTAAGTAAAAATAATTTCAGTTCAGTAAACATAAGTTCAGTTCAGTAAAATTAATTTCAGTTCAGTAAAAATAATTTCAGTTCAGTAAAAATAAGTCCAGTTCAGTAAAATTCAGTTTTCTTGAAGAAGAATTATAATAGAAAATCAGTAAAAATAATTTCAGTTCAGTTAAAATAATTTAAGTACAATAAAAATAATTTCAGTTCAGTAAAATTAAGTTCAGTTCAGTAAAAATAAGTTCAGTTCAGTAAAAATAATTTCAGTTCAGCAAAATTAAGGTGAATCAAATAGGGCCTAATATTTTTATAAGTTATTATAGATGTTAATGGAGAGCTTACCGGCATGGACGATCTTATCAATATTTCAAAAAATGATACCCCAAATCACAAATTGACAATTGAGCTAGAAGACTTGCAATAAGGAATTCATCAACTCGAATTAGCCTATTTACTTGACATTATTGATGATTTTTGTTATTAAACATATAAGACTAAAACCTACCATTAGGAAAAATTGAAAATAAATTAGAAAATGAGATTAACGTAAAATTTTATTTTATATTTGACGGGAACGTAAAATATTATTTGCATTGTCAATTCTTAATCCTTTGGTTATTGTTAGTCTATATTTGTGTGTATATATATATTTGTGTTTATGTTCATTGTCATTCCCAAGGTAATGCAAATCGGGTATCATGCGGGGTCTAAAAATAGAAATTTTATTGAAAAAATAATATGATGAGTAGCATGTACTAGGGTGTGGCGGATGTAGAATATTTAGTGTGGAGGGGCACTAAATAAAAAAATATAAATAAAATGCTTGTATAAGGGCTTGAACCTAAGACTTTTAGTCCAAACTTAATGCATTACCACTATGACAAAGCTAATTTGATGTTATTTATTGCATAAAAATTGTATTTAACCTATAAATTTATATATTTACTTAAATAAAAAATGAAAAATAAAAATTTGGGGGGGAGGGGGGGTGGGGTGGGGGGGGGGGGGGGGCGGTGCCACCCAGGCCCCTTCATAGATCCGCCAACGGGTTGGCTAGCTACTCGAGTGAACATATTCTAAAATTTATATGAATCATACTAATGTTGAACATATTTGTTTTTTAATATTACCCCTGCTTCTATTACTTGCAAATTGTACATGGGAGTATTATTTATGGGATATAAAAAATTTCTTAGTTGCAGCTAATAAAAAAATAGAGTTTGTTTCAAACTTAATTTTTTTTTTTTTTGTTTGTAAGTAAAACCTACATAAAGTCTTTATTCATAGGAAAAAAAAAATTTATTATGATGTTTATTATTAGTTTGACTCTTCCACTGGATTGAAATCCACAATTTGGTAAAATTGAAAATAAATTAGAAATGATAATAACTTAAAATTTTATTTTATTTTTTACAGGAACATAAAATATTACTACAATGATGAATCATATAACTAATATATATAAAGATAAACTTTTAGCCAAGTCACGAGGCAGCGACACTTGGCGTTCTAACTTTTCGCCAAGTGTCGCGCCACGTTGGACAGATTTCAATAGACTTCATAAGATTAAAAAAAATTAGTTTAGAATTCTATTTGGATAAAATTTTAGGATAAAATTGTTAGTTTAGAGTTTTATTTTTGATAAAATACCAATATTTCAAATGTACAAATTAAATTAAAATTTTATTCAAAAAAAAATATTAGATTATAATTCTAAAAAATTATCTTATAAATTTATTTTTTATATCATAATTTATTTTTTTTTTGAGTGAAGGAAGTAGTTTAAAGCGTAAAATATTTATTTATAATATATACAAATCGGTTAAAATAATATGATTCACAATCTAATAAAATTTATTACTATGTAGACCTGTCACTATGTAGACCTGTCAATTAGGGTCGGGTCATGAGTCATCTAAGATTAGGTCACTTCAGGTTACGAGTCAAGAAATGTTCAACCCTTACCCAAAGTTTTGGGTTTGAGTCAACCCAACGGGCTTTGAACATTTATTTTATTTAATTTATTTTTTGCTAATTTTTTTTAATGTATTATATTAAATCGAAAATTTCCACCAACATTATTATTAGTCATTATATGCCTACTAGATAACAAATCGTAACAAAAGCACATCAATTCCTAACTGATTTTGTATTAATTATATGTTTTAAAAATTGATATAGATTGAAAATTTATCTTAAAATTCAATAAACAATCCGTGCATCGCACGGGGCACAAAACTAGTTAACAATAAATTGCTCAATTACTAATTGTCGATGCAAAAATAAAGGAAGGAATTAATGATATAAGTATTATCGTCCCTGCATAGGGTGAAAGTTTCTCTCGTCCCTACCTAGGGTTCCCGTTCAGGTCATATTATTGGTTGTTTCTCACCCCTTTTGCTACTTTTCTGATCGGATTTTCCCCCGAAATCAGTCACTGCAACCATGGCGGAGGCTTTGCTAGAGGATTGGGAGAAATCGAGATTAACGAAGGACAAAAACCTTATAATTGGAGAAAATCTTGATGCTGGACAGGATATCGAAACAAAGACCCGAATTTCCCTTACTTGTAATACCCGAATATTTTAAGATTTTATCAAAAATATTTTATGGCTAAAAAATGAAATTATCTTTTATACTCTATTTTTTTTGTTATCTTATATAAATTATCTTGAAACCCTAATAATTATCTAAATTACTTATGTAAAATATATACGTAGTATATCTTTGCGCATGCACTTCGGTTTGTCGTACGATAGTCTTCAAGGTTGGCAGCAAGATGATTTTCATCTAATTCACACTTCTTTGTTTCCCTAAAAGCAATTATCAATTAGAGCACCCACATTGGTGGAGTAGCTCACAATTTTTCTCTCTAATTTTAATTCTTCCATATCATATTCCATTAACTTTAACCACTAACTCGAGTCACTCATTTTCTTTTTTCACAATGGTGAGCTAGCTCACTAAATTAAAAAAATTGTTTTATGTTAATTTTGGGCAAAAAAATTAAATGAAAATATAAAAATTTGCCACTTGTCTTCTCCTTGTTTGTCACTGGGCTCGTGTGCCGAGGTTGTTAGTGACTTGGAAGAGGGAGATGCCTCACCCCATGAGTCACCTTTCACAATGGTAAGATAGCTCAAAATAGGAGAGAGAGTGTTCTGGGGAGGGTTTTGAGTCACCCATTGTGGGTGCTCTTACCTAACCTCATGTTATCCTTTTTTTTTATTTTTTTTAATTATTATTATTGGGTAAACTTGTTTCCTATCATATCATTTGGATCAAGCATACTCGGTGACTTTTGTTCCTCAAATCTAACAAAGTCCCTTGTTCGTATGTAATATTTTTGGTGTTTCGATTTGAAAGGTAATCACACTCGTCATTTTGGAGTTGCTTACTTACTCTTATTATTATTATTATTATTATTATTATTATTATTATTATTATTATTATTATTATTATTACACTATCAATCTTTTGGAGTTGTTTGATTATAATTTGATTGTATTGTTTATAATATGTAATCACACGAAATTTTGGACATGTTTGATGTTTCATATTATTATGTGTGATATGATTTATTATTTACACTCTGTATTATTATTATGTGTAAATTTTATAATTGTAATTCGTGTGATCAAGTTCTTATATGCATATGATTGATTATTGGTATTATATGATTTGATTGGATATTAGTATCGCACTACTTTTATTGTTTATGATTGATTATGTTTTATTCTAGGGTTCTAATGTTGTTTCTATACGGAGTATTTTATCGAGGTTTTAGGGTTATTAATGCAGAGTATTATTTTGGGTTGAGAATTGATTACATTTGGGTGACTAGTATGATTGCCCTATAAGATTTGAGATATTCTATGATTGAGTCGAGTTCGAATTATTATATTAATTGAGAATCCGTGTCATTGTTGAGATATTATTTATTATCAACTGAAAGATTATTTGATCGAGTATGAGATCAAAAGGTTTAACATATTATTTTTTTATTGGTTTGAGGCTCGGCGTTATAGACCTTAGTCCTTGGCATATTGGTAATACGATAATGTTCATGAGTTAAGAATGAGATACAATCTTTATTATTTATTTTTCTATGGTCCCCTACTAGGGATGGCAATTTAGTCTGGTTATTGAGAGTATTCAAGTTTTAATACTTGTTGGTTTGTTATTCGAATTACCCATGTCCAAGGCTAGGTATAAAATAAAGCGCGTGACACATTTATGGGACAGATGAGTTGAGTAAAGGTTTGTATTATTTTTCGAGGTTGAGTTGATAAAGTTATTTTCAGAGTACAATGTGTAATGTAGTTTTACACTACATTATTTAATTGGGCTAGTAATATTGATTATCCTATTATACTCTGTATTCTAATATGTGATGATTACTCTGCTTTTTGCTGACGTGTGTTGTTTGTTTTGTGTGCTACTTGTGTTTGTGGCCATGTCTTATTCTTATGGTGGCCCTGCGATGATCTATTTTGAAATTTGTCCTTAATGGTGAGCAGTCAAGATTTTCTAAGCAGGTTTAACAAGTGATCGCAGCAAAAGGAACTCAAGTGTTTTGATTAGTATGCTATAACGAGTTTATAAAGTTGTATAAATAGATCACCTAGTTTATTGGGTTGTAATTATTGGGATTTTGTAAGTTTTAACACTTGACAGGTTGTTGAGTGTGGCGGTGATACCTCCGATTTAGGTGTATGCTTTCGTAATTTTATTTAAAGGTTGTCTATTTTTTTCTTTATTTATTGCTTATTATTAGTTAGTAAATCGGGGGTGTTACATTACTCTTGTGGGGAAACTCTTGACGGTAAGACATTTTAATATTGAAGCAATGAAAAGAACCCTCTTGAATGTTTTGAGATGCAGAGACAACGTAGCCATTAGAATGGCAGAAACAAATTTATTTGTTTTTCAATTTTTTAGTGTTGAGGACAAAATCTGAGTTATGGAAGGGAGTCCCTAGTTTTTTGATAAGAAGTTGTTTTTGTTGAATGAAATTAATAGTGACAAACAACCCTCAGAAAGTTAAGTTCAAATTTACGCCCTCTGGCTCTGTATCAAATATGTCCCTTTTAATTGGAGAAATGTTGATTTAACTTATGAAATTGGCGAGCATATTGAGGGTTTTCTTGAATTTGATGATTCTGATCCTCTCGGGTGGAACGAATTTCTTTGGATTTAAGTCCGAATTGTTATACAGAAACCTTTATGGAGGGAAGTCAGAATAGCAACTAGTTCTAACACTTCGAAGTGGTGTGGTATTCAATATGAACACTTGACTGAGTTTTGCTACTATTGTGGTAGAATGGACCACACTGATAATGAGTGCCAATTTTTTGAAGCGTCGGAGATCAGTAAAGAGATTGTGTATGAATATGGCCCGTGGCTTGGAGCTTCTCCAATAAAGTAGACCCGTTTGACAGTTCAAGACCGTGAGAAAGAGAAGGTTTTGCTTGCAAATCTTAAGAAGTCAGCTTTTCTTTACCATTGAGGGAAATTGCTCATAAAGAAGATGCAACCACCAAGAACAATGAGAGGCAGATTTTGAAAAAGTCAAATGGAGAAATGTTGGGTCTCAACATAATACCTGAGTTTAAAATCCTCCCTGTCTGAACAACAACTTCAGGAACCCCTCTCTATTTTGGTCTCTACGTCCAAGGCATCAACTAGTGACCTCTCACCTGCTCACATTTTGATCCCTATGCCAACAATAGCAGATCAAGAACCCTATGTAATTACTAGAAAGCAGAGTATGACACGGAAAAAATGGAAGAGGTATGACAGGGATATTGATACTTCAATGGAGGAGGTGGAAGCTCTATCGGGTAAAAGGAAAGCTAGTGGCTCTTCTGCAGCAGACAATGAAGAGGAATCATGCGGGAAGCGAATCAAATTCCACCCTGAGGTCGATCTTCAATCTGCTAGTCCGGTGGAGGTTGGTGAAATCCAACCCCGCCTTCACAATGAGTACTCTTTGTTGGAACTGTCGAGGGGTTGGAAACCCTCGGGCAGTTCGAGCACTTTGAAAGTGGTGCACAACTCTTGCCCCTGATTTAAGTTAATAAAAGTGTAGTTGAGAACAATAAATTTAGATTTGGTTTTTCTCATACTTTGGTGTTAGTAGTATTGGTAGAGTTGGTGGTCTTTGTCTATTTTGGAAGAGTGATATTGATTTTACTCTAGTCTATTTTTCTCAGAATCATATTTGTGGTGATATAAAGCTTGTCTCGAATGTGTCATGGAGATTTGTTGGAATTTATGGTTGGCTGGAATCTGGTAATAAATGCAAGACCTTGTCTCTTATTCGTACTTTATGTGAGAATGTGGATGGTCCAATTGTTGTAGGGAGTGATTTCAATGAAATCCTTCGATATGATGAAAAGAGTGGCGGTGTCGAGAATGAGAGGCGCGCTATGCCTAAGTTTCGGGAGACATTACAAGAATGTAATCTTCATGGCTTAGGCTTTGTTGGACAATGATTCACTTGGGAAAAGGGGTTGACCATATTATACAAATCATATTTGGGAAAGTCTAGACCGTTTTGTAGCAAATGAATAATGGTTCCACCTTAATTTGCACCCGACTGTTGAGAATCTGGTTCGATACAAATCAGATCACTCTCCTATTTTCCTCGGGGAGCACCAGAAGAAAAATAAAATAAGAAAGGCTTTCATTTTGAGACTTGCTGGCTACTTGATGGCAAATATGAAGAGCTGGTTCGCAATGCTTGGCAAGGGTGTGGAAGGAAGGTGGTGGACCGAATAAGAGAGGTGGCAGGCAAGTTGAGAATTTAGAGCAGGCTTAAGTTTCAAAACTTAAGCAAACAAATTGAGGATTGAAAGTCTAACTGGCTAATACAAGGGGGGGGGGTGAATTGTATTTGAGGTGAATTCTAAAAACTTTTGCGGAATTTATCTAAATAAAATAACGATGAGAGAAGATATAGGCTTTTCCAAATTTCCACTATGTAATCAAACTCTTTACAAGTGAAGATTCTAACCCGTTAACAAGTTCCACAAATTAGGAATTTGTTCCCAACTCTCACAGAAGACTTCAGCAACGAAGCTTCCTTAACCTCACTTTACAAACTCACAATCCCAACCCCAAAGTACTTGAATACAATCTGTGATTACAAATACCTATTGCACTCAAGAATATAAGAAGGATAATAACTCTCTTTATGTTATTAGATGGCTACTGGAATTTTTATGCTCAAGAGTTGTATTTTGCAATGAATATGGTCGTGGTTTAAATAGGGAGATTTAATCCTTAACCTCCACACCCCTCAACCACTTGCCAGTCAACACCCACTAACTAATAGTGGAGAATGTGACTATGATCAAGGTAGTGGAGATTTCTTAAATCTCTCCTTTAATCCACGTAGCAATCAACATGCTAAAATATAGTTTCTGGAAAAACAACTTTGTTGAGATATTCATGCAACAATATTTGACTTAATCAAATATTCCGTTATTAAAGGATTTAAAAAGATTTTATTTTGAAAAGATAATTTATAAATTATTTAATTATTTAAAAACAACTAAGATAATTAATTTAGGTTAATTATCTTTATTTGAAAATAGTAAACTAGATAAAACATTTATAAATTATCTTTTGCTCAAAAGAAAGATTTCTTTTTAAAACTAATTTTTATATTCCAGTAGTCTTAAACATAAATCATTGAGTTCCTTTCCAACTTGTATTATTGAGTGCTCACAATTAAAAACTAGAACGTGAGATTTGCATGAGACTTTTTAGAGAATGCTACTCCGCATCCAGGTTCCTACTGCGGAACGAACTTTGCTTGAATCCTTTATTCACCAAAGACTCAAAACACTCATTAGTCGAGTTTGTCAATTTGTCCATCAAAACCAAAAGGGTTAACAAGGATCTTGAAGAGTCCCTCAAAAATGCGCAAGGTGAGGTGGTTTCAGAGGATTCAATAGCTAAATGTGCCGAACTAGAAAAAAAATCTTGATGACTTGCATGATAAGGAGGAAGCATACTGGTATCTCTGCTCTCGTGCATCTGAAATATAAGATGGTGATAGGAATACTAAGTACTTTCATCACAAAGCCTCTCAAGGAAGAAATAAAAATGCGATCATTGGGCTTTTTGATAAAAATGGGGTCTGGCGTGAGGAAGAGGCCGATTTGGAGGATATTGTACATGATTTCTATCAAAATCTTTTTGCAACTGGTAATCCATCCAATGAAGCATGTGATTCGGTTCTTGACTCAATAGACACGCTGATCACTCCAGAAATCAACCGTGAGCTCCTCCGGCCGTACTCTAAGGAAGAAATTCATGCCGCTCTCAAGCAAATGCACCCTTGTAATGCCCTGGGATCCAATGTTATGCATGATATATTTTATAAAAAAATTCTAGCATAATATTGGAGATGATGTTTGTTCGCTTGTTAGTAAGATATTGAAGGGTAAAGAATCATTTAGGTATGTAAATAATACTAATATTGCTCTTATCCCGAAAGTTAATGCCCCCTCTTCTATGACTGAATTTAGACCAATTGCTTTCTGTAATGTTATATATAAAATTGCGTCTAAAGTTGTGGTGATGAGATTAAAATCTATTCTACTAGGGATTGTTTCGGAAAATCAAAGTGCCTTTGTTCCGGGCCGCTTAATCACAGATAATGCTCTTATTTCTCTGGAATTGTTTCACTCTATGAAGAATAGATGTAAAGGGAAGAAGGGTATGCATGGTTTCTATGAAATTTTGAGTAAGGCGTACAACAAAGTAAAGTGGATTTTTTTGGAAAAACTACTCTTAAAAATGGAGTTTGCAGACAGATGGGTGGTGTAGACACCTAAAAATGTCTCCCCAAAACCAAACCCGATGATGAACAACCTTTCATCGTCACTATTGATCGGGTTCAGTATTTAATCCCGAGAGTGCTTAAAAAATCGTATTTAATTAAATTTTTAAATAGTCCGTGGATCAGTCTTGATGTATAGTCAAAGCATAGTTTTTAATTTTAGCCCAAACCTTTTTTTATTTTATTGTTTTATTATTTATTTTGGCCCAAACTTTTTATTTTATTTTATTTTACTTATTTTCTTATTTTAGCCCAAATAATAATAAAACAGAAATGGCCCGAAATTATCAATCGAAACTTAAAATGCTGAACGAAATTAGGGTTAAAAATGAATTTAGACGGAAAAGCGGACTAAAAACTCCCGCGTCACGGTAACAGTCCACCATGTCATGGGAAACTTCCCCGTTTTACGGTGGGGTTCCCCGTGAGACGGGACACCTGCTGTGACGCGGGGGTTCCGTGTCCTTTCCGCGTAAACCCTTAATGTGTATTCTCCCCCGTTCAGCATATATTTCCCGCGTCACACAAAAGTACACCGTGTCACGGGAATGTTTCCCGTCTGACGGTGGGATTTCCCGTGTCACGGTACACTTTGCCGTGTCGTGGTATACTTTTTTTTAGGGTTTTTATCATTTTAGGGTTCCGTGTGTTCCCTCAGTACATTTTTTCTATAAATACCCCCTCATTTCTGATGTACGGGGCATCAATTAATTCTCTATTTTTCTCTCTTCTATGCTCTAGCCTAAACACTAGCCTACCATTCTTTCAAAATTCCTTCTTCAAGCACTCCAAGGAGCGTCCGTACTTTACTCGTGGTTCTGTCCCTAAGCCAAGGCGTGAAAGGTAGAACTGTTTGAGGGTTTGGCCCCAAATCAACTATACTTTATTTAATTTAATTTAATTATTGTTTTATCATTATTTCCTTAAAGTTACTAACTTGTTTATTATTTTGTAGTTGCAAGCAAACGGAATCAAAGTAAGACTTATGTTCCTTTTATTTCTATTATTTTTCTAACGATTTTATATTGTTGGAATTATTGTTGAATTGCTTCCAATATTAATGTTTATTTTATTATATTATTTATTGATCACCATATTGCATGTTTAAAGGGAATATGTAATTGAAAATCACGCCTAATAAGACAATTTGGACAACCGGTTTAGGTTCCTTTTTAATCTTGTTATTAATTCAAGTGATCACAATATTTTAGAATTATGTGTTGCATTAATATTAAACCAATTTAGCTTAATAATAGTTTGGAGAAAATTGAATATTTTGTTTGTATGCCTTTGAGATTACAAGAATCACTTTTCACTATAAGAATCGAGTAGAGGCCAATACGGGCGAATGTGACTCCATGACTCACTTCGTACCATAATCCCCGATCCTCCTTTCGTGTTTCTGAACCATATGGAGCTAGTAATCTCATGGATTATGAATGGGGTGTAACCTTCACGGGTCAATCGTTGTCCCTTAATCGTGGTTGCCTTTTATGATCCGTGAACGGTTTACAAGTTCCTTAAAAACTTGTTGGTAGCTCCCTACTTTTCTTGTCCCTAATCGTATATGTCAATTCCCACTTCCTATGAGTGCCAAGCATATTCACCACATGCTTTTAACGTAGGCGCACTTCGAGCGACGCCTACAGGTGGATATGGTTATGGATTGTGTCTGATCGGTAAAATATTCTTTCATTATCAACGCTGGTGTGTGTGGTTCGGTCACTCCTTCTAGAGGGCTTCGACAAGTTGACCCCTTATCCTCGTATTTGTTTATCATTGTTAATGATTTCTTGTCTTATGCGGAAATCTATGATTTATGGCTCTATTCATGGGGCCAGAGCTAGTCGTAGAGGACCCGAAAATTCTCATATTCTTTTTGTAGATGACAGTTTACTCTTTCCTAGAGCCAACCAAAGTGAATTATCGTAGTTAAAATTCTCAACATTTATGAAGTAGCTTCCGGTCAGAAAATTAACTATGGTAAATCGAAGGTCTCTTTTAGCAAAGGGGTTAGTGACTCAACACAAGAGGATCTTTTGAGTATTTTGGCTATGCGACAACTTGATAGACATTTGAAGTACTTGGGTATCCCTACCATTGCAGGAGGATCTAAAAAGGAATCTTCACAGCTCTTAAGGATCGTATATGGAAGAAAGTGATGGGGTGGAAATAAAAGCTTTTATCTCGTGCCGACAAGGAGGTCCTCCTCAAATATGTGATTCAAGAAATTTCGACCTATATCATGGGAGTATACAAAATACCTATGGGGATCATTGAGGATATACACTCTATGACGGCTCGATTTTGGTGGGGTGAAGATGTGAATAAAAAACGGGTCCACTGGAAAATTTTGAAGGATCTTTGGTCTTCGAAGTGCTTGGGTGGTATGGGGTTTACAGATTTGAGTGTTTTCAATGACGCACTCCTTGGTCGTCAAGCTTGGCGATTAATTTTAAAGTCGGACTCTCTACTTAATAAGGTCTCCGTGCCAAGTATTATGATGGTAAGACTTTCCTTGACTCGAGTTTGGGATATGGCGGCAGTTAGTCATGGCGTAGTATTTGGTCATCGAAGTTTCTTATCAAGGAAGAAATTATATGGAGAATTGACAATGAATGCTCGGTTAATTTGTGGGATGACCCATGGGTTGACAATGGTGATAGCCGTTTCATCACTTCTGCAAGAGTTGATGACCTGGTAAATGTCAGTGATCTTATTGATCATGAAAGTAGAGAGTGGGATGTAGAACGCGTCATGAGCAACTTTAACGAAAATGATACCTGCAGCATTTTGGCAATTCCTCTAAGTTCGAGAGATATCCCTGATATTATCTCTTGGACTTTTTCCATGGACAACAATTACTCTTATATGCTTGGCAAATCGTGTAATCTGGACGACTTTCACAAGTCTTGGACAGAAATTTGGAAACTTGAGGTGACCCCGAAAGTTCGCCATTTTCTATGGAGGATTTGCACTGGCACTCACCCCCGTTCGACCTTACCTCAGCTCAAATATCGGCATATGGCTGATCAGGACGACTGTCCTTGGTGCCCAGGTCACCCCGAAACGGTAAGACACGCCCTTTTTTTTATTGTTACACGACTCGCAATTTGTGGATTGACTGTGAATGTAGTGAGATGTCACTCTAGCAACAAGACATGGATTTTTTTAGAATTGTTTAACTAGACTCCTGGCGCAATATTGATAGAAAGAAAAAGTGCAGGGGGGCTATTTTGCTTTGGAATATTTGGGGGCATAGGAATGAGATGATTATTAAGGGGAATGAAACTCATTTCCCTATAATTGTTGAATGTGTGTTCCGATTGGCCTCTGATTGTGTTACATATGCTGACAAGATTTATGGAATAATTTAAAGTAAGAGCAGTAGCAGCCAGAAGAAATGGGTGGCTCCTCCGCAAGATACCATTAAACTCAATTGTGACGCTTCCCTTTGTGACGATGGTTGGGTGGGCTTAGGTGTCGTGGCTTGTGACAGCAAGGCGGAGGTTTTATTTGCAGCTACCAGGCGCACCAGAGCATATTGGCCACCACTAATTGATGAGAGTAAGGCTGCTGCTATGGCAGTGTGGCTTGCTCGTCGCTTCGGGCTGCTCAAAGTAATCATTGAAACCGACTCACAAATTCTTGTCAACAGGCTATGCAAAGCAACTATCTTCTTTACTGATTTAAATGATATCTTAGAAGATATCCTGTACTCTAGCACTTATCTTAATTCGGTTTCTTGGAGTCATGTCAAACTGGAAGGTAATGTTGTGGCTCACAATCTTGTCCGTATTGTGCCTTTTGGTTTTGCATAAGTTTGGGAGAACCATTGTCCTTGTGAGGTCTCTCCTTATGTATTGATGGATAAATTATCAATATAAGACGCTTATTTGCTTTGTCTCAAAAAAAATACAAAAATAAAGGAACGTCATTTAAATAGTATTTTAAGTTATTTGTATTTTTTTTTTATCAATTCATTTTATTAATTGAAAAATAAATTAATATTTCTCCACATAACTATGTAAGAGAATTTGACTCATTCATTTAATTTCCTATCTCCCATAGAAATTTTTTTTTTCTTGTCATACCTTTCGCTTCAATAGTTACCATCTAATACGAAGTACATGTTTTACCTGTCGTATTCACAAAAATCCTTAAATATTATAATTATTATTTTTTCAATAAATTTAGCATAAATTTTCCTTGAAAAATATTTTTTAAGCTTTTATATGTATTTTTTTTTATCTAAGTTAATTTAATTTTTTTAGGTTTGTATAAGTAAAAATTTGGAAACCTCTATATTTATTTAATACGAGTATTACATTAGATATGTAATCTAAAATTACATAGAATAAAAAATATTAATTACAAAAATGAAAATTATATGAATCAATATAATCACAAATATATTTTATGATTTGGTTAATATTTTGTGTATAACTTATAGTAGGTAATTAATATCATTGGATAAAAAGAGGGGAAAAAAAAGAAGGTAAAAATAGGGGAGGGGATTTTGGATGGAAAAAACAGCACTAGGAAATGACATGTGTCATCCCTAGTGTCTGTTTTAGTATTATGTATTAATGATTGGTACTTGATTGACATATTGAAACTTACGAGACTTTATTAGATCTTATATTTTTTATTATTATAGTATTATGTATTGACTGATGATTGATTGAGCATATTGAAGCTTATGAGACTTTGTTAGATCCTGTTGTTGTTGTTGTTGTAACTAAGCCTGTGCAATGCACGGTTTTTTTATTTTTTGTTTTGAATATTTCTTGTGATTTCTTAATCTCTAACAATTTTTTTTTATTAAAATTTGTTGACATAAATTTCAGATAAATGTTTAAATAGGGTAAAGTTTTTCTAGCGTTATAAGCTTTAATATTTTTTTTTTTATGAAAATATAATGTCATTCATTGGATTTGTTTAGATAAAATCTATAATATCAAGAGATAATTTTTTTAAAAAATAAAAAAAATTATATGCTAATATCTAAAGATAATACTCAGTTTTTTTAATTTTTTTTTAAAATCCTAGTACTTAAATATTAAATCTCACAAAAAGATAATGTTATTAATTAAACCATATAATATTTTGATTAATTTTCTTGCTAGAAAAGGAATAGTTTTTATTATTCACTAGGTGTGAAGCCCGTGCGATGCACAATTATTATTATTATTATTATTATGAACAAAAAAAGTCATAAACACAAAGACATTAATTATTATTATATTCAATAAACTATTGCAATTGTGTTTAATTATTGCAATTAATTATAAACTAAATTTTATAAATAATGTAATATAAATTTTAATTTGTCAGGTTCTGATATATTATACGTCGATGTAGTTCTTGAGCTCCATATATTTAATTTTATAAAATTTATAACTTATGATAATTTGTTAAAATTGGGCTAGGATTAGAATGTAGATTATGAGTAATATTCTTACATACAAATTTAAGTATCCAATATGTATGATAATTTTATTGGGAAACTAATTTAATGATTCAATATGTATGATAATTTTATGAAAAAAATTATCTTTTGTTATTAGATTATTAAGTTTTGAATGAGATATCTGTTTTTTTTTTTTTTTTTTGTAATTGATTTAGTGATTCAAATACATAATTAAATATTAGTATTATAATCTTTGTTGTTGAGGTTTTGCACATCCTTAGTTCTTAGCTTATGATGTCTTGTTGTATTTATTTGAGGATCTTAACTTTGTTTGCGTAATTTATACATATTTTTTTACAGGTGGTTTTTCCATAGATAAATATCAAGAAAAGTTATCTTTCTTTGTTAAACCATATAATAATTTAATTAATTACTATTGTCTATAAAAAAGATAATATTTATTATTTTTTTGTAAAAAATGTGGCTTTATCGGTTGATGTTATCTCAAGAAAATATAATTTTCTTACTTAAACCATATAATATCTTAATAAAAGTAATTTATATTGTCAATTGATTTCATTGAACCATATAATACTAAAATAAAATATAATGAATCATCGATTGTGTCCGTCATTGAGTTCTAAACCAAGAATTTTATAATGTTCAACTTCAGAAGTACGCTTCTTTGCTTGTAAATATTGTTGGTACTTGGGATTCTCATAAAATTTATGTGGGTCTATGAGATTAACAACAAATTGGTTAGGTAGGATTAAAAAAATAATATTAAATTTAAAGTTGTAATAAATTTTTATCATTGAATATGATAAATTTTTTTATGCAAGTATAATGGAATAATACAAAGTAATAACATATAAGAACTCTTTTAAAAGTTAAAATGTTAAATACTGGAATACATAATGATTTAAAGTACTTGCTAAATAGCCTTATGACGAATAAACTAATAACAAAAATTTAAAATCATCAATGATTATCTAATGAATTATATAAAAAAAATAATAAAAAAAACCTACACCATTGATGATATTTTCGAAGCTTGAACATCCTTCCGCCCTATGAAACTTGTTTTCTGAATTTATGTTTACATAGGAAATCTTGATTGTGAAATTAAGCCTGCAATATGAATACATATATAAACAGTTAATTAGTATATTATTTATAAATAAAATAGCTAATCTTTGAGAAAAATAAGATAGATACCTTTAATTTTTTTTTAAATGTGTTGTTTGCTAATTCTTTATTGTTGACTGTATCTTTTCATTATTTGTTGCATTTTCTTTGTCCTTCATATCGAATAATATAATGTCTAATCACTATGATCTTCAACACCAAGCTCCAAACGTGATACCTAAAGGGGAAAAGATGAAATCCATACCCAATTGTCTCACACTTAGCACACTTACAACGAGCCGCATCTATTACCACCCGCCCGGGTACATCAGAATTGTGTCAAGGCAATGACCCAATTAGATCAATACATACATTAAGCCCCCTGGCCCCTAAGAATAAAGTAACACATTCGCTATATGGTTAGGTTTGTCCACTCCATTGCACCACCCAATATCAACCTCTTTATCTACAGAAAATCCCAAACCTATAACAAATATCAATGAGAGTGTCATGAACAACATTATGTCAATGTTAAATGCCAACAATACCAACACAAGACACAACATGGTCCCCATAATTGTCAGCAACAAAAACCCTGGAGCAAGTAGAGCATAGCCTGAACACTGTGAATAATGGGATACCCAATAGGTAACATAACACACACCTCCACACTGATAAGTTTTGTCATTCATAGTCTGACCCCAAACATGAAATTAGAACCGCCCTAAGCCAATCAAAAGTACAATCTCCTTGTTCAGATTTCCATAAAGTCACTTGTCGAGAAGATAATAAAAAAACATTTTTAGTAACGTGTGTGAAATATATATTTGCCAACTTTTTCATGATCTTGGGAGCAATGATCTCACACGAGTTACTTAAAATGCCATTCTATGCAGTTTTATTAACTAGAACCACATCATCATCAAAGGTTAGTAGGGCCAGATGCAACAATCTCAGCATGCCAAATGAGCTTAGTTTGCAAACTAGCAGAATGTAACCGTGATGCAAGAAAAGCGTAATGCAAAACATTACATGCAAAATTTAACACCAATGCCCCCCCCCCCCCAAAAAAAAGGTTATGTGTCAAGCCTCCACTACCAGTCACTGAACCCTGGTCTAGAAGCGTTAACAATACGCTCCAAGGAAAAGCGAAGCGCTCTGTCAGAAGCGTGTTGATTGGATTCAAAAACCCGAGGGAGGCATGTGCGCATAGCAAAGTAGAGTTTGGAAACTTCAGTACAAGCACAGAGACGCAACAACTCACACTGGGGATCACCAATATTAGCATCCGCATCCATAAGCTAGCTCAATAGTTTTGGACACTCTCTTTAAAACAAGATCATTGCTAAAATCGAGATCCCTTTGTTGTATTGATCCAATATTAAAAATTGAAATATTAATATTAGTTTTAGAGTTCTTGGTTTTATTAGTCTGTTGTAACCTCAAAGCACAATCATACGTCACACTAATTTAGCGTTTCAAACAATGTTAGTCGGCATATTAAGAATTTATTTTACAATAATATATATCTTCTTAAGGTGGTCACTTAAAAAGTTAAAGTTAGTAAATGGATAATGTATTTTTTTGAAGACAACTTGTAAATGGATAATGAGGAAAGCTAATGGATGAAGGAATACTTAAAAAGGAGAAAAAAATTATTATATTCAATTAAACCCAATCAAGTTGAGCCAAGACATACACGGTCCGATTTTGGGTGATTTTTCCAGCTCTAAATCAGGTAGGACCTGACCCGTTTTGTAAAACAATTTGGACGTCCTTAGAAAATCAATTTTGTGTAATTTTAGTTAATTTTATTAACCTGGTCCAAAATTGACTCGAAAAGCTCACATGGCCCGGCTAGTTTGGGAGGGTTTAGTCACATATATTCCGGCCTAAAAACGTGGCCCGACCGACTCTCCATTGATCACCTCTATATTTTTTTTATTGAGATTTGAGGAAAACCAAGTTAGTCGTTGAAAATGCTATAAATCCACTCATAAATTCTAGATTTTTTCTAAGGTTTTTTTCATCTAGGTTTCTCCTTGGGAGGGTGTTTTTCCTTGTTTTTACTAGGGTTTTTTTTTAGGGTTTTCCTGTGATCCTCTCCTTTCTCCCTTTTTACTCCTTCATCATTCTCTCCTTTATCAACATTGTGATTATTGGTAGGGGCTACTACTGGTTCTTTGATTAGTGGCAAGCCCCAAAATCCTTTTTTAATTGCTTATAATAATTTTTAGCTCTTCTCAAGGGTGTGGCACAAGACTAGTTAAACAGCTTGTCGGCCGAGTGCATCAACTATTTTACTACTCTAAGTATGTTGTTTGTTGGAAACTTTTCTTACAACATTCCCCCAAGGAAGACCAGTCTTAATTTGGCTACAATTGTCCAAGGAAAAAGTGAAGGGTTGCGTTCGTACGTCCAGAGATTTAACCAGGAAAAGGCGCAAGTTCAGAATTTGCCGGACGAAATGGCTTATTTAGAATTCCTTCATGGGCTAAGGCATAATGGTTTCAAATTTGACCTGGTTAGATAAAAGGTTCAGACATACGCAGGTGTTCTGCGGGAAGCCGAAGCCTTTATTGAGGCGGCTGATTTCTGTTCCCTCACAAAGCCTTAATTACCAGCCAAGGGAGCTGAGAAGAAGCAACCTTTGCAGCAAGACACAGATGGGAAAAAGAAAGAAGGAAAGGACAAGAGAAAGGAAGTGTGGGTGGCGAACAATCAACAGCCAAAGTCAAAGTAGGTCAAGATGTACAAACCCCAGTATGAATTTAACAAGGATTGTTACTCAATTTTGATGGAGATCAAAGACAAGTTTGAATTTGAGAAGCCCACGCTGTTGAGAGGCTCGGCTCAGTATTGGAACAAGAAAAACTACTACCACTACCAAAAAGACGTGGGGCACAAACGAATGAATGCAACAATTTGAAGAGATTGCTAGACAAGATGGTCGAGAAGGGCATGCTTAATTCATATGTCATGAAGCCGAAGTTCACCTCCAACCAAATAGAAAACAAGTCTGAGAAGAAAAAATAAAGTGAGAAAGAAAAAGAGGACGTAAATAGTACTGATTCTGGTTGTGTAGTCGTCATATTATCAGGCGGCCCAAGCATGAAGGGAATCAAGCAGGATGCGAGGAATTTTACAAAGGTAATGCATGCCGAAGGGGTCAAGGTTGAACTTTTCCTAGAGGTGACGGTCAGTGAGGCTAACCGAGGAAAGGTCAAGGCTCTCCACATTGACCCAATGGTCTTTATTCTGAAGATAACCAATTTGAAGGTCAAACGGGTACTGATAGATACGGGCAGCTCATCCGACATTATCAGTTTGTCTTGTTTGAAGAATATGAAGTTTCTAGAATATAATCTGAATGAAATCTCCCTCCCTTTACTTGGGTTTGAAGGAAAATCTATACACCCAGCTGGTTAGATAGATCTGCCCGTTTGACTCGGGTTGAAGGGGGAAGGAAGGGACATGGTCGTCCGCTTCCTTGTGGTCAAAGAACTCACACGCTACAATGTAATACTTGGTCGCCCCACTTTAACTGCAGCTAAGGCAATGAGTGTTCCCCACCTGATGTTGCTGAAGTTTGAGAGGTCAGATGGGAAAATTGGTTCGATCCAAGGAAACCTAAGAACGACGATGGAATATAACCAGCTAGCTGTTAAGCCTACTATTCGTGGACGAGGAAAGTAGTCCGAGCTAAACTTGGATGAAGGGTCACTCTAAGCATACCAGGACGGCCAAAAGAGAAGGTCGATAAAAAAGGAAAATGCATAGCAATTAGTGACGGTCAGCCGGCCAGAAGAGTTGAGACCCCAGCCGGCCGACGATCACCAGGATATAGTGTTGGACTCCGACTAGCCTGATCGGACGGTCAAGGACGGCACTATAGCTGTGGGTTTGCTTGATGACGACCCAATCAAGTTGTTGAGAGAATTTAAGGATTTGTTTGCGTTCGAAGTAGGTGGGTATCAGCCCAGACCTGGCTGTGCACAAGTTGGTTGTGAATCCACTTGTTAAGCTCGTCTGACAGAAGAAGCGGAATCACGGGGAAGAAAGGGATCAGGCGGCTGCAGCCGAAGTAAGGAAGTTGTTGGACGCCGGTTTCATTCGGCAGTGCTACTATCCAGATTGGGTAGCCAATGTCGTGTTGGCGAAAAAGCCAAATGGAACCTGAAGGATGTGTGTGAACTATACTGATCTCAACAAGGCGTGTCCGAAGGATAGTTTTCCTTTGCCAAAGATTGACCGATTGGTCAATTCTATGGCTAAACATGCTCTAGCGGTATGGATGCATACTCTAGATTCCACCAAATCCCATTGTGGGAAGAAGATCAAGAGAAAACTGCGTTTGTGACTGAGCAGGGATTATATTGTTATAAAGTCATGCCATTCGGTCTCATGAATGCCCCCGCTACTTTTTAGAGACTTGTGAATACGGTTTTTAGAGATCAGATAGGCTGGAATATGGAAGCATACATTGATAACATGATTTTCAAGTCAAAGGAGCCGGCTAACCATCCAAAGGATCTTCGAGAAACATTTACAAACTCAGGCGGCATAAGATGATGCTAAATCAAAAGAAATATGTCTTTGGTGTTGTGTCTGGCAAATTTCTCGGGTTTTTGATTGATCAAAGAGGAATTGAGGCCAACCCTAAAAAAATTGAAGCTGTCTTAGACATGAAGTTGCCGAGGACAATCAAAGAAGTGCAATGATTGACAGGCTGTTTAGCTGCACTCGGCCGATTTTTGTCAAAATTAGGGGATAATTGTCGATACGTTTTTCAAACTATTAAGAAGAAAGCAATGTTCAAATGGACCGAAGAAGCCAAGGAAGCCTTCGTACAGCTGAAAAGCCATTTGCATATGCAACCTCGGCTAGTTAGTCCACTAAAGGATGAAAAGCTATACATGTATCTTGACATTTCAGACAACTCCTTAAGTGTCGTTCTCCTTGTTTATTTCATCAGATCCCAGTCTATTTCATTAGCCATGTACTGCGAAATGCCGAGCTTAGGTATCCATCCATAGTGAAGTTTGGCCTTGCCATGTTTATGGCATCAAAGAAGCTACGACCGTATTTTCTAGCTGTAGGGAATAATTTCAAGCCTTTAAAATCCCACTAGCTCGAACCCCACTGTGATCATACACTAAAGTACGGTGGCGTCCAAAAGGGAAGAAGATAGAGCAAAAGAGTCGCCAACAAGTTTTTAAGGAACTCGTAAACCGTTCACGAGGTGAAGGTTACACCCCTTAACGATCCAAGAGATCGTCAACTCCATAAGATCATGAACCAAAATAGGGTTCGGGGGATGATGGTACAAATCCAACCTAAAAGAGATTGAACCTGCCCTAATAATAGGCCTCTACTTTATTCTGCTCGTATTCATGTGCGCTTTCTGACTAACATACAATCAATAGGATTAACCCTAAACCTGTTTATTTATGTTGGTTGAATTTAATACACAAACAAATTTATTATTGGCGATCACTTGAATTATAATCACAATTAACCTAACAAGATTATTAATTATCTTATTAAGCGTGATTGCAAGTACCAATTCCCTTTAACATGCATAAAAAGGTGATCAAGCAATAAAGAATAAAATTTATCAAGCAACATAATAAATAATCAACATCATTAATAACAATAATATTAATCATAATCATAATCATCATGATCATGTTAAAGCATAGCAAGATCCTAGGCATGATACTAACAAGATTAATAACAAACCCTAGCATGTCACTAAGCGATAAAAATCAAATTTTTAGCCCTATTATGATACTAACAATCATAAGTATTAGGAAGATATAGGAAGCATCGTACTTTTAATCATACTTAATATTAAAGTTACCCTAGACATGATACTAGGAATCAAAATAACAATCTAAGCATGATATCTATATCATAATATCAATAAAAACATTAAAGTACTTATTTTGATGCCTCGTACCTCTTTCTAATAACAAAATACACACGTTAGTAACTTCAAGGAAAAATAATAATCAAAACAATTAAATTAAATAATTGAAAGAGAGATTTGGGACCAAACCCTAAGAAATTAAAACCTTTGACGTCTAAGGACGAAGGCAACTTCGAATATGGCTAGGTGTTTCAAGATCTTGTGAATGCGGAATTTTGTATGAAAAAGCAAGAAAGAAAGAATGCTAAAGAATACTTGATTATGGAGAATTGGTGAATGAAAGATGATGATCGTAGATGAATGAATTGTTGATGAATGAATTGTAGATCCATGAAAACGGAGTTTTTAATACGATATTTATAGAGAAAATCAGCCAAAAAAGATAATTTAACAAAACAGAGTCTGAAGATCGTAAAACAGGATTGGCGCCAGCCCTGGCTAGTTGGCGCCAGCACCAGTGGCTAGCGCCAGGCGCCAATGGCTAGCGCCTGGCGCCAATCCTGGTTCCAGGCGCCAAGGCCTGGGGTTGGACGCTAAACTGGTTTTCAACGCGTTTTCGAAAATCTGATAAATTTCCCGTACTGGAAGATAAAATAATATAATTCCATCGAAAATGCTATTTGATCTTGATTTAAACTCTGAAAAGTCCTAATTGAATTAGGAATAAAAAGAACCTTCTAGAATTTTATAGAAGACTAAAACCATTCCTAATTTCATTAGGAATGATAAATCATATTAGGCCCTCCTCTAGATCATTGGGCCGTACATAAAGCTCAAACCGGACCCAGTTTAGTAAATTGACCATAATTTCCTCAATATTTATCGGAATTGGGATTATAATATATCGTTGGAAAGGTCTTTGCAAGCCCCATCCAACTACACCACTATTGGACCCATATCATGGACCAACCAAACTGGATTGGCTGTTTTCTTAAAATAAAGTTTTCAAAAACAGGGAGAAGAGAAAAGAAATAAAACTTTCCGCAACACTAGACCTTTCCACATTTTCGTTTCATTCAATTATGATTCGACGTGAAAGGCACTCATCATTTGGTTTGGTTTTGGGGAGACACAAATGGGTGTCTACAGAAGCCCCCACTTTGACTGAGTTTGGAGAAACGTAAGTTTCGAAAACGAAAGTCAAAGTAACGATAGGGACGGAGAATGATTCAGAACGTTCTGCGATCCTAAATCACTCTTGTAACGCCGATACCTGCAAAACTAGTGTTAGTTAAACAGATAAAAGAGTTAAGAAACGCGTATCTTGCACCGTCGAGCACACGTCTCTGAAAGTAACCGATTGTTGTTGTACTGTTGTTTTGATGACCTCCTGCAAGCTAGAGAATGTCATCCCGCTTGAAAACCGCTATGCCTGTAACTGCTTCCAAATTAGAAGATTGCTTCACCTGAAACTATCCTCCCCGCTATAATAATATTCCACGTCCAAGGGAACATCATCGAAAATTATTTCTCTCGAAATAATTCTCATCCGCATTATGATCATCTTCCATGCCTAAGGAACAATGATCGAAGACAACTTCGCCCGAAATTACCTTCAGTTGTTCATGACAACTTTCCGCAAGCTAGGGAATGATGCCGAAGATATCCTCTCTTGAAGTCATCCTCATTTGATGCGATAATTTTCCAAAGGAAATTACCGAAGATCCACGCTTGTCGATCTTTAAAAGTTTGCCTGAACTTTGCCCTTGCTATGCTTGTACGTCGCGCTCTTTTGCTTTGAACCTGTATGTCGGTGCCCTTTGCTCTTGAACCTATATGTTGGTGCCTTTTGCTAATGAGCCAATGCTTAGGCGCTTTAAGCTAAGTGAGACGATATTTTTATCAGGTCGATCACTTTACGTAATCAAGACGATTACTTAATCATGTCAAATTGCTTAGAGGGGCTAACTGGCGTACCAAGGAACCCAAAAATATATTGCATAAGGCTAGCACAACCCCAACAGGTGGCTGTCTGCTTTGGCGTCGCTGAAAATCCATCAGTGCCAGCCTAATGGCATTAGCGCCAGGCGCTGGCTTTGGCGTCAGGCGCCAAGCCCAGAAAGTGACGCCAATGCCTACGGACTGGCGCCAACACGGGAATCTCTTTATATTCCCATTTTCAGTTCATTTCGTGACTCTGTTTGTTGCGAACGCTGCTCGAAAAAACCGAAAGCTTCAATTGATCGTTGCTCACTCGTTTCTCAACCGAATTCGCTCAAATTTGTTGCAAATGAAAGCTCTTTTCATCTATACCGATCTATGTAAGTTTTCCTCAAACTCACACCGGTTTTTATGAATTCTTGGCATGTTTATTCACGAATTTCATGAAAATTCGAAATTTATAATGCTCAATTTGCTTTGTTTATCAAGTTTTATGCCATAAAATTGCTTGTTTATGTTTGTATATTAGCTTGGGAGTAATTTGAGACTTGTTTGACTCAATTTGGTGAAGAAACGAGCAATCTGCCATTGTTGGACCTCTTAAGGTCGTGAAGAGCAATGTGGTTTGTTCTTGACATTTTTGCTAGCAATTCTTATTCAATTTGTCACAATAATCACTATAGTGTTGCAAGAAATTGTTTGATTGCTTAAAAAAATGTTGTCATGTTTAATTTGAATTTGTGGTCTGTTTAAGTACTACGTACTCTGTTTTTGCGAACATAGTATCATGCGGCTAGGCGAACCTTAGATACTATAGAACCTTAATTTATGATGATTCTGCACAATGTAGCATGGATAGACAACGAGGCTCAGGTTCACGGTCCCGAAACACTAGACGGGAGCATGAGCCTGTGGAGGACGACACCACACCGTCCACTTCGCTTGGTCGGTTCCCAAAGTGGGACGAGCAAACTTTGTTCTTTTCCCCTGTCCACCACATTTCTGAGAGGGTGAGATGGGGAACCGAGCCTGGGAGGACACGGCATCACGGCTCTAGCTGCGATGGTCTAGGCGATTTGTACAGGATGCACATCGCCAGAGACCGTGAGACGAGACTCCTATGGGAGTCCTGCGGACTAGTTGCTCTGTTTGAGACCTCCGAGGCTATGGTATTTTCACTGACTTATTTTTCTGACTGTTCTCACACGAGGTGGTTTCGACTATGGCACGATGCATAGATGCCTTTCGGAGCTAGCTCGTTCGGATGAGGAACGCGGCTACCTGTCGTCGGGACGACGTTTTCCAAGAGGTAACTTTCCTTCACTTATTATTTCTGCATTATGGCTTCAGTTTTACCTTGTTTCTGATTTAATTCTTTTTGCAGGGTCAGCCGATTGCTTCTCACACCCGTACGAGACCTGAGGGGCGGAGAGATCCGGCGAGGTCTAGCTCAAGACATCGTCGTACTTCGTCAGGAGGTAGAGGTGGTCGTTCCGAGGCTGCTCGGGCCGATGTTGCTGAGGGCTCGGGATCTTCTTCCGAGGGTGCTCCTGCTGCACCGGTAAGAGAGGCTACCTCAACTTTCAGAGGTGGTGGGATGTACGAGGTTGGCTCGTAATCGCAGCAGCCTCCACGATCTCAGCCTCAGGTTGATCTTGGATGGAGCGGTGCTGTCTTGAGTTTTCCTCCTCCTACGGAAACTGGAGCTGGTGCTGAGGCCGGAGCTGGTGGAGAGGTGACTCCTCGTACAGCGCAGTTTTATGGCATGATGGGCCTACGTCCTCCGGCGCCGTAGTTTGTTTCTGTATATGTATTTTATTTTGACTTTTTTATAGAACTTTTGCCTTTGACTCATTATTTAGACACATTTGTATTTATCTATGTTATTCTTAATTTATTTAATTGTTTATTATTAGATTAGTGTATGTTAGCGTATGCAAAAGAAGTGTGATAACAATTTTGCGCAAAAATTCCGTCATTTTTATTATTGATGGAGGATATTATCCGACTCTCTCCCCCAAAAAGAAAAATAAAAAGGGAAAATAAAACGGAAAAAAACCTGGTTTTTTGAAAATTAATATAAAATCCAAAAAAAAGAAATTAATTAAAAATACTTGCTATATTTAATTAATTATGGAAAAAGATAGAAAAGATAATTAGCAAAAAAAAAGAAAAAAAAAATCAAAACGGGGCCATAAAGTCATTAACCGACTTAAGTTTAATATCAAAACGCAAATCGAGCACGCGCGACTTCCCTGCTGACTTGGCGCCAGCTGGCGCCACCTTATGGCGCGTGGCGCCAGGCGCTACACTTAGCTTGTGGCGCCAAGCACTGATGGGTGGCGCCAATGTCGGGGCTGTGACGCCAATTGACGCTGACTCCGTATTTCATTTAGATTGAAATTCTTCGCAATTTGTACATAAATAGCCCCCTGTTCAGCCGATTCTTCTCATAATTCCAGCGAAAAAAATTATTCTCCTCCTTTAGAAAAAATAATAATCATGTCTTTAGCCACCAAAACCTTCACCCAATACTCTCATGAATGGTGTCGATCTCTTAATGCTAGAGAAAGAAAAGACTTGGATTTATTTCACTTGGGGGGAATTTATGGCATCAAAGGGGTAGATTTAGACATAGACTTCATACATACCGCTTTAGAATTTTGGAATACCGATACACATTGTTTCAGAATAGGGTATGATGAAATTAGCCATTTGCCAGAGGAATTTGGTGCTATCTTAGGCCTCCCTGCAATAGACCTGGTAGTAATCCCTAGAGTAGATGCATATTACTATAAGGATTTTGAGCGCTTCTTTAATTTGAAGGAAAGGGATTTATCAAAAATAGTAGATGGCTATGTAGTTAACTTGAAAGAATTTGCATGCTATTATTTTGATAAACCGCTTTATGAATCTTTTCATATATTTAGAAGAAGGGCGTTCTTATTTTGCATGCTCAATCAATATTGTCTTAGTAGTGGTAAAAATAACGAGGGTCAATAAATTATAACCACTGTACTAGAACAAATTGAATCAGGGAGAAATCCAATGCCATTGATAGTTGGAGAGACCATGATTAGCCTAGATGAAATGAAAAGGGACCCAATAGCACCTCTTCGCGGCTCTCCAATTTTATTACAGGTAGAAAAATAATATTTTTAATTACAGAAATCAAAAAATATATTTTTGTATTGTAATAATAATTTATTTGCATTGCAATTTTTTACAGATGTGGCTAATGTAGAGGCTAGGATTAATTAGCCCTCTGGACGACATTGAAAATTATACTCCCACTTGCTTCGTGAGAAGGAAGAAGCGCATCCCTAAAATTGGGCGCCATGGGTGGAGAAAAGTCTTTGAATCACGTGATTTTACTATCAAGTGGGTCATCCCATGGTGGAAAATAAAAAGGATGGTTGGTGTTAGCAAGAAACCTTTCTGCCGTCTCCCAAGCTTGTCTCGTGTAACATATTATTATCCCTGCAGGGTAAAAAGACAATATGGCTTGCTTCAAAATATTCCTTCCGGAGATCTTCGTCCTCCCTATGAGTATCCCGTATCTCAAGAAGTAGATAGATTTGACACTTACTGGAGCGCTAGACCTTTATGGGAAGTAATTACCCAAAAGTTTCCCCTTTCTTTACCTAATGATGTAAAGAAGTGGTTGTTGAAGAAGTCTTCAATTGATCAAGGTAGAACCGATGTGAAGAATCGTCTAGGTGACAGGGTGACACCGGCCAAAGAATGCTTAGGTGCAAGAATTGAATTCAAAACACCTACAATGCGTAGGAAGAAGAATACTACTAAAGACAAAGGGAAAAGGAAAGCTAACACCACAGACAAACAGGTTTGGGTGGAGAAGAAGCATGGGGTGCTAGCTGAAGGGGAAACAATCTATTCTAAAATTGAATGTAGGTCCTCTAAAGGATGCCTACTAGCTAAACTAATGGATGAAGAGGAGGAAACAGAAAAGAATTGGAAAAGAGCAAAGAAGGAAAAGAAAGATTAAAAACATTGCTTAGCTTTAGATTTATTAGATTGTTAATTTTTATTTAAAGTTAATTTATTTCAGCCTTATTTAAATTCCATTAACAATGTAATTTTATTTTATTAATGAAATTTCAGCTTTCAATTAAAGCAATGAAAATCGAAAAAAAAATAATTTTCCAGAAATTTTTCGAGTACGGAAGTCGAAAATTTTCCGAAAAACACCGAAATTCGCCCAGATTTTATTACTGAATTGGCGCCATTGATTGCAGTTTGGCGCCAGCTATTGAGGTCTGGCGCCAGGCGCCAATACCATCGTCTGGCGCTAATGGCTTGTGGCTGGCGCCAGACTCTGTTCTGCGACGCCAATAGTTATCCGACTTCTAGTTGATTCTGGAACGCGGAGATGTCAAAAAAATAAAGTGGCCGCACCCGTAAAGAGTTGCCTACGTATCCTTTCCTAAGGAATCAGGCCGAACGTAGCTCTCTTGAGTGTCCTACTCAAGTAATTGTGGGTAGTATTTTTTAAGTTGGTCTAGATTGGTCATGTTTGAGAATTCATTGCCATCCATATCAGTTAATTTTACTGCACCACCTGACAGGATTGTTTTGACAATGTAGGGGCCAGACCAATTAGGTCTAAACTTTCCCCTTGGATCTAAAACATTTTTCCTTAGTGCTTTTAATACCAAATCTCCTACTTTGATATTTCTTGTTTTGACCTTCTTATTAAAATTTCTAGCCATACGAGTTTGATAGCACTGAGTGTGATGTAGAGCTTCTAGTCGTTTCTCGTCGAGTAGGATCAATTCTTCATATCGTGCCCTAGTCCATTTGACTTCATCAAGCTTACTCTCTAGCGCAATGCGTAGAGATGGTATTTCTTGTTCGACAGGTTGTACGACATCCATTCCATATACCAAAGAAAATGGTGTATTTCCTGTTGACGTACGGATTGACGTGCGATAACCCCACAGTGCAAAGTGGAGCTTGTCAGGCCAATCTTTATAATTTTCTGTCATTTTCTCGATGATAGTCTTTAAATTCTTATTGGCTGCCTCAACTGCTCCGTTTGCTTGAGGTCTATAAGGGGACGAATGATGATGTTGGATACCACATTTATGTAGCAATTCTTCACATTTGGCTAGAAAGTGAGTTCCATTGTCACTTATCATTTCATGTGGGACTCAATATCGACAAATGATATTTCTCTCGATAAAGAGTGCTACATGTTTTGCAGTGAGTTTAGTGTATGATTGCGCTTCAACCCACTTTGTAAAGTAATCAATTGCTACTAGAATAAATTTGTGGCCTCCTTTCCCTAGGGGAGTGATTTTTCCAATTATGTTAATCCCCCATGTAGAGAATGGCCATGGTGATGTGTAGGTGTAGAGCAAAAATGGAGGGACATGTTGTAAATTGGCATAAATTTGGAACTTAGGGCATCTTTTTACATATTGATGGCAATCCCTATTCATTGTAGTCCAATAATAACCTTCTCGCATTATTTTCTGGACTAACATTTTGCCATTTACATGAGTGTCGCAGATTCCTTCGTGAACTATTCTCATTACTCTTTGTGCATCCACCTTTCCTACACATAGGAGAGCTCGACCTTTAGGTACCCTTTTATGTAACTCGTTGTCTATGAGTACATATTGAGAAGCCAAAAGTCTCAATTCTCGTTTTGCTCTTTTGTCAGCATGAGGAGGGTATTCTCCATTGGTGACATAGTTGAGTATGTCTGTGTACCATGGTTCTTCTTCTTGTTCTTCGTCTTGGACTGAGTCGTCATCTTCTATAGCTTGTATATATGCTGGTTTGTGCCTTTTTTCGATAGTTAGAGGCATTTGCTCGATATCCGTGGGAATCCTAACCATTGAGGCTAATCTTGCCAAGGCATCAGTAAATTGGTTTTATTCTCTAGGTAGATATGTGTATTCTACCTTGTCTAACTGATCGGTAAGAGTTTCCAGATAAGTTTGGTAAGGGGCTAGGCTTTCGCTCCTTACTTTCCACCTTTTAGATATTTGATTGATAATCAAAGATGAGTCTCCAAATATCCTCAATTTCTTTACTCCCAATGTCAGGGTTGTTTCAAGGCCTACCACACATGCTTCATATTCAGCTGCGTTGTTGGTGACGTCGAAATCAAGCTTTATTGAGATTGGGACGTGTTCTTCTTTAGGTGATACTAGTAGCACTCCGACGCCACATCCCTTTTGGTTTGAGGCTCCGTCGAAGTACAAGGTCCAAGTATCATCTTCGGTGACCATCAAATCTTCATCTGGAAATTCATTGTCCTGTATTGGTGTCGAGTCTCCTATTGGAAAGTCTGCCAGAAAGTCTGACACCACAGATCCTTTAATAGTTTTTTGTGGCATAAACCGCACATCAAATTGGGCTAATTTGACTATCCATCTTGAAATACGTCCATTGAGTGTTGATTTCTCGAACAGATATTTGAGTGGATCCAATCGAGATACTACGAAAACGGTATGCACCAACATGTAATGTCTCAACTTCGTTGTGGCCCACACCAAAGCGAGGCACAATTTCTCGAGTGGTGTATAGCGTGTTTCGTATTCGAGCATCTTCTTGCTTAAGTAATAGATTGCATTCTCTTTGTTTTCTACCTCTTGTGCTAGCATGGCTCCAATTGTTTCTTTGTAACCGTCAAATATAACCTTAGAGGTATTCCGGGAAGTGCTGGCGCTAATACGGGAGGATTTGCGAGATAGGCTTTGATCCTGTCAAAGGCGTTTTGACACTCATCATCCCATATTAATGGTATATTCTTCTTAAGCTTCTTGAAGATTGGTTCACATATCGTTGTCAGTTTTGATATGAACCTACTTATGTATTGCAACCGGCCAATGAATCCTCAAATCTGTTTCTCGGTCTTGGGCGGTGGCATCGACATGATTGCTTTAATCTTGGTTGGATCTATCTCTATTCCTCTAGAGCTTATGACATATCCCAAGAGTTTTCCTGAGGTGACTTTAAAAGCACATTTTGATGGATTCAACCTCATATTATATTTTCTTAGCCTTTCGAAAAATTTCCTTAAGGCTACTTGATGGCCTGAACGGTCCTTTGATTTCACAATCATGTCGTTGACATATACTTCAACTTCTTTGTGCATCATGTCATGGAGTAAGGCAGTTGATGCACGTTGGTAAGTAGCACCTGCGTTTTTCAACCCAAATGGCATTACCGTGTAACAGTAAGTGCCCCACGGTGTGATAAAGGTTGTTTTCTCCATGTCTTCTTCTGCCATGAGAATCTGATTGTACCCTGCATATCCATCCATGAATGAGAGCAGCGCGTGATTTGTCGTGTTGTCTACCAGAATATCGATGTGTGGCAAAGGGAAGTCGTCCTTTGGACTTGCCTTATTTAGATCTCGATAGTCGACACACATTCTTACCCTTCCGTCTTTCTTTGGAACTGGGACGACGTTGGAAACCCATTCGGGGTATTTGGATACCTTGATGAAACCTGCAGTTATTTGTTTTTGAACTTCTTCTTTTATTTAAAGTGCTACGTCGGGTTTCATTTGACGCAACTTTTGTTTTATAGGTTTCATTCCTGGGATTAATGGTATAGTGTGTTGAGCTATTTCTCTGTTAATGCCTGGCATATCTTCATATGACCAAGAAAATACATCGATAAATTCTTTAAGCAAGTTAATTAAATCGGTTCTTTCTTATTTAATCAATGTTTGTCCGATTTTAACTTCTCTTTTATGAGTTGAATCATTCGAGATGTCAGCAGTTTCAGTCTCTTCAATTACTGGTGTTTTCTTTTCAAGTGTTTCCATTGCTTTAATAATTTCTTTATCTTTTTCATCGTTAGCTAAGCAATATTCGTCATCTTGGGTTAGGGAAGAACACGAGAAGTAAGGAGAATGAGAAATATTATTATACTCTGAGATCATTACATCAAAAAGTGATATGTCCTCAGGGACTGGATCACTAACTATCCTAGGAGAAGAAATAGGAAGGGGAGGCATTATTGTTAGAGACTTAGAAGATTCTAAAGGGAAAGACTCTGACTCCGACGACTCTTCGAACATCGGCCCTTGCTCTGTCGTGATTGATATCTTCCTTCCACTCGGAGTAGTCACCTTGATAGTCTTGCGCCACCCTTGCAATGATCCTTCAGCTGGAGTAATTAGCTTTGAGGGGTCGAAGTTTTCGCTTTGTAGGATCGTTTGAATGAGTGAGGAGTTATCTTCCTCACAAGTTGGCTCATTCTTTTCTCGCCCAAACAGTAATCCCATGACGTTAAAGTCAAAGCAAGGGGGTGCTTTCTCCTTATGGACGGGAGTTGGGATTTCGTCAGTGAAGTAGCAATCCAAGAAAATCTCGAATCCTGGTTGTCGTATGCCATTTACAACAAATGGTTCGGGAAATTCATAGCATGGATAGTCCTCTCCTTCTTTTATAAACTGCCCATTAAGCGTAAGAGGGTACTGATCCATTGGAATTGCTTTCTTTTGAATGCGAGCGTCCCTACGTGCTTTCAACTTGTCCTGGGCTCGCTTGAGATCTTTCTGAGTCGGTTCGAAACGAAGTCCGAAAGTATCTAATTTAGGGAGGCCAGGTAACTCCACCGATTTTGCTATCCCGTTCTTCTTTCCTAAGGTCATCCCAGGGAAGTGTCCTTGTTTCTTCAGCATGGTATTGATAATCATGTTAGAATGGGGGTCGTGTCAAAGAGATGTCCTTTCATCCTCTTGGATTAAGGAGATTAGATCATGGAGCCAAGGGCGTCCTAACAACATATTGAATGAGGCTTTGATGTCAACCACTTGAAAAGTAGTAGCATGTTCTATTGCTCATGTCGTCACATTTAGGGTTATTTTGCCAAGAGCTTGACGTCGAGTATTATCGTAAGCTCTTATTCCTTGTATGGACGGAGTTAAATCCTCATCCCTTATGCCGAGCATCCTCGCAGTCCTAAGTGGATATACATTAATAGCCGATCCATTGTCTACAAGAGTCATGGGAACATTCATCCTTTTGCAGACTACCGTGAGGTTTAGCGCCTTGTAGTGTTTGTCACCTTCTGGGGGTAAATCTTTATCAGAGAAGGTGATTAGATTAATCGGACTAGGGAGGTCACTTGTGAGGAAGTTAGCTAGTCCCTCAAGAGTGTTGTCAGAATCTATCTCGATTTTATCCAAGGCATTCATCACAGCCAACCTATGTTCTCGAGATGTTGCCAGGAGCTTCCATACATTCATCTCAACTTTTGTCTTCTTAAACTGTTTAACGATGTCATTGTCTTCGATGATAGGTATGGGAACTTGTTGTACAGTAGGCATAGGTTGTGTCGAAACGGGAGTTTGCATTCTCCCGGATCTTGTGAGGACGTCTATTGATGAATCTTCCTCAGCCCAAATGTTGTCTGTGGTGTATGATACATAAGGTGAAGGTCCTACTATGTCCTTTAGGTAGACATCTTCTTCATCACTATCCCATACTCCATTAACAGTTATGTCCTCTTCTTGTTGAACTTGGATTAATTCCTTTTTATCAATCATTTTCTGCACCAAATCCTTGAATTTGAAGCAGTTTTCTAGGGTGTGCCCCCTGACTGATGGTATTGATAGTAATATCTATCTGTCCTTTTTAATGATTCAAATGGTCTCGATTCGAGAGGTTTGACCTTGCCACTCTCGGAGAGCATTTCGAACATTTGTGCATACGGGATCCCAATTGGAGTATAAACTTTATTACTCTTCTTGGGTCTTTTGGTGACTTGTAAGGGAAAATACTTTGCCTCATAAGTCGTTTTCACTGGTGTGAATTCTCTTTTAGGTTCTTCCTTTAGACATGGAAGTTCATCATATTTCTTGTGAAGTTCGTTCACAATTTAGCTGAGGTTTCTCTCCACTTGTTAAAGAAAGCAGTGAAGCCTTCATTCTCCTTCTGTTTGAGGATTTCAAGTTCTCTATGGTGAGTTTTGACTTGAATGTTGCACTTGTACCTATCAACAAAAGCGTTTGCTATGGATTCCCAGGTAGAGGTCTTTTCTTTTTCAAGAGAAAAGAACCATTGTTGGCAAACGGTCTCGAGAGATAGTGATAACAGAGAAGGGAAGACTTTCTTATCGATACCCTTGATACTTATTATTGTTTCGAATGCTCTTAAATGGAAGTAAGGGTTGTCAATTGCCCTAAATTTTGGGATGTCGTTGGCATTGAACTTCTGCGGAAGAAGATCTTTATCCACCGAGACCCCTTGGGATGTGAGTTCTTGAAACTTGTAGTCGCTGGACAACTTTCTTAGGCTCTCTTGCATGAGGTCCATTTGTTGTTGCTTCACGGGATCATCGATCTTAAGTGCGAGAAGCTTCAGTGTCTCAGTTACAGTAGCCAGTTGGTTCTTGAGATCATTGACTTCTTCTTGAGTTGCCATTATAACTCTTGCTTTCCTCTTGCGGGCTATAGGTTTGTCGAAAAGTTGGACTTGTACGAAGAGGTTATCTTTGATTAATCGTCCTTCCTTTCTTGACCACGCGCTGTAAATTAAGCCAATTTGCGTTTTAATTACTTGACTCGAATCAACTTGACTTTCTGGTTATTATTTTTTAAAAAAAGGTATATGCATATTTTTGCATACTTTTTCCAACAATAATATACATATTTTTAGGGAACTTAGTATTATTATTTATTGGAGGATTAATATACGACTTACCCCCTTAAAAAAAATGACGAAAAAAAGGCGCGCACACAAGACTCTCTTAATCATGGTCAAGACATGTGTATTGGTGTGTGTATTGAGTGTAAGTGACATGTTAGGACTCTTGTGTAAGACCATGGGACTTAGTGCCTAAACTAGAGCATCATTGTCGGCAAAATTAACCGATTTAAACAGAAAACTGACTAATTAGACATTAGGTGATGACTCGACAAATAATCCGAACTGTCGGCCAAGCGACAGGACTGGCGTCGCAATATGGTGATTGGCGCCAGACGTTTTAGTTAATGTCTGGCGCTACACACTATACTGTGGCGCTACAGCCTAGACTTTGGCGCCAATATGGGAGCTTTGGTCTAGGACTGTTTTCGGTATTATTAGTCAACTGGGGTATGCCTAAAGTCGTACTAGGTCAATTCTGATTAAAAAAAAACTTTATTGACTCAAATTAATTAATTAATTAATTAATTAGGCAAAGTTCTTTAAGTCATTAATTTTAGTCTCAACACAAATCAACAAACGGTTAAGAGAAACATAGAATATATATGCACAACAAATAATGCACAATTAGTCAAGTAGGCACAATATGATGCAATGAGTTCGCAACCTAACCATGGCTCTAGTTTTCTAAAGTTCGGGATATGGTTTAGTCAAATAGGGTCCATGGTTAATTGTCCGGATGCACCGCACATAAGCCTAACCGTGAAGGGTTAGCGCGTGTGGATGGGACACCGCGAGTTTTTAGAAAAAACTCACTTCCATGGTTTGGTGAATTCAACATCTCAGATGTACCCTTTGTTGCCAGGAGCATTCAATCGGGTAGATAGAGCATGAATTCCCAGAGGGTTATGTCCATATGTAGAACACATATGGGTTTCAGAAACGTGAGAAAAAATTCAATTAGGAAGCAGGATCGAGCAAACAATACGAAAAACCGGTCGAAATTAGAACGCATATTTCTTGCTCGGTATTGGGGGAAATTGGGTTTTAGCTTTTAGCCAGCAAACAGAGACTGGTCAGCTTTTAGCTGTAGCGCCTGGCGCCAATACTGGCGTCTGGCGCTACGACTAAAATGTTGGCGCCAAGCTCTGGCCCCTGACGCTACTTCCCACATGCCTCAGCAGCTTTCTGTGCTCAATAAAATCATCCAGTTTCACGCGGTGTTATTTCAGTCCTAGTTGTGAAAGACATTTCTCAAATTTCCTACGTGTAAAATCCTATATTTTTGACTCATTACGGATGGTCTTTCCAATGAGAACCTTTTTATGCATATGACAATAATGTTAATCAAAATTACGCACATGAAATACTTAGAACTTTTCGAGTCTCATCCACTCATTCTAAATCATTGCCGAAACAAATTCAGGAATTAAAATAGAAATCCTCCCCAGTGGAGTCGCCAAAAACTGTAGGGAATAATTTCAAGCCTTTAAAATCCCACTAGCTCGAACCCCACTGTGATCATACACTAAAGTACAGTGGCGTCCAAAAGGGAAGAAGATAGAGCAAAAGAGTCGCCAACAAGTTTTTAAGGAACTTGTAAACCGTTCACGAGGTGAAGGTTACACCTCTTAACGATCCAAGAGATCGTCAACTCCATAAAGTCATGAACCAAAATAGGGTTCGGGGATGATGGTACAAATCCAACCTAAAAGAGATTGAACCTGCCATAATAGTAGGCCTCTACTTTATTCTGCTCGTATTCATGTGCGCTTTCTGACTAACATACAATCAATAGGATTAACCCTAAACCTGTTTATCTATGTTGGTTGAATTTAATGCACAAATAAATTTATTATTGGCGATCACTTGAATTATAATCACAATTAACCTAACAAGATTATTAATTATCTTATTAAGCATGATTGCAAGTACCAATTCCCTTTAACATGCATAAAAAGGTGATCAAGCAATAAAGAATAAAATATATCAAGCAACAAAATAAATAATCAACATCATTAATAACAATAATATCAATCATAATCATAATCATCATGATCATGATCATGTTAAAGCATAGAAAGATCCTAGGCATGATACTAACAAGATTAATAACAAACCCTAGCATGTCACTAAGCGATAAAAATCAAATCTTTAGCCCTAACATGATACTAACAATCATAAGTATTAGGAAGAATATAGGAAGCATTGTACTTTTAATCATACTTAATATTAAAGTTACCCTAGACATGATACTAGGAATCAAAATAACAATCTAAGCATGATATCTATATCATAATATCAATAAAAACATTAAAGTACTTACTTTGATGCCTCGTACCTCTTTCTAATAACAAAATACACACGTTAGTAACTTCAAGGCAACTTCGAATATGGCTAGGTGTTTCTAGATCTTGTGAATGCGGAATTTTGTATTAAAAAGCAAGAAAAAGAAGAATGAAAAGAATTCTAATGAATTAATGTTATATGAGAATTGATGAAAGAAAGATGAAGATGAATGAATGAGTGAATGGATTGATTGGGAATGAAGACTTGTGAATGGAGAGAGTTGATGAAGATTGATAATAATTGGTGAATGAAAACGGAGTTTTTAATATGATATTTATAGAGAAAATCAGCCAAAAAAGATAATTTAACAAAACAGAGTCTGAAGATCGTAAAACAACATTGGCGCCAGCCCTGGCTAGTTGGTGCCAACACCAGTAGGTAGCGCCAGGCGCCAAAGGCTAGCGTCTAGCGCCAAGCCTGGTTAAAGGCGCCAAGGCCTGGGGTTGGACGCCAAACTGGTTTTCAACGCGTTTTCAAAAATCTGATAAGTTTCCCGTACTGGAAGATAAAATAATATAATTCCATCGAAAATGCTATTTGATCTTGATTAAAACTCTGAAAAGTTCTAATTGAATTAGGAATGAAAAGAACCTTCTAGAATGTTCTAGAAGACTAAAACCATTCCTAATTGCATTAGGAATGATAAATCATATTAGGCCCTCCCCTAGATCATTGGGCCGTACATAAAGCTCAAACCGGACCCAGTTTAGTAAATTGGCCATAATTTCCTCAATATTCTTCGGAATTGGGCTTATAATATATCGTTGGAAAGGTCTTTGCAAGCCCCATCCAACTACACCACTATTGGACCCATATCATGGACCAACCAAACTAGATTTTCTGTTTTCTTAAAATAAAGTTTTCAAAAATAGGGAGAAGAGAAAAGAAATAAAACTTTCCACAACACTAGACCTTTCCACATTTTCGTTTCATTCGATTATGATTCGACGTGAAAGGCACTCATCACTGGGTTTGGTTTTGGGGAGACACAAATGGGTGTCTACACTAGCCTACTCAATTATGGTCTATACAGATCAGCCACTGAAGAGGTCGTTTACAACTTTGGAAGCCAGTGGTCAGAAGCTTAAGTGGGCCTTAGAGGTTAGGGGTTTTGATATCACATTCGAATCTAGAAAAGCGATCAAGGGGAAAGCCTTTGATGATTTTTTGGCTGAAATGACTAGGCCGGACTTGTAGGCGGCAGTAGATCAAATCTAGAAGGTCTATGAGGATGGAAGCACAACAGCGACCAGATGTAATGTTGGGATCATATGTCAGTCTCCCGAAGGGGATAAGTTTGAGTATGTAATGAGATTTCAATTCCAAGCCTCCAACAACGAGGCCGAGTACGAAGCCTTACTGGCTGGCCTTAGAATGTATAAGGTGGATGGGGCAACTAAAATTAATGTAAGTTCAGACTCCGATCTGATAGTCAGCCAAAAAATGGTGACTTTGAAGCCAGGGAGCCAACCATGATGAAGTATCTGCAGATTATTAAGGAAGAGGCCGAGGGCCTAGATTATTTTACTGTGCAGCATGTTGTAGGGAATATTTCAAGCATCCCACAATTGAGCCCCACTGTGATTATACACTTTAGCATGGTGGCGTCCAAAGGGAAGGAAGCTAGAGTAAAAGAGTAGCCAACAAGTTTTAAGAACTTGTAAACCGTTCACTGGGTGAAGGTTACACCCCTTAACGATCCAAGAGATCGTTAACTCCAATAGGTCTGGAACCATGACAAGTTCAGGAATGAAGGTACAAATCCAACCTAAAAGAGATTGAACTTGCCCTAATAATAGGCCTCTGCTTTATTCTTCTCGTATTCATGTGCGCTTTCTAACTAACATACAATCAATAAGTTTACCCTAAACCTGTTTAATCTATGTTGGTTGAGTATTAATGCCTAAACAAAACTATTATTGGCGATCACTGGAATTATAATCATATTATCCTAAATAAGATTTTTAATTATCTTATTAAGTGTGATTACAAGTACAAATTCCCTTTAAACATGCAAAAAAGGCGTGATCAAGAAATAACAATAATAATATATCAAACAACATAGTAATCATCAAAATAATCAAAATCATGATAAAGAATAATATTATTAGCAAGATCCTAGGCATGATACTAACAAAATTAACAACAAACCCTAGCATGCCACTAAACAATAAAGATCAATTAGCCCTAACATGACACAAACATGATATTAGAAAAGAAATAGGAAGCATTATAATAACATACATGATATTAGAAATTTTAGTTATTACCCTAAACATGATACTAGGAAGCAATATAACATCCTAACATGACACTAGGAATCAATAAAATAATCTAAGCATGATTTCTATATCAAAAGATCAATAAAGCAATTAAAGTACTTACTTCGATGCCTCGTACCTCTTTTTAATAACAAAATACACACGTTAGTAACTTCAAGGAAAAATATTAAAATAGTAAATCTAATCAAAGAATTGTAATAAGGTTTGGGACCAAACCCTCAGAAATTATCAACCTTTCATGTCTAGGGTGAAGGCAACCTCGAACCTGGTTAGGTGTGTCTAGAACTAATGAGTGAGAAATTTTGTAAGAGGGAAGGTTTAGAAAAAGAAGAGAGAGAGAAAGAAAGCTTCTAGCTTTTAGAGAGAGAGAGAGATGATGGTTGTGAATATTGATTGTGGATGAATAAAAACAGGAAATACGACCCCTATTTATAGAAAAAATAGCACGTAATTAAAGAAAATCATATTCGAAATAAAATACCTCATGTCGCCAACGACAGGAGTCAGCACTAGACAAGCTCGTCGCCATGCGACAACTGTCAGCGCCAGGCGACGACTCTGTCGTCTCGCGTTGATTCACAAGTACAACGCGCTTTCGTACACAGAATCACCTTTTAACCCGATTAACAGGTAATTTCGTGTCAAAGCATATTTATATCAAATTTGTGATAAGTAATGTATTTTATTCAAAATAAAACATCTTTAAAAATATAATTATCAATCCTAATCTTATTAGAATTAAAAAGAACCTTCTAGAAGATTAAAATCAACCCAAATTACTTTAGGAATTATAATTAATAGGCCCTCATCTATATTATTGGGACACATTTAAAATCTTGGGTGTAATTTAATTTAATTCATAACTTCTTCATAATTCATCGGAATTGGGATTATAATATATACAAAGACACCGACATAATGGTTCATAAATAGCAAGAAGCACCGACAAACTGGTTCACAATTCAGAAGCACTGATATACTGGTTCAAAAGCAGCAAAGCGCTAACGCACTGGCATAGCAAAAAGAAAAGTCCAGGCGAGCTTTAAAGGATCGACAGGTGTTGGTCTTCGGTGATACACTTCAGGGTATTGTCGCAACAAATGAGGATAGCTTCAGGCGAAGCAATCTTTGGTCATGTTCCTTGGCTTGCGGAAGATGGTCACAAAGCGCTAGAAGGTCGTTTCAGGCGAAGCAATCTTCGATGGGGCTCTCTAGCTTGCAAAAGTCTATCATGGTGGAATTGGAGGCAATTACAGGCGTAGTAGTCTTCAGGCGGTATTCTCTAGCTTGCGGAAGATCGTCAAAACAGCAGGATGGCGTTCCCTAGCTTGTGGAAGATTGTCACAACAGTAAGTGCAACACAAATCGGTTACCTTCAAAGACGTGTGCTCGACGGTGCAAGATACGCATTTCTTAACTCTTTTATCTGTTTTAATTAATGCTAGTTTGCAGGTATAGGAGTTACAAGAATGATTTAGGATCGCAGAACGTTTTGAATCATTCTCCGTCCCTATCGATACTTTGACTTATGTTTTCGAAACTTGCGTTTCTCCAAACTTAGTCAAAGTGGGGGCTTCTTTAGACACCCATTTGTGTCTCCCCAAAGCCAAACCCGGTGATGAGTACCTTTCACGTCGAATTATAATCGAATGAAGCGAAAGTGTGGAAAGTCTAGTGTTGCGGTTAGTTTTTAATACTTTTCTTTCTCTCTGTTTTTGAAAACCTATTTTATGAAAATAGCCAATCTAGTTTAGTTTGGTCCATATCAAGGGTCCAATAATGGTGTAGTTGGTTCAGGTTCGAAAAGAGCTTTCCAACGATATATTATAAGCCCAATTCCGATGAATAGTGAGGAAGTTATGGCCAAATTACTAAACTGGGCCCGGTTTGATTCTTATATGTGGCTAATGATCTAGAGGAGAGCCTATTATGATTTGTCATTCCTAATGCGATTAGGATTGATTATAGTCTTCTAGAATCTTCTAGAAGGTTCGTTTGAATCCTAATTTGATTAGCATTGATAAATTGACTTTTAAGAGTTTTAATTAGAATAAAAGAAGTGTTGTTAAGATAATTACAATTTTACCCTCTCGTACGCTTAAATTTTATCAAAAGATGAAACCGCATGGAAAAACTGATTGCAGCGCCGCATTACAAATTTGTCGCCTGGCGACAGACCTGGCGTCTGGCGACTGCCTATAGCCCTATCGTCTGGCGACAGGGGTGTGGTTGCCGACAGCGTCGTGTTTTATTCTTTTCGAAACTCTGATTCATTTTTTATCATATCCGGCTGATTTTCTCTATAAATAGCCACCTAAAATCTCCGTTTTTAATCACTAATTCTCATCAAGAAATTCTTGATTACTCTCTCTCTCTCTCTCTCTCTCTCTCTCTCTCTTTTCTAAACTAGTCTTCTCTCAAATACAAAATTCCGCATTCACAAGATCTAGACATACCTAGCCAAGTTCGAAGTTGCCTTCTCCCTAGACGTGAAAGGTTTAATTTTTGAAGGTTTGGTCCCAAATCTCTCTTTCAATTATTTAATTTTATTGTTGTTTTATATTTCCCTTGAAGTTACCAACGTGTGTATTTTGTTATTAGTTATGATATAGAAATCATGTTTAGCTTGTTATTTTGATTCCTAGTATCATGTTAGGATGTTTTCCCTAACTTGATGTTTTGAATGACAACAATGGTTCCTAGCTAGTATCATGTTTAGGGTAAAAGTTATAATATCAAATATGCTTATTATGATTTCTGTGATGCTTCCTATTTTCTTTCCTAATATCATGTTAGGACTATATATACTTGATCTTTGATCTTTAGTGACATGCTATGGTTTGTTATCAATCTTTTTAGTATCATGCCTAGGATCTTGCTATTATTATGCTTTATTTTTAACATGATTATTTTATTAATGATTATAATAATTGTTATTGTTATTATGTTGCTTGATATTTATTGTTATTGCTTGATCACACCTTTTATGCATGTTTAAAAGTAATTAGTACTTGTAATCACGCTTAATAAGATAATTAATAATCTTATTTAGGGTTAATATGATTATAATTCATGTGATCGCCAATAATAGTTTTGTTTGTGCATTAATATTCAACCAACAAAGATAAACAGGTTTAGGGTAAACCTATTGATTGCATGTTAGTTAGAAAGCGCACATGAATACGAAAAGAATAAAGTAGAGGCCTATTATTAGGGCAGGTCCAATCTCTTTTAGATTGGATTTGTACCTTCATCCCCGAACTTCCAGTTTTGGTTACAGGCCTGTTGGAGTTAACGATCTCCTGGATCGTTAAGTGGTGTAACCTTCACCCTGTGAACGGTTTACAAGTTCCTAAAACTTGTTGGCGACTCATTAAAACTTGTTGGCGACTCTTTTGCTCTAGCTTCCTTCCCTTTGGACGCCACCGTACTTTAGTGTATGATCACAGTGGGGTTCAAGTTTGGGGTAATGCTTGAAATATTCCCTACAAGGGCGATCTTCTTCATGGTACCTTCTCAAAACTTTAGCTTGAGTGTAATTGTTAAGTAGTTACCCATGTTTTTACTCATGGCCATTTACCATAAAATTAATTAGAGGTTCCGAACCTTTCAGAACATTGTCAAATACTAGAGAACTGTACACGACGTTAAGATCATTAATTACAAGAGCTAGGGATTTCAAAGAATGCATGCCAAATCCATAAATCTTGATTTACAACGGCTTCCAAAATGAGTGTAGCCTTCTTGGTATGGCCTTCATATTGTGTTTTCCAAGCCATGGGACTATTTTTCCACTCCCAATGTGTGACACATGCCATTAGCATGTTGTCCCATTGTGTTTTAATGATATTATAAATTATATAAAGGTTTTAGAAAAAAAATTGAGAATGGAAGTTTTTGGAGTGAGAAAATGGAGAGTGAAAGTTTTAGAGAGAGAACAACAATGGTTTGTAATATTAAAATTATTTTTAATTCACAAAAATGATTTTAGAATGTGGTGTAGGAATATTTACCTACATTAGATTGTAGGTACTAGTATTTATTTAGATTACTTATTTTTGTGCTTTTTGGGTCCTCGAATGGCAGTGTTATGGTGTTTTTCCATCTTGCATGGATGAACCAACTACCTTTGTTCATATTATGGCCCAAAAAAATTCACAAATACAAGTATATACATGAAGCAAGGAAAATGTAGGTCGTTTTCTACCCTTTCCTAGAGCCAAACTAAATTTGTAAATACTCAACCAACCTAACATGAGTATATGGTAAGTCAAGGGTCGAACCCAAAGGAATGAGTAGATGTAAGTTATAGCCTAGGTCAAGCTACTTCAAAGATTGTAGAAGGTTATGGTTGGTACCTAAGGTATCGAGAAAACTAGATAAATCGAGAAATTCAATATACTAAAAACTAGGGATATAGGTTCCACATGCAAGCTCAATGATTATGCTAATTGATGGATCACTCAATCAATTCAAACATTACAATTGCAATCGATGGAATCTAAAAGCTATCTCCTATAAACCAAACTAGGGTTCACTGTGAATGGCAATCAAGGAAAATCACAATCAAATTCAATCAATTGAAGCAATTCTCAAATCAAGGGTTCATTTCGTTGAAAATTGCAATGCAATCTAGATTAATCTTATAGGTTGATCACTCTTAGTCTAATTAATTACATGCACAACTATGTCAAACCATTTAATTGCAACAATTCAATCAATCTAGGATCATCAACTAGCAAAAATCATCAATCAAGCATGCTTCCCCTTCTCCCTAGCAACTAATCTACTCACTAATCATGGTGAAATTGAAAAACAAAACAAATTCAATCACAAACAGATTCATTTCAAATTTAATCAAGAAGAAATTCAATCACTCAACAAATTCTAAAGCAAAGAATAAAATTCAAATCAAACATTCAAGAATTAAAGGAAATTGCAATAAAAAGGTTAGTTCAAAGGAAAGAAATCTCACAAGTTTTCATTGAATTGAAGAAGAAATCTAAGATCAATTTGAAATCAAAGGTCAAATTCAAGTACAATCAAGTAATCCTAAGCTTCTCTCTCTACTGTCTCTCTATACTATTTCTGGAAAATAAGTGTCGAGTACAAAATAAGTCGTCCCCCCCCCCAAAAAAAAAAAGGAAAAGTCAAAAGCTATAAATAGAAAATCGAGCGAAGGCAAACGGGGGCCTTGGTACGTGCGCACCACCCAGGCCGCACGCGCGCACAGCGGCATCTGCGCGCACGCATAGTGAGGTTCGCGCCCGCGCCCCTGCTGTGGTGCTTGTGGCCTGCCTCCTTCGCTTGCTCGATCGATCTCCACGCTCTCGAGCATCCCTATCATTGGTGCACTCGAGGCGATGCCCGCAAGTAGGGCAACTCTTTTATCTTCCAAGCACTTGAAAACTTCGAGCCAAAGCATTGCTTCCAAGGTCCTTGTGCTTGTGGAGCTAGCTTGAATTGCATGTTTGGATTCCCAAACATAGCTCCATCAACCTCCTTGAATGCGCTCGATCTTCCTCCTTGGTAATCAAACCTCGGGAAACTCAACACACTTATAAAACACGACATAGAAGACTAAAAGTATAAAACTACAAAGAAAACCTAGCCTAAGAGTGCCATAAATGACACTTATCAATACATTTGCTTCGAAAGTTGTTGAAGAAAGCTTTCTAGACTAGGGATGGCAATAGATACGGACCCGATCCGCATCCGAGGATCCATATTCGTTTTTTACGAATATGGGTCTTCAAAATCTAGACTCAACGGATCCGAGTCGAATGATCCGGATCCCTTAAAATAAAACGGATCTGGGTACGGGTCTAAACATGATACCTTGACCCGAATTCGTTTACTCGTTTTTTTAATCAAAGTTTTTTTTTGACTAATTTCAAGCCAAGCCTTCATAAGAACCGCTTCAGTTTTTTACCAAAACTTTGTTCTTCCATTTTGATTGCCTCCTTCATGACCTCCTTCATTTTCTTCAAATTCTAGTTTGACGTCGCTGTTTGATGCATTCGATGTCTATGAGCAATCGAAACTCAAAAATGCTCCTTTACTTGTGACATTAAAAAAATGTTGAGATACGGGAAATGTCGAATCACCTTGAGAAATCTGAATAGTCTTCAAAGATGGGATAACACTTTGAAAATATGAATACTTAGGATTTTGTGGTGGTTGAAAAGAGAATTGAGTGAAAGTACTTGAATTTGAGACATTGACATTCTGTGAACCATGATTTTTTATTTTTTTTTTTGACAACATGAATTATAATTTAAAAATTGTTGAATGTGAATTTAAATAAAAATTGCTGAAAATTTGTATCAGAAAATGAGTTGAGATTAATTGGAAGGTTAGAATAGGAAGTTTGAAGATTCGAAATTTTTTGGGATTGCGATGAGTTTTGAGATTTTGTGGGTTTTTTTTGCTATTAGATTATCGAATATGCTTTGAACAAGATTTGAACCTATAACCTTTGATTCATACAAGCGATAATTTACCATCTCAACCAACTTTTTTATGTTTTAAATTTCACAAAATAATATATTTCCCTTTCATTTATTAAGTAAATTAGAGGTAATATATAATTCATTTATTTTTCATAAGACAAACAAAAAGATACATATGATGTAAAAAAAAAGTGACACTCGAGGCAACGCCCGAACCACCACACACACTAACTATACAAATAGTCAAACATAATAAATAAATTACAGAATTACACAAACTAGCAATCTGGATCATCGTCTGAGGTGCACACTAGTTGTATATTTAACTTATGATTGTTGAATTACAACGGTTATAATTTCTAAATGCATCTTGACCATTGATCAATGCATTGTGTGTCAAAACCTCCCATTCCCACGTCACTAGATAATAAATGAGGAAAGGAATCCAATGAAAGTTGGCAGTTGCCATTTAGCACTATATTTTAGTGTATCCAAACCAACACTTGAGAAACGATTATAATCTCAACTAGATTATTGGTTTAATTCTCCTTTGATTTCTCTCTCTACATTTTTTATTTTTACAACCTTTCTCCTAATAACCACCCCAAATTGTTAATGGCTAAGGATAATTAAAGGTGGGCAACGGGTCGTGCTGTGCCACAGTGGTGGGCGTGTTGTGCCGTGTCGTGCCTAAATTTAACACACTCCAGCCCACGGCACGGCCCATGTGCATGGCGGGTCGTGCCGTACCGAACTGCGGGCCAAACCGTGCCAATTTTTTATATATATAATAAATATAAATAAAAAAACGATATATATATTTTTTTTTAGTACAATTTAATTTTATATAAATGATGTTATTAATTTATGTTTATGTCAATATTAATATATTTTGTTTTGAACAACTTTATTTTAATCAAGGTTATATAAATTGTTTATCTAATTATGTTTAAGTTTATATAAATAATTTTATTAATTTAGCAAAAAAACAACAATACATATAATTAATAAAAAAAAAAAAAAAAAGTGTCGTGTCCGGCCGTGCCGGCGTGCCGACCCACGGGTTGGCCACTGTGCCTCGTGCCGTGCTAATTCCCAGATTTGTGTTCACGGCACGGCCCACGACCGCCATGCCGTGCTGGAATCGTGCCAACACGGCCCGTGCCCATCTTTAAGAATACTCTTAGATTCGTACTCCGTAATAATGTATTTTTATCAACATAAAAATTTTAAATGTTTTGCTGTACAAAATTAGAAATATTAATGTTTTAAGATACTAAGATGTATCTTAAAAAAAAAAAAAAAAAAAAATTAGGGATAGAAATAGTAGTATTACTATGAGACAATTATGTAGAGTAAGACAAATTTTGATACATGGTGTTATTGGTGGAAATAAAATGAAACGTAATAAAATGGCTTGGATAGGTTTCCTTGTACCAGTTAGTAATCATCACATTTCACACTCTGAAAACAAAGATTCTACAAGACTATAACAATAGTCACCACAGGTCTACAAGTATAAAAGTGTGTAAAAGAGTTTCTATACACGAAGTATACAAAAAGGGTTGTCATTTCACAGCTACAGCAAATCAGTAAGAGCTTTGTACAAGTGACTCTAGGCTTTTGACCTACTTCTAGTCTCCATGCGATTTAGCCACTTCTTTCTGTACCTCCAAGCGACTTGAATCGTTGTTGCAGCTTGGCATCTATAGTACGGGGATTCATACCTGAAAATAAGAAGGCGTTATGCTAAACTCATGCTAATAACCAAGGCAGCATTAATTCCTGACTTTCGTTGTGTGTGTGGATGGGGAGAAAGTAGGAAGCCTTAAGGAGCAGTAATTTCTAGAAATGAAACCAAACGATGAAAACACACAATGACAAACTCGAAAGGGAGGTCATCACACCAAATTCTTCTACTATTATAATTCTATGGCACACTAGACAACTCACCAAGATACCAACAGGCAAAATAGCATCAATCACAAGATAATAACTACACCAACCCTCTTCCTGCGAACTACTCGCATCACACTTAAAACAACAACTCTCAACAATCACATCCCACTTGAGCAAAATATCATCAATCACAAGATAACAACTACTATAAAGCTCTTATCCATGGTAATTTGCCTTTTCCAGCTAATTTTTGGGTCCCAAGAGATGGGGAATTGCCATAAAGTGTCCACACTCACTTCCGAGCTAGAATCCCATAATGGAAAAAAGAAAATTCTCTTCACAGCTCTAAATTGGAACTTTACCCATTCGAGATGAAGAAAAGCTGTGCCTAGCAAGAAGGTATAATAATAATTAAATTAACACCTGGGCAAACAGAAAGCTCGATCCTACAAACCTGAGAATTTGCTGCAAAGCAGTAGTTGGGATGTTTTAAATGTCAAGTGTTTACTGGAAGTATAAAATCTAAAAACTTTTCACTCAAACAGGTACCTATATAGAACACCCAAACCTGAGTCTTGGTAACACAGAAACCGATTTTGCAAGTAACATATTGTTCCAAAAAGGACCACTTTAGGTAGGGTAGTAGGGCCTTTGTGCTCAAAGACTAATACTTTCTCCTTTAATTTTCTTTTAGGGCGTGCTTTCTCTTCTCCTCAGCAATGAAACTGCATCTCCAATTTGTAAACAAAAATTTGGACATTGTCTTCATTGTCAACCTCACCTAATCACTAAACGGCATTATTATCCTCAAAAATTTATGATATTAATTTAGCATGTGAACATTTGGTCCCAGCTCTTTGTTATGCCCAAATTTCAAAAGGAGGTGGAGTCTTGCTGCATAATGTTTCTCGGGATGAATAGCAATGAAGCTCCTAAGAAAAGCTTCAGTCTCTTTGAACACAGTTAGTATGCCTTTACTGCACAAAGTTTATATACGAAGAATCTCTATCTTTGAGAGAATGAATCCACTGTTATTATGAGAAGAGATCTACAGTCTACTGAAGGAAACTTGCAAGTCCTAGATGATGAGAATGATTTTGGGTTGTCTATCCAATATTGATGATATTGGTGGTCGGACCTGTCAACAAGCTGGCTAGGGATCTTTATTAAGTATCTCTATCCTGCTGAACAGGAGTAGTTATCTTAAGTAACCTGGAAGAGGCTTATGTGCGATAACAAAAGCTAGTCCAAAGAGTTTATTAATCCAATGGCCTGTTCAAAACAACTGCTACTACTGACAGACTCTTGCAGTGCAATAACGTAGCTTGTGATTACACTTGTTCTCTTTGTGGGGCACTTATTTTTTTTTGGCAAAATCTTGTCATGCTGGTATTTGGCATCGGGTGTTATCTCTACCTAAATTTGCTAGACCAATTCAAAGTTTTTCTGAAGTTGCTATAGCAACCAAAGCCTGCAGAAAATAAATTGTTCTTTCTCAGATTGTTTTTTCTGAAACTATAAACTTTAGAGTGCTTTTTCAGATGGTGTGGTCTGGTGCTGAGTTTATTGGCTGCTGATTATAGTCTAGCTTTGATTTTTTCTTCATTTAGTATATGCCTTAGAGAAGCTTTTGTTCAGTTTTGACCTGAGCACATGTAAAGCTTCTTCCCCACCTTTATTCTACACAAGTGAGGGGGAGAGAATTTAAATAAAAATAATTTTGTTGTACAAAATACAGACATGTTATTCTAAAAAGAGCTCATGGACTTCAAGTTGACATGATAAGGGAATATATGCCTCAGAGCAATTATTTCGTACTTAATTAGCATTTCTCACATAAATATTTAAAACTAACATACCCAGGCATTGAACATATTTTGTAACAAAGCCAACTTTGCTAATTACGTACTCATCAAGAAAAAAGTATTGATGTAAACAAACCTTATAGCTCCCTGGATTCTTGGATTTCGCAAGATTCTTGGAAACAAACTTGTGACTTCTTCAAGATCCCGAACTCTGAGTATAAAAGCTTCAACATTTGTTAAACATCTTGCAGTCCTGTTGCTCCTTAACCACTGTCCATATATCCTACCTTTCTTGCCATCTAAAACAAAATTCAATTGACATACAGATTATCAGTAGGTTCAAAAAAGGAAAGAAAAAAAAAAAAAAAAAAAACTTATGGTGATTTTATCACCACATAGAGCAAGAGTTAAAATGTGAGACATTTGTAAATATTTCTTCAAGTGCATTGAGTACTAAAAGTCAAAAGCAATAAAGCCCGAGAACCAGAATAAATACAGTTCGGTAGCATTGAAATATGTTTAAAAGTAGGTGGAACAAAGTGAGTAACATTAGAAAAGAAAATGAGTAGTCACACACCAATTGATGTTGAAGATTATAGTGTAAAATACACAATACTCAAGACCTCCCCCTCCCCCCCCCCCCCCCAACAACCCCCTCCCCCCAGACACAACCAAAAAAAAAAGTCTCCACAAACTATTCTTCCTACTTATTGTGGACCTACCCTGCCAAGGAATATGAATGAAGTAGTGTATGTGCTTACTTGTTCTTACTTTTTTTAATAAGGGGAAAAAAAAAAAAAAAAAAAAAAAAAAAAAAAAACTAGTCCTACAAAGTGAGCCAAATTGGGGTAAGATTAGTCTTTCATTAACAACAATAAGGAATAAAGAAGTGCAAAAAAATTTCAAGTAACAACCCAAAACGAAAAAGTGGGAAGATATTTATGGAACAGAGGGAGTATGATGTATCGTTCCCATCGGTAAATACAACTTCATACCAGATTCGAAGTTTACAAACTAAGGATATCAAAAGAAAGGTAAGAAGATATTTCCACAATCGGGCAGGGGGAATTAAAGTAACTATGATGTCAGATATGGTAAGACAACATACTATACCAATCACCAACAAAAGAGTAAAGGTAGACCTCTATTATCTGAAGAATGCTCAAGGCACCACGTAAGAAGCTCTTCACCGCACACATCTCCTTCAGACAAGGGAACAACAATGCCATCCTCTCCAATGCTTTCCATTTTACCTCGTACAATGAATACCATCTTGTCTATAATACCTCCTTGATATAAAATTTTGCTGTCCTTGATGTATGTCTTTTGTTTAAGCCTCTCGTAAACAGCATCTAAAATAGGCTCCTTCTCATCCACCAATTTAAAAATTCGAACCTGCAGACAAATTTTTGATACAGTAGATTGTGTAAGATCTTGTTTTGTTCTACTTAAGTGAAGATAAATCAAGATTATGAATACTGATGTAAATTTCATTTGAGAAAAGGAACAAGATTTACTAATGAAATGATACTACATAAACTCTGGATATTACAAGATTTACTACTTAAGTGACAAATTGGGATAAACCTCAAAAAAATACTCACATACCAATATATTCCATGGCTGTACTGATAGACTTGGGAGTGTTTAAAATCTCTACTATTCCATACCATTACATTAGTGCCTAAACATTGCTCTAGGTCAAAGAAGATGCCAAAATTGTGTAGCCTTATTTTCACTATGACCTGGTTGCATACATAGTCCATGTAAGATATATATAGGCATAATCCTTTTGGTTATTTTTATCCTAATTTTTGCTAAATGTATTTGATTATTTCACCAAATAAGGATAAGAAGAAAAAATAAAATAAAAGAGGATGATTTTATAAAGGACCTAAACCCAAAATCCTAAGTTTTTTTGACCCACTTTGCATAAAATTTCAAAATGGCTGCAATTAGATATAAACAATAGTCATCTTACAGGTACAACATTAGAGAGGTTGTTATCGCTTATCTAACCCAGATCCACTTACGTGACTTATCCCTTCAACTAAATAATAAGTAAACAACAAACTACAGAGAATTTCATGTAGTCCACAGTAATCCAAAGTTGAAAACTTTCTTTACAAACAAGACATATGTGCTTCATTAGCACATCCAACATCAAACTAGGTTCTATACGTTACCTTGAAAGTTTGCAATTCTTAGATGCAAGTATTTACGTGAGGAAGTAATTATATAAAAGACATGTTAACACAAGTGTGTCTAGTTTTAGGACACTGTCCCTTACCTAGAGCAGTCGATTCAAGTAATCGGGTCGGGTTTGAGATGGGTCAATGTGGGTCGGGTCAACTAGGGTCAGGTGAATATCATTTCCTTTGCGGGTCGGGTTCGGTTGGGTTGATGTGGGTCGGGTCATATTGAATCATACATCCTATCGGGTTTGGGTTGAGATCAGATTGGGTTAATAACAGATCGGGTTGAATTTGGGTCAGATTAACAACAGGTCGGGTTAAATTCGGGTTTCATTAGGTTATAACGGGTTATAGTCATTCTCGGGTTCAAGTCATCTTAAAGTTGGGTTATGTCTGGTCGGGTCTCGAAAACCTAGGTTAACTCGTGTCTCGAGTTGGTTTTAGGTTGGTTCAAACACGTCAGGTCATGATCGGGTTCAATTTAAATAGAAATATTCTAACACTTTACTATTGAACTTCTCATGGTAACTCGTTGGCACAAGCACATATCGGACACAAATTGTCATTAAATTTATATAATATTATCTTATATTCTTATTTGCACAACAAACATCATATTCTTAGTCGGTAACTATATAACTATATATGAATAAGGTGGTCATGATAAATTTGAGGTGATTTGAAATCAGGTTAGGTCAATAACAGGTTAAGTGTGAGTTTGAGATGGGCCAGAAACATGTCGATTTGAATTTGGTCGGGTCAATAACAAGTCAAGTTGAATTTAGGTTAGGTTAGTTACACGTCGGATTAAATTCAGGGTTTAACGGGTTAAAATAGGTTTGGGGCAAACACAGTTCAAGTTAGGTTTGATTTAGGTTAATAATTTACAGGTTATATTCACGTTGGGTCATCTCTAAGTCGGATCATGATCGGGTTCGGGTCTCAAATACTCGGTTAACTCTGGTCTAGGGTGTGTTTCAGGTGGGGTCATATTAGATTCGGGTCATCATTTTCTCGGGTTTAAACAAGTTGGGTCATAATCGGGCACGTGTAAATTCTTCGGCTCGAGTCAGCTTTTGACAACTCTATCCCTACCTCCCCATGTCTTCTATACAAATTCCAAGTTTCCAACGGATATTTACGTGTACAATAACCTTAGTTTTAAAAGGCGCAAGACACACCAAGGCGCAAATGGTCCTTGCAGCCTAGGCGCAAGGCGCAAGGCAAAGGCGCACGCCTTTTGTAAGCAAGGCGCATGTATTTATATATTTATTTCAAATTATCTTTTACTTTAATTGTACTTAATGACAATTAAAAAGATTCATAATAAATTACATAATGATATACGTAAAACTAAGGTCGTCTAAATTTGAAAAAATGTCCATCATTCTTCAATTATAGCTTAAATCTTAGTTATTTACCTTGACCGTAAGTGACTGAGCCTCCCTAGCTAAAGCCAAATTCCCATGGAGCGAGGCGCGCTCGCGCGCTTCTTAGAAACCAAGACTATAACTCGTATCCTTGTGTGAGTAACATAGGGTCTAAAGAGCTAATAGTGCCTTATCATTTTCAAATCTTGCACATAAAAACTTGAAGTGTTGCTTTAGACAGTGAAGAATTTGGAGGAAATGGAGGGATTAGAAAAATTGTAATACATCCACTTCATAACCCTACTATTTCTCTCTTTTGTTTATGATTTACAACGCTTCGATCATGCACTCAAGAGCATGATGCATATCATGCACCCAAAAGATCACAATTCAAAGTTAAAGAATATTACGGAAGCAAGATGAGCAATTTGCACTCGCGTGTAGCACCTAAATTGCATGTGATTTGGATTACAAATACATGAGATCAATCAAAACTTTGAAGGTGGACCCTTCTTTACCCATCCCTTTAGTATGCTCCAGAGTTGCTAGACGAGAAGGTAAGTAATAAAAGATAAGAAGGGTTACGTATTTAGAAAATATGTTGATACCTCCGAATAATGCCCTGTCTCTCTCTCTCTATTCCCCTCCCTCCCTCCCCCCCCCCCTCCCCTCTCTCTCTTTCTCTCTCCATTTCTTTATAAGTTAAAGATGTAAAACAAAAGAATAGGGGTTACTTGAATAAACTTTCTTTCTCTCTCTCCATTTCTTTATAAGTTAACAAATGTAAACAAAAGAATAGGGTTATTTGAATGAACAAATGTATTAGTTTTTAAATAAATTGATATTACTCAATGAAGCACGGAAACTCTTAACTTTAGCCACGTATCGTTTCCAAAACGTTTCCGAAACCTCTTACGTTTCGAAACCCGTTTCGAAACGGCTCATGGAGTTTCCTTGTTTTGTGAAGCGTCTCGCATAATTTAATAGTTCGAAAACCTGTGGGAAACTTAATTAAGGATATAAATAAGCGTTTCCCCTTTAATGGAAAGCAATTAAACCCTTATATTCACAAATTACGAGCCGTCAACCAGCATAGTTATTTGAGTTGTTTCTATAATTGTCATTTCCATGCTTTGAAGATCCATGTTTGCTGCCATCACCGCCTAGCTAGAACAAAGTCGATCTAACTACCACCGAACGATTTCACTAATTTGATGTTTTTCTTGTATTTAATTTGGAAAAAAAGGAGTTCTTGCAATTTACAGAACGAGGTATCAGTTTGTTTTTATTTTTTTGCTAGTTTATTTGGTATTTTATTCTGATTAAATGTATTTATTTATGTATTTTTAATGTGTCCCCGTTTCCCATAATTTTAAAATTTCCGTTTCCCCGATTCCCCGTTTCACCGTCTCCGTTTCCGTTTTCCGTTTCCGTGCAACATAGATATTACTCATATAATGAATTTGGGTTACTTTTACGGACAAAATGGGGTACTTTTATGAATAAATTGGGTTTCTCACACGAATCAGCATGGTATAAAAATGCGGCCATTACGTTGTGAACTGATCGATTTGTAACATATTTTGAATTTACCGATCCGATATTTACCGTTTTAGCACGACATTTTTCAAAAGGCTGAGATTTTGGCCGATACAGCCGATACGAAATTAATCTTGTCCGCATGGAACGTTATTGACTTAAAATACAGTTAATTTCTAGAAGAATTACTCATTTTGTAGATAAAAAAAAAACAAGGAGAAACTCCATTGAAACTGATGAGTTTCTTAGATTAAAACCAAAGAGAGAGAGAGAGAGTAAATAGTAGGTCAGCTGTAACAAGGTATCACATGTAAGTTGAAGTAATGGGTTTGGTAGGCTGTATTTATTTATTTAATTAATATTTTATTTTATTATAGAGTAATATAAGTTGGTTGACAATAATGGGCCAATGGTCACTTGCTATGATAGGTGGCCTTTTATTTTTTAAATTGTTGTGAATGAATAAACAAAAAACAAACAATCTTAAGACTATTAGGAGTAATACGGACTTATGGTTTTGGTTTAAAGGTCATAAAGTACGGAGTATAATAATTTACTATAAAACCCGTATAAAATAAATTAAAATCCTAGATTATAACATTTGGATTAATAAATTTTAAATAAAATTCTACCGCCACAACCACGACCCGGTCCACGATCAACACATCAATACAGTTACCGTGATACCACAACCGTTCCCGCAATTGCAACTGAGACCACATTTTTATACTATGCGAATGTGTACAAATTATTTTTATAAATTAATGTGGCCACACCGTGTGATGGGCACCACACAAGATATACCATTATCTCAAACTGATTAGAATAAAATAAAATAAATAGATGCTCTTTGAAAAAAATAGTAGGAAAGTTGAGAAACATGAGAAATTCTACACTTCCTACCTTTATAAGATCTATTCCATCAACAGTAACATATCTTACCTTTTCAACAAACTTAAAGAGGTGGCGTCTTATTTCTCTTTGAACATCTTCCGGAAGATTTTCCATCAACATCTCCTCATTTACACCCCTAGTGGCAGCCCAATTGTAACGTTCTGCTTCTATGATTTTTCTGCAGTAAAGAAATCCTGAATTAGTTGACTGCAGGTAGCACAACCAACCTTTTATTGTGTGTCAGTACTAGCAATTTGATAATAATATCAGTGCATATATATCATCGACATTCTCCATATTTCTCCTTTCTTCTACACCATCCAAACATCTAGTAAAAATTATAAAATGTCCATAAGCTCGAAGTGATTGTAAATTTTTGACTTGTAAAAAGCAAGGTTGTTGGATCACATGCCAGGATGGACATACATGTTTAACATACAATACATTTTGTTTGTTTGTGTCAAGTACATCTTTTCCATGAAATATTTATTCCCGTTTTAGCATATTCGATCAAAATGTTTTTTTGGTTTCTCTATACAAAAAGATCGAAAGAGAGGAAATGGTGTTTAAAGAGATGCAACCAATCGTGACCATTGACTTAACAGGCAATTGCACAGCTACGAAAGCTGAACTTCAGTAGGCAACTAAGGTCTTGAAAATTTTCTTTGTATTTTCTTTTTCCCCTATAGGCGGATTGAATTGATTTGTATATATCTTTTTTTTTTTTTTTTTTTGACAAAATTTGTGTATATCTTGAGATTCAGTTTAGGTATTAGGGAATTTTTTCCTGAAATCCACTACTCGCATCTATAAATTCCTATAGTAGTAATTGTTACTTAGCCTCTTCCATCTACTAGTAATGATCATAAATACCGGTTTTAATTTTTTGTTGCATATTCATGAATCATGATAATTTATTTCAATTACAGGTAAAATTTATTGGGTGGATAAAAAATTGCATGACCAAAAAGAGAACTTAATTTATTGGATTGTGGATTCATTGTATATGACACTTGAAATTAGTATTATAAATGTTATATGCGTTTTATTGAAATAATTATGCCTTAAGTAAATCTTTATAAAAAAATAAATTGAAAAAAAAACCATTAAATTTTTTGCTATCTTGATAATATGAATAGTTCTTACTGGTTCACCTGTTAAGCTGTTAACTACCTAACAACCACCAAATTGACAGAAACTTCGTAAAATTAACAGTGTGGTGGTAACCCATAGAATAGACTATATCGAAAACTTACTTTTAACTGAATATTACCCATAAAAATACCCTATAATTTACTTTTAATCTTTGATAGCCAAGTACTCCATATGAAACATTCAGTTTCACCCTTTAATATTACCCATAAAACACCCTATAATACCTATGAGATAAAGACATTCGACATAAGCTCAAAAATCTTCTCCAGCAACCTAAGTAATGTAATTTTTTTTTGACAGTAGTCATATTGCGGAGAGATAGTACAAACCTTGACAAGCTTCTTCCACAAGAAAAGTTTACTCTTTTCTATCTCTTCAAAGTTCAAACGTCAAGTTATGAGTAAAGTAAGAATACCTTCTTAAGTTCTGAGGCAAACGGCGATGGCTCATCCACTGCTCAACATCACGCCTTCTTAGTGACATCTCCAACCTTCTGTAAGAAGAATTACATAAAAGGTAAACTAAAGTAAAATTGGAATCACCAGTCATGTTTTAAGCATCACTTGAAAGATAAATCTAGATCAAAGTAGCTATTACTGTCTTTTCTAAGCTCCAAAGGACCCCAATTCCCTAATGTTCTCATCATATTCATGGCTGTGGTTGAAATGTAAGTCGAGTGACAGTGTAGTATTGAGCTCAGCAATATTTCAGGGGACTGCATGAAATATGAGAAAGGAATCTAGGTCACAACAGAAATTACTATGCAACAACAGATATGTGCAACTCAATTTAATATAACTTTCCATAGGGATTGACCGGTTCAACAATAAGCATTGCTGCAGGAAAAAGTTTGCCAATTTGCATCATTATAAACAGTTGCATCCTAAGCATGTATAGACGTATATTACATGTCTATGACCATCTTACAACATTCAAAGGGCCAAACCGAAAACATCCATGTGCATAAACAAAATATATATATAGATATATATATATATATATATATATATATATATATATATATATATATATATATATATATATATCAAAAGAAAGAACAGTAGTAGGAGCCAAGGGAATATTGTAAGCTTACCTACGGCCAAGAGACTGTAAGAAGTTCTGCATATTTCCAATCAGTAAAGCGAAGAGTAGTAAACCAAGCCCAATAATAGCCATGGTAAAAAGAACCTCCCAAACAAAGTAGCTTGGTTCAAGATTCCCAGCCAGAGTACTGATTTGCTGCATAACCCCACATGCTAATCAATTTCAGCCTTTGATAATGTTGTGAGTGTTGACTTTCCAATAGCAGCATAATCATATTGTAGAGAATCAAGCTAACGAAAGTACAGTAGGAATCTGAGTTCATAACTCCATTCTCTTATTGTGCCAAAGTAATTATATAGAGCATATTAGAAACTCACAGAAAAAACTTTAAATAGAATGCGGAAGTACTTGTTAAAAACAAAAATACATAGTTCATTTGACATAAGCTTCAAAGTTATGCATTCCACAAAATGGAAAAAAACGTGTACCTAGCCCCCCTAGGTCAGTGGAACTTCTAACGAAACCTCCTACAACTAATAAACAGAGTTAGCCAGTTTGCAAAAAAATTTAAATCTAATTCCATTCAAAGGTATATGCATGCATGCATAACTGCCTTCATGACAAATATATGAGTGTATGTATGTATGAATGCATGCATGCATGCATGGTTATAGTATATATACACAGGTTGTATGTGTATACAGAATATCACTGAAGGAAGATATGACAATGAGAGAATTCAAACACGTAATCAAGCATGACACCTTTAGAGGTAATGTTGGCACTAGGCAAGAAGAAAAGAGCTAATAGACATAAGGTGACAAAAAAATTATGTGTTCACTAGCCTTCCACAACAAACGTTCATTGGTCTCTACAGAAATCATTACAGCATGCAAATATTACACACCAAACCATTAAACATACATCTTCGCATTTAGCTTAAGATGAGTAAAGATTATTCCCACCAATCAAGTTTAATTTATTTAGTTTCACTGGGGAAATAATAGCCTTTGTCATCTTTTGACAATACCTGGTGAGGGCATGAGAAAGAGAGAGAGTAGAGGAGAGGAGATGAATAATAATGGAGCATGAACATAAACAAACATGTCTTATGGCTAACAATTGATGCAACGATAGGATGATGGTGAAGATGTGCATCAAGGATTATTGGGACCAAACTAGTTGAGGACCAATCCACAGTTCACCGGCAGTTTGATACTAATCCAATTTATACCTTCAAGTTTTTAGCAGCAGAGATAATGCAAAAGAAAATTTAAAAATATAAAACAAAATAAATAAATAAATAACAATATATATATATACATATTAAATAAGAAAAAAAAAAAGGAACATCGGAATTCAGGATGCCTATAATGTTCATGGTTCCATTATTCTCATTAATAAATGAAAAAAAAGCAGTGAATCACACACTTTGTGAGAATTACATACCTGGAATCCCCAGAACAAGGAATATATATATCTGCTCACAACTTTGCGATATGTAAGGTTCACTGCTTTTGCATAGATCCCATAATCAAAAGAACCATCTGAGCTGACAAAACAATCAAGAGCATTTGTATTATTGGTCCAGTTAGGCCACTCTGAATTCCATGCATGCTGCTTTGGATTTGAATATCCACAATCAATGAACTTCATACATGATGAACTATTTCCAGTACGGTGACAAGCATCTCGCAGGCATTGATTCACTCTCTGTAACAAGGGAAGAAGAAAAGTAGTTGGAATTTGTCAATACTCAATACATTAACCAATTAATTAATCTATACCTAATGTACAAAAATTCAAACCCAAAATTATGTGCCATGCGCTCATGAATTCCCACGTGTTTCTTTATAATTTTGCGAAAAAAAAATTAAAGGGGTAAATGGGTAATGAAGATCATTAATAGATGTTCCAACTTTTTTTTTCCTCATAATTCATACTCTTCCCACTTCCCTTCCTTTTCTCCTTCTCTTACTATGTTATAGTCTTTCTCCATCTCTTCCTTCTATTAATATAAGTCAAGAATTGAGTGGTCACGAGAATAGTTAAACAAAAGCTATGATAACAGAAAATTGGTTTATCTCTATTTTCATAAACCAACTCTGCATGTGCATGTCACTTAGTGCCATTCACTACCAGTCTCAAGCTCAGATGAAGGAGGAGAAAAAGGATATAAAATAAACTTTCCAATTACTTTTCCAAGCTAGGTTGATCCTCCTGCTGATCTAGGTTACTAGAAAAGGACTCCCAGTAAGTTTTGAACATGCATAGCAACCCCTTAATCTCAGTAGAAAATGACAAGGATTCAAGCTTTTGGCTGTCAAATCAGCAAATTTGGGGATTGACTTTCTATTTCGAATACATTTACCTTCCAATTAGAATTTCAGATCTGATTTCAAGGGGTAAGCATACAAATCCTCTTCAGTTAATTCATTCTCTGCTTAATGTAGTGTTTGGAGTTTTATAGTTTCCTTGTGTTAGATTCAGTTGTTATCCGCAGTTTTCTTGGCAATCTTGTATCTTGCTAGAGGAGATCTATTGGTTGAGGTTGTTGGTTGTAGTTGCATGACCATTCCTCAAGGTTGGATGTTTCTTCGATATGCTCAGCTTTGGCAATAATTGGGATTTAAGGAAATGTCCAATCCCTGTTGAGCATGGGTTTGTCTGTATTAACTCCAAATCTAGGTGTTTAAAAGTTGGTGGTTTCTTGTGAAGAATAACTCACGTGTCATGGTTCTTCGAGGTCATGGTTCTGAAGTTAGAAGTGCCTCAGTTGGTACTAAGTACTTCAGGACGATAAATGATAAAAAAAGTGAAAAGTGGGAGCCAGTATTTACAAGGTCCTCTAGCTAAGCAATACTTATCAACATTTGTTTTAAAGGAGGACTGGTTCTGTGGTCAATGATTGAGTTCCCTTGATATTAATCGGATTAGTGAAAGAACGAACATACCCAGCTTAGGTTGGCAATGATGAATTAAATCATTGCTTTAAAAATTGTCTTTTTGAAGGAGACTCCTCAAATGAAATGTTTTAGGATTATTTCTCTAACGAAGTTGAGTCCCATCCTCAACCCAAGAGAGACCACAAGTACTAGTTCAAGAGGGTATTAAGTCACATTTATGTGACTCAAATTGTTTAAAGCCAAGAATCCCAAGTGATTAAACTTTCATAAGGTTCATGGAATTGCTCATTTTGTGAGCATCAAGTCTTGCCCACAAGGTTATCGCAATCAGACCATGGTGTTTGTTTCCTTTCATTACCTCCATTAATAGTCTCATCCCGTAGGTATACAAGGATTCCAGGTCAAATCTCCTACTCTCCAAGTTTTTACTCGCAACGTTTCACGTTTGCCAAGCATAATTTAAACCCTTAATTTTGCAAAAATTCATATTGTGAAAATATAAATTGAGACTAATATTACAAGATCTCATATGACTAGATTTTGCAACAGATAAATCAATAAAGCTGGTCAAATGATAAAATGTGAAAAGTGCAGTTTCCAAACATTGCAAGTAGATGAGAATGGAGGAAGTAGTTGTTGAGTGTTTGGAAAAGCAATGGTGGGGATAGTGTTTAGTGGTGGAGGTAGCTTCTATCAAATGCTAATATCATTAGCTTTTAAATGATAAAGTAGTAGCTAATATTCTTTCTACAATATAGGAACAAAAATATCTAACAGCACAACATCTAATTTACCAAACACTCATGCTTATATTATCTACCTTCTCAGCTAACATATCTTCTTGTTGACGGTTAACAATTATTCCCACAGCTAACACAACTACTACAACCACTTACAGCTACCCCTACAGCTATGTTTTGCAAACAGGGCCTAATATAACTCTAGCTTTGTATTAACTTTCCTCTATTATTCAAAGTACTTATCATGACTTCAAGAGCTTAGATAGGAGACATTCATTCAAAAAAAAACTAGAGAAGAGACACGCAATAAATGGTATAAAATTAAATATGCTAGGGCTAACAATCCTCACTAACCTGTAAACCGAAAAGATACCAACATGAGCCCACCACATGTCCAGATAAAACAAACGTGAGCAGATTAATCACAAAATTTTCCCATGCTGACTCAAATACGAAGCCAATGGGTGATTGTCCAACTAACAAAGGTAGAAACCTATACAATCTTGGTATATACTGAACAAGAATTGCAAAACGGAGGAGATTCTTGGCATAATTTGCACCAGATGAACCCAAGTATGTAGGCAATATAAACAATATTATAATCTGCAAGGAAGGTAAAACAATAAACTAGTCAAAACAAGACGTTGGAAAATCACCAAACAAAGAGCGAGTATCTCTAATTTGTGTACTTCCACATGAATTAAATGAAAATACAAGATATATTCCACGTGTTTGCATATACATGAACACATGTATATTAATACTCAGCGCCCTCTACTGATTCCTAATATACATGAACTATATATTAAATCTTTAGTACAGTAATCCCTATGTGATTTGGACATAGTCACATTATCTATCATTCTAGGAAACACAATCTTTATAATCGTGGATAACCTTCCAATAAATTATTGATTTTATTTTCTGCTTATGTGATGCAAAAGTCACTCTTTTAAAATAAATTCAGGAAAGCAGGTATAGAAGATTGTGTATAGCATGTGGATAATGTAAAAAATAATAATAATTTGGCAAATTGTCAAAAATTCACACTTTAACACAAGATAATACAAAGTACAAACAATCTATTTTTCCTAAAATGTAACTGTGCTAATGCATGGGATAAACGAGAAAGCTATATAGTTTCTCCATGTACATGTAGCAAATATATCAAACTTGCAAGGGAACAAATATTGGAAGTTAAAGGAATTTATAATTTATTTATTTTTCTTAAAAAACAAAAAAAAAAATTAGAACACAAAAATTGAAGATTAAGATGGTAAAATGTATTGGGAAAATGACATTCTTATTGTTATACAAGACGTATTTATGATTATCATCAAAGATAATATTGTTTAATAAAATTTATTAAATTGAACAGCAAATGAGAAGAAAAGAGATCATGGGATATTTGTAAAATTAATTAAAATAGATATATACATAAAATTAGAATAAAAATAAGGGATAAGAATTCATAGGTATGACACGTGGCATATTAACATGTAAAATTCTCTTTTTAAAAATATTATTCCCTCCATCTTATAATAACTAAACACGTTTGCCTATTCATATATTAACTTTCACTATAATTTCTTACTAAGCAGTTAATACAAATTTCATTGTGAAATACTGTTTTTGGATATTTTAATAAAGTTTTATAATAAACTTTTTTATAACTTTACTCATATTTAATTATATATATTGGTCAAACCAGAGCATTGGCATGTGTACTAAATTTAACTATGTCAATTATTTTGAGATAAAGGGAATAGTATAGATGTGGAAGTTCATTAACTTTTCAATTTTATCGTTAATAAGCTAGGAAGTCCAATTGCTAACCAATGCATCACTCAATACATAGTAGTATACTACACATATGGACAAAGGGAATGATATCCACTAAAATGTTCATTCGGTGCAGTCATTTACATGAAAATTATTGTCTCAATTTGTTTTCAATCTTCATATCAAAGTTTTCGATATTTTTATCCTAGACTTTAAGTTAAGAGGAACATATATAAAATTCGTTTATCAAGAAAACTTTAGGTAGGCAAATGATCATTCTTCACTACATGTTTTGCTCTCATCCTGTGTAATTTAGCTATTTCAAATTTCATAGTTAGAAAGAATGTGATTCCTTTCTCACACTTGCTCTTTAAAAAGCTTGCTAACAATTTGTAAATTTTGGATTCCTACTATATTAATGGCTTTTATTAAAAAAAAAAAAAAAAAAAAAAGGGGGCAGTGAGTCCAAGCAATAGAAGTAACCAACAGCAACATGCAACAAGATTCCTGTTACTTTAGTCAATGTAGGCAAGACAAGTTAATCATGCCTTTAGAATGGCATGGCTTACAGATAGCTTTGAAGCCGCTTGCATATGCTATACAATGACTCATGGAGTCATGAAGTGCTTGATGGGATCCAGAGTGACCAAAGCACCAAGGTCTTAGATCGTGCACAAGCATTTGATGCCTAAGCATGAGTTTCTAGGATGGATCATGCATCTGCATAGGAGATCGATGCAAGCTATTTAATATAGCTAACAATATGAATGAGTGATGCACTTATAATATGATGAGCTTAATAGAGTAAGCCCTAAATTAAAGGCCTTTTTAAGATCATATTAGGTCTAGATATGCACTGCAATCAACCGGATTGAACCACAACCTCAGGCTATTCGTGTCTATGGAAGAAGGAAGAGACAGCAAGGCAACATTGGGGGACAAGGTCTGTAACAGGGCAGCTAGGAGAATCAACAAAGAGAGTGAGGCCAAAAGTTATTAATGAAGCACTTTGGAGAGTGGTAGCTGATGTTCTGTTTTCTGAAGGCCACCATGGCAGAACAAGACAAGAGTCTTTACTATTAGGGTACATGGATATGGATGAATGCTTGGTAGAAAAAGAAGTAGCAATGAAACAGTAGTATGCAAGAGATTTGTGAGAATGGCTGTAGAGTAGAAGTAGCTTTAATCTTCCTGAAGAGTTATAGCCTTAAGCTATATTCCTTGTAACCGTTAGTTTCAAATAGCCATTAATCAAATATCCAAGCTTTCATCTACTTACATCCTAGTTCTAGAATATTAATCTCTGAAATTCCTAGTCTATAGCACGCACTTATACTATCAATGATCTTGATAGAGTAGGCCCTAAAATTAAGTGAGAAACACACACATTTCTGAAAAGAACAAGTTACACAATCACGTGTCATATAACTAGCCTTCTTCTTAACAAAGAGGCACATAATCATGTACCATGAGTCACATGACTGTGTAGTCTCCAACATCATTTTTTTTTTGGTGTTAGAGAGCCACAAGGGCGGGGGTGAGAATCGGGAGGATATAGAGAGGAAGATATTCTAGAGCTTTGCACATTATGATATCCTTTCACCGGTATTATTGGGGAAAAGAATGCTAGTAAATTACAAGGGTAAAGTTATTTTGGCATTACTGTGTCAACATCACTGCACACTAAATTTTACTTCCTCTACTCTTATGATATCCATTCAGAACAAATACTTCTTGTTCTTAAAATACAATGCAATAAGCACCGAAAAAAAAAAAAATACACAGCATGATTCCACAATGATTCTCCAGAAAATTAAATAAAATTAAAAAAAAGGACAGTATCCGTATAGTAAGCAATCCGTGTTACATATTTCTAGTACAAGGAAGACTAATTTCATTTTTTACTCAGCAAGGCCAAAGCACACTGCTTAGTTGTAATTAACCACATTAGCATGCAAGGAGAGGGGGGAGGGGGGGGGGGGAACCTTACTTGAGGAATGGGCAACGCGGCAAAAAAGTCAATAAAAAAATATCCAGTCACATAATGACGGGCAATTTTGCTTGGCTGATCAACTAAGACTCCAGTACCAACCACCATAGATTCAGGAGCAACATAAGCCAACCGAAACTGTCATTAAACTACAGCAAGTCAGAATTTCAATATGGGAAGATCAATAGATTAAACAATAAACAAAACACCCAGTAATGTAGCTAGAATTGATTTAAAAAATATATATTTATATAAAAAAAGGACACCAAGCCTATCACATTCTTTTAAGTAAACGCACCCCTTTTTCAAGTTATTTGTAATTATTATGGATTCTTCACAGTGATGGCGGAATCAAAGGCTTTGCTCCCTAAACAAAGTTCCAAGTCCCAATACTATGCTTTTCAAGTTGTGCTTTTCTTCAGCTTAATTGTTTGGACATTTCAACCATCATGATAGTGATCCTGTAAAGTTGTCAGTGGCAGAATTCTGGCTTGTGGATAATTTTGCTAATTGGAATTCATTAGGGTCATACTCACAAACATGAACACCTCCCAAAATTCATGTTGAAAATGCCACATGAGGAAACATATTCTTAAAGAATGATAAAATAATGATATGGAGAACACTCAATGCAATACATGTAGTTCCATTTTACTAAAAATATTAAAGTATAAACCATGGGCTACTATAGTAATATATTATCTACTAGCAAATAAAAAGGACATAGAAATTGTTGACTATTTATTGACTTATACTGAGCATGAACATGTTTTCACCAAGTCACATCCCATGATAAACAACCGCAAACAAAATATGTTGACAATTTTGCAAGAATCTATTATATGATAACCTAAAGCAGCAAATGTTGATGATTCACATTACAATAATCTTAATCATTTATGACTTCTTAAGTATGAGAAATTGAATTATTTACCTGAAGAATGATATGTAATATGTAAATGAAGTCTGTAAGACTTCTGAAAACTACCAATGTGGTTGACACAGCCTTTTCCATGACTATGCACTTTGAATCCTATAAAAGAGAAGAATTATACCAATTATAGAAGTGCAGCATTATCAAAATCCCAAAATAGGACGAATAAACTTTTCCTTAAGACACGGTCCAATATAACTGGTATGTTGAATCAGTTGAGGTTTTACATCTCCAATAAGAAAGTAGTGCAGCAAGGAAAAAATAAGAATAAAATCACATATTTGTGAGTTGAAGAGAAAGTAGCATGCATTATGGACAAATCCAGCCTACATAGATTAACTAGGAAATCCATAGCCATCTTAACCCACAATGAAGCTAAAACCGTCACATTATCCCATGGAAAATCAAACAGGACGGTAATATCCTATCATCTATGCCAAACCACCAAAAGATTGCTGTCAGTGCATTTTGATAAAGAAACTTATTTGCCCTACCAAAACCCACAATTTAGAATTGTAACTCTCCCTTGAAGACGAAACACAAGATAACCTCTCTTTAATATTCACTTTTAAATTAATATTGTGATATTGCTAGGAAAGCTTACTTAATTCTTAGGATAACTCCCCAAAACATTCACCAGAATCACCACATACACATACAAAAGCATTCTAGATAACAATCATGACATACTTTGAAAAGCTCACAGAAAAAGACAAGGAAAAAAAAAATAATACTCTGCATGCACAACTCCATAAGCTTCCTTCACCTCGCACAGTCCATCCCCCCTACCTTCCCTTATGCTACAGAATCCCTTGCTCAATCAAACCCTCTTGTTTCCATTAGTAACCTGAATTTTTTCTACTTTGTATAATCCCACCAAGCAACTTATCCTCATAAAAGCCAAAATCCCATGTTCTTCCAATTAAGAATAAGCACTTGCAAATTGTATATGCAATGAACATCCGCCACTCATCCCAACTGGCTGAGTGCTAATAGAGAATTTTGATTTCATTGGAGACATATCATTATCATAACAGCCATGTGAAACCTCATTCTGCTAGAGATGTAAAACAGGCACCTTACTCATTTTGTGCACACCTTGTTGTATGTAGCAGCCATGCTTGTGCATGAAATTGAAAGTATACACTTTGATAGACATGAGATATGGAGATGGAGAAAGGAGTTGAAAGAACAAAGGGTAAAGGAAGAGAGTTACCTTTAGTACCGCTAGCACAAAGAAAAACAATGGATCAATGAAAATCGAAACAAGGCAAGAGATGACAAAAAACTTGTTCCACTTCTGTATGATTCGGGCATGAGGATTCATGACTCCAGGGAGATATGAGTACAGAAAAGAACACAATCTCTTTGCCCATCCTTTGGCATCTCCATAGAGTGCATTATGAAACTGCAAATTAAAAAATATTAAAAAAATTAAAAAAAAAAAAAATAATAACTTACAGATTGAAAGAAAAATTGATAAAGAAGTCCTGATGTTTATAGGGAGATCATAAGCTAAATCATGCATATTTGCAAGTACAGTATAAATGATAACATAACTAACCAAAAAAAAAAAAAAAAAAAAAAAAGCTGGGAACTTTTCCTCAACCTATGAGAAATCACTACATTACATAAAGCTAAATGTAGACAAAGGAGGACGTGCAATTGAAGTGAAATTCAATGTCTAACAACACGCAGCCTTTCTTGTTTCGATTCCATTTCAGCAGGATGAAATCAGATATTTCACTTAATATGGAAAAATGTACTAGTAAAGGAATTTATGGAAAAAAAAATGGCTAAACTTCGCTTTTAATTTAATAGTGCAAATGAAAGACACGTCTGCATGCCTTTAAAATAAACTAGGAAGTAGCAAGGCTGTTCTAACAACATGTGCAAAAGAATATTGCCCCAAAAAAATTTACAGCAAGTAGATAAATAAATATTTACATACAAGCTTCCAGCTATCATTGTCAACATTAGCATCCTACTCATTAACTAAAAACCATGTCTACTCTTATTCATCTTAGGGAGATAAAATATGTTAACAGGCAGTTATAGAGCACTTAACTTACTACATATATTTGACAAACATGTACCAGTCACATTGTTAACAGCCAGTATATAAAGCACATAACTGATGAAGCAAGATGTCATATAGCACTAGTATTAAGATCTCAAAACTTATGCAACTATTTATTTTTATAGTAATCTGTAGAAATAAGAATTATACATTAATATCAACTAGAGAATACAAAATATGAAGACAAACTGCTCTCAAACAGAAACTACGGAAAAATACAAAACTAAGCCACTCATATAGGTAAGGCAATTGACAGATTGAATTTGAGACAGTCTGACAATTAGAACACTTACATGTCACATCTACACAAATAGAAAAAGCATATTGTCCACATATTGAAACTGGAGGAAAGAAATTGAAATTATTAACATCCACAATTAACATATCTACATGATGTACACAGTCAAACAAATTGGTAAATCACTGTTGCAGATATTTGGATAATAATGGACTAATCAAAATCGCTCCTTAGGGCACGCTTGGATTGAGAGAGATGTATTACTAAGGTAATAAAAGTCAAACTAAGCAAAATGAAAGTGAATATAAGGAAGGAAAAGATAGTGATTAAGGAAAATTATGTAGTGATGGACCATTTTGGGGTATGAAGTGCTCATTTTGGGGTAATAGTTACACTAGGAGGAGGGTGGGTAGCTATTACCCTCAATATTAAGTAATAATTCCTCCATCTCTCTATTTTCCTCTTGGCACAACCACTTTATTTTATTTGTAAACACATTGGCTCCTACAAGAACACCTCTAATTACTTATGTTTTTTTCAAGTTTGACTTTTATTAACTCCTTAATATATTACCCCCAATCCAAGCAAGGCCTTAAAGTATTTGCATTTCCACTAATTGTGAAGTAACAGAACAATGTTGCATAACAGATTAAAATTGCTAAGTACACCTCTGTTGTTACAATGGTAAGGATACATATATTTGACCCCCACCCCACTTTGAATAAGATCTTCTTTAAAGGTATTTGGATAACATTATCATTGATTTTGAAGCTACCTATATGGCTCCTAGGATATAGTAGCACCCCAACGAGCAACAATCAACCACTAGAACACTGAAGTAATGAAGAAAGGGAAAGAACCAAGATGAGAACAATGAAAATGGGTGCAATGAGCCCAAAAATAAGTAAAGCAAGAAGCAGATTAGATGCATAAAATATTCCATGTTCATCTAGAGCTAGAATAGTATCACAAAATAGAGAAGCCATTCAAAATGATGCATTTCGAGAATACATGAGAAATCACCTTTGTATCAAATATATCAGAAGTCCTCCTAAATTTTCCCTGCGGAAGCCTGTAATTGTAATATGAGGGACAAGTTGTACAGTAAGGGTCATTGCACATTCCCAGTTGACCAGATCTCAATAGATGTTCGTTTTTCTCAGGGTAACTATCATGAACCTGTTCATTCTTGATTATTCCATTATTCACAGGATACTTGTGATTCAACTGCAATTTTTTATCAGTAGATTCAGATTTGTCATCATAAGAATTTTCTGCCTTACTTCTAACATACAAAGGACCACTCATCTGTACAAATGAAGTTCTTTCACTTCTTAAAGGACCAGTATGTCCTAAAAAATTACTTTCCCGCCAAGACTCTGAAGAGCTCATACGAGCAGACATAGATGCACTTCGAGCCCGTGATGTAAAATTATAGAATGAAGAATCTTCTGGATCATCGGAAATTAGTCGAGGGTTAACAGACAACATTGACACCTCATCCCTTTCATTTTCATTAGCATCCATATCAATGCTCCCGAACCTGCCAAATTTTAACAAAGAACGGTGCCACATGTAAGTCATAGTCCCTCAATTACAATAGCAAGTACAGAAATTCACAATTCTACTAGAGTTGTAGAAAATTATAACTTGTTGGTGCTATGGCAGTTATTGTCCCTAAATGAACACCACCTTATTAGAAATTAAAATTGGGTGTGTGGCTGGGGGATAGACATAAAATCATATCATATATGAAGAAAGCATAGCCAGGTTGTCTCAGTGAAGACTATAGACTAACCAAAAATTGAGTACACAAGCAAATTAATCCAATGTTTTCTTTGAGAATTTTGTGACAGTTAACTTAGCCGTTTAAGAAAGATTTTTTTTAAACACATAAAAATAAGGAATAGAACCAAAACTGGTATGGTTATCTCCTAACAGTAAAGGATGTTGAGGTAGTTAAAAGCAGCTAGACACCTGGATCTATTCGGCCTCAGATCTCATCCAGGCCGCATTGTCACAGTGTCGCTGTGATATTGGTATCTGACTAATCTGAGTGACCCACCGCTTCTCTAATTGGGACAAACATGGGGCAGGAGTTGTTAAGCCAATATCAGTAAACATTATTCTGGCTATTGCCTACATGGCAACTCATCAGAAAATATCATTTCTAGTTTCGGACTAGGGCATCAGACCACATCTTTTAATTATGTGATGCCAATGTTCCACCTGTAAGCATAGTTGTGCACAGCTATGTGTGGCATTGTGGGAGTGAGTTTTCCAACCATTTTAGCTCACAAAGGTAGAGAAGTAATTCAGGGACATAATGTTTCCAGACTTTCAGTTCCAGACTCTAGGCAAGTCATTACATATGCATCAAGTCTATTATGGGTCGACTCAAATCAATTGCAGATTGGACTCCGGTCTTAGATTATTGGTATCAGTTTCTGATACTCATCAGGTCATAACCAACTCCTATGTCATAATTCGTAACCAGGTTGGGTGCAGGTCAATTACAGAAGTTTCACAGGTCGGGTCAAAAACTGACATCTCCATCACAAACGGAGTACCTTTGTGACACGGTGAAGACGTAAAAACTTACCTAAAAAAAGTTAATTACTCGTACCACTTTACAGTAATCATTATCATCACAAACTTATTATTAGAGCTGAGCAAAAATTAGGATACCCTGATCCGGAACATGTTAGGAACCGCAGGTTCCGAATCCGAAACCTGTACAAGAGGTTCCGGTTCCGAGTAGCAAAATAGGGAACCTATTGTAATAGGTTCCAGTTCATGTTCTCAATTTTTTGGAACCGGAACGTGTAGGGTACCTTGTAATCTAATAATAGTATCACTTAAATTCAAATTTTACACCAATTTTATACTATTTTTTTAATTAATAAATATCAAAATTACAATTATAAATATAAATATATGCATTACAAATTTTCAATAATTACTATTGGTTTGTTTTGTTTGCGAGTTATAAACATTATATTAGTAACCATCTAGTTTTTTACACAAAAATCTGCAAAAAAAAATATTAAATATATTACAAGACAGGGTACCCTAAATTGGAACCAAAACCTATAGGTTCCGGTTCCCAATTTCGAGGACATGTTCAACAGGTTTAGGTTTAGGTTTCGGTTCCGGTTCCCAAGCAACAGGTTCCGGTTCCGATTCCAAGAATTTTAACGGGTACCTTGTTATGCTTATTACTCACCAACAAGGTCTTGGTCTAATGGTTAAGATTGAGGGAATGTTTAAACTTTAAATCCCCACCCTCGTTTGTAATGGTCTCGTGGCTCATTCGCAATATTAAAAAAAAAAAAAAAATGAGGTGTCTATAATTTTGAAGCACAAAAGCCCAAGAATGGTCGGGAATCTGAAATTCCGCCGGAATTGGTGACATGGCAAGAAACTTACAACAGAAGCTAACATTCTTTAAATTTTATTAATCAGAGCCAAAAAAAAATAATAATAATACTCATAATAATAATAAAATAAGAAAAACAATTACGAAAATTTAGGGCGATATTAATAATTTGGATTTTTTAATGGAGACAAAATCAATACAATTACTGCAAATTGAAGAAGTCATCTGCAAGAAATAAGCAAATAAAAAAACAGAAACAACCACCAACAATAACGACAACCTAACTTCAGAAATCTTTAATTATTACATTCAACTAATTCTTCATAGCATAATTCTTCAGATTAATTAACAAAGGCAAATTCAAAAACACTACAAAAATTCAACTCAAAATTGACAACATAATGCAGAAATCAAACATTAAAGATGAAATTAAGAAAAATAAGAGGAATTCGAGTAGAAGACCTGGAGAATTCAGCTGTTATGAAATGAAATTGAGTAGCGTCTTCTGTAACACAGTATCAACTGTATTGTGAGTTTGGTGGGTATTAAGAGAAGAAAGGAGAAGGTAATTGATGTCTTAATTGAGAATTTTAAAAAAGAAAAAATAAAGTATGAGAGTGTGACAACTTTAATAGTTTAATAGACTGGGTTTGACTTAAGGCTGACTATTCTATGCGTCAATTTTAACTGCCGTGGTAATCCAAATGTTGTGGATGTAAAAGCATCATTATTGGTGAACACAAAAAAATGGTTCATGGGTCACTATCACCATTTCTCTCTCATCCATATCAACCCAACAAACCATTTACAATATTCACTCTTAACAATGAACACTAAACAATGGTTCATCATCAATACTCCCTACCCCACCTTATTTTATTTTTGTAAATATAATCTTTTTTGTTTCATAATTATAATTTATTAACCCGATGTCAATGTAATTAATTGACGTATTTAATATTTTAATCGTGATTACCAATTAAGAAATTATCGCATTTTTTTATCAGCTTTTTAAAAAACTAATTCTTGTGATTAATATTTTTTAAACAACAACGCAGCTAATTTTAATTAACAAAAAAAAAAGGTACAAATCGTGATTACAGTTCTACAACTATAATCTAGTACATTTTATTTAAAAAAAAAACAACTACACATCGTTTTGTAAGATGTCCTTAGGAATAACCATTTGTTGTAAACCTAGTTGCCTAAGTTTTCGTTGTTACCAAATTTATTTCATATATGTTCGACCAAGTCGTTTTTTAGCTGCAAATGAGTCTGTTGATCCTCAATCTCTGTTCTACGAGACAAGTATAAGCCGATATCCACAATACGATCAGTACGGTACTCGGTAGTGTCCTCATTAGCGTTGCCTCCAGCATTCATAAACTCATTGGTATTAACGTTATTTTGATACGTCTCTCGTTCATCTTCAACGATCATATTATGTATTATGATGCAGGCGAGCATGATATTGTGGAGTATGTCTGTATCCCACGCCAAAGACGGCTTTTTAATAATGGCAAAACGAGCTTGAAGGACCCCAAATGCGCGTTCAACGTCTTTCCTTGCAGCTTCCTGGTGTTTTGCGAATAAACGATCCTGACGAGTTTGTGGACTCGTAATGGATTTCACAAAAGAAGCCCATCTAGGGTAGATTCCATCAGTAAGATAATACCCATTCGTATAATGATGACCATTGACTACGAAGTTCACAGGAGGTGTTCGACCCTCTAAGATGTCTTCGAACACAGGGGATCGATGAAGCACATTAATATCGTTGCAGCTACCTGGCATCCCAAAGAACGAATGCCATATCCATAGATCTCTGTCCGCAACTGCCTCCAGTACGAGAGTTGCAACTCCTTCTCTTCCTTGATACTGCCCCTTCCATGCGTGTGGACAGTTCTTCCACTCCCAGTGCATACAATCAATGCTACCTATCATGCCAGGAAATCCACGTTCTTCCCCAATACGTAGCAATCTTCCCATATCTGCGATGTTTGGACGGCGTAGGTACTGATCACCGAACAGGTTGATGACACCTTCTGTAAACTTTTGGAGTGCCAATCGTGAAGTTGCCTCACTTATACGGACATACTCATCACAAGCGTCTGAAGCACACCCGTAAGCTAGTTGTCTAACGGCCGCAGTGCACTTTTGAAGTGGAGACAAACCAAGACGACCTGCCGCATCTCGCCTTTGTTGAAACCAGGGGTCATGTTGGGTCACTGCGTTGAGAAGGCGCTCAAACACATGTTTACGCATTCGAAACCGGCGTCGGAACAAGGAACTTGGATAAACTGGGACTTCCGCGAAATAGTCATTGTATAACCGTGCATGACCTTCTTCGCGTCCCCTATCCTTTCGGGGCTCAGTAGATTTGCGTCGGCGTTGCTGAGTGGCAGCTTGAATAATTGGTGGAATGTACTCATGCATTACGTGTTGTATCATAAGACACACTTCATTACGTTGTTGAACTCTAAGCTCCCTTCCCTCATCATTCGAGTTAGATGAAGATGAAGAGGAATCGGTTGAGCTTTCGTTTAAACTGTTTGAATTCATTTTGTACGTAAGAAATGTAAGATAGAGTGAGGTTTGCTAATAGTAACTGCAAACGTAAGAATTCATTTTGTTCCGAAGTATTACTATCATTTCGTCTTCCCACTGTTCTCGGTTTACTTTCTGTTCTAGACGAGATAGTTGCTCCCAGTTGATCCTATATTGCTCTAGCTCAATTTTCCGTTGTTTCCTTGCCTCCTTGCGCTCCTGTATTTCAAGTCTCTTCATTTCTGCTTCGTTTGACACATTCATCGAATCCCCAAGTAGCTGCAATCGGCTGTTGAATGTTTCTAATTCCTTAAATGCTTGACTTGATGGAGCTTTACCCTTCAATCTCGACTTAGCCTTTTTAATACCTTCAGCACGAGCTACTCTCTCATCACCGACACCCACGCTGGTTGGTGTGGTAGGTGAGGAATTGTCACCCTCATCCCGTGTCCTCTTCCCACTACTTCCGCTCCCTACAGACTCATCCGTCAGTGGAGTTGAATGTGGACGTCCCACCGAAGGCTTGAATGTTTGTTGGTCCAAGAAAGACCGGAATTTGTCCCACTTCCTTAATTGGATCCATTCCTCGTAGAAGGTGAATCGTCCGAATGAGTTCTCATGGATTTTGTGGGCCTCTTGGATAACATCATCTTCGTTATAGCCACTTCCCTTTCGCTTCCGGGCCTTATCATAGCTTCTGCACCACTTTAACACGGCTTCAGAGATTCGCATCCACCTTCCCTTCAAACTACTAATAGTTCGTAGGGATATTTCATCTGCATTCGATTCCCTGGCAGCATCGTATGCGTCCAAGACTCTCTTCCAAAATACACCCTTCTTTTGATTTGTGCCGGTAATTATGTCGGTGCTGGTGTTCATGTAGCTGGATATTTGGAGTGGTTGCTGTAACATTTGAGTGAAGTTTTGATGGGGAGAAGGAGTTTCATTTCCCTCACCATCATCCTCGCATTCTTCATTTGCCTCATCTTCTTCAGATAAGACATTGCTCGATTCCCAAATATTGGGATTCGGTTGTTGTGACGGAAAATAACAAGATGCAGCACCATATTCACCGTAACCCATTGGTATCATGGATGGATGTGGGAAATTTGAACTGCTTTGAGAAAAATTAAAATTTTGAGGGAAATTTGGTGGATTATTTGGGAAACTTGACTGGGGTATTTGAGGATAAACTCCAGAAAAATTATGGGGAATATTTGTGGGTGTTTGTGAAAAATTTGGGTGAATTGGAGGAAAATTGGCTTGATTCGGGATCATATTTTGACCCAAATTTTTTTTCTTCTTTCTATTTGTTTTGGGGTTGGTATTAGCATCCATAATTATAATTTATATTTGGAAAAAATAAAAATTTAATAATAATAATAATAATAACAATAATAATAAAATAATAATAACGATAATAATAATAATAATAACGATAATAATAATAATAATAATAACGATAATAATAATAATAATAATAATAATAATAACGATAATAATAAAAATAATAATAATAATAATAATAATAATAACGATAATAATAAAAATAATAGTAACGATAATAATAATATTAATGATAATAATTAAAAATAATAATAACAATAATAATATTAATATTGGTATAAATAATAATAATATTGGTAATTATAGAGGGGATTTTTGAAGAGAAAAATATAGTAGAAAAAAATGAATTTTCAAAGTTGAAAAAAGTATATCAATATGGGTGTCTATTTATAGAGGGGGAAAAAATAGAGTCGTTGGTAATTTTTTTTTTTTTTTGATTTGTATTTTGTAAAATATATCCGTTGTAAAATTACAACGGATATATTTAAAACAGTACACACGTGTCAAGCAGCGGCTGGGCCAAGTGGCGCGCTCCCAGCCGCTGATTTCTATTTTTTTCTGACCTTTAACAGCAAAACGACGTCGTTTTGCAACATGAAACAGCAAAACGACGTCGTTTTGCATGAATATCAGTCCAAAATATTGGTGGGGCCCACAGCGAATTAATTCATGCAAGTGCTTGCTCCTGCAATCGAACCCATGACCACTCAACATGAACAATTAAAGAGTTTGCCATTAAGCCACCACCTTATTTGTTCACTCATTGTGAACTATTAAAATGTTCACCCTTAAAGATGCTCTAACATTACTCTGTCATTAAAGACTCGTCCCCTCTACCTAGATTAGAGATAAGCTAAAATATGGTCTCTAAATTTTGTTATTAGTTACTTCATATATATCTGGTCCTTCGTCTTTCTTTTTTTTTTTTTTTTTTTGACAGAAGGTCCTTCGTCTTTCATATAAGGTAAATTGGTCTATCTATTACTCTTGTCTCGCCATCTTTAGTGGAGGGACTTTTGAGTCAGTAATATTTAGGGAAGTCTGCTTTTTAGCGTCGAGTCAGAAAGTTTAGGGAGTGGGAGTGATGACTAAGCGAAGTTTAGGGACTAAGAGTGATGACTAAGAAAAACTTTAGGGACTTTAAAATTAATGTTGAAGAATTTTTGTACAACCAAAGTAAAATTAAGCTGCTACTCTTTGTACTCTTTGGATGGATAATTTGTTAGCATTATCCATTTAAATAAGAAAAATGAATTTAAATATAAATAAAAAAAATGCTTATATCTTTCAAAAAAAAAAAAACTTATTATGTATATTTTCAGTGAATTTGATATAATTTTTAAAAATATCTTAATTAATCTCTTATAAATTGATATAATTAATTTTTTTTGAAAATAAAATGTCTTTGCCTAATTATTAATCCCTAATATCAACATGGTCCAAATGTCCAATCATTATGGAATTCATTAAAATATGGACAAGTCCCTAAACTTCCCTTGCAATGATGAGCTCGGACACATAAGCGTAATTGGTCCCTAAACTTACAATAGTATAATAAATTGTGCCAGCTAGTCATCTTGTTAGTTCCTAAACTTTCATTGTTTAGTAAAGTGAATGTCAACTCAACATCATAAGGTCCATCAACTTTCTTTAAAATATTACTCCCTCTATTTTTAAATACTTGCTTCATTTCTATTTTTTACACTATTTATTCGTCCTACTTTGACTAATGTTTGTGATTTATACATAAGAAAAAATATAATCTTGTGGATACTTGTTGGAATCATCTCAATTAATAGATTATTAAAATTCAATTGTTAGAATTTATACTTATTGGTAATTAAAGATATTATTGATCAAAGATTAGCATCGGCATTCGTGCCCAAGAGAAATGGAGCAATATTTAAAAACGAAGGGAGTATTTTATATTTTGCCACATGAAAATTTTTAGGTACTGCCGCATGTATCTTGCTTGGTATAGACAAAAAAACGCGAAAAGAATATTTACTACCTTCGTTAAATGTTATGTGCAACTTTGGAGGGAGTTAACGGAAAGTAATTAAAGAAAGGGAAGAGAGAAAATGGGACCACCCTACTTAAATAAGGTGGGGAAAACTGATTTTATTTGGAGGGAAAGAGAAAATGGGACCACCCCACTGATTTTTAAGTAAGGGTATATCGGTCTTTTAAAGTTTTTTTGTTTTCTAAAATAGGAAAGAAAATGAAAAGTTGCACATGACCTTGATTATCTGTTTTTTGCAAAAGTTGCACATAACATTTGACGGAGGTAGTAACTATTTTATAAAGAACATCCATGATATATATATATATATGTATGTATATATATATATATGTATGTTTATATATATATATGTATATATATATGTATATGTATATATATATATATATATATATATATATATATATATATATATATATATATATATATATAAAGAACATCTATAATATTAATAATGAACATGATAATATTATGTACTCCCTCCGTCATATAATACTTGACACAGTTTTCATTTTTGTCCGTCCGATAATACTTGACACAGTAGGGTCATAATGTCGTATTTCAAGTTCACAATAATATTAAACGTTATACAAGTTTTAATAAAGGTTACTATGTTATAAGTAAGGTTACTATGTTAAAAATAAGGATCACTATATTCAATATAATGTTTGTTGCGTGTGTGTAAACCTCGACTCCACAATAATATTATTGTGCACCAGGTCCACGCAAGTCTTTTTGTAGAAAAATAATTACTAACAATAAATCATATTAGTGCATGTTTATTGATACGCTAATTTAGATACATGTATGTAATCCCCCATAATTTTAGAATAAATTATTATATATTCCTCTATTATTTAAATAAATATTTTACTTTTTTTTCATTAAATAAATTAGTTTATGCAAAATTTATTTGAACTATGTTAAATTAATAAGCATTAATCTAATTTAAATTCTTTTTCTATGCACCAACATATTGTATCAATGGTATTAGTAGCCCAAATGTAAATAAATAGAGCTTAAATATATAAAGAGAAAGGGGGTTTTGGTTGATAAATTTGTGTTTTCCCAAAATGCCCTTCTCAATTTCCTAATTTACTTTTATTTTAAGAAATTAACTTTCCACTAAAAAAAAAAAACAATCCATTAAAAAAAAAATCTTAACAGCATATTATTTTTACGTTTTTTTTACAAAAAAATTCACAATATATTGTTTTTTTTCTTTATGATAGCTATAGTAAATGGATAATTATAATAGTCATTTAAAAAAAAAAGGAAAACAGTTAAATAGCTTAAATTATCTAAAGATTTTTTTGTTAAAAAGAATTTAAAATAATAAAACCACACAGTAAAACACGTTCCAGTTGCCAGTTGGTCACTTACAAAAAAATATTCGAATTTTTAAAAAAAATTGATCCTGTAAGGTTATGTTCGGCAAAATATACCTGTGAAGTTAGTTGTAGCTGTGGAGATAGCTGTGAGCTGTGTATGTAGCTGTTAGCTATCAACAAGTTGTTAGCTGTGAAGATAAATAATTTAGATATGAGGGTTCGATAAAGTAGCGGTTGACTAGCTATTACATATAAAAATCAACATTTTATTTTTAAAACTATAGATTAAATTTTCAACAGCTACCTCAAAAGCTACCTCTTATTTCAAAAGCTAATCTTTCTAACTTTTCATAAAAGCTACCTGTAGACACCCATTTGTGTCTCCCCAAAACCAAACTCAGTGATGAGTACCTTTCACGTCGAATCATAATCGAATGAAGTATGTAACACCCCCAAAATTCGAGTCTTTAAAAACAATAAGAGTAACCTTTAACTTTCAAAAACCCAACCATCGAACTCTGGAAGTGTTATTGCTACACTTATTTTCCGTAGAAAATAAGTGCAAAGCAAAAATAACATAATATTTAAAATAACTAAGTGGTCTAAGTTGTGGCAAAATAAAATAGTCATTACATCAAAACTGCAATTATTTGAAACCAATAATTGAGAGGAAATAATTAAATTCGGGGATATACTAAATTTTCTTAGTTACGTGATTATTAGAACGTCTCCTCACACGTAACCGAGTACCCTTTTTACCAACCTGCAAAATAAATCAGAAACAAGAAAAGAGAGAAAACTCCCAAAAATCAGATAAACTGAGTAATTCCAACTCCATCTCGTAAAATAAATAAATTTTATTTCAAAACAGTTTATACATAATATAGTCTCATAAATATTTTAATACTCAACAAGTTCAAATAGTCACATAACATATTATTACTTTATTTAAGAAAGGGAAAGAGAACGCCAGTAAGCCGGGACTAATCCATGTCACCACCTACTTTACAGAGGGTCGCGCGTAACCCCTATTGGCCATAAAATAAAATAGAATGTCCCTAGTGTGCACACCCCTCACTAATACCCAGTGATTAGGAGGAAAACTAACAACAATATACAATAAATTAAACCAACTAGTAGCAACCATCACTACTAGTGGGCAACCTGTTCTTCACCCTTTCGGGTTTCATTTCCCTTCTTAATTAAATTTCACTGTACATTTTATTCGATTATATCATCCAATTACACTGTACACAAGTATTGCACAAATCAATTTAATTTCAAGTAGCAACACTTCAATTTCAGTATTATTAGACCATAGTCATCCTACATGACATATAGACCATCAATCACGTATAATCAATCATCCAATACCCAAGATTATATTTTAAAAAAACTCATACGATAACAAACAATCATATTTTTTTTTTCGAAATTACATATACTAGTACACAAAATAGAAAACTCATATATAATATATGATTCCATAATATCATACGATAACACACTCATCACATATAATTTCAAAATAATTTCCTAACGGGATTCTAAAGATGATGGACACTGAAAATTACCTTGATCGTGCGTAAAACTCAAGGTAATTAACCCCTGGAACGGTCACCTAGTAGCCTCCATCTACAAATAAACGATTCTAAGTTAGATAATTATACGACTATATATATAAAAAATTGAGGGTGTGATTAATTTATCACAATCCATAATCTAGTCACCCCAAAAACAAAATATAAACAACTAATTATAGAGTTAGATGGATAGTATTATATCATCATCATCTCCACCATTAGACTACAGAGTACATCATCACCATCACCATCACCATCATCATCATCATCACCGACATTATCATCATCACCAATATCCCCAAGATTCCACTAAAACCCAAATACCAAATTCCACTGAAGCCATACAAAATCGTTTTTTTTTTCTTATTTAAATTTTAGAAATCAATAAGCACAAAAATCCAATAGACCAAATACATACTGAAACCGAAACAATGGAGTGACGAGTTGCGGTGACTTCCGAACTCGTCAAAATATTTATTATTAAATTTTTTTTTAGAAGAGATAGTTTATCTGAGAAAAGATTGAAAGTACGGTATTGAAATTTGAGGTTAAGGGGGCTTTATATAATTTGAGTTGTTTAGCACTCTAGAAATTTCACAAGATAAGGGTCAAACTTATCTTGAGTTTGTTATATAAACTCAGTAAACAGATTTTCAAAATTCCTTTTTATCAGCTTCCGAACCAATCTCTGTATGTTATCCAAAATCAGTTTATTTTTTTTATTATTTTATCAAATCCGAAAATAATAATAATAATAATAATAATAATAATAATAATTTTTACAATTTAAAAAATAATAATAATTAGTTTTAAAGTTTATTTATTTATTTTTGAAAAGAAATCGTTGACTAAAAATACTCCAAAATTTGGGGTATTACAAAGTGAAAGTGTGGAAAGTTTAGTGTTGCGGATAGTTTTAATTTCTTTTCTCTTCTCTCTGTTTTTGAAAACTTATTTTAAGATAACAGTCAATCCAGTTTGGTTGGTCCATGATATGGGTCCAATATTAGTGTAGTTGTATTGGGCTTGAAAAGAGCTTTCCAACGATATATTGTAATATTGAGGAAGTTATGGCCAATTTACTGAACTGGGCCTGGTTTGAGCCTTATATGCGGCCCAATGATCTAGAGGAAGGCCTAATATAGATTTATAATTCGTAATGCAATTAGGAATGGTTTTAGTCTTCTAGATTCTTCTAGAAAGTTCTTTTCATTCTTAATTCAATTAGCATTGATAAATTGACTTTTGTTGACTTTTTAGAGTTTTTAATCAGAATAAAAGAACGTTTTTGAGGAAAATACGATTTTATCCTCCTGTAAGACAATTTCTATCTGATTTTGAGAAAACCCGTGAATTTTTTAGTCAGCGCCAAACACCAGCTGTAGCGCCTGACGCTACGCTTGGCGCCTGGCGCTAGCTTTAGCGTTTGACGCTAAAGTCAGCGTTTGGCGCTAACTTGGTCTTTTGCGTCAGAATTCTGTTTTTGATGTTTTATCTTTTTGGTTGATTTTCTCTATAAATAACGTGTTAAAAACTCTGTTTTCATTCACCAACTCTCATCAAGATTTTCTTGATTACTCTCTCTCTCTCTCTTTTCTAAACTATCCTTCTCTCAAATATAAAAATTCCGCATTCGCAAGATCTAGATACACCTAGCCATATTCGAAGTTGCCTTCGCCCTAGACGTGAAAGGTTTGATAATTCTGTGGGTTTGGTCCCAAATCTCTCTTTCAATTATTTAATTTAATTGTTTGTTTATTATTTTCCTTGAAGTTACTAACGTGTGTATTTTGTTATTAGAAAGAGGTACGAGGCATCAAAGTAAGTATTTTAATGGTTTTTATTGATGTTATTATATAGAAATCATGCTTAGATTGTTATTTTGATTCCTTGTATCATGTCTAGGGTAACTTTAATATTAAGTAAGATTAAAAGTATGACGCTTCCTATGTTCTTCCTAATATTTATGATTGTTAGTATCATGTTAGGGTTAAAGCTTTGATCTTTATTGTTTAGTGACATGCTAGGGTTTGTTATTAATCTTGTTAGTATCATGCCTAGGATCTTGCTATTATTATTATGCTTTAACATGAACATGATTTATTATGATTATAATTATTATTATTGTTATGATTTATGATTATTATGTTGCTTGATATATATTTATTGTTATTGCTTGATCACACCTTTTATGCATGTTTAAAGGGAATTTGTACTTGTAATCACGCTTAATAAGATAATTAATAATCTTATTTAGTGTTAATTATGATTATAATTCAAGTGATCGCCAATAATAGTTTTATTTGTGCATTAAATTCAACCAACATATATAAACAGGTTTAGGGTTAAACCTATTGATTATATGTTAGTCAGAAAGCACACATGAACACGATCAGAATAAAGTAGAGGCGTATTATTAGGGCAGGTTCAATCTCTTTTAGGTTGGATTTGTACCTTCATCCCCGAATCCTATTTGGTTCAAGACCTTATGGAGTTGATGATCTCTTGGATCGTTAAGGGTGTAACCTTCACCTCGTGAGCGGTTTACAAGTTCCTAAAAAACTTGTTGGCGACTCTTTTGCTCTATCTTTTTACCCTTTGGACGCCACCATGCTTTAGTGTATGATCACAATGGGGTTCATGCTAGGGGTTAATGCTTGAAATATTCCCTACACGTAGGAAATTTGAGAAATATCTTTCACAACTAGGACCGAAATAACACTGCGCGAAACTGGAAAATTTTATCGAGCACAGAAAGCTGCTGAGGCATGTAGGAATTAGTGTCAGCGACCAGAGTATTAGCGTCAGACTTTTAACTGTAGCGCCAGACGATAGTTCTGTCGCCAGGCGCTACAGCTAAAACCTAGCGCCAATCTCTGTTTGCTAGCGCCAAATTCTTCCAATACCGAGCCAGAAATATGCGTTCTAATTTCGACCAGTTTTTCGCATTGTTTGCTCGATCTTACTTCCTGATTGAGTTTTTCTCACTTTTCTGAAACCCATATGTGTTCTACATATGGACATAACCCTCTGGGAGTTCATGCTCCATCTACCTGATTGAACGCTCTGAGCAACAAAGGGTACATCCGAGATTGTTGAATTCACCAAACCATGGAAGCGAGTTTTTTCTAAAACTCGCGGTGTCCCATCCACTCGCGCCAACCCTTCACGGTTAGGCTTCCGCGCGGTGCATCAGGACAATTAACCATGGACCCTCTATTGACTAAACCATATCCCGAACTTTAGAGAACTAGAGCCATGGTTAGGTTGCAAACTCATTGCATCATATTGTGCCTACTTGACTAATTATGCATTATTTGTTGTGCATATACTATGTTTTCTTAACCGTTTGTTTGACTTGTGTTAAGATTAAATACATTAATGACTTAAAGAACTTTGCCTAATTAATTAATTAATTTGAGTAAATAAAGTCTAATATTTTAATCAGAATTGACTTAGTACGACTTTAGGCATACCCCTGTTGATTAATAACACCGAAAACAGTTCCAGATTGAAGCTCCAGCAATGGCGCCAAAGTCTGAACTGTAGCGTCACTCTGTAGAGTGTGGCGCCTGGCGACAGCTCTGTCGTTTTGACGACAGTTCGGATTATTGATCGAGTCATCACCTAGTGTCTAATTAACCAGTTTGCTAATTAATTCGGTTAAATTTTACTGTCAATAATACTTTGTTAAGTCTTTAATTGAGTTTAGGCACTAAGTCCCATGGTCTTACACAAGAGTCCAAACATGTCACTTACACTCAACGCACACACCAACACACACACTTTGACCATGTTTAAGAGAGTCTTATCTGCACGTTTTTTCCGTCATTTTTTTAGGGGGGTAAGTCGGATATTAATCCTCCAATTGAAAAACTATACTTAGCTCTAAAAATATATACACCCATTTTTTTATTTTTTTCCTCTTAAAAACCGTAAAGTCAAGTCGATTTGAGTCAAGTAATTAAAACGCAAAATGGTTTAAATTACAGCGCGTGGTCAAGAAAGGAAGGACGGTTAATTAAAGACAACCTTTTCGTACAAGTCCAACTTTTCGACAAACCCATAGCTCGTAAGAGGAAAGCTTGGACAATAATGGCAACACAAGAAGAAGCCAATGAGCTTAGGAACCAACTGGTTACCGTGACTGAGGCACTGAAGCTCCTAACACTCAAGATCGATGATCCCGTGAAACAACAACAGATGGACCTCATGCAAGAGAGTCTAAGCAAGCTATCTAGCGACTACAAGTTTCAAGGGATTAGTTCACAAGGGGTCTCGGTGGACAAAGATCTTCTTCCACAGATGTTTAATGGCAACGACATCCCGAAATTCAAAGCAACTGATAACCCTTATTTTCATTTAAGAGCTTTCCAGACAATAATGAGTATTAAGGGTATCGATAAGAAGGTTTTCCCCTCTCTGTTCTCACTATCCCTCGAGACCGTTTGCCAACAATGGTTATTTTTTCTCGAGAAAGAAAAGACCTCCACCTGGGAGTCCATAGCAAACGCTTTCGTTGATAGATACAAGTGCAACATTCAAGTTGAGACTGACCATAGGGAGCTTGAAATCCTCAAGCAGAAGGAGAACGAAGGCTTCACCTCCTTCTTTAACAAACGGAGAGAAACCTCAGCTAAGATGATCGAGGTGTCGAGTGAAAAAGAGTCTGTAAGGTTATTCATCAAAAACCTTCAAGAAAAATACTCCAAGCATCTCAAGTATCAAAACAATCTCCATACCTTTAAGGCCGTCTATGACATTGGGATCAATATTGAAGACGACCTGGCTAAGTTGAAAGCTGCCAATAATAACTCCAACAGTGGGCTGGAAAGGAAAGAAGAACGACAATCCTTTTTCTTCCAAAACCACCCACTCAAACAACGTTAGCACTTTTAACCTAGGCGAAGTCCTTGCTATAAATAATCAAGGACAAAAGAAACCATTTAGGAGGAACTTTACTCCTATTGGCATAAGTTATGACACCGCATTTGATCGATTAAATGCAAAAGGTCTTATAACTCCTATTGGACCATTTGGGGACCCACCAGTCGAAAAGAGGTCGGCTAATTGGAACCCCAATGCACACTGCAAGTATCACCAAGGTAGGGGCCATCTCACCGAAAACTGTTGGAAGTTTAAGGAAGCTATCCAAGGCTAAATCGACAACAACAAGCTGCCATTGCCCCCTGCCAGTAAGAAGCCAAGTATTGATAATGCACCTCTGGCTCATGCCTTGGCTATCTCTGATGAGGAAAACGAGGTTGACCCCTCGTCTCTCATCAAACCTATTAAAGAAATCCATGCCATCGAAGAAGAGGAGGAGATCTTTTTCGACGCCATGGATAGCCTTCCAGAACCGGCAAGTAAAGAAGACATTCAATCGCTCACATTGTCTATGATGGAAGGATCACACTTGCTACGTGAAGCTCTCAAAGTTGTAAAAGAACTTCAGCAGAAATATGACGAGGTTCCAGCCTCCAAAAGTAAACCCAAGAGAGAATTCACACCCATGGGAATGACCTATGATGCTACTTTTGATCATCTCTATGATCAAGGACTAATCAAACCTATTGGTCCTATAGAGGATCCAACACCAGAAAAGCGATCTTCAAGGTGGGATCCCAAGTCCTACTGCAAGTACTATCAAGGAAACGGTCATACCACAAATGAATGCTACAGGTTTCAAAACCTAATTCAAGATCTTGTGGAAGCTAATAAGATCTCATTACCTCTAGCTAGCAAGGGAACGAGGAAACACTTTTCTTTGCAAGTAACCGAAAAACCCAAGAAGAGTAATATACTCTACACCCCAATTGGGATCCCATATGTACAAATGTTCGAAATGCTCTCCGAGAGTGGCGGGATCAGACCTCTCGAACCGAGACCATTTGAATCACTGAAATGGACAGATAGGTATTACTTTCCAAGTCCCTCAAGAAGAGGATGCAAATATTAATGGAGTTTGGGACAGTGATGAAGAAGACGTCTATTTAAAAGACATAGTAGGATCTCCAACTTCTGTGTCATATGCTATGGATGACTTTTGGGCTGAAGAAGATTCATCGATAGAAGTCCTCACAAGATCCGGGAGAATGCAACCTCCCGTTTCAACACAACCCATACCAACCACACAGCAAGTTCCCATACCTATCATTGAAGACAATGATATCCTCAAGCAGTTTAAGAAAACAAAAGTTAAAATAAACGTATGGAAACTTTTGGCGACATCCCGAGAACATAGGTTGGCTATAATGAATGCCTTGGACAAAATAAGGATAAATCTTGACACCACTCCTGAGGGGTTGGCTAACTTCCTCACGAGTGATCTTCCTAGTCCAATCAATTTGATCACCTTTTCCGACAAGGATTTACCTCCAGAAGGTGACAAACATTACAAGGCATTAAACCTCACGGTAGTTTGCAAGAGAATGAATGTCCCTATGACTCTTGTAGACAATGGATCGACCATCAACGTCTGTCCACTTAGAACTGCGAGGATGCTAGGCATAAAGGATGAAGATTTAACTCCGTCTACACAAGGAATAAGGGCCTACGACAACACTCGTCGTCAAGCTCTTGGTAAAATTACCATGAATGTAACGGCGGGAGCAATAGAACATGCTACTACTTTCCAAGTAGTAGACATTAAAGCTTCATTCAATTTATTGTTGGGACGCCATTGGCTTCATGACCTAAAGGCCATCCCCTCATCTCTCCACCAACAAGTAAAATCTATAGTTGGGGGAATTCCTATCACCATCGATGCTTCACCCATGAGAATCAAGTCTATAGAAAATCCCAAATTAATGTGGAGCACGACGAGGATGATGAAGACTTATGGGGCTTTAACGAAGAGGTCTCCTTAATCCAGGAGGATGAAAGGACCCCTCTTTTCCATGACCCCCATTCCAACATGATTGTAAATGTTATTCTAAAGAAACAAGGACATTTTCCTAGGATGACCCTAGGAAAGAAGAAAGAAATAGCAAAACTGCTGGAGTCACCCGATCTCTCTAAGTTAGAAACTTTCGGACTTGGTTTCGAACCGACTCGGAAAGATCTCAATCGATCCTAGGAAAAATCAAAGGCACGTAGAGACGCTCGCACTCAAAAGAAAGCAATCCCAATGGATCAGTACCCTCTTACACTGAATGGCAATTTATAAAAGAAGGAGAGGACTATCCATGCCATGAATTTCCCGAGCCATTTGTTGTAAACGACATAAGGCAACCGGGATTTGAGATTTTCTTGGATTGTTATTTCACAGATGAAATCCCAACTCCTGTCCATAAGGAGAAAGCACCCCCATGCTTTGACTTTAACGTCATGAGATTATTATTTTGGCGAGAAAAGAATGAGCCAACTTACAAAGAGGATAACTCCTCGCTCATTCAAACAGTCCTACAAAGCGAAAGCTTCAATCCCTCAAAGCTAATCACTCCAGTTTAAGGATCACTACAAGGGTGGCGCAAGACCGTCAAGGTGACTACTCCAAGTGGAAGAAAGATATCTATCACGACAGGGCAAGGACCGATGTTCGAAGAGTCGTCTGAGTCAGAATCTGAGTCGGACTCTTTCCCTATAGAGTCATCTAGGTCTTTAGTAGTAGCATCTTCCCCCTCTATCTCTTCTCCTAGAATAGTTAGTGATCAAGTCCCTGAGGACATATCACTCTTTGATGTAATGATCTCAGAGTACAATAATATTTCTTCTTCTCCTTATTTCTTGTGTTCTTCTCTAACCTAAGATGACGAGCATTGCTTAACTAACAATGAAAAAGACAAAGAACTTATTAAAGCAATGGAAACACTCGAAAATAAAACACCGGTAATTGAAGAAACTGAAACGGTTGATATCTCAAATGATTCAACCAATAAAAGAGAAGTTAAAATCGGACTAACACTTAACGAACAAGAAAGAACCGATTTAATTAACTTACTTAAAGAGTTTATCTATGTATTTTCTTGGTCATACAAAGATATGCCAGGAATTAATAGAGAAATAGCTCAACACACTATACCACTAATTCCAGGAATGAAACTTGTAAAACAAAAGTTACGTCGAATGAAACCCGACGTAGCTCTTAAAATAAAAGAAGAGGTCCAAAAACAAATAACTGCAGGTTTCATCAAGGTATCCAAATACCCTGTATGGGTCGCCAACGTTGTCCCAGTTCCAAAAAAGATGGAAGGGCAAGAATGTGTGTCGACTATCGAGATCTAAATAAGGCAAGTCCAAAGGACGACTTCCCTTTACCACACATCGACATTCTGGTGGATAACACGGAAAATCACGCGCTTCTCTCGTTCATGGACATATACGCAGGTTACAATTAAATTCTCATGGCAGAAGAAGACATGGAGAAAACAACTTTTATAATACCATGGGGCACTTACTGCTACACGGTAATGCCATTCGGGTTAAAAAACGCGGGTTCCACTTACCAACGTGCAGCAACTGCCTTACTCCATGACATGATGCACAAAGAAGTCGAAGTATATGTCGACGACATGATTGTGAAATCAAAAGACCGTCCAGGCCATCAAGTAGCCTTAAGGAAATTTTTTTGAAAGGCTAAGAAAATACAATATGAGGTTGAACCCATCTAAGTGTGCTTTTGGAGTCACCTCAGGCAAGATTTTGGGTTATGTCATAAGTTCTAGAGGAATAGAGATAGACCCAACCAAGATCAAAGCAATCATGTCAATGCCACCGCCTAAAATTGAGAAACAGATTCGAGGATTTATTGGCCGATTGCAATACATAAGTAGGTTCATATCAAAATTGACGAAGATATGTGAACCAATATTCAAAAAGCTCAAGAAGAATGTACCAATGATATGGGATGACGAGTGTCAAAAAGCCTTTGAAAAGATCAAAGCCTATCTCGCAAATCCTCCCGTATTAGCACCAGCACTTCCCGGAATACCTCTTAGGTTGTATTTAACGGTTATCAAAGAGACAATGGGAGCTATGCTAGCACAAGAAGTAGAAGGCAATGAAAACGCAATCTACTATCTAAGCAAGAAAATTATCGAATATGAAGCATGTTACACACCACTTGAGAAATTATTCCTCGCCTTAGTGTGGGCCACAACCAAGTTAAGACATTACATGCTAGTCCATACCGTCTTCGTAGTCTCCCGATTAGATCCACTCAAGTATCTATTTGAGAAATCTACACTCAATGGACGCATATCGAGATGGATAGTCAATTTAGCCCAGTTTGATGTGAGGTTTATGCTGCAAAAAGCTATCAAAGGATCTGTGGTGTCAGACTTTCTAGCAGACTTTCCAATAGAAGACTCAACGCCAATACAAGACAATGAATTTCCAGATGAAGACTTAATGGTTACTGAAGATGATACTTGGACCTTGTACTTCGAAGGAGCCTCAAACCAAAATGGATGTGGCGTTGGAGTATTACTAGTATCACCTAAAGAAGAGCATGTTCCAATCTCCATAAAGCTTGATTTCGATGTTACCAACAACGCTGCTGAATATGAAGCATGCGTGGTAGGCCTTGAAATAGCTTTGGCATTGGGAGTAAAAAAGTTACGGATATTCGAAGACTCTTCATTAATCATCAATCAAATATCTAAACGGTGGAAAGTAAGGAGTGAAAGTCTAGCCCCTTACCAAACCTATCTAGAAACTCTTACTGATCAGTAAGAGAAGGTAGAATACACATATCTACCTAGGGAAGAAAATCAATTTGCTGATGCCTTGGCAAGACTAGCCTCGATGGTTAGGATTCCCACGGAAATCGAGCAAATGCCTCTAACTATAGAAAAAAGACACAAACCAGCATACATCCAGGCTATAGAAGATGACGAAGTAGTCCAAGACGAAGAAGAAGAAGAATAAGAAGAACCGTGGTACACGGATATACTCAATTATGTCACCAAAGGAGAATACCCTCCCCATGCTGACAAAAGAGCAAAGCGAGCATTAAGACTTTTGGCTTCCCAATACGTACTCATAGACAACGTGCTACATAAAAGGGTACCTAAGGGTCGAGCTCTCTTATGTGTAGGAAAAAGGATGCACAAAGAGCAATGAGGATAGTCCACGAAGGAATCTGTGCCACTCATATAAATGGAAAAATGTTAGTCCAAAAGATAATGCGAGAAGGATATTATTGGACTACTTTGAATGGAGATTGCCATCAATATGTAAAAAGATGCCCTAAGTGTCAAATCTATGCCAATTTACAACATGTTCCTCCATCCTTGCTCTACATCTACATGTCGCCATGGCCATTATCTACATGGGGAATTGACATCATCGGCAAAATCACTCCCCCAGGAACAGGAAGCCATGAATATATCTTAGTAGCAATTGATTACTTCACAAAGTGGGTTGAAGCGCAATCATACGCTAAACTCACTGCAAAACATGTAGCACTCTTCATCGAGAGAATATTATTTGTCGATACGGAGTCCCACATGAAATGATAAGTGACAATGGAACTCACTTTCAACCCGAATGTGAAGAATTACTACAAAAATATGGCATTCAACATCATCATTCTTCCCCTTATAGGCGTCAAGAAAATGGAGCAGTCGAGGCAGCTAATAAAAATCTGAAGACTATCATCGAGAAAATGACAGAAAATTATAAGGATTGGCCTGACAAACTTCACTTCACATTGTGGGTTTACCGCACGTCAATTCGCACATCAACAGGAAATACGCCATTTTCCTTGGTTTATGGAATGGATGTCGTACAACCTGTCGAATTAGAAATTCCATCTCTACGCATCGCGTTAGAGAGCAAACTCGATGAAGTTGAATGGACTAGGACAAGATATGAAGAGCTAATTCTACTCGATGAAAAACGACTAGAAGCTCTACATCACACTCAGTGTTATCAAACTCGTATGGCTAGGCATTTTAATAAGAAGGTCAAGACAAGAAACATCAAAGTAGAAGACTTGGTGTTAAAAGCATTAAGGAAAAATGTTTTAGATCCAAGGGGTAAATTTAGACCTAATTGGTCTGGACCCTACATTGTCAAAACAATCCTGTTAGGAGGTGCATCAAAATTAACTGATATGGATGGCAATGAGTTCTCGAACATGACAAATCTTGACCAACTTAAGAAATACTACCCATAATTACTTAAGTAGGACACTAAAGAGAGCTACGTTTGGCCTGATTCCTTAAGAAAGGATACGTAGGCAACCCTTTTACGGGTGCGACCACTTTATTTTGTAAAATATCGCATCCCAGAATTAATTAAAAATTCGACAGAAGATCGGCGAAATATTGGCGTCGCAGAAAAAATTCTGGCGCCAACCGATGACCATCAGCACAAGACGACGGTGTACGTCGCCTGACGCCAGACTTCCATGGCCGACGCTAGTCTCGAAATCGTGGCGCCAATTCACAGTTAAATTCTGAGAATGTTTTGGTGTTTTTCGGAAAATTTTCGACTTCCGTACTCGAAAAATTTCTGGAAAATTAATTTTTTTTTCGGTTTTCATTGCTTTAATAAAATAAATTTAAAGTAAATAATTTAATTAAAAGCTGGAATTTCTTTAATAAAATAAATTACATTATTGATGGAATTTAAATAAAGCTTAAATAAATTAACTTTAAATAATAAAAAAAAATAAACTAAGTCTAATAAATGGAAATTAAAAAATGCTCCTAATCTTCCTTTTCTTTCCTAGCCCTTTTCCAATTTTTGTCTGCTTCCTCCTCCTCAATTCCTCATCCATAACCTTATCTAGTAGGCATCCTTTAGAGGACCTACATTTAATCTTGGAGTAGATAGTTTCCCCTTCAGCTAGGATTCCATGCTTCTTTTCTACCCAAGCTTTTTTCTCTGTGGTGTCAGCTTTCCTTTTTCCCTTATCTTTTGTAGTACTTTTCTTCCTAGGCATTGCAGGTGTTTTGAATTCAATTCTTTCACCTAAGCGTTCCCTAACAGGAACCACCTTGTCACCTAGATGACTCTTCACATCAGTTTTACCCTGATTTTTCTTCAAGTCCTTTGAAGGTTTCTTCAGCAGCCACTTCTTCACATCATTGGGCAAGGAAGGAGGAACCTTTTGGGTAATTACTTCCCATAAAGGTCTGGCGCTCCAATAAGCATCAAATTTGTCTACTTCCTAGGAGACAGGGAACTCGTAGGGAGGACGAAGATCTCCAGAAGGAATAGTCTGAAGTAGGTCGTATTGCCTTTTTACCCTGCAGGGATAATAATAAGTCATACGGGACAAGCTTGGAAGACGGCAGAAAGGTTTCTTGTTGACACCAACCATCCTTTCTATTTTCCACCAAGGGATGACCCACTTGATGGCAAAATTGCAGGATTCGAAGACCCTCTTCCACTTGTGGCGCCCCATCTTAGAGAAGCGTTTCTTCCTCCTCACGAAGCAATTTGGAGTGTACTTCTCAATACTGTCTGGAGGGCTAATTAACTCCAGCCTTTCCATTAGCCATATATGTAAAAGAATTACAATGCAAATAAATTATTATTACTATAAAAAAATATATTTTTGATTTCTGTAATTAAAAATATTATTTTTCTACCTATAATAAAATTGGAGAGCCCCGAAAAGGTGCTTTTGGATTCCTCTTTAATTCATCGAGACTAATCATAGTCTCTCCAACTATCAATGGCATTGGATTTCTCCCTGATTCAATTTGTTCTAATACGGTGGTTATAATTGATTGACCCTCATTATTTTTACCACTAGTAAGAAAAAATTGATTAAGCATACAAAATAAGAAAGCCCTTCTTCTATTAATATGAAAAGATTCGGAGTAAGGTTTATCAAAATAATGGCGAGCAAATTCTTTCAAATTAACTATGTTGCCATCTACTATTTTTGTTAGATCCCTTTCTTTTAAATTGAAGAAGCGTTCAAAATCTTTATAATAATAAGAATCTATCCTACGGATTACTATAAAATCTATTGCAGGGAAACCTAAAATAGCACCAAATTCTTCTGGCAAAGGGCTAATTTCATCATACCCTATTCTAAAGCAATGAGTATCAACATCCCAATATTCTAGAGCGGTATGAATAAAATCTAAGTCAAGATCTACCCCTTTGATACCATAAATACCCCCCAAGTGAAATACGTCTAATTCTTTTCTTTCTTTGGCATTAAGAGACCGACACCATTCATGAGTGTAGTTGGTGAAAGTCTTGGTGACTAGAGACATGATATTATTTTTTTCTAAAGCTAAGAAATATTTTATCTGCTGAAATTATGAAGAGAATCGGCTGGGCAGGGGGCTATTTATGCACGAAATCGGAGCAGTTTTAATCAGGGAAGGATACCGAGTTAGCGCCCTTTAGCGCCAGACGCTACTATTGGCGCCTAACGCCAGAGCTTGGCGCCAAACGCTAAGTGTAGCACCTGGCGCTACACCAAAACGCGTGGCGCCAGATGGCGCCAATTTGCCTCGTCGTACGCGCTTTCTAAAACCGTGTTTTTAATTAATCCGAGTCTGCTAATGACTTTACGACTTCCTTATTTTTTCTAAATATTCATTTATTCCTTTTTTTTTATTAATATAGCTATTATATTAATTATATTATTTTTTGGATTTTATTTAGACTAAATTCCAAGTTTTTATAAATCCAATATTTTATTTGACTTTTCCTTTTTTCATTTTTTTTCTTTTTGGGGGAGAAAGTCGGATACCCTCCATCAATAATAAAAAATGATGGTATTTTTAATTATTTGTCACATTTTCTTGCACACACAAACATGCACATAATAATAATAATAATAAATGAAAAAACTTGATAAATAAAATAAACTCATAATAGTATGTATATACAAAATATGTCTAAAAAATGAGTCTAACCAAAAGGCAAAGTTCTATACAAAGTCAAATATATAATATAAAGCACAGGTATAAGCTACGGCGCTGGAGGACGTAAACCCATCATCGCATAAAACTCCGCTATACGAGGAGTAACCTCTCCACCAGTCCACCCGAAATCAACTTGGGGCTGAGGCTGCAGAGGCTACTGCGATGACGAGCCGACCTCGTACATCCCACCACCTCTAAGAGCCGAGGTAGCCTCTCCCTGGCCTACCGGCGCAGCATGTGCACCCTCAGAGGAAGAACCTGAACCCTCTACCACATTAGTACGGGCGGCCTCAGAACGACCACCCCTACCTCGCGAAGTGGTGCGGCAACGTATCAAGCTAGACCTCGCCGGATCCCTCCGCACATTAGGTCTCGTGCGGGTACGAGAAGGAATGGGCTGACCCTGCAAAAGGAATTAAAATCAGAAACAGGCAAAATCAAAGCGGTAATACAAAAACATATGAAAGGAAGACTACCTCCTGAACGGCGTTGTCTCGACGGCAGGTAGCCACGTTCCTCATCCGGACAAGCTGGCTTCGGAAGGCATCTATACATCGTGCCATCGCCGAAACCACCTCGCGCGAGAACATTCAAAGAAATCAGTTAGTAAACATGCATAATGTATATGGACAGAAGTTGCAAATAAACAAGCTTACCCGAGTCTGGTGGCGAGGAATCGACCACTCTACGAAGCGCTCGTCCTCAGGAGTCGGAGGAATCATCTCCTCAATCGGCCCATATGTCCCCTGATAATGGATAGACATACGGGGTGGCACGAACTCAGCTGCGTCGTCCTGACAAGGCAAAACAAATTCAGTAAAGCATCACTTGGGGGCTACTTAACGAAAGATGAAAGCTGAAAAATCATACCGCCACATCCTCAGCCGGTATAGGAACTGGAGCTAACAACGGCAGTAGCTCCTCCGCATAGCATCTCCTAGGGATCGTGTAAGATCGCCAAGGGGTACCAGCTCCCTCTGACATGCTCAACATCCTCGCGGCGTTAAACATGTGACGAGGTGGAGGAGCAGGAACAACAAAGGTATCGGAGGAATGTTGTCTGGCAACCCTCTCTCCATGATATGCAATCGCTCCATAGGTCCCTAAGAAATAGCGACGCTCGGTAGAATATTGCGCGGCTAACCTAGGGACTGCCAAGTCGACCCATGGTTGGTACAACACCTCAGGCTCCTGCAAAGAGCATCAATCAGGAAAGAGTCTATCTAAGGCATCACAAAATGTCAAATAAGAAAGGAATCATATTGAGATGATCCAATCTCGGACATATGCAGTGGACATCCCCACACGGCGGCTGCCCTAGGAAGCGCTAACTAGAAACCTGCGCGGTGACGGTCTCGCCGACGCAGCAGAAGGGAAGTACTCGTAGAACCATATCTACAAGAAGCTAAATTTATTAGTAAATGCTAGCTTAAATTTAGAGCTAAACTTTATAGGGAATAAGGTTTACCTCTACGACCCTCCAAAAGCTGGACAAAGCAACATTCGTCCCAAAGGACCGATGTCGACACGAGTCCCTCAATGCTCGAATGAAATCAGCATAGGCCAAGCTGGCCCAGTCATAAGTCCCGATCCGGTGTAGATCGTGGACGACAGGAAGGTAGTAAAGCAGCGCCCTACTACCCTTGTCACGGGAGAACGTCCCTAACAATAAAATAAGTGTAAAGATGCGCACCCGCTGCTCTCGGGTGGTCACACCATCGTCCAAAGCTACTGCTAGAGTCGAGCGGCGAATCCCCCTAGCGCTGAACTGAGACGACTCTACCTCAGCTCGAGCCCGAATAGCAATCGGACCTAATAGCTCCTCGACCTCAGGGAAAAAGACATCGATACCACTGTCGAACGGCAGTGGCACGGAACTAAACTCAAGTCCTGTGATGAGACTGAAGTCGGTAGGAGTGACCATCATCTCACCCCAGGGAAAGTGGAAAGTGTTGGTGGTGTCCCAAAAGAACTCCACCAGAGCACGAACTACATGGTGACCCCTGCTGGAGGCAACCATTGCCTCGGAGGTCTCGTACAGCGCAGTAAGACCGCAAGACCATAGAAGTCTCATTTGATCATCTCTGGCGATGTACATCTTGTACAGATCGCCCAAGCCGTCACAGTCAGAACCATGACAGCGCGTCCTCCCAACGGTAATGCCCCGTCTCACCCTCTCAGAAATGTGGTGGACGGGAGAAAAGTACAAGATCCGCTCATCCCACTCGGGGAGTCGACCAAGCGAAGTGGATGACTCGGCATCGTCCTCTACGAGCTCGTGCTCCCGTCGAACATCTCGAGACCGTAAACCGGAACCTTGCTGTCTAGCCATGCTACATTGTGCAGAATTTTCGTAAATTAAGGTTCTATAGTATCTAAGGTTTGTCTAGCCACATGATACTATGTTCGCAAAAAAGCAGAGTACGTAGTACTTAAACAGAGCACAAATTCAAATTGAGCATAACGACATTTTTCAAGCAATCAAACAATTTCTTGCAATACTATAGTAAATATTGTGACAAATTGGACAAAATTACTAGCAAAAACATCAAGAACAAGCCACATTGTATTCCCGACCTTAAGAGGTTCAACAATGGCAGTTTATTCATTTCTTTACCAAATTGAGTCAAACAAGTCTCAAATTACTCCCAAGGCAATATATAACCAAGCAATTTCATGACATAAAATTTGACAAACAAAGAGAATTAAGCATTCTAAGTTTCGAATTTTCATGAAATTTGAGAATAAACATATGCAAAATTCATAAAAACCGGTGTGAGTTTGAAGAAAACTTACATAGATCGAGTAAATGGATGGAATAAGCTTTGATTTGCAACAAATTTGAGCGAATTTGGTTAAGAAACGAGCAAGAACGAAGCAATTGAAGTTCTAGAAATTTTCGAAGCCGAAATGCGAAGAGCGGTAGCGAAAATGAAGAAGAGAAGGGTATTTAAGGAAAACCCGACTCTGCGCCAAGCGCCAGACCTTGGCGTCAACAGATAGGCTTGGCGCATGGCGCTAATTCCAGCGCCTGGCGCTAAGGCCAATTATGCGGCGCTGATGTTATTTCAGCAGCGCCAGAACAGTCAGCCACTCGGTACGGTTGTTATAATCTTTTGCAATATATTTTGGGTTCCTTGGTACGCCAGTTAGCCCCTCTAAGCAATTTGACACGATTTTTAGTAATCGGCTTGATTGCATAAAGTGATCGACCTGATGAAAGATCGTCTCACTTAGCTTAAAGAGCCTAAGCATTGGCTCATCGCGAAAGGCACCGACATACTGGTTCATTTGCAAAAGGCACCGACATATTGGTTCATAATTCAAAAGGCACCGACATACAGGTTCAAAGTAGCAAAAGTGCCGACGTACAGGCATAGCGGAAGCAAAGTTCAAGCGAACTTTTAAAAATCGACAAGCGAAGATCTTCGGTAATTTCCTTGGAAAGTTATCGCAACAAGTGAGGGTAGCTTCAAGCGAAGATATCTTCGACAGCGTTCCCTAGATTTTGGAAAGTTGTCAAAAACAACTGAAGGTGATTTCAAGCAAAGTTGTCTTCGATCATGTTCCTTTAAACGTGGAAGATGGTCACAAAGCAGAAGAGGATTGTTTCAAGCGAGGCAATCTTCAATAGTGTTCCCTTAGACGTGGAATATTATCAAACCGGAAGAGGATCGTTTCACGCGAAGCAATCTTCTATATTGGAGGCAGTTACAAGCGTAGCGGTTTTCAAGCGGGATGGCATTCTCTTGGCAGGAGGTCATCAAAATAATAATAAAGCGGCAGCAAATTGGTTACTTTCAGAGACGTGTGCTCGACGGTGCAAGATACGCGTTTCTTAACTCTTTTATCTGTTTAACTAACTCTAGTTTGAAGGTATCAGCGTTGCAAGAGTGATTTAGGATCGCTGAACGTTCTGAATCAATCTCCGTCCCTATCGATACTTTGACTTTTGTTTTCGAAACTTGTGTTTCTCCAAACTCAGTCAAAGTGGGGGCTTCTGTAGACACCCATTTGTGTCTCCCCAAAACCAAACCCGGTGATGAGTAACTTTCACGTCGAATCATAATCGAATGAAGTGAAAGTGTGGAAAGTTTAGTGTTGCGGATAGTTTTAATTTCTTTTCTCTTCTCTCTGTTTTTGAAAACTTATTTTAAGAAAACAGTCAATCCAGTTTGGTTGGTCCATGATATGGGTCCAATAGTAGTGTAATTGGATTGGGCTTGAAAAGAGCTTTACAACGATATACTGTAAGCCCAATTCCGATGAATATTGAGGAAGTTATGGCCATTTACTGAACTGGGCCCGGTTTGAGCCTTATATGCGGCCCAATGATCTAGAGGAGGGCTTAATATAGATTTATTATTCCTAATGCAATTAGAAATGGTTTTAGTCTTCTAGATTCTTCTAGAAGGTTATTTTTATTCCTAATTCAATTAGCATTGATAAATTGACTTCTGTTGACTTTTTAGAGTTTTAATCAGAATAAAAGAACGTTTTTGAGAAAAATACGATTGTATCCTCCTGTACGGCAATTTCTATCTGATTTTAAGAAAACGCTTGAATTTCTGAGTCAGCGCCAAACGCCAGCTGTAGCGCCTGACGCTACACTTGGCGCCTGGCGCCTGGCGCTAGCCTTAGCGTCTGGCGTTAAGGTCAGCGTTAGGCGCTAACTTGGCCTTTTGCGTCAGAATTCTGTTTTTGATGTTTTATCTTTTTAGTTGATTTTCTCTATAAATAACGTGTTAAAAACTCCATTTTCATTCACCAACTCTCATCAAGATTTTCTTGATTACTCTCTCTCTCTCTCTCTCTTTTCTAAACTAGCCTTCTCTCAAATATAAAATTCCGCATTCGCAAGATCTAGATACACCTAGCCATATTCGAAGTTGCCTTCGCCCTAGACGTGAAAGGTTTGATAATTCTGAGGGTTTGGTCCCAAATCTCTCTTTCAATTATTTAATTTAATTGTTTGTTTATTATTTTCCTTGAAGTTACTAACGTGTGTATTTTGTTATTAGAAAGAGGTACGAGGCATCAAAGTAAGTATTTTAATGGTTTTTATTGATGTTATTATATAGAAATCATGCTTAGATTGTTATTTTGATTCCTTGTATCATGTCTAGGGTAACTTTAATATTAAGTATGATTAAAAGTATGAAGCTTCCTATGTTCTTCCTAATATTTATGATTGTTAGTATCATGTTAGGGTTAAAACTTTAATCTTTATTGTTTAGTGACATGCTAGGGTTTGTTATTAATCTTGTTAGTATCATGCCTAGGATCTTGCTATTATTATTGTGCTTTAACATGAACATGATTTATTATGATTATAATTATTATTATTGTTATGATTTATGATTATTATTATGTTGCTTGATATATATTTATTGTTATTACTTTATCACACCTTTTATGCATATTTAAAGGAAATTTGTACTTGTAATCATGCTTAATAAGATAATTAATAATCTTATTTAGGGTTAATTATGATTATAATTCAAGTGATCGCCAATAATAGTTTTATTTGTGCATTAAATTCAACTAACATAGATAAACAGGTTTAGGGTTAAACCTATTGATTGTATGTTAGTCAGAAAGCGCACATGAATACGATCAGAATAAAGTAGAGGCGTATTATTAGGGCAGGTTCAATCTCTTTTAGGTTGGATTTGTACCTTCATTCCCGAATCCTATTTGGTTCAAGACCTTATGGAGTTGACGATCTCTTGGATCGTTAAGGGTGTAACCTTCACCTCGTGAGCGGTTTACAAGTTCCTAAAAAACTTGTTGGCGACTCTTTTGCTCTATCTTCTTTCCTTTGGACGCCACCATGCTTTAGTGTATGATCACAATGGGGTTCAAGCTAGGGGTTAATGCTTGAAATATTCCCTACACTACCTCCACCACTAAAAGCTACCATAACCACTATTTTGCCAAACACTCACTTTTTTGGTCAAGTAGTGATTTGACAGGGTCAAACCACTAAAAGCTACCTAAAAACTACTCAAAAGTTAGCGCCGAACACACCCTAAAACCACGTTTTAGCTGGTTACTTAAAAAAAAAAAAAAAAAAAGGATTTTTTTTAAACTTATCCACGTTTTACTTCATTGAAAAATGTTGGGATAAAAGTCCCACGTATTCTATTGCTCCCAGTTCCTCTTCATAATGCAGGAATGAATTCAAACTCCACTTACAAAAAGAGTTAAGTCTATTGCTCAATCTCTTATGGTTAAAACTCAACAATTATATATTTTTGAGGTTTGCCTACAGTATGTCTACACCATATGTACCTTTTATATATTTACATCCATATTCTCGAAAGTGAAATGTGAAAGCCCGGCTTATCAAATAGTTTGACATTCAAAATATGAGACATGGTCGAAAAATATGGAAAATGATTTTAATTGACGCTACGGCAAACCATTATTCCTCTATACTTTTTGTGTTAATTCATACTTTTTATACACAAAACTTACTAACTCCTATAATTTTTTTATTGTTTTTTGTTTCCTATTGTTAGGGAGAGCCAATTCAATGTGTCATATTCTCAAATGATGTCGATCAGTTTGTTGGAAAATTACAGGAGGGATTGGTAAATTCATTTGAAGGTGCAGATGTAATTGACGTTGATGATTGATTAAGGTTAATACCAAATTAATACCAATTTAATATAACTCGAGAAACAAAGGTGTCAGTTATTGATACAAATGATGACGAATTCCCAAAAAGTTTCTACAATTTAGTTTCCCTACATGGTGTAAATTCCTTCAAAAATTTCGCAAAAAATTTGATAGGTATTTTAATCTTCTTATAATACTACTTAAAATTTGATGTTTTATAAGTAGTCAGTTGTAGTCAGTTGATGATTATATAGGTTCTTTTTCTTAAATTCATATATTACTTTAACTCTACAATTTTTTGTTTGTTTATAATGTAGATGTCATGGGAACTATCATTTATTCAACTGGAACTATCCCGATTGACAATGAAGAGAGTATTAAACAAGACATTGTTATACTCGACCAAAGGTAATTATAGTTTTTTATTTTAATTTATCCAAATATTATATATTTTCATTACGAACATAATAAATTTTATTGTAGCAGTTGCTTTGCTATGACATTGATCCTATGGAATAATTTTTTGAATGAAATCGGCAAACACAGTTTGGAAAACATTCACCAAAATAACATCTTGCTAGGGTGTGGGCTACAAATTAAATACTTTAATGTTAATTTATTTATTTTATATATTTTTTTGTGTTGTATACTGTATCATTATTACTTTTTACCTTAACTTCATTACATTTTTCAGGGTCATTATTTATAACAACGGGCAAATACACAAGGTTCTATATAAACCACAATGATCCTACTTCTTCTAGCTTGATGCAGTGGTGAGTATTTTTTTTCTTTACTCTTAAAAACTTTTGTTTCTTTGATTAGCATGTTTTTTTTTCTATAGCATGTGAGTGTGTTACTCTTAAAATTTGATTTTTTTTGACAAAAAAATTTGTTGTTTATTAATAGAAGTTAAGAAGTACACGCTACGCGTGTACAATATATAAAATTTATTACTTTAATTTATTCAGAATTTATAATTTTTTTCGTTAAAAAATATTGCCTATATATAAAGAAATTAATAATTTTTTCCATGATAAAAATTAACCATGGCTAAAAGATCATCAATGTTCTTTTTTGTTTTGAACCACTTTGTTCCTAAGATATATGTATGATTAAAGAAAGTAGTTTGTATTTTTTTAAAGTGTATTTTAAATTTAAAAAGCAGTTTTATTTTAACAAAAAAAAAAAGCAATTTTACTTTAACGAAAATAAAAAGCAGGTTTTGTACTTTGATTTTGTAAAAAAAAAAAAAATTAAAAAAAAGGTTTTTATTGGTAGTTATTTTTTTTTTTAATGTGGCATGAGTAGTTAGTTTTTACGGGTAGTGTTTTTTTTTTTTAACATGAATAAGGGGTAGTTATTTAGGGAAAGATATATATGTATGCAAATGAATTAGTACTAAACAACAAACAAGAAGTTTGTTAGTACAAGTGAATATAAAAAAAATAGGCCTAAGTTAACCACCCAAGAGAAGTTATTTTTTTTTATTAGTACCACGTAAGGGAAGTTATGATTTTTTTTTTTGAATTGTTGTTATTAGATGTAATTGTGCAAAAGAGAAGGGTATTATGGAAAAAGTTAACTTTATCAACCAAAATGCCCTTTCTCTTTATATAGTACTATAGACTATAGATTTTTTAAAACCAGTGTCATCCCAAAAACGTGTAGATAATTATATACTTTAATTGTTTGATATATGTTATCACCTACAAAATTATTTGACATTAAAAAGGATAAGAATTGGAATATCACCATAACAACTACATACTCTTGATAGGCTTAAAACGATGACACCCATTATATAATAAAAGGAAATGTAATGTATGCGATACTATCTCAAAAAAAAAATTTCACTCACTACAATATCATATGTATTTATCTCAGGTTTCACAATGATTATTTTGCACAATTAAAAGTCAAGTGGATACAAGCACGTGACTTTTCATTGGATAAGGCACTTACAACATCAAATGTACGACATACAACAAGATCTCAATTTCCATCAATGCCAAAAGTAATTTATCTCAATTTTACCTACATTTTTATTATGATTTTTACCTTGCATTACTAAATCACTTAGCTATTTTTGAATGTCTATTCAATATTTTTTAACCTGTCATTTATTTCAGGGGAAAATTTACATAATACTTGGAATGTTGATCGATACAAATGAAAAAAATTTCAATTGGTATGACGCGTGCTCTATTTGCAACAATAAGGTGTACTACAATGTTGGTCAAGTAATATTTTATAAGTGTCACAAAAAAGATGTGCAAATTATTCAAGGGTGAGTTATTTATTTAATTTTTATTTAAAGTTTTTGCAACATTATATTTTTTAGTCGTAGCTTTCTTATTCATTTATATTTTGTTAGGGTTGCTCTTACAATTACTATTAGAGACTCAAGTGGGTCAATGCGTCTAATATTATTCAACAAACAGATTGAGTTTCTTCTTCGTTCTACAATATCTGAAGTTAAGGAATGGATTGAACCGATATACTAATACATTTACATGAATATTTACTGTTTCGGGGTTTTCTGATGTCCTGCGGGAGAGTTACAATTCCGAGACTGGAACCGGACGCCTGTACCTGCAAAACAACGGAGACTCCTGGTGGTGGGAGCTCCGCCTCCAACGGTCAAGTTAGTACTTGATTAAGGAGTAATTAATGCGGAAATTAAAGTAAGTGGGTCTCTCTAGGTGAGAGTGTTTAGTGTGAGTTTTTAGCGTAATCAGCCTGTAACTCTGTGTGTAATCAATGTGTTTTTTCTGTCCTCCCCCTTAATGAGGATTAAGGGAGGTATTTATAACCTTGGGAAACGTGCCAATCCTAGGTTTAGGTTAACCTAGGGCCGATTGGGCTTCCCTCGGAAGTTGGGCCTGGGTGGCCGGTTTCTCCATTAGGCATGGAGTATGCCACGTGTCATGACATAACAGGTCCAAGATGGACGAATAAGCGTGTGCCACGTGGCAAGCCCTGACAGTTCCAACTGGGGGACACTTGGCAGGACCTGATTGGCCCACGTGGCGCATTCCGATTGGTGGGAGCAAAATCCCCTAATCATTTACGATATTTATTATTGATTTCAACTAATTTAATTTATATATGTAAGTTAATTCATTTTTTAACTCGTCAGAGGGCGATTTCGAGTCTAGCTCTTCTGGCCATGCTTCTCTGGACACAGAAGAGAAAAACAGCCGCCTGCAAGAGGCGAGGCTTTCTCACGCAGTTGAGAAGGGGGACAATTGGGCGGAGCCATCCGCCTCTTACCGAGAGCAAAATACCCCTTACTACTGCACGGTACCTCGGGGCCGGATTACAGTCATGCAAGAGAAAGTGGAGAGCTTTATCGCAAACCACACAATGGGCCCTGACTTTTTAGTGTTTGTGCCGGATCCAGAAGACACAGTCGTCTGGCCGGCTGGTACCAGTTATGATAGCGCCTGCTTTGGCTGCTACGAGGCGGCCATCAAGGCTGGGCTGCGCTTCCCATTACATCCGGTTGTTCAGCGGATCTTGGATGGGTATGAGTTGGGGTTATGGCAGTTAGCCCCAAACTCCTGGGTCAACGTACTCGGCTATGTGGCCGGGTGCGAACTGCACGGGGTGGAGCCGAGCTTCGAGGCTTTCGCCCATATGAACTATTTCAGCCGGACTCCTAAGGCAGGCGGTACCGGCTGGTATCAATTGACAAGCCACAGGGGCTACCTCATGACGAGAGGTAAAGCAAACAAGTGGAAGGACTGGCAGAGCACCTTCCTCATCATTGAGAGTTCAGACACTGAGCTGAACAAGCGCTTCAATAGGTGGAACAGGAATCCGCCCCTTCTTGCAGGCGGCCGTAGCATGCCGCCTGTTCCCCCCAAGGCTAAGAAAGTGATCCTTGATAAAGGACTCTTTAAAGTAGAGTCGAGGGTCGACTCTACTTCAGGGGTACGAGAGCAAGTACCCCTGCACTGCGTCCCGAGCTTCAAATGGCTCTACGACGAGTACTTTTTGGCCTCCTGTGGCCTCAGCAGTCGGTGCTCAAGAGGTATTCGGCCTGTCGAATACTCTGTTGTTCCATACATTTCTTGTTATGACTTTTATTAACTTTGCTGTTTGTTTTTGCAGCTGACGCCATGAGCAAAATTACCGCCTCCAAGACTGCGGCGGCCATGTTGCGGGCCTCCATCATGCAACAAGCTTCAACCGACTCCCCCAAGAAGGGGGCACCCTTGGTGAGCTCCGAACCTTTCACCCTCTTTTTGGAGTTGGCTTATGCATATACTGACTTTTTTCTTCTCTTTTAGACGGGTGCTCCAAGAGCTTCATCTTCCCAACAACCGGACCCCAAGGCCCGGAGGACGACTGTTGCGAGCTCTCCTGGTTCTGCCAGGAAACATGTGGCGGCTGAGAAACAGCCGGCCACTTCTTCTAAAACTCCAACTGGGCCGCCTAGAAGTATGAAGTTGTCCTTGTAAATTTTAGACTTGCTCCCTTTTTTACTAGGTCTAATCCGTTTGTTTATGCTTTATGCAGCCGGCCCTCAGGAGCCTGACTTGGTAGAGGTGGCCAAGTCTATGATCAGGGTCGTTCCTCCACCTGAAAGGGAGGCGGTCAGGGGTGTCGGCACCCTTGACCTAGACGGAATTGCAGGGGTCCTTACTGAGGTATACTTAGCATATTTTTGAGTATTTGAATTCCAGGACGGCTGTTTTCTTTTTTTTGGAAACTGACGCCTGTTCCTTTGTACTTAGGCCCTGCTCCGAGTGAACGGCCTTCGCAAGCCGCTTGACCGGAAGAACAAAGAGGTAAAGGCTGCAAAAGCTATGGCCGCCTCTGACTGTGATAAGGCAATGTTTCAAATTGCTAAAAATGAAGTTCTGACCATTGATATTCTTTATTATCAGGCGCAGGCTACCGCCGCTGTTCGGGCTCAGTTAGAGGCGGCCCAGAAGAGAAATGGCGAGCTGGAGGCGACCATCACCAATCTCAAGGCCGAGCTGAAACCTCTTCGCCTAAAGATGTACTCATACGAAGCCTTGGAGAAATCCTTGGCCAACGTAAAGGAACGCCTGGTGACCTAGGAGAAGAGTCTTACTCAGGAGCTCTCGGAAAAGGCCGAGCAAGAGAATAAAGAGCTGGTCCGGGAGATGATGGAAGACTCCGCTCAAATCCAGCGCATGACTTGGGGCCGCCTCTTCCCCAATGCCGACTTTGCCTCATGGGAAAAAAAGTACCGCCAGTGTTCTGATACATATAATCAAGAGATCCTGGCGGCTGCTGAGGAAGAGGCGTTGGAGGAAGCGTTGGAGGAGGAGGAGCCGGTAGTGGCGCTTGTGCCGCTTGGGGGTAATGCATCAAAAAAGGATGCAGCTGAAGCCGAGTCCAGCAAGAAGAGTGCTGACCAGGCGGCAGCTGCTAATATTGAAGATCTGCCCCCTTCTTAAGCTTTATGTATTCTTTCCACGGCCTGCGTGCCGTTTGTTTTGTATTTACCCGGCCAGGGGGGCGGGGCTTTGAATATTTTGCCGGTCTTTAATGACCGGCTTCTTTTTAATGAATTTTTGTTTTGCTTCAAATTTGTCTAAGTATTGAATATTCTAATATCCAATTGTTCACTACACCGACTATTTTACATAGCCGATAGTTGCAGACAGGTACGGATAGTTAGTCACGCCGCCTATGCCCCTGGACGACTGGTTGTCTGTTTCCAGGATAGACGATCAGTCGGCCATTTATCCAATCAGTATTCGAACTATTTTAAAGACTGGATCCTTTTTAGGCAGGCGGTCCTGTCATTTGTAAATTTAACTAAGTAGGAAAGTGGTCTGACCAAGTGAACAGGATTGTTACTTAGTTGCCAAGGAACTGAGTAGTAGAGGTATCAAGCGGTGGGTACCGGTTGTTCCCCTTTATTCACCAATGTTTGTTGGCTTTTAACTCATAAGTTGTTAACCTAGCAGGAGTAGTGGTTGAGAGCCCCTGTTTGCGAAAAACAGGCGGACGACTCATACCTTTTAGGCTCCATACTAAGTTTGAGGGAGTGACTATGAGTTAACTTTGGAGTTACTCAATCGCCGTCACTCCTGCTTGAGTAGTAAAGGTACCAGGCGGCGGAGGCCGGCTGATCCTTTTGATTCGCCAATGTTTGTTGGCTATTAACTCAAGAGGTTACCTAGTAGGAATAGGGGTTTGAGTGCCGCTGTTTGCCAAAAAACAGGCGGTCTACTCAAAACCTTTTAGGTTCCATACTAAGTTTGAGGGAGTGACTGAGTTAACGTTGGTGTTACTCAGTCGCCGTCACTCTTGCTTGAGAAGTAGAGGTACCAGGCGGCGGAGGCCGGCTAGACCCCTTGATTCGCCAATGTTGGCTATTAACTCAAGAGGTACCCCCTGCATTTATCCCAAGTAATACAGTCGGTCATCTGACTCAGATGTCAACTGCTACCACTGATTTGGTTAGTGATAGAGTTATCCTTGTCTCAAAAACGGCTACGTGGTTGCCCTTGGGGACAAGCGTATAGGTGTCGTGTAATTAGTTTATAGAGCAATGTTCCACCCAAAAGGGAGCTGCTCTCTGCGACGAATTTCATCCGGAGGGATGCCGCCGGACGCCTGCTATGATGTTGGGACAGGTCGTATTAGTTTTGAAGATTGGATCAGTTGGCTTGGCGCCTGGTCTGATCATTCGGCCTGTGGCCTTGGTAAGTTCTTGGTGAACGTAGGTTCTAAGTAAAAGGAGGGTAGCCGCCTGTTAGGCACAGGGTCGGCCAGGCCCTAATCTTTTTAGCTAAGTATAAGGGGGGTGGCTGTGTGTTTGGAACCAGTCGGCCCTCTTCTATGGAGAGTAGCCGACTATATGTCCAGACAGCGTGCCCATATGGTGAGAAAATGGAGAGTAGCCGTCTGTAAAGGTACAGACGGCATGCCCCTCTGAAGATAGAGTGAAAAACTCAATGGAGAGTAGCCGACTGTAAAGGTACAGACGGCATGCCCCTCTGAAGGTAGAGTAAAAATACTCAATGGAGAGTAGCCAACTGTAAAGGTACAGACGGCATGCCCCTCTGAAGGTAGAGTAAAAATACTCAATGGAGAGTAGCCGACTGTAAAGGTACAGACGGCATGCCCCTCTTAAGTAAGAATAAAAATTAAACATGGAGAGTAGCCGACTATTTGTTAGTAGGCGTGCCCCTCTTAGTACAAAATTGAATAGTAAGTATGCAAACTTTTATTAAGTAGCTCTTGACTATTTACATCATTCAAAAGAAATATTTCTTAAGATTGTCTACATTCCAAGTTCGAGGCAACGGTCTGCCGTCTGGTGTTTCCAGACGGTAGGTACCGTCCCTGACCTCTTCACAGATTCGGTAGGGTCCTTCCCAGTTGGGAGTTAGTTTGCCAGACTCATTAGCCCTACCAACTGCTTCCATTTTTCTAAGTACAAAGTCCCCCACTTTGAGTGGACGCCTGTGTACTTTTTTGTTGTATGATCTAGTCATTCTCAGGCGGTAAATTTCATGGCGCAAGACAGCATTGCCTCTCCTTTCAGGAAGTGAGTCCAATGCCAGGCGCATGGCTTCCCAGTTTGCCTCTTCGTCATATAGCATTACTCGAAGAGTCGGCTCGTAGTGTTCTATTGGAAGAACAGCTTCCGCACCATAAGTTAGGGGGAATGGAGTTTCTCCAGTCGCCCCTTTTTCAGTCGTCCTAATGGCCCAGAGAACATGTGGTAGTTCATCCGCCCATAGGCCGCCTGCTCGTTCAATCTTTTTCTTGAGACCGTCTGAGATGATTTTATTAAAGGCTTCTACTTGGCCGTTTGCTTGTGGACGGCCGACAAATGCAAAGTAGTGTGCAATTCCTTGGTCACCCAACCAGCTTTTGAGAACAGGCGTCTCAAATTGGGGACCATTATCAAAAACCATAGACATGGGAACCCCGAACCAAGTGATGACATTTTTCCAAATGAATGAAATTACATCCTTCGTCTTGATTCCCTTTACAGCCTCCGCCTCTACCCATTTAGTGAAGTAGTCGACGGCAACAAGTATGTACCTCCTTCCGCCTGTAGCAGGCGTATATGGACCCAGAATGTCCATGCCCCACTTAGCAAACGGTAGTGGGCTATGAATGGTAGTGAGGTCAGTAGCCGGACGGTGAATTAGCTTTCCAAACCTTTGGCACTTGTCACATTTTTTCACCATCTCCATTGCATCTGCTTCCAAAGTAGGCCAAAAGTAGCCCTGCCGCCTTGCCCTTTGAGCAAGCGTCCTACCGCCTATATGAGAAGCACAGTAACCAGAGTGAAGATCGTCTAGTATCTCTCGTCCCTTTTCTGGAGTAACACGCTTTAAGAAAGGTTGAAGGTACCCCCTTTTGTGAAGTTCTCCCTTTATTATTTCAAAACAGGTTGCTCGTTTTTTCAGTGCTGCCGCCTGTTGATGGTCATCCGGCAGGGTACCATTTGTCAGATATGCCCTGATTGGATCCATCCAGGTTGAGCTTCTGTCTAGGATTCCAATAGGGTCTTCCTCGATGCTTCTCTTCTCCATTACTTCCCAAAAAACAGTTCGAGGAGTATCAGAGGAGGCGGATGATGCTAATTTTGACAGTGCATCCGCCTGGTTGTTTTCTGATCTCGGCACTTGGATCAGATGGAAATCCTCAAGGGAGCCGACTGCTTGTCGGACCGCCTGTAAATACTTGATCATGACCGGATGGGTTGCTTCGTATTCGCCATTGTACTGACTCACTATCAATTGTGAATCGGAACAGGCGTCTATTTTTCTTGCCCCTGCCGCCTTGCACATGCGGATTCCGGCTAGTAAAGCTTCATATTCTGCCTCATTGTTTGAGGCCTGAAAACTGAAGCGTAGAGCATACTCGTACCTGTCGCCCTCTGGCGACTGACATATGACGCCTGCTCCACAACCATTTGAAGTAGAGCTTTCGTCCACATATACCTTCCAGACTTGGTCTGGAACTTGAGAGTCAGGAGGACGAGTCATCTCAACAATAAAGTCAGCAAAGGCTTGCCCCTTCACTGCCTTTCTAGGCTCGAAAGTAACTTCGAGGCTCTGTATTTCTATGGCCCATTTGATCATTCGGCCTGACGACTCCATGATGGTCAGTGGCCGCTTGATAGGTTGGTCTGTATACACGACGACTGCATGTGCCAAAAAGTAGGGCTTCAATTTTTTAACAGCCATGAAGAGTGCAAGCCCAAATTTCTCCACTAGGGGATACCTCAACTCAGCATTTTTCAGTACATGACTGACAAAGTAGACCGGGAGCTGACAACCGTCTCTTTCAGCAAGGAGAACAGCGCTTAACGCATGATCAGAGACGGCCAGGTACATGTAGAGTACTTCTTTGGGCAAAGGGCTGACCAGCCTCGGCAAGGAATGCAAGTGAACTTTCAATTTCTGGAAGGCGGCCTCAGCATCCGGCCCATATTCAAACCTTGCCTTTTTCTTAATTGCCTGAAAAAAGTATAGGCATTTGTCGCCTGATCGGCTTAGAAATCTTCCCAAGGCCGCCAGACAACCTGTTAACTTCTGAACCTCTCGGATGGTACGAGGCGACTGCATGTCAATGACCGCCTGCACCTTCTCAGGGTTCGCTTCTATTCCTCTCTGATTGATAAGGAATCCGAGAAATTTCCCAAACTCAACTCCAAAGACACATTTCTTGGGATTGAGCATGACATGGTGCCGCCTGAGTGTGGCGAAAGTTTCTCGGAGGTCCGACAAATGATCTTTCTGAAGTTTAGTTTTGACAATCATATCATCAATGTATGCCTCGACGTTTCTCCCAATCTGATCAAAGAACACAGTGTTTATCATTCGCTGGAAGGTAGCCGGGGCATTCTTAAGACCAAACGACATGACCGTGTAACAGTATAACCCCTGATCAGTGACGAAGGTCGTCTTCTCCTGATCTTTCTTCCACAAAGGAATTTGATGGAAACCAGAATAGGCGTCCATAAAGCTTATCAAAGCATGGCCGGCTGTTGAGTCGACCAGATTATCAATTTTAGGCAGAGGGTAACTGTCTTTGGGGCACGCCTTGTTTAAGTCTGTGTAGTCTACACACATTCGCCAGGTGCCATTCGGCTTTTTAACAAGCACCACATTTGCAACCCAGTCTGGGAAGTAACATTGCCGAATGAACCCTGCATCAAGTAATTTTTTAACTTCGGCGGCTGCCGCCTGACTTCTTTCTTCGCCATGGTTCCGTTTCTTCTGCCGTACTAGCTTCTTTTTTGGATCCACGGCCAGTTTATGTACCCCCAGATCAGGACTAATGCCTGGCATTTCATGGACTTTGAATGCAAAGATGTCCTTGTATTCTTTCAATAGTGTGTGAAAGTCGTCACCAAGGTCTCTCAGAGCAGTCGTCCCAACTTTGACTGTTCGATCAGGACGTGAGTCGTCTAAGATCAGGTCCGTATGCTCACCAGTCGGCTGAGGGCGGAACTCATCCGACCGCTCCTCTGCCAATGATTGCTATTTTCTTTCTTTTCTTGCGGCCCCCGTCTGGGATGCCTTTCTCTTCTTGTCGCCTGCTTCTTGAACAGGCGCAATCTTCTTGACATTGTCAAGGTCTGTTTTTTCACCACTTGACCCAGTGGCCATAACAGTGGGATTGACATCCGAGAGATAGCACTCTCGGGCCATCCTCTGATCTCCCCTTAGGGAGCCGACTGTTCCATTATCCCTCTCAAACTTGAGCAACATAAGAGATGGGATTATAACAGCCTTGGAATTATTCAGGGTTGGTCGTCCCAGAATCATGTTGTAGGCCGAGAGTTCTTCTACTACCAGGAAACGGACTACCATGTGTCGTCCTTCCCCTTTTTCGCCCAGACGGATGGGTAAATCCACTCGTCCCACTGGGTGGACGACTCCTCCTCCAAACCCTACTAAAGGGTGGGAGGCCGGATGTATGCAATCAGTCTGATATTTTAGTTTCGACAGACATTTGCTACTTATGAGATCTGAGGAGCTTCCGGTATCTATGAGGATTCGGCCAACTCTCTGGTTGGCCACTTTACATTCAATAACGATAGGGTCGTCATGCGGCCCTCTTACCCCTCCTAGATCTTCTTCAGTGATGACAATCTCAGGAAATGAATATTTGGACGGCCGTTCTTGGTGAACGGAATTTACATCTAACCGCCTGATATTGTCTTTGTTGCCCCTAATAGTGGGGCCGCCTCCTGAGAAGCCGCCTGCAATGGTGTAGACGACTGCATCATCTGTATCGGAGCTGTCGGCCTGTTGATTCTTTTTGGCCGACTGCTTTTTTGAGGAAGTGTTCCCCGCGGATTTCTTGACATAAGTGTCAAGATCACCTTGCTCAGCTAGGCGGTCCAGATACCGCATGAGACTGATGCAGTCATTGGTGTGATGACCAACATCATCATGATAAGCACAGAATTTATCTTGGTTTCGGTTGTTTGCAGAACCCTTCATGGGGACCGGCTTCTCAATTGAGATCCGTCCCTTGATTTCTTTTAGGATAAACTGGTTATCCTTGTTAAACGCATACTTTGGTGAGTATGGTTTGAATTCTTTTTTCTTTTTCTGGGCCGGCTGTTTGGAGGAATCAGCCGCCCAGACCTCTTTTCTCTTCTCATCTTTGTTTGACGACTGTTTCTGTCGTCCTTCTCTTTTGTCGAACCTTTTCCCGTCCGACTGTTTTACCGTACAAAGATCAGTCGCCTGTATATAGGCTTCCGCTTCAATCAAGGCCTCTTGAAGAGTCTCCACCCTCTTTCGGACCAAGTCAAATTTGAAGGTCGACCCGTCCTTGAGACCTCTGAAAAAGTCAGTATAGGCTACCTCATCCGGTAACCCTTGAATCTGTATTCTCATCAGGTTAAAACGCCTGATGTAAGAACGAAGCCCCTCCTTCTCGCCCTGCTGAATTGTTCCTAAATCAAGGGTCGTCTTCTTTGCAGGGATGTTCATGGCGAAGTTGGAGGTTAATAAGTAAGCAAGCGTCCTGAAGCTATTTACACAACCAGTCGGCAGGTTGCCGAACCATTGTTGTGCGATTCCTTTGAGAGTCGCTGGGAAACACTTGCACCAGGTGGGATCATCCAACCCTTGAAGGTACATCAGGTTGGTGAAGGCCATGAGATGGTCTTCTGGGTTAGTAGTGCCGTCATAGGCGCCTACTAATACATTTTTCACTTTGGCCGGCTGAGCGGCTTCAGTCATTTCCTTGGAGAAGGCCGACGGCTGTTCACCAAGTCTAAGCAACCGTAGCTGCCAGTCCATAGGTTGGACGTTTTTTGCTGCAGGTCCACCAAACGGAGGTGGCTGCAAAAAATACTGTTGTTGCGGCATTAATGGTAAGTTTGGTACCGCCTGGTCGCTATCAAAGCCGGACTGACGGGAGGTACCGCCTGACTGACTCTCATGATACGACTGAGTATGCCTCATCGAGGCATTTCGCAGACTGTCTTGAAAGTTTGAAGTAGAGGCCGACTCTGACAATCGGCCACTCTTCTTCTGCTCTAGCAGTAGCCGAGCGTTTGTGAATGTTTGCTTCGACCCGTCCGCCTGAATATGACGAACAGGTTTCCTATTTCCTGTAGGAAAATGGAATTTTGTGAAATCAAGGGCAAGTGGCTCCCGCTTCCTAGATTTAGGATGAGGAGTCGCCTCTCGCCCTTGAACTGGCTTCCTCTTCAGTGAAGTGGAGGGTTTCTTAGCCGACTCCTCCTTGACCAGAGCAGGCGGCTTTTTGTTGATCAACTCTTGAATTTCTCCCTTGAAGTCCCTCATGAAGGTCATGAGTTCGTTTCTTGTGATGGGAGCAGATCCATCAGTCGGCTGTTGCCGAACAAGCGGTGCGCCTGCTGGCTCGCTTTCTGTTTGAAGATGTTCCCGTTCCCTCCTTTCGGTATGACGGGTACGTCGGGCCCTTAGGGTCCCGTCTGAAGCTGTGTGAGCTTCAACTTCAAATTCACTCTCAATATCATGGTCCGACTGAACTTGAGGGTCGTCTAGGGGACGCCTCTCTTCAGGAGTCGGTACAGACTTGGATGCCATCTCAGAAGTACTCTCCCCACAGACGGCGCCAAATGTTTCGGGGTTTTCTGATGTCCTGCGGGAGGGTTACAATTCCGAGACTGGAACCGGACGCCTGTACCTGCAAAACAACGGAGACTCCTGGTGGTGGGAGCTCCGCCTCCAACGGTCAAGTTAGTACTTGATTAAGGAGTAATTAATGCGGAAATTAAAGTAAGTGGGTCTCTCTAGGTGAGAGTGTTTAGTGTGAGTTTTTAGCGTAATCAGCCTGTAACTCTGTGTGTAATCAATGTGTTTTTTCTGTCCTCCCCCTTAATGAGGATTAAGGGAGGTATTTATAACCTTGGGAAACGTGCCAATCCTAGGTTTAGGTTAACCTAGGGCCGATTGGGCTTCCCTCGGAAGTTGGGCCTGGGTGGCCGGTTTCTCCATTAGGCATGGAGTATGCCACGTGTCATGACATAACAGGTCCAAGATGGACGAATAAGCGTGTGCCACGTGGCAAGCCCTGACAGTTCCAACTGGGGGACACTTGGCAGGACCTGATTGGCCCACGTGGCGCATTCCGATTGGTGGGAGCAAAATCCCCTAATCATTTACGATATTTATTATTGATTTCAACTAATTTAATTTATACATGTAAGTTAATTCATTTTTTAACTGTTGTCCCGCTATATTGTTATAGGTAAATGAAGGATCAAAACTTAAGGAGAAGTGTCAATTGTGTTTGTACAATGCATATGTTTTCACAATATTATCTCCAAGTACACATTCTCCTCTACCCTACAAAGTCAAATTTGTGACATCCGTCAGTTGGGAATAAGAGTGTGCACATTTACTCCAAAGGTTTGTACTACCTTTATCATTTAATTATTAATAATTTTTACATTGCAGGATACATAATAATTTTTTTTTATACATTTTCACTACCTCTAATTCAATCTTCTACATTGCAGGATACATAATGATATCAACAACTCAGTGAAAAAATCATAAGATGGGCGCAAAATCTATCTTCAACTTTTTCTTAGGAACTTTTATGTGTATATGTGTTTGCTTACTTAGATTGTACATACTTTAGAAAATCTCGACACTTTTTCTATTAGTACTCTTTTAAGTACTTTAGTTGATAAGTTCCTTTATGTAACTATTATATTCTATAGATTTTAATAGATATATGTGTATTATATAAATTTTATTAGATATATATGTATAGTACTTTATTAGAAGAATTTTAATTACTTTATTTATTTTATTTTATTTTTAAATTACATGACAAAAAACAAAGATTGTACATAATCCATAAAAAAAAATGACAGCAATTCTCTTTGCTCCACGCTTTAAAAAAAAAATTAAATTAATAAGTATATGAATGTGAGTTTTAGAGTATGCAACTATAATACGACGTATATTGTTCTTAATAGTTTAAGCATAATAGTTTGGACTAACTTACATTATAAGAGGATTAAATTAATACTATACAAATAAAGGATTAAGTTAATAATATATATGGAGTATTAAAAAAAATTCCAGCTTGGCAAAAAGTTATCTTAAATCTATTGAGGCGACTAATAGATGATTATCAGTCAACTATATGTAAATTAACTTTATATACTCAAATCTATGTTACTCTTTAAACAGAACACCTATTTTGGTTGGGAATTTTCATTTTCCATAAATATCCTTCATAAAAGGGAGGAGCTATACAAGACAAAGATATTCTACAAGGATAATATAGTAAATTAATAAAGAAAAAAAACTGGATACAATTACCAATACCATGCAGTTATATTCTTGACGGTTACATTGTACTGTGTTATATATATATTTTTGTAATTCCTATAGATTCATTCATCACTGTCTATAATTATAACTACCAATAAATTAAACTCACCTCTTCCAGCTTTCAAACGAAAAAGTGAAAAATTAACAAATTTTTTTAGCATATATAATTGTACATCAACGAACAATCCTTCCAAGTATTAACTAATCTATTGTTCATTCAAGTAGTAATCTATTTCAGGTTAGTTTAATTAAGGAAAAATTGCTCCCATTAATCTGAACTTTGCCTCATCCGTCGAAATTAATCCCAACTTTCGTTTATTATCTATCACTCCCAACTTTAGGGGGTATTAATTTTAGTTGCACCCAAATGACTTGCAACCGGTTAATCAGGTAAACATTTGTGAATTATTTTTTTTGCACACGTGTCAATATGTAATTGGATGAAAAATAAATAAAGAAATTAAAACAAAATTAAAAAAAAAAAACAAAATTTTTTTAAAAAAAAAACTAACCCCAACAACCATCCCCTTCCACCAGACCACCACCACCACCTCCCCTTACATTCTCTCAGCCACAACCACTAGTGAACCCAGCCACCTTTCCAACACCACAAGAAGCGCAGCGCATCCCTGGCCCACCTCGACGCCGGACGCACCCCCACCCTGGCCCACATCGACGCCGGACGCCACCTTCTCAGCAACAACACACCACCAAATAAGAACATCAACCACCACCGTCACCTCTCATCTCCGATCTTCATCAACCTCAATTAATCACCTTCACACCCACAACCCACCTGCTGCACTCGCTCAGCATCCCCACCACTACCGAACCGCACACAATCACACACCACCTCTGCCAATTCGCCCAGTACCACCACCAAACCACACACACTCACACACCACCTCTTCCAACTTGCCCAGCACCACCTCTGCCAACTCGCCCAACACACACTCACAGCCCCGAATCACCAATTTGGCGCACAAGCAGCAACAATTAGCAATTTATGCTCCAATTCAAATTAAAGGGGTTGAAATTCGGTGGAGAACGGGGCGAAAACGGCGGGGGATGGGGAAGATAAGGTGGGTAATCAGGGCGGGGGAGTGGTGGGCGCCGTTTTCCGGCAGCGGGGGAGGGGATTTCAGGGGTGGGGGCGAATTTCCGGCGGGGTGGGGGTGGTGATGGAGTGTTTTACGGGATAGGGGTGGGGGGCTGGGCTGGGTTTGTTTTTTTTTTTTAAATTTTTTTTGGACCTATCACGTGTTGACACGTGTCTAGGTAACCTACTATATCAGATTGGATGACCTGTAAGGTGCAACAAAAATTAATACCCCTAAAGTTGGGAGTGATAGATAATAAACGAAAGTTGGGATTAATTTCGACAGATGAAGCAAAGTTCAGATTAATGGGAGCAATTTTTCGTTTAATTAATCATTTTCATGAATTTTGTTGTCTGACTCGTGTCGATATTAACCGATTGAATTTGCAGGATTTGCTGAGCATTTGATTAAGGTTCACATCATTTTAAATTGTAATATTGTTAATCAAAATTTATCAAATCTTTATGAAATACTTCACTTTCCCATTGAAATTGGCAGGATTTCGGGTATGCTAATTTGGGGTTTTAATTGGGGTATGCTAATTTGGGGTTTTAATTACGGTATACTAATTTGGGGTTTTAATTGGGTTATGATAATTTGGGGTTTTAATTCGGTATGTAAATTTGGGTTTTTAATTGGGTTATGTCGGCAAAAAAATGGTGTTACTGGAGTTACCCACCCCTACCCCCATTCATACGCATCACCGTAGTCATCATCAAACATCATCTTCCATCAATGGTTAAAAATTCTCGTCTAAGCGTCGAATTGGTGCAACTTCCGGCCTGCTGTTATTGGGCAGAGTTGGTGTATTAAAGAGTTATGTGTTGATGGCTGATTAGAGATGTGTGGGATGCTGCTCATTTATTTTGTGGGTGTAGAGTGGTGTTGTTGGTGGCAGACGAGGAGGTGAGGTGCCGGATAATAGGTGGGGCTGCCGGGAAGATCGAGGTAATGGTGGGGGTTTATGACTGAAGTTCATGGAGACAGAAATTTATCAAATCTTTATGAAATACTTTATACTTTATTTCTTGATCAAGTGTATAAATTTTTTTCCCTTAAATGAATAGGTTGTTGGTACCAATATATTGGCAATCAGAATTTATCAAATCTTTAAGAAATACTTTATACTCCCTCCGTTTTTAAGTACTTGCTCCATTTCCCCATGCGCGGAGTTTTAGGAGAAATTGAAGAAAATAATAAAATATGAAGGTAGTGGGGTACTTGAGAAAATAAAAAATTATAAAAAGCAAAAGTAGTGCAAGAATAGGAGAAGAGAGAGTACTATGTTGGGTCCACTAGGTGTGAGAAATGAATTAAATATAGTAAAAGCTTTCCAAAAAACAGAAATAGAGCAAGTATTTAAAAACGGTCGGAAAAGAAAAGCGGAGTAAAAACGGAGGGAGTACTTTATTTCTTGATCAAGTGTATAAATTAATTTCTCTTAAATGAATGGGTTGTAGGTACCAATATATGAAAAATCAAAGGCCAAATTCATCAAATTATCGGAGATTAAGGTGAGAAAGGATGACTCCTGAATAGCTTACACAAGAGGCTAATACAAGCGTTGCTCAAAGGCGCATGTCATATAATTCAAGGAGAAATTGTCGACAAAATGCTACGGCAAGTTCTCTAAGAGAAATTACCAATCAAATTAACTCCAATGCTAGAAACAATCTTGCAGACCCCATCTCAAGACTTACATGTGAGTTCATTACTTAGTTTGATATAGTCTCACTTTTAAGACTTTTAAAATGTTCACATTACTTAATGACAATGTTATACTCAAGCTTATTGATTAATTACTTCTTTATTTATCTATCTTTGTACGACACCAACCGAATATTATAATAAAATTAAGATTACTATTTTTGTTATCATAAAAACATATCATCATGTACAAAAATTAATTGTTGTGTTATTTCATGCAATACAACTAATTTGCTTGCATTTTTAATAAAATAATAGTAATTTTAATTCACAAACTGCAAAATTTTTTTTGCAAAGATTTCATTTGTTAAACTATAATAAATACTAATTAAAAAAAACACACATGGCTCGCATTCATCATCAATATCATTATTTCACACCCGTCTTTTAGAAAGGTTGAATGTGCCTATGTTTACTATAAGATCTAAGATAAGATTTTAAAAATGCTCACATCTTATTATAAATTGAATTTTCATGCAATGGGAAACTGTCAAAATAGTGTCTGAGAAATTGGCGAAAGTAGTGGCACTTCGAACACTAACCATCATAATGTCATGCATGCAAACAATGTTGATGAACAAATAATTAGTCAAAGAGTGAATCCTCGATCTGCAATAAATTTTCACGAGCAAAGAGGAGTCCTGTAGGGAATATTTCAAGCATTAACCCCAAGCTTGAACCCCACTGTGATCATACACTAAAGCATGGTGGCGTCAAAAGGGAAAGAAGATAGAGCAAAAGAGTCGCCAACAAATTTTAGGAACTTGTAAACCGTTCACGAGGTGAAGGTTACACCCCTTAACGATCCAAGAGATCGTCAACTCCAATAAGGTCTTGAACCAAATAGGGTTCGGGGATGAAGGTACAAATCCAACCTAAAAGAGATTGAACCTACCCTAATAATAGGCCTCCACTTTATTCTGATCGTATTCATGTGCGCTTTCTGACTAACATGCAATCAATAGGATTAACCCTAAACTTATTTATCTATGTTGGTTGAATATTAATGCACAAATAAAAAATTATTATTGGGGATCACTTGAATTATAATCAAATTAACCTTAACAAGATTATTAATTATCTTATTAAGCGTGATTACAAGTATAAATTCCCTTTAAACATGCATAAAAGGCGTGATCAAGCAATAACAATAAATATATATCAAGCAACATAATCATAATCAATAAATAATCATAACAACCGTCATAATCATTATAATAATAATTAAAATAATCATCATAAATTATAACAATTATAATCATACTTAAAATAATCATATCAACATTAAAACATATTAACAGCAAGATTCCTAGGCATGATACTAACAAGATTAATAACAAACCCTAGCATGTCAATAAACATTAAAAATCATAGCTTTAGCCCTAACATGATACTAACATCATAAATATTAGGAAGAACATAAAAGACATCATAACAATCATACTTAGTATTAAATTTACCCTCGACATGATACTAGGAATATCATAATAACAACCTAAGCATGAACTCTATATCATAACATCAATAAAAACCATTAAAGTTACTTTGATGCCTCGTACCTCTTTCTAATAACAAAATACACACGTTAGTAGCTTCAAGGAAAATAATAAAGCAACAATTAAATTAAATAATTGAAAGAGAGATTTGGGACCAAACCCTCAAAAATTAAACCTTTCACGTCTAGGGAGAAGGCAACTTCGAATATGGCTAGGTGTATCTAGATCTTGCGAATGCGGAATTTTTATATTTAAGAGAAGGCTAGTTTAGAAGAGAGAGAGAGAGAGAGAAAATCTTGATGAGAGTTGGTGAATGAAAACGGAGTTTTTAACACGTTATTTATAGAGAAAATCAACCAAAAAGATAAAACATCAAAAACAGAATTCTGACGCAAAAAGCCAAGTTAGCGCCAAACGCTGACCTTAGCGCCAGACGCTAAGGCTAGCGCCAGGCGCTACAGCTGGCGTTTGGCGCTGACTCAGAAATTCACGCGTTTTCTGAAAATCAGATAGAAATTGCCGTACAGGAGGATATAATCGTATTTTCCTCAAAAACGTTCTTTTATTCTGAGTAAAACTCTAAAAAGTCAAGAAAAGTCAATTTATCAATGCTAATTGAATTAGGAATGAAAAGAACCTTCTAAAAGAATCTAGAAGACTAAAACCATTCCTAATTGCATTAGGAATGATAAATCTATATATTAGGCCCTCCTCTAGATCATTGGGCCGTATATAAGGCTCAAACCGAGCCTAATTCAGTAAATTGGCCATAACTCCCTCAATATTCATCGGAATTGGGCTTATAATATATCGTTAGAAAGCCCAATCCAACTACACTACTATTGGACCAGTATCATGGACCAACCAAACTGGATTGACTGTTTTCTATAAATATGTTTTCAAAAACAGAGAGAAGAGAAAATAAATTAAAACTATCCTCAACACTAAACTTTCCACACTTTCACTTCATTCGATTATGTTTCGACGTGAAAGGTACTCATCATTGAGTTTGGTTTTGGCGAGACACAAATGGGTGTCTACAGAAGCCCCCACTTTGACTGATTTTGGAGAAACGCAAGTTTCGAAAACAAAAGTCAAAGTATCGATAGGGACGAAGAATGAATCAGAACGTTCTGCGATCCTAAATCACTCTTGCAACGCCGATACCTACAAACTAGTGTTAGTTAAAAAGATAAAAGAGTTAAGCAACGCGTATCTTGCACCGTCGATCGCACGTCTCTGAAAGTAACCAATTTGTTGCCGCTATACTGTTGTTTTGATGACCTCCTGCCAAGAGAATGCCATCCCGCTTGAAAACCGCTACGCTTGTAACTGCCTCCAATATAGAAGATTGCTTCGCTTGAAACGATCCTCTTCCGGTTTGATAATATTCCACGTCTAAGGGAACACTATCGAAGATTGCCTCGCTTGAAACAATCCTCTTCCGCTTTGTGACCATCTTCCACGTCTAAGGGAACATGATCGAATACAACTTCGCTTGAAATCACCTTCAGTTGTTTTTGACAACTTTCTACAATCTAGGGAACGCTGTCGAAGATATCTACGCTTGAAGCTACCCTCACTTGTTGCGATAATTTTCCAAGGAAATTACCGAAGATCTCCGCTTGTCGATCTTTAAAAGTTCGCTTGAAATTTGCTTCCGCTATGCCTGTACGTCGGCACTTTTGCTGCTTTGAACCTGTATGTCGGTGCCTTTTGAATTATGAACCAATATGTCGGTGTCTTTTGCAAATGAACCAGTATGTCGGTGCCTTTCGCGATGAGCCAATGCTTAGGCTCTTTAAGCTAAGTGAGACGAACTTTCATCAGGTCGATCACTTTATGCAATCAAGCCGATTACTAAAAATCATGTCAAATTGCTTAGAGGGGCTAACTGGCGTACCAAGGAACCCAAAATATATTGCAAAAGATTAGAACAACCGTACTGAGTGGCTGACTGTTCTGGCGCTGCTGAAATAACATCAGCGCCGCATAATTGGCCTTCGCGCCAGGCGCTGGAATTAGCGCCATGCGCCAAGCCTCTCTGTTGACGCCAAGGTCTGGCGCTTGGCGCCAGAATCGGGTTTTCCTTAAATACCCTTCTCTTCTTCATTTTCTATGCCACTCTTCGCATTTCGGCTTCGAAAATTTCCAGAACTTCAATTGCTTCGTCCTTGCTCGTTTCTTAATGAAATTTGCTCAAATTTGTTGCACTTATCGTTGGGAGGACGTGATGTCATGGTTCCGGCTGTGACGGCTTGGGCGATCTGTACAAGATGTACATCGCCAGAGATGATCAGACGAGACTTCTATGGGAGTCTTGTGGTCTTACTACGCTGTACGAGACCTCCGAGGCAATGATTGCCTCCAGTGGGGGTCACCATGTAGTTTTTGCTCTGGTGGAGTTCTTTTGGGACACCACCAACACTTTCCACTTTCCCTGGGGGAGAAAATGGTCACTCCTACTGACTTAGTCTCATCATAGGACTAGAGTTTAGTTCCATGCCACTGTCGTTCGACAGTGGGATCGATGTCTTTTCCCCTGAGGTCGAGGAGCTATTAGGTCCGATTTCTATTCGGGCTCGAGCTGAGGTAGAGTCGTCTCAGTTCAGCGCTAGGGGGATTCGCCGCTCGAATCTAACAGCGACTTTGGATGATGGTGCGACCACCCGAGAGCAGTGGGTGCACATCTTTGCACTTATTTTGTTGTTAGGGACGTTCTCCCTTGACAAGGGTAGTAGGGCGCTTCTTTACTTCCTTCCTTCCGTCCGCGATCTACACTGGATCGGGACTTATGACTGGGCCAGCTTGGCCTATGCTGATTTCATTTGAGCGCTGAGGGACTCGTGTCGACATCGGTCCTTTGGGACGAATGTTGCTTTGTCCAGCTTTTGGAGAGTCGTAGAGGTAAACCTTATTCCCCATAAAGTTTAGCTCTACATTTTAGCTAACATTAACTGATAACTTTAGCTTCTGATAGATCTGGTTCTACGAGTATTTCCCTTTCGCTGCGCTGTCGAGACCGTCACCGCGCAGATTTCTAGTTAGGGCTTCCTGGGGATGTCCACTGCATATGTCCGAGATTGGATCATCTCGGTATGATTCCTTTCTTATTTGAAATTTTGTGATTCCTTAGATAGACTCTTGCCTGATTGATGCTCTTTGCAGGAGCCTGAGGTACTGTATCGACCATGGGTCGACCTGGCAGTCCCTGGGTTAGCTGCGCAGTATTCTGCTGAGCGTCGCTATTTCTTGGGGACCTATGGAGCGATTTCATATCTTGGAGAGAGGGTTGCCAGATAGAATTCCTCTGATACCTTTGTCGTTCCTGCTCCTCCACCTCGTCACATGTTTAACGCCGCGAGGTTGTTGAGCATGTCAAAGGGAGCTGTTACCCCTTGGCGATCTTACACGATCCCTGGGCGATGCTATGCAGAGGAGCTACTGCCGTTGGTAGCTCCAGTTCCTGTACCGACTGAGGATGTGGCGGTACGATTTTTTCAGCTTTCATCTTTCGTTAAGTAGCCCCCAAGAGATGCTTTACTGACTTTGTTTTGCCTTGTCAGGACGACGCTGCTGAGTTCGTGCCACCCCGTTTGTTTATCCATTATCAGGGGACATATGGGCCGATTGAGGAGATGATTCCTCCAGCTCCTGAGGACGAGCGCTTCGTAGAGCGGGCGATTCCTCGCCACCAGACTCGGGTAAGCTTGTTTATTTGCAACTTTAGTCCATATGCATTATGCATGTTTACTGACTGCTTTCTTTGACAGTTCTCGCACGAGGTGGTTTCGGCGATGACACGATGTAAAGATGCCTTCCTGATCCAGCTTGTCCGGATGAGGAACGTGGCTACCTGCCGTCGAGACGACGCCGTTCAGAAGGTAGTCTTCCTTTCATATGTTTTTGTATTACCGCTTCGATTTTGCCAGTTTCTAATTTTAATTCCTTTTGTAGGGTCAGCCCATTCCTTCTCGTACCCGCACGATACCTGATGTGTGGAGGGATCCGGCGAGGTCTAGCTCGAGACGTCGCCGCACCACTTCAGGAGGTAGGGGTGGTCGTTTTGAGGCCGCCCGTACTGATGTGGTAGAGGGTTCAGGTTCTTCCTCTGAGGGTGCACATGCTGCGTCGGTAGGCCAAGGAGAGGCTACCTCGGCTCTTAGAGGTGGTGGGATGTACGAGGTCGGTTGTCATCGCAGCAGCCTCCGCAGCCTCAGCCTCAGGTTGATCTCGGGTAGACTGGTCCCACATTGAGCTTTCCTCCTCCTGCACAGACTGGAGCTGATGCTGGAGCTGGAGCCGGAGCTGGTGGAGAGGTTACTCCTTGTACAACGGAATTTTATGCGATGGTGGGTTTACGTCCTCCAGCGCCGTAGCTTATACCTGTGCTTTTTATTATTTATTTTATTTTGTATAGAACTTTGCCTTTTGGTTGGACTCATTTTTTAGACATATTTTGTATATACATACTATTATGAGTTTCTTTTATTTATCAAGTTTTTTCATTTTATTTATTATTATTATTATTATTATTATGTGCATGTTTGTGTGTACAAGAAAATGTGACAAATAATTTTGCTCAAAAATTCCGTCATTTTTATTATTGATGGAGGGTATCCGACTTTCTCCCCCAAAATGAAAAAAATGAAAAAAGGAAAAGTCAAATAAAATATTGGATTTATAAAAACTTGGAATTTAATCTAAAGAAAATCCAAAAAATAATATAATTAATATAATAGCTATATTAATAAAAAAAAAGTAATAAATGAATATTTAGAAAAAGATAAGGAAGCCGTAAAGTCATTAGCAGACTCGAATTAATTAAAAACACGGTTTTAGAAAGCGCGTACGTCAAGGCAAATTGGCGCCAGCTGGCGCCACGCATTTTGGAGTAGCGCCAGACGCTAAACTTAGCGTTTGGCACCAAGCACTAGCGTCAGGCGCCAATAGTAGCGTCTGACGCTAAAGGGCGCTGACTCCGTATCCTTCCCAGATTAAAACTGCTCCGATTTCGTGCATAAATAGCCCCCTGCCCAGCCGATTCTCTTCATAATTTCAGCAGATAAACTATTTCTTAGCTTTAGAAAAAAATAATATCATGTCTCTAATCACCAAGACTTTCACCAACTACACTTATGAATGGTGTCGGTCTCTTAATGCCAAAGAAAGAAAAGAATTAGACGTATTTCACTAGGGGGGTATTTATGGTATCAAAGGGGTAGATCTTGACTTAGATTTTATTCATACTGCTCTAGAATATTGGGATGTTGATACTCATTGCTTTAGAATAGGGTATGATGAAATTAGCCCTTTGCGAGAAGAATTTGGTGCTATTTTAGGTTTCCTTGCAATAGATCTTATAGTAATCCCTAGGATATATGCATATTATTATAAAGATTTTGAACGCTTCTTCAATTTAAAAGAAAGGGATCTATAAAAAATAGTAGATGGCAACATAGTTAATTTGAAAGAATTTGCTCGCCATTATTTTGATAAACTTTACTCCGAATATTTTCATATTTATATAAGAAGGGCTTTCTTATTTTGTGTGCTTAATCAATGATTTCTTACTAGTGGTAAAAATAATGAGGGCCAATCAATTATAACCACCGTATTAGAACAAATTGAATCAGGGAGAAATCCAATGCCATTGATAGTTGGAGAGACTATGATTAGTCTCGATGAATTAAAGAGGAATCCAAAAACACCTTTTCGGGGCTCTCCAATTTTATTATAGGTAGAAAAATAATATTTTTAATTACAGAAATCAAAAATATATTTTTGTATAGTAATAATAATTTATTTGCATTATAATTCTTTTACATATATGGCTAATGGAAAGGCTGGAGTTAATTAGTCCTCCAGACAGTATTGAGAAGTACACTCCGAATTGCTTCGTGAGGAGGAAGAAACGCTTCTCTAAGATGGGGCGCCACGAGTGGAAGAGGGTCTTCGAATCCTGCAATTTTGCCATCAAGTGGGTCATCCCTTGGTGGAAAATAGAAAGGATGGTTGGTGTCAACAAGAAACCTTTCTGCCGTCTTCCAAGCTTGTCCCGTATGACTTATTATTATCCCTGCAGGGTAAAAAGGCAATACGACCTACTTCAGACTATTCCTTCTGGAGATCTTCGTCCTCCCTACGAGTTCCCTGTCTCCCAGGAAGTAGACAAATTTGATGCTTATTGGAGCGCCAGACCTTTATGGGAAGTAATTACCCAAAAGGTTCCTCCTTCCTTGCCCAATGATGTGAAGAAGTGGCTGCTGAAGAAACCTTCAAAGGACTTGAAGAAAAATCAGGGTAAAACTGATGTGAAGAGTCATCTAGGTGACAAGGTGGTTCCTGTTAGGGAACGCTTAGGTGAAAGAATTGAATTCAAAACACCTGCAATGCCTAGGAAGAAAATTACTACAAAAGATAAGGGAAAAAGGAAAGCTGACACCACAGAGAAAAAAGCTTGGGTAGAAAAGAAGCATGAAGTCCTAGCTGAAGGGGAAACTATCTACTCCAATATTGAATGTAGGTCCTCTAAAGGATGCCTACTAGCTAAGGTTATGGACGAGGAGGAGGAATCAGACAAAAATTAAAAAAGGGCTAGGAAAGAAAAGGAAGATTAGGAGCATTGCTTAATTTCCATTTATTAGACTTAGTTTATTTATTTTTATTATTTAAAGTTAATTTATTTAAGCTTTATTTAAATTCCATCAATAATGTAATTTATTTTATTAATGAAATTCCAGCTTTTAATTGAATTATTTACTTTAAATTTATTTTATTATAGCAATGGAAACTGAAAAAAAAAAAATTAATTTTCCAGAAATTTTTCGAGTACGGAAGTCAAAAATTTTCCGAAAAACACCGAAACATTCCCAGAATTTAACTGTGAATTGGCGCCACGATTTCGAGACTAGCGCCGGCCACGGCAGTCTGGCGTCAGGCGACAGACACCGTTGTCTGGCGCTGATGGTCATCGGCTGGCGCCAGAATTTTTTCTGCGACGCCGATCTTCTGTCGAATTTTTAATTAATTATGGGATGCGAGATTTTTCAAAATAAAGTGGCCGCACCCATAAAAGGGTTGCCTACGTATTCTTTCTTAAGGAATCAGGCCAAACGTAGCTCTCTTGAGTGTCCTACTTAAGTAATTATGGGTAGTATTTCTTCAGTTGGTCAAGATTTATCATGTTCGAGAACTCATTGCCATCCATATCAGTTAATTTTGTTGCACCTCCTGACAGGATTGTTTTGACAATGTAGGGTCTAGATCAATTAGGTCTAAATTTACCCCTTGGATCTAAAACAATTTTCCTTAATTCTTTTAACACCAAGTCTCCTACTTTGATGTTTCTTGTCTTGACCTTCTTATTAAAATGCCTAGCCATACGAGTTTGATAACATTGAGTGTGATGTAAAGCTTCTAGTCGTTTTTCATCGAGTAGAATTAGCTCTTCATATCTTGCCCTAGAACATTCAACTTCATCGAGTTTTCTCTCTAACGGGATGCGTAGAGATGGAATTTCTAATTCGACAGGTTGTACGACATCCATTCCATAAACCAAGGAAAATGGCGTATTTCTTGTTGATGTGCGAATTGACGTGCGGTAACCCCACAATGCGAATTGAAGTTTGTTAGGCCAATCCTTATAATTTTCCGTCATTTTCTCGATGATAGTCTTTAGATTTTTATTAGCTGCCTCGACTGCTCCATTTGCTTGAGGCCTATAAGGGGAAGAATGATGATGTTGAATGCCATATTTTTGTAGTAATTATTCACATTCGGCTTGAAAGTGAGTTCCATTGTCACTTATCATTTCATGTGGGACTCCGTATCGACAAATAATATTTCTCTCGATGAAGAGTGTTACATGTTTTGCAGTGAGTTTAGCGTATGATTGCGCTTCAACCCACTTTGTGAAGTAATGAATTGCTACTAAGATATATTCATGGCCTCCTGTTTCTGGGGGAGTGATTTTGCCGATGATGTCAATTCCCCATGTAGAGAATGGCCATGGCGACGTGTAGGTGTAGAGAAAGGATGGTGGAACATGTTGTAAATTGGCATAGATTTGACACTTAGGGCATCTTTTTACATATTGCTGGCAATCCCTATTCATAGTAGTCCAATAATATCCTTCTCGCATTATCTTTTGGACTAACATTTTTCCATTTATATGAGTGCCAAAGATTCCTTCGTGGACTATCCTCATTTCTCTTTGTGCATCCTTTTTCACATAAGAGAGCTCGACCCTTAGGTACTCTTTTATGTAGCTCGTTGTCTATGCGTACGTATTGGGAAGCCAAGAGTTTTAGTGCTCGTTTTGCTCTTTTGTCAGCATGGGGAGGGTATTCTCGTTTGGTGACATAATTGAGTATATCCGTGTACCACGGTTCTTCTTCGTCTTGGACTACTTCGTCATCTTCTATAGCCTGGATGTATGCTGGTTTGTGACTTTTTTCTATAGTTAGAGGCATTTGCTCGATCTTCCAATGCCAAAGTTATTTCAAGGCCTACCACGCATGCTTCATATTCAGCAACGTTGTTGGTAACGTCGAAATCAAGCTTTATGGAGATTGGAACATGCTCTTCTTTAGGTGACACTAGTAATACTCCAACGCCACATCCCTTTTGAGTTGAGGCTCCGTCGAAGTACAAGGTCCAAGTATCATCTTCAGTATCCATTAAGTCTTCATCTGGAAATTCATTGTCTTGTATTGGCGTCGAGTCTTCTATTGGAAAGTCTGCTAGAAATTCTGACACCACAGATCCTTTGATAACTTTTTGCGGCATAAACGTCACATCAAACTAGGCTAAATTGACTATCCATCTCGATATGCGTCCATTGAGTGTAGATTTCTCAAATAGATACTTTAGTGGATCTAATCGGGAGACTACGAAGACGGTATGGATTAGCATGTAATGTCTTAACTTGGTTGTGGCCCACAGCAAGGCGAGAAATAATTTCTCAAGTGGTGTGTAACGTGCTTCATATTCGAGAATTTTCTTGCTTAGATAGTAGATTGCGTTTTCATTGCCTTCTACTTCTTGTGCTAGCATAGCTCCCATTGTCTCTTTGGTAACCGTCAAATACAACCTAAGAGGTATTCTGGGAAGTGCTGGTGCTAATACGGGAGGATTTGCGAGATAGGCTTTGATCTTTTCAAAGGCTTTTTGACACTCGTCATCCTATATCACTGGTACATTCTCCTTGAGCTTTTTGAAGATTGGTTCACATATCTTCGTCAATTTTGATATGAACCTACTTATGTATTGCAATCGGCCAATAAATCCTCGAATCTGTTTCTCAGTTTTAGGCGGTGGCATTAACATGATTGCTTTGATCTTGGTTGTGTCTATCTCTATTCCTCTAGAACTTATGACATAACCCAAAATCTTGCCTGAGGTGACTTCAAAAGCACACTTAGATGGGTTCAACCTCATATTGTATTTACTTAGCCTTTTGAAAAATTTCCTTATGGCTACTTGATGGTCTGGACGGTCTTTTAATTTCACAATCATATCGTCGACATATACTTCGACTTCTTTGTGCATCATGTCATGGATTAAGGCAGTTGTTGCACGTTGGTAAGTGGAACCCGCGTTTTTTAACCCGAATGGCATTACCGTGTAGCAGTAAGTGCCCCATGGTGTTATAAAAGTTGTTTTTTCCATGTCTTCTTCTGCCATGAGAATTTGATTGTAACCTGCGTATCCGTCCATGAACGAGAGAAGCGCGTGATTTTCCGTGTTATCCACCAGAATGTCGATGTGTGGTAAAGGGAAGTCATCCTTTGGAATTGCCTTATTTAGATCTCGATAGTCGACACACATTCTTGCCCTTCCATCTTTTTTCGGAACTAGGATGACGTTGGCGACCCATTCAGGGTATTTGGATACCTTGATGAAACCTGCAGTTATTTGTTTTTGGACCTCTTCTTTTATTTTAAGAGCTACGTCGGGTTTCATTCGACGTAACTTTTGTTTTACAGGTTTCATTCCTGGAATTAGTGGTATAGTGTGTTGAGCTATTTCTCTATTAATGCCTGACATATCTTTGTATGACCAAGAAAATACATAGATAAACTCTTTAAGTAAGTTAATTAAATCGGTTCTTTCTTGTTCGTTAAGTGTTAGTCTGATTTTAACTTCTCTTTTATTGGTTGAATCATTTGAGATATCAACCGTTTCAGTTTCTTCAATTACCGGTGTTTTCTTTTCGAGTGTTTCCATTGCTTTAATAAGTTATTTGTCTTTTTCATTGTTAGTTAAGCAATGCTCGTCATCTTGGGTTAGAGAAGAACACAAGAAATAAGGAGAAGAAGAAATATTATTGTACTATGAGATCATTATATCGAAGAGTGATATGTCCTCAGGGACTTGATCACTAACTATTCTAGGAGAAGAGATAGAGGGGGAAGGTGCTACTACTAAAGACCTAGATGATTCTATAGGGAAAGAGTCCGACTCAGATTCTAACTCAGACGGCTCTTCGAACATCGGTCATTGCCCTGTCGTGATAGATATCTTTATTCCACTTGGAGTAGTCACCTTGACGGTCTTGCGCCACCCTTTTAGTGATCCATAAACTGGAGTGATTAGCTTCGAGGGATTGAAGCTTTCGCTTTGTAGGACTGTTTGAATGAGCGAGGAGTTATCCTCTTTGTAAGTTGGCTCATTATTTTCTCGCCCAAATAATAATCTCATGACATTAAAGTCAAAGCATGGGGGTGCTTTCTCCTTATGGACAGGAGTTGGGATTTCATCTGGAAATAACAATCCAAGAAAATCTCAAATCCCGGTTTCCTTATGTCGTTTACAACAAATGGCTCGGGAAATTCATGGCATGGATAGTCCTCTCCTTCTTTTTTTTAAATTGACCATTAAGTGTAAGAGGTTACTGATCCATTGGGATTGCTTTCTTTTGAGTGCGAGCGTCTCTACGTGCCTTTGATTTTTCCTGGGATCGATTGAGATCTTTCCGAGTCGGTTCGAAACCTAGTCCGAAAGTGTCTAACTTAGGGATACTAGGTGACTCCAGCAGTTTTGCTATTTCTTTCTTCTTTCCTAGGGTCATCCCTGGAAAATGTCCTTGTTTCTTTAGAATAACATTTACAATCATGTTGGAATGGGGGTCATGGAAAATAGGGGTCCTTTCATCCTCCTGGATTAAGGAGACCTCTTCGTTAAAGCCCCATAAGTCTTCATCATCCTCGTCTGCTCCACATTAATTTGGGATTTTCTATAGACTTGATTCTCATGGGTGAAGCATCGATGGTGATAGGAATTCCCCCAACTATAGCTTTTACTTGTTGGTGGAGAGATGAGGGGATGGCCTTTAGGTCATGAAGCCAAGGGCGTCCCAACAATAAATTGAATGAAGCTTTAATGTCTACTACTTGGAAAGTAGTAGCATGTTCTATTGCTCCCGCCGTTACATTCATGGTAATTTTACCAAGAGCTTGACGACGAGTGTTGTCGTAGGCCCTTATTCCTTGTGTAGAAGGAGTTAAGTCTTCATCCTTTATGCCTAGCATCCTCGCAGTTCTAAGTGGACAGACGTTGATGGCCGATCCATTGTCTACAAGAGTCATAGGGACATTCATTCTCTTGCAAACTACCGTGAGGTTTAATGCCTTGTAATGTTTTTCACCTTCTGGAGGTAAATCCTTGTCGGAAAAGGTGATCAAATTGATTGGACTAGGAAGATCACTCGTGAGGAAGTTAGTCAACCCCCCTGGAGTGTTTTCAGAATCTATCCCTATTTTGTCCAAGGCATTCATTACAGCCAACCTATGTTCTCGGGATGTCGCCAAAAGTTTCCATACGTTCATTTCAACTTTTGTTTTCTTAAACTTCTTGACGATATCATTGTCTTCAATGATAGGTATGGGAACTTGCTATGTGGTTGGTATGGGTTGTGTTGAAACGGGAGGTTGCATTCTCCCGGATCTTGTAAGGACGTCTATCGATGAATCTTCTTCAGCCCAAAAGTCATCCATGGCGTATGACACAGAAGGTGGAGATCCTCATATGTCTTTTAAATAGACGTCTTCTTCATCACTGTCCCAAACTCCATTAATATTTGCATCATCTTCTTGTAGGACTTGGACTAATTTCTTTTCATCAATCATTTTCTGAATTAAATCCTTAAATTTAAAACAGTTTTCGATAGTGTGACCCCCTGATTGATGATACTGGCAGTAACACCTATCGGTCCTTTTCAGTGATTCGAATGGTCTCGGTTAGAGAGGTTTGATCTCGCCACTCTCGGAGAGCATTTCGAACATTTGTACATATGGGATCCCAATTGGGGTGTAGAGTCTATTACTCTTCTTGGGTTTTTCGGTTACTTGCAAAGAAAAGTTTTTCCTCGTTCCCTTGCTAGCTAGAGGTAATGAGATCTTATTGGCTTCCACAAGATCTTGAATGAGGTTTTGAAACCTGTAGCATTCATTTGTGGTATGACCGTTTCCTTGATAGTACTTGCAGTAGGACTTGGGATCCCACCTTGAAGATCGCTTTTCTGGTGTTGGATCCTCTGTAGGACCAATAGGTTTGATTAGTCCTTGATCATAGAGATGATCAAAAGTAGCATCATAGGTCATTCCCATGGGTGTGAATTCTCTCTTGGGTTTACTTTTCGAGGGTGGAACCTCGTCATATTTCTGCTGAAGTTCTTTTACAACTTTGAGAGCTTCACGTAGCAAGTGCGATCCTTCCATCATAGACAATGTGAGCGATTGTATGTCTTCTTTACTAGCCGGTTCTGGAAGGCTATCTATGGCGTCGAAAAAGATCTCCTCCTCTTCTTCGATGGCATGGATTTCTTTAATAGGTTTGATGAGAGACGAGGGGTCAACCTCGTTTTCCTCATCAGAGATAGCCTAGGCATGAGCGAGAGGTGCATTATCAATACTTGGCTTCTTACTGGCACGGGGCAATGGCAGCTTGTTGTTTTCGATTAAGTCTTGGATAGCTTCCTTAAGCTTCCAACAGTTTTCGGTGAGATGGCCCCTACTTTGGTGATACTTGCAGTGTGCATTGGGGTTCCAATTAGCCGACCTCTTTTCGACTGGTGGGTCCCCAAATGGTCCAATAGGAGTTATAAGACCTTTTGCATTTAATCGATCAAATTCGGTGTCATAACTTATGCCAATAGGAGTAAAGTTCCTCCTAAATGGTTTCTTTTGTCCTTGATTATTCATAGCAAGGACTTCGCCTAGGTTAAAAGTGCTAACGTTGTTTGAGTGGGTGGTTTTGGAAGAAGAAGGATTTTCGTTCTTCTTTCCTTTCCAGCCACTGTTGGAGTTATTGTTGGCAGCTTTCAACTTAGCCAGGTCGTCCTCAATATTGATCCCAATGTCATTAACGACCTTGAAGGTATGGAGATTGTTTTGATACTTGAGATTCTTGGAGTATTTTTCTTGAAGTTTTTTGATGAATAACCTTACAGACTCTTTTTCACTCGGCACCTCGATCATCTTAGCTCAGGTTTCTCTCCATTTGTTAAAGAAGGAGGTGAAGCCTTCGTTCTCCTTCTGCTTGAGGATTTCAAGCTCCCTATGGTCAGTCTCAACTTGAATGTTGCACTTGTATCTATCAACGAAAGCGTTTGCTATGGACTCCTAGGTGGAGGTATTTTCTTTCTCGAGAGAAAAGAACCATTGTTGGCAAACGGTCTCGAGGGATATTGAGAACAGAGAGGGGGAAACCTTCTTATCGATACCCTTAATACTCATTATTGTCTCGAAGGCTCTTAAATGAAAATAAGGGTTATCGGTTGCTTTGAATTCGGGATGTCGTTGGCATTAAACTTCTGCGTAAGAAGATCTTTGTCCACCGAGACCCCTTGTGAACTAATCCCTTGAAACTTGTAGTCGCTAGATAGCTTGCTTAGACTCTCTTGCATGAGGTTCATCTGTTTTTGTTTCACGAGATCATCGATCTTTAGTGTTAGGAGCTTCAGTGCCTCAGTCACGGTAACTAGTTGGTTCCTAAGCTCATTGACTTCTTCTTGTGTTTCCATTATTTTCCTAGCTTTCCTCTTACAAGCTATGGGTTTGTCGAAAAGTTGGACTTGTACGAAAAGTTGTCTTTGATTAACTGTCCTTCCCTTCTTGACCATGCGCTGTAATTTAAACCATTTTGCGTTTTAATTACTTGACTCAAATCGACCTGACTTTACGATTTTTAAGAGGAAAAAAAATGGGTGTATATATGTAGACACCTAAAAATGTCTCCCCAAAACCAAACCCGATGATGAACAACCTTTCACCGCTACTATTGGTCGGGTTTAGTATTTAATCCCGAGAGTGCTTAAAAAATCGTATTTGATTAAATTCATATTTTTAAACAGTCCATGGATTAGTCTTGATGTTTGGTAGAAGCATAGTTTTAATTTCAGCCCAAACTTATTAATTAATTTTAGCCCAAACCTTTTTTTATTTTATTGTTTTATTATTTATTTTTGGCCCAAACCTTTTATTTATTTTTATTTAATTATTTTCTTATTTTAGCCTAAATAATAATAAGTCAGAAAAGGCCCGAAATTATCAATCGGCACTTAAAATGCCGATTGAAATTAGGGTTAAAAATGTATTTAGACGGAAAATAGGCTGGAAATTCCCGCGCCACGGTAGGTACCCACCGTGTCACGGGAATCCTTCCCGTCTGACGGTGGGATTTCCCATGACACGGGAAGTCTGCCGTGACACGGGACATTCTGTGTCTTTTCCGCGTAAACCCTTAACGCGTTTTCTTTTCCGTTTTCTGAAAATTTCCCGCATCACACCAAAAATGTACCGTGTCACGGGAAAGTGTGCCGTCTGACGGTGGGATTTTCCGTGTCACGGGATACGTTTTTAGGGTTTTTATCATTTTAGGGTTCCGTGTGCTCCCTCAGCACATTTTCCCTATAAATACCCCCTCATTTTTGATGTACGGGGCACCGAGTAATTCTCTGATTTATTTTTCTTTCTTCTATGCTTTAGCCTAAACACTAGCCTACCCCTTTTCACTTCAAAATTCCATCTTCAAGTACTTAAAGGAGTCCATACTACACTCGTGGTTCCATCCTTAAGCCAAGGCGTGAAAGGTAGAACTGTTTGAGGGTTTGGCCCCAAATCAACCTTACTTTATTTAATTTAATTATTGTTTTATCATTTCCTTGAAGTTACTAACTCGTTTATTATTTTGTAGTTGCAAACAAACATAATCAAAGTAAGGATCATGTTCCTTTTATTTTTATTATTTTTCTAACGATTTTATGTTGTTGGAATTGTGATTAAATTTCTTCCAATATTAATGTTTATTCTATTACTTTTATGATCACTATATTGGATGTTTAAATGGAATATGTAATTGAAAATCACGCCTAATAAGATAATTTGGACAACCGGTTTAGGATCCTTTTTAATCTTGCTAATTAATTCAAGTGATCACGAATATTTTAGAATTATGTGTGCATTAATATTCAACCAATTTAGTTAAATAATAGTTTGGAGATAATTGAATATTTTGTTTGTATGCCTTTGAGATCACATGAATGATTTTCAATATAAGAATCGAGTAGAGGCCAATACGGGCGAATGTGACTCCATGACTCACTTCATACCATCATCCCCGATCCTCCTTTCGGGGTTCCGAACCTTATAGAGTTAGTAATCTCATGGATTATGAATGGGGTGTAACCTTCACGGGTCAATCGTTGTTGCCTTCGTTGTCCCTTTATCGTGGTTTCCATTTATGATCCGTGAACGGTTTACAAGTTCCTTAAAAACTTGTTGGCGGCTCCCTACTTTCCTATTCCCTTATCGTGTCCCTTTTCGTAATATGTGAATTCCCACTTCCTATGAGTGCCAATCATATTCACAACATGCTTTTTACGTAGGCTCACTTCGAGCGACGCCTACAATATATTTTTAGAGCTAAGTATAGTTTTTAAATTGGAGGATTAATATCCGACTTACCCCCCTAAAAAAATGACGGAAAAAACGGCAGACAAGACTCTCTTAAACATGGTCAAAGTGTGTGTATTGGTGTGTGCGTTGAGTGTAAGTGACATGTTTGGACTCTTGTGTAAGACCATGGGACTTAGTGCCTAAACTCAATTAAAGACTTAACAAAGTATTATTGAAAGTAAAATTTAACCGAATTAATTAGCAAACTGGTTAATTAGACACTAGGTGATGACTCGATCAATAATTCGAAGTGTCGTCAAAATGACAGGACTGACGCCTCTCTTTGTAGTGTAGTGCCAGACGACAGAGCTGTCGCCAGGCGCCACACTCCACAGAGTGGCGCTACAGTTCAGACTTTGGCGCCATTGTTGGAGCTTTAATCTGGAACTGTTTTCGGTGTTACTAATCAACAGGGGTATGCCTAAAGTCGTACTAAGTCAATTCTAATTAAAATATTAGACTTTATTTACTTAAATTAATTAATTAATTAATTAATTAGGCAAAGTTCTTTAAGTCATTAATTTATTTAATCTTAACACAAGTCAAACAAACGGTTAAGAAAACATAGTATATGCACAACAAATAATGCACAATTAGTCAAGTAGGCACAATATGATGCAATAAGTTTGCAACCTAACCATGACTCTAGTTCTCTAAAGTTCGTGAAGGTTCAATGGGCACTCAAGAGGGGGGGTGAATTGAGTGTTAAGTAATCGTTAGCGATTTTTGCTTCTTTTCGGATTATGTGTAAGGAACCAGTTGTGCTGGTTCCCTTATGCAGCGGAATAAAACAAAGCAATAAAGAACACCACAGATTTAACGAGGTTCAGCCAACTCTGGCCTACGTCCTCCTATCCTAAGTCCTTTATTAATCTACTCCGAAAAATAAAGACAAAGAACACTCTACTGTTTCCCTACTCCGGGAACCAGTAAACCCCACACTCTACTCCGAATGTGCTCTAAACTTACCCTCGTAAGTTCCTAGTGTGTTTGAACTCACAAACACTCACCAAGTCTTCAACCCCTCTGTCAAAGACTTAATACAAGATCAAGAACTCTCTAATGATCTAACTCTCAAAAGTCAAATAGAGAAAAACGTTAAAACACTATTATGCTCTTGTGTATCACTTAATAATTGAATTAGTGCTTTTAGCTCTCAAAAATAAAACTCTATTAAAATGCGTGAGAGCCGTGTCTGATTATTCAGAATAAGATGTGTTTTTATAGGTTAGTTAGCTAAACCCTAGTTACCTTAAATCATGCATATAAGATATATACGATTTATGGTAAGTATTTATCTTAATTGATTTGATCACAAGATAAAATCAATTTAAGATAAAATACTTCCTAGTTTTTAGCTAACCAAAAATATCATCTTATTCTTAGCTGCTTGGATATATTTTAAATCAATATTTTTCGGAAAATATCTTTTTATAAAATCTTTGTAAAAACGGCAGCTTGAATAATCTGTTCAGTTAACCTGGTTTCCTGGCCTGGTTCCCTGAACTGAATATGTTATGAAATTTGTTCCAAACCTTGTACCAAATTTCATAACGATATTTAATATACTAAAAGCACTTTATATACTCAATTATATAAGTTATACTACGGAGCATTTACATGAAGTTCCTAAATAACTCTTTGAGTGTAGTCTTCCTTCATGCATTCGTTAAGTCTTGAAAGCTTCCATGAATGAACTCAATTATTGACCAAAGGACCTTCCTTTAAGTTGATCGAAAATCCTTTCAAGCTTCCAGTCTTAGAAATCAACTTAGATACTGCACATTCAACAAAGTTAATGTACAATCCTAAATAAGTAACTGCCTTTCATAAAAGCAGTTTGAGAAAACAGTTTATACTGGTTTCCTACCAGTGCATAGCTCATTCATCATCTAACTGTTCCCTGTATAAAGATAAGTTAGTTCAAAAAATATCTCATATAAGTAATAACTTATCTAGGGAAACAGTGTTCTATTTTAGCTGGTTTCCCCAACTGTATTGAACACTTTCAAAGACCTGTTTCCCTTAGCTGTTTGTCATCATTCAAAACTATCAATCAAAACCTAAGGGACTCAACAAATTCCCCCTTTTTGATGATGACAAACATTTGAAGTTTCTGCACCTGTGAACATACTCAAAAGAAAGTAGTCAAAAACTTCAAGGACTCAAGACTCAATGGAACAAGTCAGTTAAGCCAACTGGTTCCCTAAACAGAAACAGAAAATAAAATAAAGTCAAAGTAAAAGTAAAAAGACTCAAAAACGACTCAATCTAAACTAGTAAAGACTATAGGCTTCAACTTCAACTATTTTCCCCCTTTTGGCATCATTAAAAAGATATGCAAAAGTAGCCTCTTATGCATAAAGTAACGTGCTAAACCATCCAATGGCATCAACCATTATACAAATAAAGTGCTGCAAAAGAAGGTCAGATTAGTCAAAGTAAAGCCATGCCAACAATAAAGATCATAGTTTAATACAAACCATCAAAAGTAAACGATAGAGCCCAAATCCATATCAAAACAAATTCATGGATTGGGAGGAATAAAAACAGTCCAACAGAATCAGTTATTCAGAATATAATATAATAAAGGTAGGCTAAATGAAAAAGAAAACAGATTCAATCATCATCATCATTTTCATCATCTTCTTCCTCTTCTTCAGTGTCAGCCTCCTCAACTGCTTCATCCTGATTCTCCTCCTCTTCATTGTCATCTTCCTGCTGGTCTGTTTGCTGGTCCTCCTCAACTTGTTCCTTCTCAATTCCAGAACTACCAGCAACCTGTTTCTCTAACTTGCTCATCCTCATAATAAACGAAGTAGATAAACTTTCCACTAAGGTCACTAACTTGCTAAGCTGATCCCCTACAACACTCATCTTCTCTTCCTGACTCTCCAGCCTCTTAAGAATAACCTTCTGACCTGCTGGTTCCTCTGCCTTCTGTTTCTTCTTGGCAGGCTTAGGAGTCTCTACTGGTTCCTCCTCCCTAAACTTCAACACCCCAGCACTTATGATCAACCCCTTTTGTTTCAGAATACCTTTGGTAAACACTATTACAGGAGTAGTTGATCCACTAAGAGAAACATTATTCTCTTTAAGAAGCTTAGTTATGTAAGAACCATAAGGAAGAGAATGGTGGGAGGAATTATAGCAATTCATCATATGGTTTATCATTAGGGAAGGGAGATTTATCTTAATCTTATTCATCAGCAAATATATAAGCACCATTTCCATGATGCACACAAAACCCCTACCTTGTGCTCGAGGAATAATCATCTTGTTACACAGAGAATGAAGAACCAGCATCACTGGTTCCTTCAAGCTACCAGTTTTAAAAGTTCCAGCTTTCTTTGGAACTTTCCCTCCAAACACAAAGTCATGCACTTCATCTGGACTGACCCCAATAAGTGTGGGCCATCCATCTCCAGAATACTCATCAAAACCATCTCTGGGTATATTCAACAACCCAGCCAAACTTGCAACAGACACATTTACTTCAACATCATTCACAGCTGATCCTAACGACCTATCCACCATTTGTTTCAAATTTATATAAAACTTTCTAACACCATCAATATTAGCATCACATACATCAAACAAAGCCATCCAACCTTGATATTCTAACAACTCTTTCACATCACTTAAGGCACTTTCATCAAAATAACCAACTTCTGTTTTACAACCAGATAGCACAACCCTAGAACCTAAATCAGTCATACCAACAGATGGAGATTCTACTGACATACCTCTTGTAGACTTCCGTGCTGTTCTCTTTCGTTTGGTACCAGCAGAATCCATCGATTGTTCCTCCACTACTACTTCGCCAATGTTTTTCAGGGAAGACCTAGTCACTCTGCTGTGAACCAAGGGTTTTGAAGTCCCCTTTTTCTGCCCAATAATCTGTAGATCCGCTTCTTCACTTCTAACTTCCTCCTCTTCCCTTTCTCCAACAGTATTGAAGAATTCTTCAGCGCTTTTGGGCTGGTCCCCCTGAGATGAGGCAGGTTCTTTGATGATGGAATCATCAGCCTCAGGGGTTTTGGGTAAAGGTGCATTTTTGGGAGGTGAAGGTGAGGGAGATTTAGAAGATGGAGACGGAGTTGGTGATGGGTTCTTTGTGGTAGTAGGAAGTGAATTGCTCGATAAAGTCGGAGCAGGGTTAGTTTCAGTGATGGTGGTCTCCTTCAATTGAGTGGACTCACTTGCTTGAGTCTTCTCCTTTCCTTTCTTAGCTGAAGCCTTGGCTGATTTCCTTACCATTGTAGCAAACAAGCTTCAAAATTTAGTAGGAATTTGAGAGAGATGAAAACGGAGTGAACAGTGATTAGGGTACCACTGTTGAACGAGAGAGAGGATGAATTCAATGATGATGTGATGTGAAACTGTATCAATGTGTTAGTGTGTATTTATATTAATTGCACAACATATGAATTCCAAAAACTAGCCGGTTGAGAATCAAAATAAACGGAAAAGATAATTTCAAAAATTGAAAATTTAAAATATGGTAATTATCTTTTTACCAAAAAAAAAAATCAACCAACTATAAATTAGGCAATTAAATATATTTGCCTCTTTGTAGGATAAGAATAACTGAAATAAGATAATTCTTTGCAAAAAGAAATTATCTTATAGTAATCTTCCAAAAATAAAATATTTTCGGATGACATATCAGAGCTGGACTGCTGTTTCCTCTTGCTGGTACATGTACTGAACCAGTCATTCTATTCTCAGCATGTTTCAAAATAACTTCTCCTGTTCTTATACAACAATAATCCACTTAGGTTATTTACACAATATTTGTAAGTAAGCAACATAGTTATATACACAATCAGTACAAAAGCATACCTATTCTAGCCAATCATTGAAGGAAATAATTGAAGCCAACTCCTAAAATCTAACTAGACCTAAAAGGACTCTTAACCTACAAAAGGACTCTCTACATAAAGGCTTTGTGAAGATATCAGCTATTTGATCTTCACTTTTACAAAACAACATCTCCACCAATCCTTTTTCCACATTGTCTCTTAGAAAATGGTGTCTTATCTCAATGTGTTTGGTCTTGGAGTGTTGCACGGGGTTCTTTGAAATATTGATTGCACTAGTGTTATCACAAAAAATAGGAACACTTTTATAAATAACACCAAAATCTTTCAGTTGGTTCCTTATCCACAGTAGCTGGGAACAGCATGAAGCTGCAGCTATATATTCTGACTCTGCTGTGGATAGGGCCACTGAATTTTGCTTTTTAGAACCCCATGATATAAGACAAGAGCCAAGGAAGTGTGCCATACCCGATGTGCTCTTTCTATCAACTAGGAAACCAGCATAATCTGCATCTGTATATCCAATGAGATCAATGGTACTGCCTTTGGGGTACCACAAAAACAGATCTGCTGTTCCCACAAGATACCTAAGTATCCTTCTAACAGCCTTCAAGTGAGATTCCTTTGGATTGCTTTGAAACCTAGCACACAAACCAACAGAAAACACAATGTCAGGTCTACTAGCTGTTAGGTAAAGTAGAGAACCAATCATTCCTCTATAAAGCGTAGCTTCAACATTTTTTCCCTTAAGATCAGCATCCAACTTTGTGGATGTGGGAACAGGTGTATCATAAGCTTTGCTGTTCTCCATGCCAAACTTTTTCAGCAGCTCTTTTAAGTACTTTTGTTGATGAATCATTATACCATCATTTGTTTGCTTAATCTGCAGCCCTAGGAAGAACCCTAGTTCTCCCATCATACTCATTTCGAATTCACTCTGCATAAGATTTGCAAATTCATCACACAAAGTTTGATTAGTAGCACCAAATAAAATATCATCAACATAAATTTGTACTACAATCAAGTGTTTCCCCCTGGTTTTTATGAACAAGGTCTTGTCTACTGTTCCCCTCTTGTAATCATTTGCCATCAAGAAATTGGACAGCCTTTCATACCAAGCCCTTGGAGCTTGTTTTAAGCCATATAATGCTTTATCCAACTTGTATACATGCTGGGGAAACAGTGCATCTTCAAAACCAGGTGGCTTCTCCACATATACTTCTTCCTTCAAATAGCCATTAAGGAAGGCAGTCTTCACATCCATCTGAAACAGCTTAAAATTCATGTGAGCAGCATAAGCAATTAAAATCCTAATAGCCTCTAGCCTAGCTACTGGTGCAAACGTCTCATCATAGTCAATTCCTTCTTGTTGATTGTACCCTTGCACCACTAGCCTTGCTTTGTTTCTGACTATAGTACCAAGGTCATCTAACTTGTTTCTAAAGACCCATCTAGTACCAATGACTGATCTTTCCTTTGGACGGGGAACCAGGTGCCAAACCTGGTTCCTCTGAAACTGATTTAGCTCATCTTGCATAGCTAGTACCCAATCAGGATCAGTCAATGCCATTTTATAGTCAGTAGGCTCTACATTAGACAGGAAAGAATAGAAGGCACAAAAGTTTTGAAAAACACTTCTTCTCGTTTGAATCCCCTTATTTATATCACTAATTATTTGATCAGTGGGATGAGAAGATTTATATCTAAAACTTTTGAAATTAAGATTGTTTTATGCTTTCTCATTAAGTTGGGAACCAGCATGTTCATGAATCTCTTCTTCTTCTGAGGAGCCAAGAGGATTCACATTCATGCTGTTTCCTCTATCATTACTTACCTCAGGTTCAGGGGTGGTACCTTCTTCTGTTCCCCCTGAACTCATTACCTGTCTATTATTTGAGGAACCATCAGGACTTGGTTCCCCTTCAGAGTCCTCATTATCTTCATTTTCTTCTCTAGGCACTTCATCATTATCATCTGGTGGAGTATTTGGTAGGCCTAGATCTGCTTGCACTTCATCTGTGGGACCAGTATACTGGTTCCCCGTGAAATCCATCAATCCAATCACTTCATCAGGTTGTACCTGCGCAATCTCAGAAGACATGTTAAATTCATCAAAAATGACATGGACACTCTCCTCAACACAAAGAGTCCTTTTATTGAAGACTCTATATGCTTTGCTGTGAGAAGAGTATCCAAGAAAGATTCCCTCATCACTTCTAGGATCAAACTTATCAAGTTGATTCTTCCCATTATTATGCACATAACATTTACATCCAAAGACACGAAAGTATGTGATGTTGGGCTTTCGACCTTTAAGAAGTTCATAGGGAGTCTTATTTAACTTTGGTCTAATGAGACCTCTATTCAATATATAGCAAGCAGTGTCAACAGCTTCTCCCCAAAAACTCTTTGGGAGACCACTCTCAATGAGCATCGTCCTCGCCATCTCCTCAAGAGTTCTATTCTTCCTTTCTACAACACCATTTTGTTGAGGTGTTCTAGGGGCTGAGAAGTTGTGATTAACTCCATGTTCCCTACAATAATCAATAAAGTTAGCATTATCAAATTCAGTACCATGGTCTGATCTTACCGAGACCAGCTTGTGGGTGAGCTGGTTCTCCACTTGTTTCACCAATGTTACCCATTCTTCAAACGTTTCATCCTTTGTGTGTAACATCATTACCCAAGTGTACCTGGAATAATCATCAACCATAACACAGACATATCTATGACCTCTTCGACTTTGTACTCTCATGGGACCACACAAGTCAATGTGTACAAGTTCGAAGGGTCTGCTGGTACTCAAAACAGTTTTAGGCTTAAAAGAGATTTTGACCTGTTTCCCCCTTACACATTCAGAACAAACTTTATCAGCTTCATACTTAATGTTAGGAAGACCTACCACTAAGTCATGTGCTTTAAGTTTGTTTAGAAGTGTTAGGCTAGCATGTCCAAACCTCTTATGCCAAATCCATTGATTATTGTCAGAAACAGCTCTCAAACAGATGGACTTGTCTTGAGGGATTTTATCTAAGAAGGTGATGTAGACATCATGCTTCCTGGTTCCCTCACATACAAGTTCTCCTGTTTGTGAGTTAACTATGTGACATAGGTTGGCTTGAAACTCAACTCTATTACCTTTGTCACATAATTGAGAAATACTCAAGAGATTATGTTGCAAGCCTTCAACATAATAAACATCATTTATTGCGTTAGAAAGTGTCTTACCAACCTTACCTAAACCAGTGATGGTTCCCTTGCTGTTATCCCCAAAGGTGACACTTCCTCCATCAAAGGCCACTAGTGAAAGGAATTGATCTTCATCCCCGGACATGTGTCTTGAGCAACCACTGTCCAAATACCAATAGGTGTCTCCCTTCACTCTAGCCTGCAAGAGTAAATCAAACATTAGTTTTAGGAACCCAAACACACTTGGGTCCCTTTTCAACAACATTAACATCTTGTTGATCCTTTCTTCTCCACACATACATTACACTCTTGCTGTTCTTATTAGCACTAATTTTCTTAGCTGGACATTCATGTATCTTATGTCCATTCTTACCACAATGAAAACACACGTGCATCTCTTTAGTCATGACATACTTACCTCGCTGATATTCTTTGATCCAGGTGGTTTCTCTGGGAGACCAGTTAGTCCTGGTTCTCTGTCTAGTATAACCAAGACCAAATTTTCCTTTGTTTCCTCCTGATGAAGTCAGATGGTCCAAGGTTCTTTGTGCATTCAGTAGCTTATCCACATGTCTATGACTGTCATGCAATTCCCTTTCTTTTGTTTCAAGTGTCTTAACTAACAACTCGTTTTTCTCTTTCAAAAACTCAAAGTTACTTTTTAAAGTTGCAAGTTGTAAGTTAAGATCTAAAACCATAGGGTCATTAGACATGTCAATAACTACTGATTGCTTTTCACTTTTTAGTTGATTAAATTCAGCATGTAACTTACAGATAGTACTTTCATATTCATTAATCATACTGCTGACTTCAATGCTGGTTCCAATAGGAGAACCAGAGGGCTGAACAGCTTTAAGTGAAGCAATTTCTTTGTGAGAATTTTCTAAGTTGAAAGCCAATGTTTCAAAGGCCTTCAACAGAGAAGTTCTATTGCAAGAATTTGCTTTACTTATGACTGTTGAAAAATCAAGGACTTCACTAGTAGTTGATAAGTCTCTGGGGAACCAGGATATCAAATCTTCTTCACCATCACTCGGATAGTCAAGTTCAGAAGATCTTGCCCTTCCTAGTTCTACCTTGCACTTGTCCAATTCAACTTCTAGTTCAACAACTTGATTTTTCAAGTTATGGCAAACCATCTCTAGGTGATCACAACTAGCAATAGCAATTTTACATTCATTACGTTTTTCTTTTAATTCTCTTTTGCCAGTTATATAAGTTTCACCTAATTTATAGCATTCATCCAATAAAGAATCTATACAAGCGAGCATATTTTCTCTATCATATTCATGCATATCTATTCTAATTTGTTCAAGGTTTACCTTATGTTTTTGTAGTACATCCTTCTTAGCCATCAAGCATTTCTTGAATGTACTGGTTCCCCCTCTGGTTCCCGGACCAGTGCTGTTCTCCTTGATGTTTGTGAAAGCAGTTAAGAAAACATCAGAACTAGGTGTATCTTCCTCTTCATCAGATCCTGAGTCAGATTCTCCCCACATAGATGCTATCATGGCATTCTTGAAAGCCCTCTTATCTCCAGATTGAGATTGCTTGTCCTTCCATTTTGGACAATCACGAATGATGTGTCCTTTCTCACCACACTTGAAGCAACCTGAAGGTGAGGAAGAGTTAGATTTTTTTGTATTTTTGAAATTCTTACCTTTGAAATTCCTCTTTTGATCACGAAGAGATCTTTCAAATCTTTTTGCAATCATGCTGATCTCATCTTCTTCTTCTTCTACTGTTCCCTTCGGTGCCATGCCTCTGGCTGGTTCCTTGTCAGACTTAGAGTCAATCAGCATCTCATGAGTCATAAGGGAACCAATAAGCTGTTCCAAAGACAAGGTTGACAGATCCTTTGCTTCATATACTGCTGTTACCTTAGCTGTCCATGTATCTGTTAAACTACGCAAAATATTTCTCACAAGATCCTCATCAGAAAATTTTTTACCATGTGATCTAAGATCATTAACAATAGTCATAAACCTACGAAAGCAATCATTGATTTTTTCATTTTTATTCATGGCAAACAATTCGTATTTAGACATGATTAAATCAATTTTAGATCGTTTTACCTCACTGGTTCCCTCAAACGCAAGTTCAAGGGTGTCCCATATCTCCTTAGCACTACTGCAACCAGAGATACGATTTGTTCGGTCTCACCTATTGCTTGTTGTAGAATTGACATTGCCTTAGCATTTTTCTCCAGCAACTTGTAATCAGCAGTGACCAATTCGCTATCCTTCTTGGGAACCTGTTTCCCATCAGCTTCTGTCTTGAGAATGATATTAGGACCATTTTTAACTACGAGCCAACATTCATAATCAATACCCATGATAACATTCTGGATCCTGTTCTTCCACCAAGCATAATTATTTCCATTAAACTTTGGTGTCTTGTTGTCATAACCAATTGCACTTAATTCTTGAGTACTCATTCTTAACTCCTCTAGATGTTACTCTTTCGAGAAGCTTAGGCTCTGATACCAATTGAAGGTTCAATGGGCACTCAAGAGGGGGGGTGAATTGAGTGTTAAGTAATCGTTAGCGATTTTTGCTTCTTTTCGGATTATGTGTAAGGAACCAGTTGTGCTGGTTCCCTTATGCAGCGGAATAAAACAAAAGCAATAAAGAACACCACAGATTTAACGAGGTTCAGCCAACTCTGGCCTACGTCCTCCTATCCTAAGTCCTTTATTAATCTACTCCGAAAAATAAAGACAAAGAACACTCTACTGTTTCCCTACTCCGGGAACCAGTAAACCCCACACTCTACTCCGAATGTGCTCTAAACTTACCCTCGTAAGTTCCTAGTGTGTTTGAACTCACAAACACTCACCAAGTCTTCAACCCCTCTGTCAAAGACTTAATACAAGATCAAGAACTCTCTAATGATCTAACTCTCAAAAGTCAAATAGAGAAAAACGTTAAAACACTATTATGCTCTTGTGTATCACTTAATAATTGAATTAGTGCTTTTAGCTCTCAAAAATAAAACTCTATTAAAATGCGTGAGAGCCGTGTCTGATTATTCAGAATAAGATGTGTTTTTATAGGTTAGTTAGCTAAACCCTAGTTACCTTAAATCATGCATATAAGATATATACGATTTATGGTAAGTATTTATCTTAATTGATTTGATCACAAGATAAAATCAATTTAAGATAAAATACTTCCTAGTTTTTAGCTAACCAAAAATATCATCTTATTCTTAGCTGCTTGGATATATTTTAAATCAATATTTTTCGGAAAATATCTTTTTATAAAATCTTTGTAAAAACGGCAGCTTGAATAATCTGTTCAGTTAACCTGGTTCCCTGGCCTGGTTCCCTGAACTGAATATGTTATGAAATTTGTTCCAAACCTTGTACCAAATTTCATAACGATATTTAATATACTAAAAGCACTTTATATACTCAATTATATAAGTTATACTACGGAGCATTTACATGAAGTTCCTAAATAACTCTTTGAGTGTAGTCTTCCTTCATGCATTCGTTAAGTCTTGAAAGCTTCCATGAATGAACTCAATTATTGACCAAAGGACCTTCCTTTAAGTTGATCGAAAATCCTTTCAAGCTTCCAGTCTTAGAAATCAACTTAGATACTGCACATTCAACAAAGTTAATGTACAATCCTAAATAAGTAACTGCCTTTCATAAAAGCAGTTTGAGAAAACAGTTTATACTGGTTTCCTACCAGTGCATAGCTCATTCATCATCTAACTGTTCCCTGTATAAAGATAAGTTAGTTCAACAAATATCTCATATAAGTAATAACTTATCTAGGGAAACAGTGTTCTATTTTAGCTGGTTTCCCCAACTGTATTGAACACTTTCAAAGACCTGTTTCCCTTAGCTGTTTGTCATCATTCAAAACTATCAATCAAAACCTAAGGGACTCAACAGTTCGGGATATGGTTTAGTCAATAGAGGGTCCATGGTTAATTTTCCGGATGCACCGCGCGGATGCCTAACCGTGAAGGGTTGGCGCGAGTGGATGGGACACCGCGAGTTTTAGAAAAAACTCTCTTTCATGGTTTGGTGAATTCAACAATCTCGGATGTACCCTTTGTTGCTCAGAGCGTTCAATCAGGTAGATGGAGCATGAATTCCCAGAGGGTTATGTCCATATGTAGAACACATATGGGTTTCAGAAAAGTGAGAAAAACTCAATAAGGAAGTAGGATCGAGCAAACAATGCGAAAAACTGGTCGAAATTAGAACGCATATTTCTAGCTCGGTATTTAAAGAATTTGGCGCCAGCAAACAGAGATTGGCGCCAGGTTTTAGCTGTAGCGCCTGGCGACAGAACTGTCGTCTGGCGCTACGGTTAAAAGTCTGGTGCTAATACTCTGGTCGCTGGCACTAATTCCTACATGCCTCAGCAGCTTTCTGTGCTCGATAAAATTTTCCAGTTTCGCGCAGTGTTTTTTTGGTCCTAGTTGTGAAAGATATTTGGGAAATTCTCTTTGGTAACACCATACTTTTAAGTTTTCTCAGTGGTAAATTGCAAAAAAAATTATTATCTCTGGTAAACTCGAATTTTTATATTAAGCTAACTATAACATTAATGATTAATTTTAACTAAATATTTAACCATAGTTAGGTTTTTTAACATTTAATTGATTTTAAAAATAAATAAAATTAATTTCTTTTAAATATAAAAAATAAAAAATAACCCAGCCCCCTTCCCTGACCTGCATCCCACCACCCATCGCCATCGCCGGCGCCCAATACCCCGCCCCAACCTACGCTGCCGCCCAGCCACTAGCCTCGTCGGCGTGTCGGCCTCCTAGCATGCTGCGCCTCAACCCATTCCCTGAAATCCACCTCCCTTCTCCCCGAAAACCCATAAAAACCACCCCCGAAACCCATTTCCGTTCCCCTGAAAACCCTAGAAACAAACTCTGAAATTCCCTAATCGTCGAATACACCACCATAAAAAACCATAATCAGCCCTTCCTCCACCTTCAAGACTCCCGCCGCTGATTTTTAGAACCATGGCCTCTGAAAACTCGAAGCATCAGCGTTCTGAAACCCAAACTCCTAAAGTCACTGATTTGGGTCGTGGGTTTTGGTTCGGTCTGGGCGAAGAAGAGAGTTGTGCGATTGCGGTGGAAGGAGGCGAAAGAGCGGGAGATTGTGGTGGCTGATGGGAGGAGATTGCTCGGTCAGAGGTGAAAGAGGAAAGGTCGTTGCGGTGGTTTTCGGTGGTGGGGGATGAGGGACTGGCGATTTTCGAGGGTAGGGGATGGAAATGTTTCAGGGTTTTCGAGGAAGGGGTGAGGTGTCGGATGGTCGCCGACCTTAAGGGGTTTGGGTGTCGGCATTGGTGGGTGGGGCCGGCAATGAAGTGTGGTGGCGCTGGTGGAGGGGAGGGAGCTGGGGTTGGCTGGGGAACAGGTAGGTGGGGTAAGTTTTTTTTTTAAAAATAAAAATTATTTAATTATTTAAAAAAATATAAAAACTAACTATGGTTAATGAGTTTAAATTAAAATAAGTATTATCTTTGATAATCAAAACTTAGGTTTACCAAAGATAATAAAGTTTTTTTGTAATTCACCACTGAGAAAAGTAAAAAGTATGGTGTTACCAAAGAGAATTTTCCAAGATATTTCTCAAATTTCCTACGTGTAAAATCCTATGTTTTAACTCATTACAGATGGTCTTTCCAATGAGATCTTTTTTATACATATGACAATAATGTTAATCAAAATTACGCACATGAAATACTTAGAACATTTCGAGTCTCATCCACTCATTCTAAATCATTGCCAAAATAAATTTTAGGAATTAAAATAGAAATCCTCCCTAGCGGAGTCGCCAAAAACTGTAAGGAATATTTCAAGCATTAACCCCTAGCTTGAACCCCACTGTGATCATACACTAAAGCATGGTGGCGTCCAAAGGGAAAGAAGATAGAGAAAAAGAGTCGCCAACAAGTATTTTAGGAACTTGTAAACCGTTCACGAGGTGAAGGTTACACCCCTTAACGATCCAAGAGATCGTCAAATCCATAAGGTCTTGAACCAAATAGGGTTCGGGGATGAAGGTACAAATCCAACCTAAAAAAGATTGAACCTGCCCTAATAATAGGCCTCTACTTTATTCTGATCGTATTCATGTGCGCTTTCTGGCTAACATACAATCGATAGGTTTAACCCTAAACCTGTTTATCTATGATGGTTGAATTTAATGCACAAATAAAACTATTATTGGCGATCACTTGAATTATAATCATAATTAACCCTAAATAAGATTATTAATTATCTTATTAAGCGTGATTACAAGTACAAATTCCCTTTAAACATGCATAAAAGGTGTGATCAAGCAATAACAATAAATATATATCAAGCAACATAATAATAATCATAAATCATAACAATAATAATAATTATAATCATAATAAATCATGTTCATGTTAAAGCATAATAATAATAGCAAGATTCCTATGCATGATACTAATAAGATTAATAACAAACCCTAGCATGTAACTAAACATTAAAAATCATAGCTTTAGCCCTAACATGATACTAACATCATAAATATTAGGAAGAACATAAAAGGCATCATAACAATCATACTTAGTATTAAATTTACCCTCGACATGATACTAGGAATATCATAATAACAACCTAAGCATGAACTCTATATCATAACATCAATAAAAACCATTTAAATACTTACTTTGATGCCTCGTACCTCTTTATAATCACAAAATACACATGTTAGTAACTTCAAGGAAAATAATAAAACAACAATTAAATTAAATAATTGAAAGAGAGATTTGGGACCAAACCCTCAGAATTAAACCTTTCACGTCTAGGGCGAAGGCAACTTCGAATATGGCTAGGTATATCTAGATCTTGCGAATGCGGAATTTTTATATTTGAGAGAAGGCTAGTTTAGAAAAGAGAGAGAAAGAGTAATCAAGAAAATCTTGATGAGAGTTGGTGAATGAAAACGGAGTTTTTAACACGTTATTTATAGAGAAAATCAACCAAAAAGATAAAACATCAAAAACAGAATTCTGACAGAAAAAGCCAAGTTAGCGCCAAACGCTGACCATAGCGCCAGACGCTAAGGCTAGCGCCAGGCGCCAAGCGTAGCGTCAGGCGCTACAGCTGGCGTTTGGCGCTTACTCAGAAATTCACGCGTTTTCTTAAAATCAGATAGAAATTGCCGTACAGGAGAATAAAATCGTATTTTCCTCAAAAAGTTCTTTTATTCTGATTAAAACTCTAAAAAGTCAAGAAAAGTCAATTTATCAATGTTAATTGAATTAGGAATGAAAAGAACCTTCTAGAAGAATCTAGAAGACTAAAACCATTCCTAATTGCATTAGGATTGATAAATCTATATTAGGCCCTCCTCTAGTTCATTGGGCCGCATATAAGGCTCAAACCGGGCCCAGTTCAGTAAATTGGCTATAACTTCCTCAATATTCATCAGAATTGGGCTTATAATATATTGTTGGAAAGCTCTTTTCAAGCCCAATCCAACTACAATACTATTGGAACGATATCATGGACCAACCAAACTGGATTGGCTATTTTCTTAAAATAAGTTTTCAAAAACAGAGAGAAGAGAAAAGAAATTAAAACTATCCGCAACACTAGACATAATCTTAGAAAACTAAAGAACATTCATGCCTTCACTTCCATGGGTGTTCACATAGATGAGAGTTTAGAAAATGCCCAACAAGGAGTATATACCTTTCGAGCTCAAGGTTCCATATATAATAAGATAGGTGGTTTACTCCCTAATGGGTCAGATTGTCGGCCACGATTCCTTCGGTTGTACATATATGACATTGAACATGATATTGAGAATCGATTAGCAGAGAATAGCACGTTGCGACGAGACATTTTACAAAGAATCAAGGCTATTTTTGGATCAACGCAATCCATTTGCACATACTCTTTGATCTCTTGCACAGCGCGAAGACATACAACAATGTGCACTTCACATTTGCGAACCACCTTCAAATCGGCCACAATATTGTTTACCATCTGCTTCTCAAGTTGCTGTAGTGATTGTCGGTGGAGAAGAAGTTGCAAACTAGAATCCGAGAGATGTTTTAGTCCAGTCAAATTCTGGTGAATTAATGACTATCATGGACACGACAGGATATTATGATCTTCTACAATATCCATTACTTTTTCCGTATGGTTCTTTTGGATGGTCGATTAATAGTGTTGACAGTGATGGAAGAACAATTCTATGCCGAGGTTTTTACGCCTATTACTTCCAAGTAATGTTACTACACTCACTTATATGTGTTAATAAATTGATTTTCGTAATAATTTCTAATCCATGTAGATGATTTTTATTACAGATACGTCCACATTCTATTTCAATCATCTTGCTTGCACATCGACTGTTCCAACAATTTGTTGTTGACAATTTGTCAAAATTGAGGCTAATAAGCTAAGATAGATCCGAGACCATCAACATACCATAAGAGCTGAACTATACCAAGGCTTATAAGATTGTTTGGCTGTTGGAGAACTAAATCTAGATATTTTTTTTAAGTTACATATATAATTTAAAACATTATGGTTACTACAAATTTCTTTATTAGTTTGCTAAAATATACTTACCCTAAATCATTTACAGTAAATGTTGGGAAACAACCATCTAACCTTCTTCATTTGTTGGAAGTCCAAGAGACTTGAATGAAAGATATCAAGATGCAATGGCATTAGTTCTAAATTATGGAAAGTCGGACCTTTTCATCACTATGACATGCAACCCATCATGGAAAGAAACTGTGTAAGAGTTATTACCCGGTCAAACTGCACAAGACCAACCTGATTTAATCACTAGGATATATCATGCAAAATTTAAAGAGTTCAAGAGTGATGTTGTTGATAAAGGCGTCCTTGGGAATGTTGTGGCGTATGTCTATGTCGTTGAGTTTCAAAAAAGAGGACAGTACATATTCACATGTTACTCATTTTGGATGAAAATGACAAACCAAGATCACCCGAAGAATATCACAAAAGCGTGAAAGCTGAAATACCAGATAGAGATGAGTAGCCACGATTGTATAGTGCTATTCTCAAACACATGATCCATAATCCATGCGGTGTTGGACACCAAAATTCATCTTGAATGGAAAATGAAGTTTGTAAGCAAAAATTCCCAAAACCATTTTATGCAAGCACTATTTAAGGTGACAACTCTTACCCTGTTTACCGTCGTCGCGGTGATCGTGATGTTGTGCCTTTGCATGAGAATAGCTCAACCTATGTTGATAACAGTTGGGTTGTTCCCTACAATCAATGGTTACTACTAAAGTATGATTGTCATATAAATGTTAAGATTTTGAACAGCATCAAGAGTGTTAAATATCTATACAAATATGTGCACAAGGGTGTTGATTGTGTTTCCATGGAAGTACGAGCAAGAGCAGATAACAATGAGATTCAACAATTTGTGGATGCTAAGTGGGTTTGTGCACCCGAGGCCTTATGGAGAATTTATTAGTTTCCAATCACTCGAATGTCCTTCTGTGGAACGATTACAACTCCATCTTCCATATTGACACCAGCTATGATTTAATACAAATCAATTTATCGAAGATATCCTTCAAATGCCAGAAAACTCCCAAACCATGCTCATAGAATTCTTTAAGATGAATGCCATTGATCCTGAGGCAAGATCTTATCTCTATAAAGACTTTCATCGGCATTACCGATGGATGACATTAACAAAAACATGGAGGAAGAGGAGGAATAACCTGAAAGTGATTGGAAGAATATACACATCATCACCAATAGAAGGAGAGAGATTTTTCTTGCGACATGTACTTAATCATATCAAAGGTCCTGAATCATTCTAGGATCTACAAACCGTCAATGGAATTACCTATCAAACTTTTAGAGAAGCAGTTGAAAAATTAGGTCTGATAAAGAATGATGCGAGCATTCATGATTGTTTACAAGAAGCATCGAACTCTAAAATGTCATCTTCCTTGAGAAGATTATTTGCCACGATATTGGTTTATTGCCAACCAAGTGGTGTTTGTGCTTTATAGGATGAATTCTTCCATTTTATGGCTGAAGATCATAATTTTTCCAATCCTCCAAGCACATCATTTGTTTGTGACTCCGTTCTTTACGACATAGATCGCATGTTGAAGTAGTTGGGTAGCACTATTAGTGACTTCAACCTCCCTGTCATAAGCATGCAATTAGATGGCAACATATAATTAGCCAGGGCTATACATGAAAAAATCTCTACTCCAATTCCACTAGAAGATGTGTATTGTGCTGAGCATCTTAATGATGACCAACGCCATTCATTTAACGTCATAATGGAAGCTATAGATGGAGATAAAAATCAGATTTTCTTCGTAGATGGTCTAGGTGGTACAGGTAAGACCTTATATCGTGCCATTCTTGCAACTGTTAAGCTTAGAGTGAAATTTGGTCTTGCTGTAGCTAGCTCAATTATTGCTTCCACGTTATTACATCGAGGTAAAACAACTCATAAAACTTTGTGGATTCCAGTAACATTGCATGCTTCATTAATGTGGAAGTTTAGCAAACAAGATGTTGAAGCACAATTGGTAAAGCATGCAGCTGTTATTATATGGGATGAAGCTACTATGACTCACCGACATGCATATGAGGCTATAGATCGCAGCTTGAGAGATCTAATGGAGGTTGACTTTCCTTTTGGTGGCAAGGTTTTAGTATTTGGTGGAGATTTTAGGCAAATTCTTCCAGTTGTAACTAAAGGAACAAAAGCTCAAACCATTGATGCATGTTTAGTTAAATCAACACTTTGGAGGCATGTTCAGCAACTTCACCTCACTCAAAATATGAGATCCAGACATGATGAAGAATTTGCAGCATTTCTTTTAAGAGTTGGTGATGGAAGGGAAACTGTAGTTAATGAAGACATGATTAAATTACCATCTTCATTATGCATCCCAAATGGCAACCAGAACTCGATTATAACTTAATCCATCAGGTATTCCCAAACTTACTTAAACGTGAAGGGGATGTGACATATATGGTAGAGAGGGGTATAATAACTCCAACAAATGATGAGGTTAATATTCTAAATGAGAAGATACTAAATGATTTTGCTAGAGATAAAAAAATATATTATTCCTTTGACTTTGTGCCAGAAGACCGTCAAAATCTTTACCAACAAGAGTTCTTAAATTCATTGTCATTTGGTGGTTTGCCACCACATCTTTTGAGGTTGAAAGTTGGATCACCCATAATGCTTTTGCTAAATATTGATACAAGTAGCAGCCTATGCAACGGGACAAGGTTAATATGTTGTCAATTAATGAATCATGTGATAGAGGCTGAAATCATGACTGGACATTGCAGAGCGAGGTACACAGGTATTCATTCCACACATTCCTTTAAAAACATTTGAAGATGCGAAGTTACCATTTGAAATGATTCGAAAACAATTTCTAGTGAAATTGTGTTTTGCCTTGACCATTAACAAATCTCAAGGTCAAACCATTTCGCATGTTGGTATTTATCTTCCCAAACATGTTTTTAGTCATGGCCAATTGTATGTTGCACTATCAAGAGGGACTTCCCAACAAACGACCAAGATCTTGGTTACCAATGGCAACATTTAAGGAAAAGATGGTGTGTTCACTAAAAACGTTGTTTATAAAGAAGTTCTTCTGCCTCATTTTACATAGCAGTTTAGAAACACGACAATTAATATTATGCTTCACACTATCTTTTTTCCAAGTATTATCTTTTACAATTGTTTTATACATCTTATAACTAGATTCTAATATATATCTTTTTAAAACATGGTGCAGGATAGACAAATTGTGACAAGCATATTGTATGTACAAAATTATTGCGCCTAGTGTTTCTAATGACTAATGTTTGTAAAGATAATTTCATGTAGTAATTTCTGTTTTTCCAATCATGCATGTATTGCTACTACTAATTGTAATAATTTCAACCTTTTATTTTATAACTTTTACTACTATGATATTACATACATATTTCTTATATTATGCACGCATGACGTGCACTATCTTAGCTTGTAGAGCTTAAACTCTCATCTAAGCCCAATCTACAAATTTTATTCCTACTTGACTTTGGAGACCAAGCCCACAAAGTATATAAATCCTAAAACCCTTATTTTTTCCCCCTCACTTCTACTACTCCTATTTCACATAAAACTCAAACCAAAAAAAATAAAAAAAATAATAAATAAATTTGAAGCTTGAAGCTGCTGCCAGCCGAAACGCCCAGTCACCTACGCCGCCCATCACCAGCCACCGCAACACCGCCGTCCAGCCGCCCTACTGCTGCTGCCGTTCGCCCCTCTCTTCCTTTATTTTTTTATTGCTTTATTATCCTATTAAATTGTTTAAAGTTTCAATCTTTAATTAAAATTTTGTTCTACATTATTATTATTATGGTTTGATAATATATGTAGATTATAAAAATTTATAAATTTATGAGTTTTGACAGGTTTAATTTATTATATAAATTTGTAGATTTGTGTATGTATAAAATTTAGGGTTTAAACATTGAATTTTTATGTTTTAGGGCTTGAAAACATACTAATTAAGTTGTCTAATTATACTATGTTTAAATTACATCAAAGTGTAATTATTTTGACTATGTATTAATTTTCAGATTATTAAAGTTTTGATTTTTATGAGCAAGTTATGTTAATTTCATGTTTTTATGCTTATAAGCCTATAAAATAATTATTGTGGGCATTTTATGATTAAAAAGCTTTAAACTTTAAATTATAACCTCAAGTATAAATTTTCAGATTTGTATACTTTTAATTTGAAGCTTCTAATTGCATTGAATTGGTATATTTTTGGGTTTTTAACACACTAACTTGCTATATAATGATAATTTCAAGTAAGTATGCGTATGGTGTTATTTTATATACTCAAACTAAAATTTCAGATTTATTTACTTACTTTAAAGCTGCTGGAATTTCATGTTATTATACACTATATTTTTATAATTTTAACATATAAACTTATAGTTGGGATGTTATATTATTATTATTGACTAGTAGCAGTGGCGGATCCATGATTTTCGTACATGTGAGTCACCATTTGAAACCACCTTTACCTACCACCACTGTCCACCCTAGAATCTCACCCATTTACCGCAAAAACCACATTAAGACACCACAAAAGCCACCCCTTTAACAAAATTCACAAGAATACAAACATGAAATTCCAACAAAATTAAACCCAAAAAATCAACAAATCATATCCAAAAATAACAAAAATCAAAAAATTTACCTAGAAAATCAAACCTAAAAATTAATGAAAATCAAACCAGAAATTTACCCGAATATAACACGAAAATCAATTAATCAAACCCAAAATTTGCCATAAAATCAAACCCAAAACTCAAAGAAAAACAAATAAAACCCAAAAATTAAAGAAAATAAAACCCACTAAAACAAACAACAAAAATCAACAAAAAAACCGAAAGGAAATCAACTTAAAAATTAAAAAAACGAAACCAAAAATCAAACAAAATACGAAACCATACCTCAAACCTCTAAATACCTCGAATTTGGTTTAATAAGACCGAATTCGACTATAAAAATTCTAGATCTAGATTTTTAATGGTTGAATTCGACCTTAAAAACCATTAAATTTATCAACAGCACCACCTAAACATTCGGACATTTCTGAGACAGATAACTGAATAAGAAGAGGAAAGTGAAGGAGAAGAGAAGGAGAAGCGTGAGGAAAGAGAAATGAAAGAGGAGAGAGAAAGAAAAAAGGAGGAGCGACTTGAATGCAGAGAGGGATTTAGGGTTGTGAGGTTTCCAATAGTTTAGTTTCATGTGTTTTGGGCCTTTTGGCCGTTTTCTCTTGTTTTTCTTTTTTCTTTTTTTTTTAATTTTTTTTTTGGCACTGCTGAGTCACGTGACTCAGTGTGCACACGTGTAGATTCGCCACTGACTAGTAGGAACAATTTAAAAGGTTTATTTTGATGGTTTAAGAGGTTTTAAAGTAGTTTAGTATTGCTGTAAATTTATTTGCTTGGGTATTGATTTATTTCTCGTTGTTTGGTTTAGGAGAGGAATTTGTAGAAGGCGACTTCTAGTTTCTAAAGTGGCCAACTGAGTTGTTTACACAAGGTACGCATGAGTCACGAAACCTTGTTTTTAGGTGCATGTTTAAGGACGGATCGAGAACTTAGTATCATGTCTAGGGATGACTGGGCTAAATTGTTTGGTTATACATTGTGATTTCCGTATGATGTGCACTATTTCATATTGCAAGTATTGTTTATGCTCTAATTATGAAAGGTGCACTTAGAGGCAAAGATATGTGATTGGTGAAATGATTAATTTATTACTCATTTATGATTATGGAAACAGAATGAGTAAAGGAAGAATTTAAGTTTTACATGACGAGGTTAAGTTTGTGGGGTGCCTTATGGACTCAAGGTGTTTATACACCGAGGTAGTTAAAGGATTAAATAATAAATGTTGGTTGTCACTAATAAATCAAGAATTGAAATTTGAAAGTTTGCTTTACTTGATTGAATTGATAATGGATTGATTGTGTTGTTTGCAAATCAGTCATCACCAAGTCTAAACTTGTAAATCACGTGAAGTGCAAAATGGGTGAGCAATAAAACTCTGGATTTGTGCACATCTGGAGTAATGACAATTAGGGGTTGGGGTACACGGGGTATTAGCTGTGCACCACTGGCGGAGCCACCGTGGGACAAGGGGGGACAGCTGTCCCCCCACTTCCCAAAAAAAAAAAAAATAGTTTAAATACAATATTTTGTGCTAAATATGATGGACCAAAGGAGTTGGTGCAATGGTAAGATGCATGAGCTTAAGAGCTCTAATTTTTAGGGACTAGAGTTCAAATCTTCAGGCATGCATTTTACATTCTTTTTATTTTATTTTATTTTATTTTATTTTTTATTTTTAAAACAGGACATTTTACATTCTTTTTTGGCTTTTAGACCAGATTAATTGATTCTTCTTAATTATTACAATGATTATACGTTTATTATTGCATCAAGTCTTTGTTTTATTAATTAATCACAATAATAACAACGAGAGATATCTTTGAATAATTGTTGAACTACAAATCACGTATTTCTTAACCTGAATACTATACTTCTCGAGTTTGAAATCTATATTATCTTATGAAATTTCATCATCATCCCCCTTATTTAGTCACATTTTTTTAATTACGTCTATGCAAGTCTTAGGTAGCCCATCCTAATTTATCTTGAAACATATATATTTCTCTATAACGAATGTAGTATGATATTGCTTGGGAGTATTCTGAATACATACATAAGCACTTCAATAGAATCAAAGAGTATAGCATTATTTTAATTTATTTTTCAACAATTACTCTATATACATATTTGAATCATTGTAATTGTAGTTTTGCATGAATATTACCCCAATTATGATTCCCCAAATTACGATTGTGCATTAGGATTCCCCTGATGAGGAGGGGTTTCTAATGTTTTCTTTTTTCTTACTCTCTTACCCTTAAAAAAAATTACCCCAAATTACGATTGTTATAGATAATTATGACAAGTACTACATTTAAATAGTTATATTAATCTACGTTTATGGAGGAAAACTTGGTATATGACGTGATTTTTTGCCTAAGTACTCCGTATTTCATATTTTAAAGTTGTAAAATTTAACTATTAAAGTGTTTTTTTTTTTTTTTTTTTTTTTTTTTTTTTTTTTTTTGCTTCAATGTTTTTGTCAAACTAAGAAATGTCCATTTGTCCCCCCGGTTAGAAATTCCTGGCTCCACCACTGCCGTGCACTTTTCTCGAGGCCGTCTGATCTACGAGTCTCTTATTTCAAATAATTTTCAAAACTAGGAGTTAGATGAGATCTCATACTAGCTACGGTCACGGAGATGTGCCCGTGGTCGTTGGATGATTTATTGATGTTTCCGAAAGGAGGCATGGGCTTTTCTTTTATTGATGTTCCAAATGGATCATGGGTTGGACAACCTTGTTTATTGCTTAATCCAATGAATAAAAAATGATGAGTTAACTACTTTTAACTAGTGGAGTTTTAATAAAGTGATAGTTGAGTCATGTATTGAGTCTACAAATTAATGATGTGTGTTGATTGATTATTAGTAGCATGCTAGGGATTTCTTTTATGTTTCGCAGCTTGTATGTATTCAGCTTTGCTGATTGTGTGCTTTATGTGTCTACTTGTTCTTACACATGCAGCATCCGTATCTAGGTGGTGGGATCTAGAGTGGAGTGTTGGTTGCTTTTCTTATTTTTATTGCTATTTAATTTTGAAGTTGCTTAAACTCAATTTTACTTTCATACTACTTCTGTTGGTTTGAGTTTTGAATAAGGGCCTTAATGGTTCCAAGTTGTAAGATTTAATTTGGTTCTGGTTATTGGTTTTGAAACTTATTTATAACTGAATTAGTTTTTCCGCTCTTAATTTCTGATATAGCTAGCCTTAACATTTGAACACGTGGCGGTAACACGCCAGTAATTCTCTTGAATATTGTTCAGGGTCCTCACAGGTTTAAAGAGAGCATTATTGGAGTGTTAAAATGTATGATTTTAAACCAACATATCAATGTACAGTAACTTTGTAATGATTTTTAATTTGTAAGTAAATGTTCTATTCTAAATGTTACTGCATAACAAAGAAAAACCCTAGCGTTCTCTCTGTCTTCTCTCTCTTAAACCCTAGCCTACATTATTAATTTTAAAGGTACTTCCATCGGATTTCACCGGTGGAAAGCCCTAATTAATTTCTTTTACGTTATAATAATGTCTCCCTCAAAAGAAAGGATTATCTCCTTCGAAAGACAAGGTTTTTCGATCTCCTTTGAAAGACAAGGTGTTTTAAACTCCATTGAAAGATAAGGTTTTATTTGTGGTTGATATGGTTTCCTGTTGTGAGGGGCTATGATTGATTACTATTCTGATTCAGGTTTCAAAACCAGCATAATTCTCACAAAATTATGAAGGGGCGACAGTTCCACTTAAAAAGTTGTATGAGACAACGAATTGAGAATGTGCCGAAATGTTATATCTATGTATTGTAAAATGTTCTTTGAATTTTGTCATCAAATTATGGTGGATATATATAAATAATGTTCATTACTCCCTCCGTTAGTCCGTCTTATAATACTTGGAACGTTGGAGTGGACACATAGTTTAAGAAAATTATAAGTGGGTCCATTTAAAATATTTGTTTATTGTATAAAATATTATCTTTTGTATTTATATATTATAAGATAACAAAAACGTGGTGTTTCGGGTGTTTTTTGGATTTCCTGGGATACTGGTCACGCTCTTCAAGCAACGAGACGGTCCAACCTGCAAAACAACGAATATTCCGATCAACGGAATATTCGCCTCTGACGATCAAGTCAGTGATCAGAACGGAAAAGGCCAGAGAGAGAAAGTAGAGAGAAGGTGGAGCTATTTAATGCTCTATTGTTTGTAAATGTCTTAATCCCCCCCATCATAAATGATTGGGGTATTTATAGGGGTGGGACTCATGCCCCTCTCTAGGGTTTATACCCAAGATTTGCGTGACGTGATTGACTGTGCAATCAGTGAATGCCACGTGCTACTCTAGGGGCGCCGTTTTGCGGCTTTCATTGTTATCTCTCAGGATTTGGGCCTGACGTTGCTAGGGTTTTCTGGCATGTTGATTATTAAGGGACCAAATGTCCTTAACACATGGCATCTTCTCGTGACGACACGAGTCACCCTCTGACTGGGCCACGTGTCGCAGCGAGACTGGCCTGCGGCTTTAATGGCTCTGAATTACGTGGCATCTTCCCGTGGTGACACGTGTCACCCTATAACTGGGCCACGTGTCACTATGGGATTGGTCCATGTATACGGGGTATTTTTCCCACAACATTTGCCCCTCAGAGGGGGTGACTCGTACGCTTACAGGCCGACTCCTCTGACCTCAAATAGCCTTGGTGCGTACAAGTGTATTATGTTTTTGTCAGCTTTCCGTCCGCCTGAAAATTTTAGAGCGAATGCCTGTCTATACAAATGTCACGGACGAAGGTAGGCCGTCTTGCTTTTGGGAGAGGCGGCTGTCTCGCCATTGCGAAGAGAGCTTTAGCTCTGCCAACTTCCCTGGCTGAAGATAGGCCGTCTTGCTTAGGAGAGGCGGCCGTCTCGCCATTGCGAAGAGGGCTTTAGCTCTGCCAACTTCCCTGGTTGAAGATAGGCCGTCTTGCTTTGGAGAGATGCGGCCGTCTTGCCATTGCGGAAAGGGCTTTAGCTCTGCCAACTTCCCTGGTTGAAGATAGGCCGTCTTGCTTTGGAGAGATGCGGCCGTCTTGCCATTGCGGAGAGGGCTTTAGTTCTGCCAACTTCCCTTTGGACGCGCCGTTTATTAGGTCACCTTCTTTTCCGCCTAATTTAACGGAGTTGCTCCTTGTCCCTCCAAATTCTAGGTCACATTTTCAAATTGTAATCGTTGAGCTGAGTTAGGCGGGAAAGATGAATTTACTATCTTACCCCATAAATATTCCCTATATATACAAGGGGTTTGACTTCATTTTGGCACTTTGGAACTTTACATTTTCTAGAGAGAAGTCAGAGCTTCTAAAGAGAGAAAGTGTGTTTTCCTTTGAATCTTCAAGAGCTCCGCCGTGCGTTTGAGTTTTCCGGGAACATTTGTTGAGTTTTCCGATCAATCTTCAAGGCTTCCAAGTTTTCAACACGTACAGAGGTAGGCCGCTTGTTTTCTTTTCCTTGCATTTTTATTTCCTTGTTTATTTAAAAGCTGGCTCAACACTCGGCTTCGTCCGTTTCTCCTCATGAGGCCGACCGTTCGCCTGGGACTGAGGAGTCTAGAGTGGACGGAGACGAGCTGTCTCCTTCATGGAGTGGGTCCATTTCTAGTGTGTACCAAGTCACATCCACCCATTCTTCTCTGTCCCTGCAGTCGAACATGGCACGGACGATGCAGACGCACGATCGTCATGCAGTCAGAAATCCAGACGGAAGTCTGGTAAATCCTAGGCCTCCCTATGACCCCAATAATGTTGACTTAGAGACCCCTTCTACCACTCCTACGACCGCTTCCACGAGCACTTTTTGCTCGGCCGTGGAAGTAACTTCCTCGTTCGAGGAGCGCCAAAGAACTCAAGGCGCTTCTATTGCGGGGGGAACGTCCGGGCGAACTCCGGGGTTGAGGTTCCCCCAATATGCCAGCTCGGTCATGGATGGGGCCGAGTTTCTACTCTGTGAAGGGCCTTCTTCTTCTTCTCGGGCGGACGCTGATACGTCTGTCCCAACTCCCTCAGAACTCTATCTCCGATATCGAAGGTCGGACAGACCAAGAACGGGGGTTTCAATTAACGAACCGTCCGACCTGCCCCCTTGCAGAGCACCTCCTACGGGAAGTTAGGCGGCCGATCCCAAAGATAAAGGAAAAAGGCCGCTTAAAGACATTGTCTCTCCCGAGGCGGCCATAGTTCTAGGAGCCGCAGCTTTGCGGAGGCAGCCGATCTGGACAGAGTGATGTCTTCCGAATTTGGGAGCGCCCCTCAGCGAGAGGAGGATGAAGCTGAGAATGCGACCGAGGGTGGAGCGGCGGCCGCAGAGGGCGAAGAGGCGGCCGAGGAGGATGTTGCCAACATTGACAACTTCAAGGATCCGTACGCCTGCACGGTGGGTAGCACAGCTGTAACACCCTAGAAATTCCTTTATTTTAGAATTCCTGTTTTGCCTTTTATAAAACTTTAAATAGGAATATCTAAGACATTACCGCCACCGTGAAAATGGTTAAGGAAAATATCAAAGATACACAGCGGAAGACTAATTTTAAAAACCTTTCCAAAACGAACCAACTTGAAAAGCTAACCAAACGAAAGTAAAGTCAAAACCAAAATGAGCGAAGTAAAATGAAAATCGACCTACAACTTGGAACCATTAAAGGCCCTTATTAAAAACCAAACCAAATCCAAACTTGATATTAGCTCCACATATAAATATTAGCATAAATAATTAAAGTAGAAACACATTGTAACTAATATAAACTAGTATGATTCGCTCTTCACTCGTGCCCCATCATGAATATGCCTCAATACCTGAAAAGCTTATCTCTACTTGTCTCCACTACTCTCCATTAAAAATGGGTCATCATAGGGCCAAGATAAATACATGGCCAAAACACACAAATACACACAATGAGCAAAGCTGAGTACATAAGCGTAATTAAACACACTACCATGCTTTCACTTATCAACACACACTACCATGCTTTCACTTATCAACACACACTTACCTCATTGCACCTGTTCACAAGCACCCCCACACACCAATCAACAAGACACAATGACTAGACACTAATTGATTCATTTTTCATTGATTACGCATCGAACGGGTTTCCACCTATTAACCTCCCCCAAATAAATTTGAGGTTAACTGGCACGGGAGCTAACCGTGCCAGCGACAAACCACACAAATGTGGCGGAATTCCTGCGCATAATAAATAATAAAAAGGAATATACAGCGTCCTGTACTCCATTGGAAGTTATGGTTAAATATAAAACCCCATAACCCCCCTATTGTTCATACTTAAGGTATATACGTTCCAAGAGTTTTGGTGCGTAATCTTTTTCACTTTACATTATTTACATATTATTAGACTTGGTGATGACTCTCAAAGCATAATAATTCAATCAACAATAATTATTCAATCAAACAACCATACCAATTTAATTCTTGAATAATTAGTGACCACATATTATTTATTGTTGAACCCTTTTTAATTCTACCTCAGTGTCAAAGACACCTTAAACACATAATGCGCCAAAAATCCTATCCCTCGGTGTTAAAAACACCTTAAGTGCCAAAGGCACCAACATACAATTTATTCCTTGTGTACATAGACACTTATATAGCTCCTTCCTCATGCTTAAAGCATCAATGAAAATTATTTGAACCATAATAAAATTCCTTTTCAATATTCCAAACATAATTAAACATGTAGTTTAATTAATCATGCCTTCTAACATGCCATAAATAAAAATGTGGTTCAAACACAACATGCCAAAAATATAATTTTCCAATCCATAACCCATCACAAATAATTCATGCTTCACCATTCAATCACAAACACCATAAATTCACAATTCCATACATAAACCTTTGCATGATTCTACTTATAATCAATTACAAACAAACCTAGCATGATTCTACATCACCAAAATATGCTAAGTACGCGTACGCACCTCAAATAATCTCTTAAAATAACCGAGTACTCTACAACAATTCTTGAACCAAGTCTCTTACATAAAGGGACAATAATACTACATTAATTACCCTTGCATACACAATTTCCAGCAACTTAAACTCACTTTAAATAACTTATAATAATCTGAAAATTATTTAAAAACCCCTAATTAAACTCCTTTTTGATGGATAATCACACCCTTTTATTAAAAATCACAATTATACTATTTTTAATAAAACTCCAACATTTTAAACTAATCAAAAATTCTTTAAAACTTCATCAAAATGCATCTTTATACTTAAATTATCCATAGGAACATTAAATTATCTCTTACCCCTTTTAAACTCAAAGATAAAATTTAAAGCATAAAAAAAACTTCGTTAAAAATCAAAAACTGCTCGAGAATCGTATTTAGAGGCTGAATTTGGCCACGAGATGGTAGTGCTCACTACTAAAGGTAGTGAATCTTTCTTAAAACGTTGTTTCCACTCGAAAAACACTACTTTTTTTTATCAAAATCGGAGGAGTTTAGAACCTGATCGAGATTAAAACGAGATTAATATTAACGAACGGAAATCTAATTATTAAAACATGAATTTGCGTGTTCAAAATAAATCTGGAATTAAGTTAAACTAATAAGTATTTATAATCACCAAAATTTCAAAACATCGTTACTATAAAAGCCCTAAATCAATTATTCATAAAAACCCTAAAATCATGATTTTCAATAATTAAAAACCCTAGGTTATAAAATTTACAAAATCTGAAAATTATAAAGTTCAATCATCAAAATACAATTTGATACTAGTTAAATTAATTTCAAATAATAAAATCAAAACCCATAAATCAATAGTTATAATTACACAAACTAATAAAACAAAGGAGAGAAGAAATAAGACTAACCTTTTTGTGTGGGAAATTTTTGGGGATTCATGGGGTATTTATAGAGTAAAAAGTGTAGGGTTAAGTTTGGGCTTATAAAAATGTGGGCTTGAATTATGGGATAGGGCTTAAGTTATGGGTTTTGGAATGGGTTATTCCAATAAGAGTATGTAGGAATAATTTACAATGCCCAACAATTAATAAACGTTTGGCCCAAAACATATTTTACTTTTATAAAACTTTATATTTAAAATACTTTAACCCTTTAAAATATTTAATTAAAATACTTGAGCCCTTGACAATACATTTTATTAATACTTAAATACTTTAAAAAAATACATAAAAATACGGGGTATTATAACAGCCTTGGGCTACCTGAACTACAAATTTGAGGATTACAAGGCATTCCTCCACCTTGGGGAGGGATTCGAGATTCAGCCCCCACAAAAGTCGCGCGCCGTGGCCGCTTGGGAAGAAGCGAGGCCGCGCCAAAGATCCTTTAGCGTCTGCAGGGCGGCCTTAGACGTCGGACTGCGCTTCCCCCTCCATCCTTTCGTCCGCACAATCTTGGACGAGTATGATATATCCCTCTTCCAGCTGGTTGATCATTTTTGGGTACTTGGTGACGTGCATCTGCAAAGGCTTCAAGCCAGAATTTGCAGTTTTCTGTGAGATGCACTCACTGACTAAGATGGACGCGGATACAGACGGCTGGTTCATCTCGAGCTCCACTAGAGACTATATGATGGTGGTGGACCGCGTCTCTAAGTGGCGTGACTGGAAGCACTGATTCTACCGCATCAAAACCAAGGACGTTGAATTTAAATTGCGGATGAATCGGTTCAATGCTTAGCCTATTCAACTTGGATGCGAGGACCTCAAGCCCGATAGGCCACCCGTCCACCCCAGCCAGGAGTACCAGCTTGAATATTTCAAAGTCAAGCGGGTGAAAAGGGGCGGCAAAACTAAGCGCGTTCCAAGTATCTGGGTCCCTTTATCCAGCTTACTGCGGGATCCCACTTTTATGTCCGCCTATGGCCTGTACAAGAACCTGCCCCAAGTTGGACGCATGGACACATATTCTTACAAATACGCAGATTATTTGAACTTGAAGAATTTTCTAACACTTTTTCCTTTTCTCTTTCAGTTGAAGCGTACAAGATGCTTGACCATGAGCAGAAAGGGGAGGTCAACATGTCCGAGATTGACTTGGCTCGGTACAAGGCTCGCCAGAGGCTGTACGAGAAAACTAAAGGAGTAAGTAAACCCATCTAGCTTTCTTCCTCTCGTCCGTGTATGTATTTAGGAAGAGATCTTCTTCCTAACTTGGCTCGGCCTATCAATTTTATTATCTTGTTCTCTTTTTACTAACTTTTGTCTCTACAGCTGGCCACTCCAACCCCCAGGTCCAAACGGAAGCAGTCGTCCCCTGCGTCCAAGACGGACCAGGATGGCAAGGCATCCAAACAAAGGAAGACGGTCGGGTCTAAGACCACTTCCACTTCTGCGGCTAAGACGACGTCGCGGACTACCTCTAAGCAGTCCAAAGGAGAACAACCCCGACTGAGCGATAGCGGGGCCTCCAAGTCCATAGATCCGGCCGCCATGCCGGGTCATGTTGGGTCCGAGAAATCGGACGATAGGGGTAAGTCGACCCCGGCAAAATCGACCGGGCCTGAATTGACTCCGCCCGTTCAAAGAGTCAAGAAAGCTGATTGGCTGGAGGTCACTCAGTCGGCCGGCGACCAGCCTGGCCAGACGGGAGAAGAGGGTGACGAACCTGCGCCGCCTCCGCCCTTCACTTTCAACCTTCCTACCCCTCCAAGCTTCTCTGACGGTCAGTCCAAGTAACTTTGGACTTTCTATTTCGTTTCTTCTCTTTTGTTTACTGAACTTACATTAAATTCTTTACGTCCGCATACAGATATTGCAGAGGAGCTACACATGAAGACGCCCGGCCAGTCCCTTACTGGGGCGGACAGAAAGGCTATGCGGGAAGCCGCCGTCCCTGCTGAGAAGCGAGATAAGCTGCAGGGGATACATGAGGGCTTCCTCGGCCCCATGATCAATTACAGCGCTGAGGTAAGTTTTCCCCTCAAATGCACTTAGTCAATTTTTCACTCTTACTTTGCTAACACATTTACCCTGTTTTTCTTGTGCGCAGCTTTTCTTGCGGCTGACCGCCTTCCTTGAATGGAAGGAAAAATAAAACGACAAGCTGAAGCGCGCCTAGGAAAACGTCCAAAAGGCCCAGGATGCTGTTACAAGGGAAGTGGCCGTCCAGCGCCGATATTTTGATACCCAGATCAATGCGTTGTCCGACAAGGCAACGCGGCAGGCGAAGGATCTGGTGAAACTGGGTAAGTCCCTCAAACAAGAGGCCTTAGCCAGGGACACTATGAGGCAGGAGAGGGATCAGGCCCTCCTGGACGACCAACGCTGGAAGGAAGGATTTGAGGCTTTAGAGAAGCTCAAAAGTGAGGTGTTCTTGGCCCAGAAGCATTTGAAAGAATCTCTGGACGAGGCGGACGCACTTAGGGCCAAGGTGGAGACCTTGAAGAAGTCTGTTGAGGACTTGACTCTCCAGCTGAAGACGCCTCGGGCCCCTAGCGCAGATGAGGTCGTCCGTGTTGAACAAAACGCTGAGGATAGGCTGAAGAGTCACTTCTTCGAGGCGTTCGAGCTCATGGTGGACGATGGGGAGGCCGCCTATTTTCAAGAGCGCTTCACTAAGTGCCTCAACTTCGTCTGCCTCAGGGAAGAAGCTAAGAAGGCTGGACAGCCTTCTCCAGAGCTGGACGCCACACCAACAACCTCAGAGGACGAGGAAAATGAAGTAGAGGCCGGCCATGATGGTGAAGCAGAGAGGAAAGAGGTGCCAGCTGAGGATGCTTCTCCTGCAGCTTCTCAGGATCCCGTCCCAGTCCATGATTCAGCTTCAACCCCGGCCGCCCCTGACTTTCAGCTTTTTCTGTCTTTAAGCTCTATTTATGTATATTTTTCTTGACTTTTTCAACCGCCTTTTCGAGCAGTTTTTATGTAAGATATTTTACCGCCTTTTGAGCGGTCCTTTTATTAATTAAGCTTTCAAGTTTTGCTTCATACTTTGCAAATTTTGCACTTAATTTTTTTGCATTTTCGTACGCATACTTTTTCACATTTGAGCGATTTTATGAACGCGTATTTTTGTGTCTTCGTACAATTGTGGGGTATGCCCCTTTATTCGGCGTTCGCCTAGTCCATATTTTGGGTGGTTTAATTGACTTGGTAGAATTTATACCTTAGGCGGTATGAATACTACCAAGTTAATCAAATCATAATAATGATTTCCCTTGGACTAGGTGGTACGCCGAATCAACACATTAATTGGCCGTTCAATTGGCTTTATGCGAGTTTGTCCGTTGAAACTATCGCTCAGACGCACTCAGAAAATTCCAAGTATGATTTCAACTTAAAATTTTCATGTTCGGCTGGGCTGAAATGCCTAGGTATGCCCTTGCCCCATTATATGGTTTCACAGGGCACCTTACCTTTTCCGTCCGCCTTAATTAAGGGCGGACGGATTCATATGACTTGGGATCAAGTTTGCCCATTTTATTTTATTTAATTTACTTTTGTTCTGCGACCGAGTTGCTATGTCGCAAGCAACCTACTTGCAAATTTCACGCGGTCGTAGGGAATAATTTCAAGCCTTTAAAATCCCACTAGCTTGAACCCCACTGTGATCATACACTAAAGTACGGTGGCGTCCAAAAGGGAAGAAGATAGAGCAAAAGAGTCGCCAACAAGTTTTTAAGGAACTTGTAAACCATTCACAAGGTGAAGGTTACACCCCTTAACGATCCAAGAGATCGAAACTCCATAAGGTCTAGAACCAAATAAGGGTTCGGGGATGAAGGTACAAATCCAACCTAAAAGAGATTGAACCTGCCCTAATAATAGGCTTCTACTTTATTCTGCTTGTATTTATGTGCGCTTTTCGACTAACATACAATCAATAGGATTAACCCTAAACCTGTTTAATCTATGTTGGTTGAATATAATGCACAAATAAACTATTATTGGCGATCACTTGAATTATAATCACATTAACCCTAAACAAGATTATTAATTATCTTATTAAGTGTGATTACAAGTACCAAATTCCCTTTAACATGCATAAAAGGTGATCAAGCAATAACAATAAAATAATGTACTAAGCAACATAATCAATAATCATAACAATAAAAATATAATCATCATCAAAATAATAATAATAATAATGAATAAAAATAATCATCATCAAAATAATAATAATATTCATAATCATAAATTATAACAATTACAATCATAATCTTGTTCATGTTAATATTAAAGCATAATAAACATAGCAAGATCCTAGGCATGATACTAACAAGATTAATAACAAACCCTAGCATGTCACTAAGCATTAAAAATCAAATCTTTAGCCCTAACATGATACTAATAATCATAAATATTAGGAAAAGAATAAAAGGCATTATAGAAATCATATTTAATATTAAAATTAACCTAGACATGATACTAGGAATCATAACAACAATATAAACATGATGTCTACATAATAATATCAATAAATCAATAAAAGTACTTACTTTGATGCCTCGTATCTCTTTCTACTAACAAAATACACACGTTAGTAACTTCAAGGAAAATAATGAAACAAACAATTAAAAAATAATTGAAATAGAGATTTGGGACCAAACCCTCATAAATTAAACCTTTCACGTCTAGGGCAAAGGCAACTTCGAATATGGCTAGGTGTTTCTAGATCTTGCGGATGCGGAATTTTGTATGAAAAAGTAAGAAAGAAAGAATTGAATGAAATAATGCTAAAGAATTAATGTTTGTTGATGAAGCTAATTAAAACTAATTGTTGATGAGAATTCGTGAAAATTGGTAGATGATGAATGATTGTCGATTGTAGATGAATGTAGATGGAGTTTTGATACGATATTCATAGAGAAAACCAGCCAAAAAAGATAATTTAACAAAACAGAGTCTGACGCACGCAAAACAAGGTTGGTGCCAACCTTGGCTAGCTGGCGCCAGGCACCAGGGGCTAGCGCCAGGCGCCAATGGCTAGCGTCTGGCGCCAAGCCTGGTTCCAGGCGCCAAGGCCTGGGGTTGGACGCCAAACTGGATTTCAACGCGTTTTTGAAAATCTGATAAATTTACCGTACTGGAAGATAAAATAATATAATTTCTTCGAAAATGCTATTTGATCTAGATTAAAACTCTGAAAAGTCAACAAAGTCAACTTATCAATGCTAATTGAGTTAGGAATGAAAAGAACCCTCTAGAAGATTCTATAAGACTAAAACCATTCCTAATTGCATTAGGAATGATAAATCCTATTAGGCCCTCCTTTAGATCATTGGGCCGTACATAAAGCTCATACCGGGCCCAGTTTAGTAAATTGGCCATAACTTCCTCAATATTCATCGGAATTGGGCTTATAATATATCGTTGGAAAGGTCTTTTCAAACCCCATACAAATACACTACTATTGGACCCATATCATGGACGAACCAAACTGGATTGACTGTTTTCTTAAAATAAAGTTTTCAAAAACAGAAAGAAGAGAAAAGAAATAAAAACTTTCCGCAACACTAGACCTTTCCACACTTTTGTTTCATTCGATTATGATTCGACGTGAAAGGTACTCATCACTGGGTTTGGTTTTGGGGAGACACAAATGGGTGTCTACAGAAGCCCCCACTTTGACTGAGTTCGGAGAAACGCAAGTTTCGAAAACGAAAGTCACAGTAGCGATAGGGACGGAGAATGATTCAGAACGTTCTGAAATCCTAAACCAATCTTGTAACGGTTATACCTGCAAAACTAGCGTTAGTTAAACAGATAAAAGAGTTAAGAAACGCGTATCTTGCACCGTCGAGCACACGTCTCTGAAAGTAACCGATTTGTTTTGATGACCTCCTGCAAGCTAGAGAATGCCATCCCACTTGAAAACCACTACGCCTGTAACTGCTTCCAAATTAAAAGATTTCTCCGCCTGAAACGATCCTCCTCCGCAATGATAATATTCCGCGTCCAAGGGAGTACCGTTGAAGATTGCTTCTCTTGAAACAATCCTCAGTTGTTTATGACAACTCTCCACAATCTAGGGAAGGCCACCTTGCTGTTTCGATGTTCACTCGTCTCTGAACAAAGAGATTCCTTTTGATATGTTCACGCGCCTCTGAACAAAAGAGCTTCTTTTTTATATGATCTTCTGAATGATGTGTCCACGTATCTCTGAACGAAGAGTTTAATAATAGGATGCCCACGCGTCTCTGAGCAAAAGAGCTTGAAAATAGGAAATGTCCACGCGTCTCTGAACAAAAGAGCTTGAATGAAATTTCCACGCGTCTCTGGAGTAAAAGAGCTTGAATGAAATGTCCACGCGTCTCTGGAGCAAAAGAGCTTGAATGAAATGTCCACGCGTCTTAGAACAAAAGAGCTTTGATGATATGCCCACGCGTCTCTGGAGCAAAAGAGTTTCTGATGGAAATGTTCACGCGTCTCTGAACAATAGAGCTTCGGTGCTTGAATGTTTGTTGCGATAATGTTCTGAAGAAAAATTTCCGAAGACCAACGTTTGTCGATCTCTAAAGCTCGCCTGAACTTTGCTTTCGCTAAAACCAGTATGTCAGTGTTTCCATAATGAGCCATATCTTAGGCGCTTTAAGCTAAGCGAGACGATCTTTCATCAGGTCGACCACTTACTACGATTGTAATCGAGCCGACTACTAATCATGTCAAATTGCTTATAGGGGCTAACTGGCGTACCAAGGAACCCAAAATTGCTGCATGAGGTCGAAATCACCTTTCTGGGAGGCTTCGAGCTCTGTCGTTGCTGAGATATCTCTGGCGCCAAGAATTGGAGTAGGGTCTTCCCTGTTCTGCTGCACCTGTATTTATTTTTGACTATAGAACTTTGCCAATTTCTTTAATTATCTTAGGGTTGACCTAAGGCTTAATGTTGCTTGACTCATCGACTTGACACGACTCAAGGTATAAACTTGACTCGATATGTTTGACTCACTTGAGGTTGAATCGACTCAAAGTGTAATGAAACGGGTGTTAGACTCAAATAAAAGTGATATGACACGACATGACTCAATGTGTACATGACTCGTGTGCATTGTAATGTGATTGTGCAACTCGAAAAATGCAAAAAAGTAAAAATTTCCCGTCAATTTTGTGGAGGGTACCGACTTTCTCCCGAAAAAGAAAGACGTGAAAAAGAAAATCAAAAGTTTGAAGATGCATGTTGATTGAGCTTAGTCAAATGTTGTTTGATACTATCTCTCAAGGTTCAAGGATTAATTCATCCTAGGCTATCTCAACTGTTGACTCCATCATGAAAGTATTTGGGTAACTTAGGCACGGAGGCTAAGCACTTCATACTTCTATGTAATGACAATTATGAGTGATTTTGACGAAGCATGCTTCAGCGTCAAGATTTCATGACAAAGGGTTCCTAAGGGAAATATATTTGGTCATGTATGTGTGCAGTGTGTGAAAGTGACACTAAAGTTAGGCCGCAAGAGCTAAATGTGTGAAAAAATATTATTTGTTAAAAGGGTCAAATGGTGGTGACTCTTAGGCTAGGTAATCTAATGATGTAGGGATCAAACCCCCAAGTCTAACTCTAAATGAATAGGGATGAGCATAGGAAATACCTTGATATGATCATGGTGTAAGTGTGTGAATGTGAATATGAATGCATGTTTATTACGGCCGCACCTCGATGTGAGGTTGCCTACGTATCCGTTAGGAATCAGGCCGAACGTAGCTCTAGCCGAACCTCACACAAGTGTGTGTACCTCTAAAAGGTCTTTTAAGGGTTGTAACGCGGTTAGGCTAAAGGTTATAGAAGAAGGGGATAAAGGCTCAAGACCCTAGACAAGCCCCCAAGGTGTGCAACCTTGCTTCTGAATCTTTGTATCTTCATGCTTGAGTTTCTATTGTTTTTTTTTAGCTCTCTTTGCTTTAGCATTTATTTTTATTTTTATAAGTGTGAGCAATCTCGATCATGCGGTCTATCACTCACTTGGCATTCATGTTTCTCAGGCATGGTACCGAGCACTTGATAAGAGACGCAATCTGAGACGTGTTCTTATCGAAGATATTTTCATATCAAAGACATTGGAACACTTGCCCTTTTGTACACTTTTATTTATTTATTTTTGCTTATTTTAATTTTCTAAATTCACTCATGCTTCTTAGAATTGCATAAGTTGCACACCATCCCATCTCAAGGTTAGGTAAATGTAGGTTGAAAAAAGAAAGGTCTATCGTTAGACGAGGCTCAAAGTGGTTTATGAAGAAAGGATTTGTAAATTAGAAAGGCGAAAGGAGATATGATGTGGCTACAAGGGTTGCCTTAAATCATTGGTATACCTTGTGTTTCATTAGACATATTTTTTTTAATGCAATATAATGAAATGATCATAGGTAAGGAAATAAATGCTCATTTTATTAAAAAGGGAAAAGAAAAGAAAAGAAAAACTACAAAAATAATCTAAAGGAAAAGAAAAGGTGCCTATGCTAGATTTATTGGGGAAAGGAAAAAATGAAAAAGAAATAGAAAAAGAGGTCATGAAATCTTGTCGTTGAAGCTCGCCTCTTGTCTTGTGTTGTTTCCTTTATCATCACTCGTTCTTCTTGTTAACTGGAGGTATGGGAAGCTTGTTATTATTAATCAAATGTTGGATAGCCTCCTTTAGCTTCCAACAGCTCTCAGTAGTATGACCCCTACCTTGGTGGTACTTGCAGTGTTCGTCTGGATTCCAACTAGGCAATCTTTTTTTAAGTGGGGGATCTTTAATAGGTCCTATGGGAGTAATGATTCCCTTGGCATGGAGTCGATCGAAAGCATCATCGTAGCTAATTCCGATAGGGGTAAATTCCCTTTTCGGTTTCTTTCGATTACCCATGGCTAGGATCTCACTAAGGTCGAAAGTACCAACACTATTACTGGAGTAGGTGTTTTCGGAAGAAGAAGGATAATTGTTCTTCTTACCTTTACAGCCACTGATACTATTGTTACTAATCTTCGCCTTCTTGTCGCGTAGAGGAACATGAAGGAGATTTGAATCAATGAGATCTTGATTACGATCTTTGAGGGCGAGACATACTTCGGTGGTGTGACAACGACCTCTATGGTATCGACAATAAGAATTTGGATCCCAATTGGGAAACCGTTTTTCAGGTGGAGGGTCTTCACTGGGACCAATGGGGTGGATAAGACCTTGATCATGAAGGTAGTCGAAAGCTTCATTGTAAGTCATTCTTATTGGCGTGTATTCTTCAATGGTCCGTTTTGCTTGTGGCTTAGGAGCATTGAGTTCTTCATTAAACTCTTGGCGAGAATTTTGTTCAATGGCCATCACCCGATTTGCTAATCCTTCTACCACATTCAAAAGCATGGCAATGACGTCTTGCAGTTTTCGAATTTCCTCTTTTAGACTTGACGAGTCTTCCTTGGTATTATCTAAGAAAAGACTTTCATCCTCCTCAATTATGGCCACTTCATCGAGAGAGGTCATATAAGCCGTCTCGACCACGGGCTCTCCTACGGGTGTGATAAGAAGTGATGGATCAAAGGATGCTTGGTCATCTTCGATGGCTAGAATCTCGGAAGTTTCATTGTCATCGATCAGATCTTGAATAGCTTCTTTGAGTTTCCAACACTCCTCGGTGTCGTGACCCTTTCCTTGGTGATATTTGCAATGCTTATTAGGATCCCACTTAGGTGGCCTGGCTTCTGGAACCGGTTCTTTTATGGACCCTATGGGCATGACTAGTCCTTTGTGATGTAGCTTCTCGAAAGTCGTTTCATAAATTATACCAAGTGGAGTGAACACCCTTTTTGATATTTGGATTCGTGGTTTAGAGGTGTTTGTAGCATGTACCTCATTAATGGGAGACGAAGAAGGATGGTCGCTCTTCTTTCCTCTCGCACTATTATCTTTTAGAAGGTCATCTTCAATGTCAATGCCTATATTATAGACAACTTTGAAAGTATTCAAGTTGTGTTGGTACTTTAAGTGCTTTGAATACTTCCCTTGGAGATTCTTGATAAACATCCTCACAGATTCTTTTTTGGTAGGAGCCTTGACCATATTAGCACAAGTTTCCCTCCATTTAGTGAAGAAAGAAGTGAACCCTTCGTTTTCCTTTTGTTTTAACATCTCAAGTTGTCTGTAGTCTGTTTCGTCTTGGATGTTGCAGTTATATCTATCTATGAAAGCGTTTGTGATCGACCCCCAATAAGAGGTTTTTTCTTTCTCGAGAGAAAAGAACCATTGTTGACAAACGGTCTCGAGAGATAGCGGGAACAGAGAGGGGAAAACCTTCTTATCGATACCCTTAATGCTCATTATAGTTTCAAAAGCTCTTAGATGAAAGTAAGGATTATCCGTTGCCTTGAATTTTGGGATATCGTTGGCATTGAACTTCTGCGGAAGAAGATCTTTATCCACCGAGACCCCTTGTGATGTAAGATCTTGAAACTTGTAGTCGCTAGACAACTTGCTTAAACTCTCTTGCATGAGGTCCATTTGTTGTTGCTTCACGGGATCATCAATCCTGAGTGCGAGAAGCTTTAGTGTCTCAGTCATAGTAGCTAGTTGGTTCCTGAGCTCATTGACTTCTTCTTGAGTTGCCATTATCCTTTTAGCCTTCCTCTTTTGACGAATCGGTTTATCGAAAAGTGAAACTTGAATAAAGAGGTTGTCCTTGATTAATCGCCCTTCTCTCCTCGACCAAGTACTGTGGAAAAGGAATTTGGGGATATTCATTATTAATTATTTGACTCAAACTTTATTCAACATGCAATGGATGGAGGAAGTGAAGAAAGATTGGAATAGAATGTGAAAGAATATTTAGATGGAGGGATATGAAGAATTAGGAATAGAATGTACCCCTCAACTCAAATGACGGCAAGACCGACTCATGCATGGACCTACGACATGGTCATGGTGATGTGTACTCAAAGTGTGTGCTAAGACTAGTGAGTGTAGGTGATATGTTAAGACTCGTGTCATGACCATGTGGCTAGACTATGTGACTTAGACTCGATTAATGACTCGACAAGGTGTTATCGACAACGAAAATTAACCGAATTAATTAGCAAACTGGTTAATAAGACACTAGGTGATGACTCGACCAATAATCCGAACTGTCGGCCAAGCGACAAGACTGGCGTCACACTGTGGAGCTTGGCGCCAGACAACATTGTTGTCGTCAGGCGCTACACTCCATAGTGTGGCGCTACAGCTCAGACCTTGGCGCCAATAGTGGAGCTTCGGTCTGGGACTGTTTTCGGTGTTATTAGTCAACTAGGGTATGCCTAAAGTCGTATTAGGTCAATTCCGATTGAAAAATTAGATTTTATTGACTCAAATTAAATAATAAATTAATTAGGCAAAGTTATTTAAGTCATTAATTTATTTAATCTCAACACAAGTCAACAAACGGTTAAGAGAAACATAGAATATATATATGCACAACAAATAATGCACAATTAGTCAAGTAGGCACAATATGATGCAATGAGTTTGCAACCTAACCATGGCTCTAGTTCTCTAAAGTTCAGGATATGGTTTAGTCAAAGAGGGTCCATGGTTAATTGTCCGGATGCACCGCACGGAAGCCTAACCGTGAAGGGTTGGCGCGAGTGGATGGGACACCGCGAGTTTTAGAAAAAAACTCGCTTCCATGGTTTGGTGAATTCAACATCTCGGATGTACCCTTTGTTGCACGGAGCGTTCAATCGGGTTGATGGAGCATGAATTCCCAGAGGGTTATGTCCATATGTAGAACACATATGGGTTTCAGAAAAGTGAGAAAAAATTCAATCAGGAAGTTGGATCGAGCAAACAATACGAAAAACTGGTCGAAATCAGAACGCATTTTTCTGGCTTGGTATTGGGGGAAATTGGTGCCAGCAATAAGAGACTGGCGCTAGCTTTTAACTGTAGCGCCTGGCGCCAATACTGGCGTCTAGCGCTATGACTAAAATGCTGGTGCCAAGCTCTGGCCCCTGACGCTACTTCCCACATGCCTCAGCAGCTTTCTGTGCTCGATAAAATTTTCCAGTTTCGCGCGGTGTTATTTCAGTCCTAGTTGTGAAAGATATTTCTCAAATTTCCTACGTGTAAAATCCTATGTTTTTGACTCATTACGGATGGTCTTTCCAATGAGATCCTTTTTATGCATATGACAATAATTTTAATCAAAATTATGCACATGAAATACTTAGAACTTTTCGAGTCTCATCCACTCATTATAAATCATTGCCGAAACAAATTCAGGAATTAAAATAGAAATCCTCCCCAGTGGAGTCGCCAAAAAACTGTAGGGAATAATTTCATGCCTTTAAAATCCCACTAGCTTGAACCCCACTGTGATCATACACTAAAGTACGGTAGCGTCCAAAAGGGAAGAAGATAGAGCAAAAGAGTCGCCAACAAGTTTTTAAGGAACTTATAAACCGTTCACGAGGTGAAGGTTACACCCCTTAACGATCCAAGAGATCGTAAACTCCATAAGGTCTAGAACCAAAAAAGGGTTCGGGGATGAAGGTACAAATCCAACCTAAAAGATATTGAACCTTCCCTAATAATAGGCCTCTACTTTATTCTGCTCGTATTCATGTGCGCTTTTTGACTAACATACAATCAATAGGATTAACCCTAAACCAGTTTAATCTATGTTGGTTGAATATAATGCACAAATAAACTATTATTGGCGATCACTTGACTTATAATCACATTAACCCTAAACAAGATTATTAATTATCTTATTAAGTGTGATTACAAGTACCAAATTCCCTTTAACATGCATAAAAGGTGATCAAGCAATAACAATAAAATAATGTACTAAGCAACATAATCAATAATCATAACAATAAAAATATAACCATCATCAAAATAATAATTATAATCATGAATAAAAATAATCATCATCAAAATAATAATAATATTCATAATCATAAATTATAATAATTACAATCATAATCATGTTCATGTTAATATTAAAGCATAATAAACATACCAAGATCCTAGGCATGATACTAACAAGATTAATAACAAACCCTAGCATGTCACTAAGCATTAAAAATCAAATCTTTAGCCCTAACATGATACTAATAATCATAAATATTAGGAAGAGAATAAAAGGCATCATAGCAATCATATTTAAAATTAAAATTAACCTAGACATGATACTAGGAATCGTAACAACAATATAAACATGATGTCTACATAATAATATCAATAAATCAATAAAAGTACTTACTTTGATGCCTCGTACCTCTTTCTAATAACAAAATACACACGTTAGTAACTTCAAGGAAAATAATAAAACAAACAATTAAATTAAATAATTGAAATAGAGATTTGGGACCAAACCCTCATAAATTAAACCTTTCACGTCTAGGGCGAAGGCAACTTCGAATATGGCTAGGTGTTTCTAGATCTTGCGAATGCGGAATTTTGTATGAAAAAGTAAGAAAGAAAGAATTGAATGAAAGAATGCTAAAGAATTAATGTTTGTTGATGAAAGCTAATTAAAACTAATTGTTGATGAGAATTCGTGAAAATTGGTAGATGATGAATGATTTTCAATTGTAGATGAATGTAGATGGAGTTTTGATACGATATTTATAGAGAAAATCAGCCAAAAAAGATAATTTAACAAAACAAAGTCTGACGCACGCAAAACAAGGTTGGCGCCAACCCTGGCTAGCTGGCGCCAGGCACCAGGGGCTAGCGTCAGGCGCCAATGGCTAGCGTCTGGCGCCAAGCCTGGTTCCAGGCGCCAAGGCCTGGGGTTGGACGCCAAACTGGATTTCAACGCGTTTTCGAAAATCTGATAAATTTACCGTATTGGAAGATAAAATAATATAATTTCTTCAAAAATGCTATTTGATCTTGATTAAAACTCTGAAAAGTCAACAAAGTCAACTTATCAATGTTAATTGAATTAGGAATGAAAAGAACCCTCTAGAAGATTCTAGAAGACTAAAACCATTCCTAATTGCATTAGGAATGATAAATCCTATTAGGCCCTCCCCTAGATCATTGGGCCGTACATAAAGCTCAAACCGGGCCCAGTTTAGTAAATTGGCCATAACTTCTTCAATGTTCATCGTAATTGGGCTTATAATATATCGTTGGAAAGGTATTTTCAAACTCCATCCAAATACACTACTATTGGACCCATATCATGGACCAACCAAACTGGATTGGCTGTTTTCTTAAAATAAAGTTTTCAAAAACAGAGAGAAGAGAAAAAAAATAAAAACTTTCCGCAACATTAGACCTGTCCACACTTTCGTTTCATTTGATTTTGATTCGACGTGAAAGGTACTCATCATTGGGTTTGGTTTTGGGGAGACACAAATGGGTGTTTACAGTGGCCTATCTGTATAAGTTATGACTTTGCAAATAAGCATAAATTAAATGGAAAAATAATTATAACAATGTTTGACTCTTCATTAATTTGTCAAAATTACATTGTTCTGGTCGTACGGCTTACATTGCTCGGTCAACAGACCTAGTTGTTTACACAGATTTTGGCTAAGTACTTAAACATAATATCTCTTCAGATTGTCAGCATTCCATGTTCGCGGAATGGGTCGGCCGTTCATAGCTTCGAGACGATAAGTCCCATCTCGGACTTCTTCCCTGACTCGATACGGCCCTTCCCAATTTGGGGTCAGCTTCCCATCTTCATTTGCTCGTCCCACAACCTCCATCTTTCTTAGGACCAGATCTCCCAACTTCATCGGCCTCTTAGACACTCGGCGATTGTACGCCCTAGTCATCCGTAGACGATAGATTTCGTGTCTAAGTGTCGCGTTGCCCCTAGCTTCAGGAAGGAAATCTAGGGCAGTCTTCATGGCTTCCCAATAGGCTGCTTCATCATATAGCATTACCCTAAGGGTGGGCTCATACATTTCAATTGGAAGGACCGCCTCGGCACCATAGACTAAGAAGAAGGGAGTTTCCCCTATGGAACTCTTGGCCGTGGTTCGTATGGACCACATCACATTGACTAACTCATCAGCCCATAAGCCGCCTACTCTTTCAAGCTTGCGCTTAATTCCATTGGAGATCAATTTTTTATATGCCTCTACCTGACCATTTGCCTGTGGGCGGCCGACTGAGGCAAAGCAGTGAGCTATGCCTTGGTCTTCCAACCATTCTTTTAGTTGAGGCGTTTCGAACTGAGGTCCGTTGTCAAACACCATAGACTGAGGGACCCAAAGCGGGTAATAATACTCTTCTATATGAAGGTGGAAACATCCGTCCATTTGATGCCCTGGACGGCCTCGGCCTCTACCCATTTTGTGAAGTAGTCTACTGCTACAAACACATACCGCCTTTGGCCGGACGCTGGTGTGTATGGTCCTAAAATGTCCATCCCCCATTTGGCAAAAGGGAGCGGACTGCTGATGGCCGAAAGACTGTTGGCGGGTCGGTGAATTAATGTTGCGAACCTCTGGCACTTTTCACACTTCTTTACCATTTCCATTGCGTCCGACTTTAAGCTCGGCCAGTAGTAACCCAGGCGGGCAGCCTTTTCAGCCAAAGCTCGTCCTCCAATGTGAGAAGCACACTGCCCCTGGTGAAGATCATCCAAGACATCATGCCCTCTCTCAGGAGTGATGCATTTCAGGTACGGCTTTACAAATGCCTTTTTGAACATCTCTCCTTGCTTAATTTCTAACCAGACCGCTCTCTTTTTCATCAGCCAGCTCTCTTTAGGATCGGCCGGGAGTAATCCATCCTTTAGGTAAGATATGATCCCGTCCATCCAAGTGGAGCTTCTATCAATGGCGTGTACTGTTTCAGCGTCAATACTCCTCTTTTCTTTCACTTCCCAAAACACTGACCTGGGAGTATCACATAATGCTGAGGATGCTAACTTTGAGAGGGCGTCCGCCTGATGATTGGACGAACGAGGGACCTGCTGTAGAGTAAAATGATCTAGGCTCTTAGCCTCCTCTTTTACAATCTTCAAGTACTTTATCATGGCTGGCTCCCTTGCCTCAAAGTCTCCATTCACCTGGACGACTACAAGTAGGGAGTCCGAGCATACATCAATTTTTGTCGCTCCTGCCGCCTTACACATTCTAAGGCCGGCCAAGAGGGCTTCGTAATCGGCCTCATTATTAGAGGCTTGAAACTGGAATCTTAGAGCATACTCAAACTTATCTCCCTCAAGAGACTGACATATAACACCTGCTCCACAGCCAGTAGCTGTCGCACTACCATCCATGAACACTTTCCAGATCTGGTCTCCGGCCGTCTGAAGATCTAGCCGAGTCATTTCTGCTAAAAAATCAGTCAAGTGTTTGTGGATTGTAGTGCGACATCTACTGGATGTGGAGCAGGTGTTATATGTCAGTCTCTTGAGGGAGATAAGTTTGAGTATGCTCTAAGATTCCAGTTTCAAGCCTCTAATAATGAGGCCGAGTACGAAGCCCTCTTGGCCGGCCTTAGAATGTGTAAGGCGGCAGGAGCGACAAAAAATGATGTATGCTCGGACTCCCTACTTGTAGTCGGCCAGGTGAATGGAGACTTCGAGGCGAGGGAGCCGGCCATGATAAAGTACTTGAAGATTGTAAAAGAGGAGGCTAAGAGCCTAGATCATTTTACTCTACAGCAGGTTCCCTCGTTCGTCCAATCATCAGGCGTACGCCCTCTCTAAGTTAGCATCCTCAGCATCATGTGATACTCCTAGGTCAGTGTTTTGGGAAGTGAAAGAAAAGAGGATTATTGACGCTAAAACAGTACACGCCAATGATAGAAGCTCCACTTGGATGGACGGGATCGTATCTTACCTAAAGGATTGATTACTCCCGGCCGATCCTAAAGAGAGTTGGCTGATGAAAAAGAGAGCGGCCTGGTTTGAAATTAAGCAAGGAGAGTTGTTCAAAAAGGCATTTGTAAAGTCGTACCTGAAATGCATCACTCCTGAGAGAGGGCATGATGTCTTGGATGATCTTCACCAGGGGCAGTGTGCTTCTCACATTGGAGGACGAGCTTTGGCTGAAAAGGCTGCCCGCCTGGTTTACTACTGGCCGAGCTTAAAGTCGGACGCTATGGAAATGGTAAAGAAGTGTGACAAGTGCCAGAGGTTCGCAACATTAATTCACCGGCCCGCCAATAGTCTTTCGGCCATCAGCAGTCCACTCCCCTTTGCTAAATGTGGGATAGACATTTTAGGACCATACACACCAGCGTCCGGCCAAAGGCGGTATGTGTTTGTAGCAGTAGACTACTCACAAAATGGGTAGAGGCCGAGGCTGTCCGGGGCATCAAATGGACGGATGTTTCCGCCTTCATATGGAAGAGTATTATTACCCGCTTTGGTGTCCCTCAGTCTATGGTGTTTGACAACGGACCTCAGTTCGAAACGCCTCAACTAAAAGAATGGTTGGAAGACCAAGGCATAGCTCACTGCTTTGCCTCAGTCGGCCGCCCACAGGCAAATGGTCAGTTAGAGGCATAAACAAATTGACCTCCAATTGAATTAAGCGCAAGCTTGAAAGAGCAGGCGGCTTATGGGATGATGAGTTAGTCAATGTGTTGTGGTCCGTACGAACCACGACCAAGAGTTCCACAGGGGAAACTCCCTTCTTCTTAGTCTATGGTGCCGAGGCGGTCCTTCCAATTGAAATGTATGAGCCCACCCTTAGGGTAATGCTATATGATGAAGCGGCCAATTGGGAAGCCATGAAGACTGCCCTAGATTTCCTTCCTGAAGCCAGGGGCAACGCGGCTCTTAGACACGAAATCTATCGTCTACGTATGACTAGGGCATACAATCGTCGAGTGTCTAAGCGGCCGATGAAGTTGGGAGATCTGGTCCTAAGAAAGATGGAGGTTGTGGAACGAGCAAATGAAGATGGGAAGTTGACCCCAAATTGGGAAGGGCCGTATCGAGTCTGGGAAGAAGTCCGAGATGGGACTTATCGTCTCGAAGCTATGAACGGCCGACCCATTCCGCGAACATGGAATGCTGACAATCTGAAGAGATATTATGTTGAAGTACTTAGCCAAAAGTTGTGTATACAGCTAGGTTAGTTGACCGAGCAATGTAAGTCGTACGGCCACAACAATGTAATTTTGACAAATTAATGAAGAGTCAAACATTTTTATAATTTTTTTTCCATTTAATTTATGCTTATTTGCACAGTCATAACTTATACAGATAGGCCGCGTGAAATTTGCAAGTAGGTTGCTTGCGACATAGCAACTCGGTCGCTGAACAAAAGTAAATTAAATAAAATAAGAATGGGCAAACTTGATCCCAAGTCATATGAATCCGTCCGCCCTTAATTAAGGCGGACGGAAAAGGTAAGGTACCCTGTGAAACCCATATAATGGGGCAAGGGCATACCTAGGCATTTCAGCCCAGCCGAACATGAAAATTTTAAGTTAAGATCATACTTGGAATTTTCTGAGTGCGTCCGAGCGATAGTTTCAACAGACAAACTCGCATAAAGCCAATTGAACGGCCAATTAATGTGTTGATTCGGTGTACCACCTAGTCCAAGGGCAATCATTATTATGATTTGATTAACTTGGTAGTAGTCATACCGCCTAAGGTATAAATTCTACCAAGTCAATCAAACCACCCAAAATATGGACTAGGCGAACGCCGAATAAAGGGGCATACCCCACAATTGTACGAAGATACAAAAATACGCGTACATAAAATCGCTTAAATGTGAAAAAGTATGCGTACGAAAATGCAAAAAAATTAAGTGCAAAATTTGCAAAGTATGAAGCAAAACTTGAAAGCTGAATTAATAAAAGGACCGCTCAAAAGGCGATAAAATATCTTACATAAAAACCGCTCGAAAAGGTGGTTGAAAAAGTCAAGAAAAATATACATAAATAGAGCTTAAAGACAGAAAAAGCTGAAAGTCAGGGGGCGGCCGGGGTTGAAGCTGAATCATGGACTGGGACGGGATCCTGAGAAGCTGCAGGAGAAGCGTCCTCACCTGACACCTCTTTGCTCTCTGCTTCACCATCATGGCCGGCCTCTACTTCATTTTCCTCGTCCTCTGAGGTTGTTGGTGTGGCGTCCAGCTCTGGAGAAGGCTGTCCAGCCTTCTTAGCTTTTTCCCTGAGGCAGACGAAGTTGAGGCGCTTAGTGAAGCGCTCTTGAAAGTAGGCGGCCTCCCCATCGTCCACCATGAGCTCGAACGCCTCGAAGAAGTGACTCTTCAGCCTATCCTCAGCGTTTTGTTCAATACGGAGGACCTCGTCTGCGCTAGGGGCCCGAGGCATCTTCAGCTGGAGAGTAAAGTCCTCAACAGACTTTTTCAAGGTCTCCACCTCGGCCCTAAGTGCGTCCGCCTCGTCCAGGGATTCTTTCAAATGCTTCTGGGCCGAGGACACCTCACTTTTGAGCTTCTCTGAAGCCTCAAATCCCTCCTTCCAACGATGGCCGTCCAGGAGGGCCTGATCCCTCTCCTGCCTCATAGTGTCCCTGGCTAAGGCCTTTTGGGACAGCGCATTGATCTTGGTATCAAAATATTGGCGCTGGACGTTTTCCCAGGCGAGCTTCAGCTTGTCGTTTTCTTTTTCCTTCCATTCAAGGAAGGCGGTCAGCCGCAAGAAAAGCTGCGCACAAGAAAAACAGGGTAAATGTGTTAGCAAAGTAAGAGTGAAAAATTGACTAAGTGCATTTGAGGGGAAAATTTACCTCAGCGCTGCAATTGATCATGGGGCCGAGGAAGCCCTCATGTATCCCCCGCAGCTTACCTCGCTGCTCAGCAGGGACGGCCCGGGCCATGGCTTCCCGCATAGCCTTTCTGTCCGCCCCAGTAAGGGACTGGCCGGGCGTCTTCATGTGTAGCTCCTCTGCAATATCTGTATGCGGACGCAAAGAATTTAATGTAAGTTCAGTAAACAAAAGAGAAGAAACGAAATAGAAAGTCCAAAGTTACTTGGACTAACCGTCAGAGAAGCTTGGAGGGGTAGGAAGGTTGAAACTGAAGGGCGGAGGCGGCACAGGTTCGTCACCCTCTTCTCCCGTCTGGCCGGGCTGGTCGCCGGCCGACTGAGTGACCTCCAGCCAATCAGCTTTTTTGACTCTTTGAACGGGCGGAGTCAATTCAAGCCCGGTCGGTTTTGCCGGGGTCGACTTACCCCTATCGTCCGATTTCTCGGACCCAACATGACCCGGCATGGCGGCTGGATCTATAGACTTGGAGGCCCCGCTATCGCTCAGCCGGGGTTGTTCTCTTTTGGACTTCTTAGAGGCAGTCCGCGACGTCGTCTTAGCCGCAGAATTAGAAGTGGTCTTGGACGCGACCGTCTTCCTTTGTTTGGATGCCTTGCCGTCCTGGTCCGTCTTGGACGCAGGGGACGACTGCTTCCGTTTGGACCAGGGGATTGGAGTGGCCAGCTGTAGAAACAAAAGTTAGTAAAAAGAGAACAAGATAATATAATTGATAGGCCGAGCCAAGTTAGGAAGAAGATCTCTTCCGTAATACATACACGGACGAGAGGAAGAAAGCTAGATGGGTTTACTTACTCCTTTAGTTTGCTCGTACAGCCTCTGGCCAGCCTTGTACCGAGCCAAGTCAATCTCGGACATGTTAACTTCCCCTTTCTGCTCCTGGTCAAGCATCTTGTACGCTTCAGCTGAAAGAGAAAAGGAAAAAGTGTTAGAAAATTCTTCAAGTTCAAATAATCTGCGTATTTGTAAGAATATGTGTCCATGCGTCCACCTTGGGGCAGGTTCTTGTACAGGCCATAGGCGGACATAAAAGTGGGATCTCGCATCCAGCTGGATAAAGGGACCTAGTTACTTGGAACGCGCTCAGTTTTGCCGCCCCTTTTCACCCACCTGACTTTGAAATATTCAAGCTGGTACTCCTGGCTGGGGTAGACGGGTGGCTTATTGGGCTTGAGGTCCCCGCGTCCAAGTTGAATAGGCTCAGCATTGAACCGATTCATCCGCAAGTTAAATTCAACGTCCTTGGTTTTGATGCGGTAGAATCGGTGCTTCCAGTCATGCCACTTAGAGACGCGGTCCACCACCATCATATAGTCTCTAGTAGAGCTCAAGATGAACCAGCCGTCCGTATCCGCGTCCTGCTTAGTCAGTGAGTGCATCTCACAGAAAACTGCAAAGTCTGGCTTGAAGCCTTTGCAGTTGCACGTCACTAAGTACCCAAAAATGTTCAACCAGCTGTTTGGCATCAGCTGGAAGAGGGCTATGTCATACTCGTCCAAGATTGTGCGGACGAAAGGATGGAGGGGGAAGCGCAGTCCGACGTCTAAGGCCGCCCTGTAGACCCTAAAGGATCTTTGGCGCGGACTCACTCCTTCCCAAGCGGCCACGACGCGGGACTTCCGTGGGTGGAGGAATGCCTTGTAATCCTCAAATTTGTAGTTCAGGTAGCCCAAGGCTGTGCTACCCACCGTGCAGGCGTACGGTTCCTTGAAGTTGTCAATGTTGGAAACATCCTCCTCGGCCGCCTCTTTGCCCTCTGCGGCCGCCGCTCCACCCTTGGCCGCATACTCAGCTTCATCCTCCTCTCGCTGAGGGGCGCTCCCAAATTCGGAAGACAACACACTGTCCAGATCGGCTGCCTCCGCAAAGCTGCGGCTCCAAAAACTATGGCCGCCTCGGGGAGAGACAATATCTTCAAGCGGCCTTTTTCCTTTATCTTTGGCACCGGCCGCCTGACTTCCCGTAGGAGGTGCTCTGCGAGGGGGTAGGTCGGACGGTTCGTTAATTGAAACCCTCGTTCTTGGTCTGTCCGACCTGCCATATCGGAGATAGAGTTCTGAGGGAGTTAGGAAGGACGTATCAGCGTCCGCCTGAGAAGAAGAAGGAGGCCCTTCACAGAGTAGCAACTCGGTCCCATCCATGACCGAGCTGGAATATTGGGGGAACCTCAACTCCGGAGTTCGCCCGGACGTTCCCCCCGCATTAGAAGCGCCTTGAGTTCTTTGGCGCTCCTCAAACGAGGAAGTTACTTCCATGACCGAGCAGTAAGTGCACGTGGAAGCGGTCGTAGGAGTGGTAGAAGGGGTCTCTAAGTTACTTCCATGACCGAGCAGTAAGTGCCCGTGGAAGCGGTCGTAGGAGTGGTAGAAGGGGTCTCTAAGTCAGCATTATTGGGGTCATAGGGAGGCCTAGGATTTACCAGACTTCCGTCTGGATTTCTGGCCGCATGACGATCGTGCGTCTGCATCGTCCGTGCCATGTTCGACTGCAGGGACAGAGAAGAATGGGTGGATGTGAGTTGTTACACACTAGAAATGGACCCACTCCATGAAGGAGACAGCTCGTCTTCGTCCACTCTAGACTCCTCAGTCCCAGGCGAACGGCCGGCCTCATGAGGAGAAACGGACGAAGCCGAGTGTTGAGTTAGCTTTTAAATAAACAAGGAAATATAAATGCAAGGAAAAAGAAAACAGGCGGCCTACCTCTGTACGTGTTGAAAACTTGGAAGCCTTGAAGATTGATCGGAAAACTCAACAAATGTTCCCGGAAAACTCAAACGCACGGCGGAGCTCTTGAAGATTCAAAGGAAAACACACTTCTCTCTAGAAAATGTAAAGTCCCAAAGTGCCTAAATGAAGTCAAATCCCTTGTATATATAGGGAAAATTTATGGGGGTAAGATAGTAAATTCATCTTTCCCGCCTAACTCAGCTCAACGGTTACAATTTGAAAATGTGACCTAGAATTTGGAGGGACAAGGAGCAACTCCGTTAAATTAAGCGGAAAAGAAGGTGACCTAATAAACGGCGCGTCCAAAGGGAAGGTGGCAGAACTAAAGCCCTTTCCGCAATGGCAAGACGGTTGCATCTCTCCAAAGCAAGACAGCCTATCTTCAACCAGGGAAGTTGGCAGAGCTAAAGCCCTTTCCGCAATGGCAAGACGGCCGCAGCTCTCCAAAGCAAGACGGCCTATCTTCAACCAGGGAAGTTGGTAGAGCTAAAGCCCTCTTTGAAATGGAGAGACGGCCGCCTCTCCCAAGCAAGACAACCTATCTTCAACCAGGGAAGTTGGCAGAGCTAAAGCTCTCTTCGCAATGGCGAGACGGCCGCCTCTCCCAAAAGCAAGACGGCCTACCTTTGTCCGCGTTGTATAGACAGGCATTCGCTCTAATATTTTCAGGCAGACGGAAAGCTGACAAAAACATAATACACTTGTACGCACCAAGGCTATTTGAGGTCAGAGGAGTCGGCATGTAAGCGTACGAGTCACCCCCTCTGAGGGGCAAATGTTGTGGGAAAAATACCCCTTATACATGGACCAATACCATAGTGACACGTGGCCCAGTTATAGGGTGACACGTGTCACCACGGGAAGATGCCACGTAATTCAGAACCCTTAAAGCCGTAGGCCAGTCTCGTCGCGACACGTGGCCCAGTCAGAGGGTGACTCGTGTCGTCACGAGAAGATGCCATGTGTTAAGGACATTTTGTCCCTTAATAATCAACATGCCAGAAAACCCTAGCAACGTCAGGGTCCAAATCCCGAGAGATAACAATGAAAGCCGCAAAACGGCGCCCCCAGAGTAGCACGTAACATTCACTGATTGCACAGCCAATCACGTCACGCAAATCTAGGGTATAAACCCTAGAGAGGGGCACGAGTCCCACCCCTATAAATACCCCAATCATTTATGATGGGGGGATTAAGACATTTACAAACAACAGAGCATTAAATAGCTCCACCTTCTCTCTACTTTCTCTCTCTAGCCTTTTCCGTTCTGATCATTGACTTGATCGTCGGAGGTGAATATTCCGTTGATCAGAATATTCGTTGTTTTTCAGGTTGGACCGTCTCGTTGCCTGAAGAGCGTGACCAGTATCCCAGGAAATCATCTTCTCGTGACGACTAGTGTCACCCTTTGACTGGGCCACATGTCGCGACGAGACTGGCCTGCGACTTTAAGGGCTCTGAATTACGTGGCATCTTCCCGTGGTGACACGTGTCACCCTATAACTGGGCCACGTGTCACTATGGGATTGGTCCATGTATACGGGGTATTTTTCCCACAACACGTGGGATGGGAGTGGGGTAGGTGAGGATAGTGAAAATAAGCGAAACTATTTTTTTTTATCAGTTTTCCCGTTCCATTTTTGGTAATGTATTATTCATATTGACCAGTATATGAAAATATTTCATTAAAAAAAAAACCTCTTATAGCCTATATATTACCAAAATGACTTTTATTTCAACATAGTGACCTTTTATTTTTATTATTATTATTATTATTATTATTATTATTATTATTATTATTATTATTATTATTATTATTATTATTATTATTATTATTATTATTATTATTAGTATTATAAAACAACCATAGTTTCACTAAATTTAGTAGTCCACAATAAATTAGTGTGAACCATGTCCATTTAAGAATTTGTAATTTTTCTATTCTTTAGCATTATACTCTTAAACACTGATTATATTTAGTGTAAGTGTGGTACATCGTACATTTTAATGGATAAGTATTAATTTTTTGTTTTGGAGGGAAATCTATCTATATTTTCTTTTCAAAAAATTAGACAGTTTACCTCCAAAATAATTCTATAAACAGTTATTCAATGTTGTATCCCTAAATGTTTTAACATAAAAGTATAAAACCATAAAAAACTTATTAGCAATAAATCGTGCTCACAAAAAATTACTTGCGCCTACAGTGGATGCTAGTGAATTTGGTGCATGGAATGAGATATTAGAGGAACACATCATGCCAAAGATCCAAGAAATAAGTTTCCCACTTGAATTCCAATCAGTGAACAATATTTTATGCCCACAAAATGATTAGGACACACTATACTACATAATATACATATAAAATTGTTAAAATAAAAAGAGTAATTTGATTTTTTAACTTTGAAATACACATATAGAAAGCAACTTTGAAATATGGTGTTAGTTTTGATTTTATAAATATAAATATGATTCCTTAAAAAATAATGATAATTAGTTTTGATTTTTTAAATACAACACTGAAAACTTAAAACGAAAATATATACAAAATTTAAAATTAAAACGTGTTTATTTGTACTTCAACGTACAAGATTCGAACACATGACGACTATCCATTATAACACAAGAGGTTTTTATACTAGACAAATGACGTAAGGGGTATCAGCACATACATTAGATGAAAATGAATTAATTTATATTACAGGCATTGGTTACCCAAAAATTGATTGGTGTTGAATTCCAAACTTCGACAACAATATAATATGAAATTTCCTGGGTATAAATCAAGGGTATCAATCACCTAAATTAATTTGGTTAACATATCTTTTACAAATTATAACTTTCATCAATAAATTATTAAGATCTTTAGCGTATTTTCATTAAAACTAATTCTTTGCCCAAACAATGCTCGAATATTCAAAGGAAAAATTAATCTTATAAATTATAAGTTTGTATTTGTATATAGATTGTGTATACGATTTAAAAAATATTCTATATAATTAAAGTAGTTGTTATTGTTCTAATTTTAGGCGGCATATTCTCTTTTATATTTTTTAAAAATCAATTATCTTGTTATTTTTATAATAAAAAAAAATTTGGCGGAATTTTTTTTATTGTGGACGCGATATGTGTCTTTTTAAGATAATTGATTATAAGATCTAAATAATTTTTAATACTTAAAAAAATCGGTAACCGGCATCGGGTCACCAGGGAAACAATACAACACGAATGACGACCTAGACGCGATTTCGCCATCGGCATCGTGGCCATCACGTCAATATAGAGCTTCTAACTCAAGTTTCCAAAACATATTTTCTCTCTCACTACAAGAAAAAGGCCACTTTATGACGGAAATTTTCCCTTGCAAAAAGGAAAATTTCCGTCGCAAAGAGCATTTACGACGGAATTCCGTCGCAACGTTCCGTCGGAAAACCTTTCGCAGAAAAAATGGAATTTCCAAGGAAAATTCCGTTGGAAAGGACCTTTACGACGGAGTTTCCGACGAAAAAATTTCCGTTGCAAAAAAATATGACTTTCTAGTATAATCCATCGCTGTTTTACGATGAAAAAATCCATCGCTGAAGACTCACCAACGACGATCAGAGAATTTGCGACGGAATTAAATTTCGTCGCTGCTTTGCGACGGATATATCTGTCGCAATATACCGACTGAATTAAATTCCGTCGCAAATTCTGTTATTTACGATAGAATTTTCCATCGTTAATGAGTCTTCCAGCGACGGATTTTTCTTCCTTTTTCCGTCACAAAAATTATTTCCGACGAACTTTAAAAAATTCTGGTTGTTTTTTTAAGAAAAAAAACAACATTAATAACCTATATTCCTGTACCTAATACCTATGAAAATTAAAATCATAATCAAATTACAGAAATATAAATATATATATTTCCACAAAAGCTATGCTTAAGTTAAACATATCCAAAAGCTACATAATATATAGTAATTCTACAAAAGCGGGAACATAATCAAACGCTACATAAATTCTAATTAACTAGATGTCCGTACTACATAAACCAAAGCTAAGATATACAAATGCCGAGGTACCCTAGCTTGCTCCTCCACTACCCGGGTCATCCCTGGGGTCTCGACGCTGAGGCTGAAAGGTGGAACATGTGTCGTTGTTTGTGAATCGACTCATGAAATCATTCCAACTCACCTCGGCTCTCCTCTCCATTTAGGCCACCTTAGCTTGAATTCGGGTTTGCATCTCAACTTTCATTTCACTCCGAATTTCACTCTGGATTTCACTACGAAGTGCCTCTACCCTATAGTCCATCTGATCCTACATCTGAGAAACAACGGACGGTGTGTATTGCTGTGAAGACCTAAAACCTCGACAAGTCCGGTAGCCATAGTACAGCTCGGCACTTTGGTCAAGTCCCCTCACCCAACCCGTCTTGTTGTGACCACCCACAGTCTCCCAATACAACTCATTAGGACTCTTTTTAATCCCTCAAGTGGTGGCTTCTTCAACATTCTTCTGGTAGTTCTCCTACAAGAAAGACATTATACAATAATATATAGTTTAAACAATTAACCAACAACATAAGTTACAAGTAAAGAAAATAAATATATAAGTGATGACTTTAAATCACATAAAAAAAATAAATTTCTAAGTTTATGGGTCCATATCATAAAAATGAAGTCATTTAAAGCCAAAATGGCTTCTTACATGCCTATTTTGTTTATTTTTTTTTAACTTTTGAACTCATTCTTTCTCAGACCATCTCATATTTACATAGTTATAAGAGATTATGACTTGAAATCACATAAAAGAAGCAAATTTCTAAGTTTATGGGTCCATATCCTCAAAATAAAGCCATTTCAAGCCAAAATGGCTTCTTACATGCCTATTTTCTTTATTTTTTAACTTTTGAAATCATTCTTTATCAAACCATCTCATATTTACATAGTTATAAATGTATAAGAAGTATGAATTAAAATAACATAAAATAAGCCATTTTCTAAGTTTATGGGTCCATATCATCAAAATGAAGCCATTTCAAGCCAAAATGGCTTCTTACATGCCTATTTTCTTTATTTCTTAACTTTTGAACTCATTCTTTCTCAAACCATCTCATATTTACATAGTTATAAGATATTATGACTTGAAATCACATAAAAGAAGCAAATTTCTAAGTTTATGGGTCCATATCCTCAAAATGAAGCCATTTCAAGCCAAAATGGTTTCTTACATGCCTATTTTCTTTATTTTTTAACTTTTGAACTCATTCTTTATCAAACCATCTCATATTTACATAGTTATAAGTGTATATGAATTGAAATCACATAGTAGACGCTAGATTCATCATCTTCATCGCTTAAGATTATTAAGCCGCCATCATCATCTTCGTCGTCATCCTCAAATAGGTCATAGTTAGTGTTTTGGGTGTTTTTGTCCCTCGGGAGAGTTACGTCACGAAGTCTGATCCGGCTGAGCTGTATCTGCAAAATAACGCAGACTTCGGGTGGTTGGAGCTCCGCCTCCGACGGTCAAGTTAGTAACTTGAAACGGAATAAAGAGAACAGAAATTAAGGTGGGTATCTGCTCGGATTCCAAGCTCAGGTGTTTCTCTGATGTGAGAGAATGCAAGTGTAATAAATGGTAAAACGTGCTCCCAAAATGAGGGACATCTCCCTATTTATAGGGTCCTTGGGAATTGTGCCCCTGATTAGGTCACTGAACCCTAATCATTGGTAGGCCGCGCCGCTTTACGGCTTTCTCGGGATTTGGGCCTGAAGGCCGCCTTTTTTCCTTAATTTCTGGAGTGACACGTGTCAGGCAGCGATTGATCCACTTTGGGCCATCCTGAGGCTGACACGTGTCATCCTCTGATTGGACCACGTGGTGGGTCAAAATTACCCTAAACATTTGCCCCTCACAGATGTGACGTGGCACGCCACGTGGCATCTGTGACACATGTCACGCTCCGGTTGGCGGTAATTTTACCGTTAAAGAGTAACCGTTCACCTTCCGAGTAAATTACGGAAATGCCCCCGTATTTACCCTCTATATATAGCCGTTTTACCCTCATAATTTTGTACGCTTACAAAAAATTTCTAGAGAGAAAACTTTGAGAGAGCAGAAGTCATCCGTCTGAGTCAGGCGCAAGCAAGAGAGCTCGTTTTCCACCGACCCAGTCGGATCCGCCTAGTTTCAGATTTAAATTCAAAAGGTACCGTCTCTGCCCCTCTCAACTCTTTTTCTTTTTCCACCGCTTGTACATATTTCTTGCAATAAATGGATGCATCACCAACACACACGGCATAGCCTAGGTTAGAGTCCAGCCGGTCACCAGGGACGGCTGAGTCTAGGACAGGGAGTGCCGTCTTGGGGTGTTGGGACCACCCTTTGCCTTGGATTCCGACCAGTTATGTGTCTGTGCAGGACACCATGGCTCGGACAATGCAGACGACAACTGATCCAAATTACAAGAGAGAAGGCTCAGGCGGTCAAACGCATGAGGGAGAAACGTCTGGTCAGGGAGGCCAGACGGCTCTAGAGAGATCCCCTCCGCGCGCCCCTTCAACTCCTGTTGATTCCTTCTTGGAGGAACGTGGCCAAGGCGGCGACGAGGCCACCTCTGCCCCCTTGAATCAAAGTAAGGAGGAGACGGAGAGCGACAGCTCCACCTCTACCTCTGAGAGCAGTGACGACTTACCCCCGCTTCCGGATAGCGAGGAGGAAGAAAGGAAAAAGTGGAATGAGAAGGATGATCCCTTCAACATCCACGTCTCCTCTAAGGACTGGATCCAAATGGAGGAGAACTTAAAAAAATTTACCCAAATACACCCGCTAGGAGACAGGTATAGAATCCGGGTGCCGCCACAGAATGGCACCATCGCCTAGGAGAACAATGAACAGAACGCCAACAGCTATTTTGGCTGTTATGAGGCGGCGTTTAAGGCTGGTCTCCGCTTTCCCCTTCACCAAGCGGTGAAGGCAATTTTGAGAGGCTACGACCTCGGAATCTAGAAACTTATCCCCAACTCTTGGACAAACATTATGGGGTATGTTGTCGCCTGTGAGTTCTAGGGGCTTAACCCCGGCTGAGAGGCATTTGCTAGTATCCATTATCTTAGCAGAAGCCCAGACGGCTAGAGGGCGTGGTACACTCTAACCACACAGCCCCAATATATGATGACCTTGGACAAGGTCTCGAAATTCGACAGTTGGTAGCACAGGTTCTACCTGATGTCAGCTCCAACCAGACGGGAGAATTACGAATTCCGTTTGTACAATAAGAAGCCCGACTTGTTGGGCCGGAAGTGCGCTCTTCCCCGGATCCCAGAGGAAGATTTTTACAAGATTATTGAGGCAGACTTTTTTGGCCTCACAGACGCAACTTTGTCAACCGGGGAAACGATAAAAGTTCCCAAGAACTGGATCCCCAAGAGCGCCTGGTTCAGGGACGAGTGTTTCCTAGCCGCCTGCGGGCTAGGACACATGTTTACCAAACGTATGCGCCTGAGTTTATATCCGTTTGTAGTATTTTTCTATCGAAATTGATTTATGATATTGACCGATTTCTTTCTTTTTGCAGAAGAAGCATTAAACATGTTGCAGTCGGAGAAAACTCCCAAGCGGTCTTCTGCAAGCATCCGCAAAGGTCTTGCGGAGAAAGCTGCGGCTGAGGTCAAGGCCAAGGTATTAAGCGCCTGACCCTTTCTTAAATTGATTTTAAAAACTATTTTGCCCGGATGCTAACTTTGACTTGGTTATTTTTCGCAGGGGGGAGAAGTTGGGAAGACGTTTGAGAAACAACTCAAACGAGCTAGGGAGGAGACACCAGCCATTCTCAACATGATCAAAAAGTCCACCTCTGCGTCAACTCCTGGCGCCTTAGTCGGGCATCAGAAGATGCGGATAGCGGGGCGTAACGAGAAGGTAGGCGGCAGCCTGGGCCTCAGCCTCGTTGACCCCGTTACTGCGACCGGGGGGTTCTCCACGCCTGCAAGCGATTTCCGCTTGGCTGGCTTTGAAGGTAAGAACCCTTTTGAATCCCCACTTGAGCTAGGGTGGCCTTTGCGGGTGAAATCCCACTCCCAACAGACGTCATCCTCAGACGGTCGGTAACAAATAGGTGTTGCCTTAGTTTCGCACTCATCACATATTGATTGTGGTGCAGATCAATCTCCCCGCTGGCCAAACGTCCAGAAGCATGCCAAGGCCATGCTGGAAGCCGTCCGGAAGAGGGATAAGGACAATATCCCTGGGATAGAGATGTTCAATCTTGAACGCATTCTATCCCTTCTGGCTGAGGTAAGAAACTTGTCAATTCAATTTTATTTTTTCCAATTTTACTTTTTGCAGGCCATGCTGCGGGTGCACGGGCTCAAACGTCCTTATTCCCGCAAACGGGAAGAGGTAAAAAGGGCCAAGAAGTCCGCCATAGACGCTGATAATATTGATTTACACTCGACTACCGTAAATGAACTTGAAACTAAAGCAATAATTATGACACAGGCGTCTAGAATCTAGCAGCTGGAGTCAGATCTGAAGACGGCCAATCAGTGGGCGACGGATGCTGAGACGGCTAAGAAGGAGGCGGAGGAGGCCCACAAGAAGGCGGACGAGAGCGCCAAAAAGGCTGATGAGGCGCTCAAGAAGGCCCAGACGGACCTTGGCACACATAAAGGTGTTTCCGAAGAGAACACCAAACTGAAGACCAAGGTTCAGTGGCTGGAGAAGGAGGCTGCTCAGGCTCAGATAAATTTGCAGTAACCCTGGAGGCGGAGCAAAACCGCCTTGTTGCTGAGAGTGACGCTGACAATGACGCCCGTATGAAGATTGCCTGGGCTTCCTTGTACCCAGACGCGGATTACAGCATCTGGGCACTGGCGCACAGCTATGCCGAGTACGTGGTGTACTTGAGAGAACAAGGTGAGCCAGAGCCTGCCTCTTTCGAAGCCTGGGTCAACTCCAACAACGAGCCGTCCGTGCCTGAGCTTCCTGGTCCTGGTGAAGCAAAGGAGATACCCTCAGATGATGAGGAGAAGGAGGAGGACCAGGAGGCACCGTCTGCAGGCCAGAAGTGACCATTCAGCGGCAGTATGCCAATCTCTACTTTTTTGTTTTTTCTTTTATTCAGCGGCTGTATGCCAAAACTTGCTTTTTTCGGCCTGCGTGCCGAGTATCCTTGTATTTATCGGCTATGGAGCCGTGTTAATTAACAATTTCTTTCTTCCGGACGGGGTCCGGTTAACATTTTAATCCACTACAACCGTTTGGTTGGGTGGACTTTATGAAATGCACTGACTGAGTCGGTTTTGATCATTTTGCATCTGAATTTTTATTTTGTGCAAATTTTAATTTTTCATTTTTGCCTAACTTATCAAAAGCATGCGGCGATTTTTTGCCTAACTAAGCAATAGTCTGGTTGTCCTTGCCCCTGGACGGCTGTGTGATTGGTTTCAAGTGGAGTTGGTTGATTGACTTGAAAACGTCTGATGCTGCAAAGAGCATGATATTTTTGTAAGTCAATCAATCATAGTAGTGTTTGCCCCAAACCAAGTGCACAGCCGTACACCGACAGGCGTTCCAGTTACTACCCAGACGGTGCTTATCCGTCTTGGTAGAGATTTCATAGCCATTGCACGACTCCTTTGCCCCAATTGAGGTAGGAATTGCAATTTTGAAATAAATAACCTAAGTGAGTTCTTCAGCCGGTGACCGACTGATGCCCCAGGGCATCCGGTATTCGGCAACTTGACCATTCTTTACAGGTCATTTTGGTCAGACGGCTATGAGTTGACCAATTTGGTCGTTCAATTTTTTCCGTCTGCATAGGAACATAGAACCGTCAAATAGTCTGTTCTCTACGACGATTGCACCCGAAGGGGTGTCGCCGGACGCCTTTGTCCATGTTGGGACAGACGATTTTATAAAATGAGCAACCATCCGGCCATTTTAGCCTCTGGTCTTGTTTGAGACCGGTTGTACAGCTACTAAACGTTTTTGTGCTTAGTTTTTAGTCGAAGTATTGAATTTACACTAAGTATCGAACTTAGTTGTTTAAACGAACGAGTCTGTCTGGGTATTACCCAGACAAACAGGCAATTATTTAATCTTACCAGGTATCAAACTTGGTTAGGTAAAAGAAAAATCCGTCTGAGTATTACCAAGACGGATAATCAAACTTAGTTAAATGAACAAAGTATCAAACTTAAATAAACAAGAGATCCGAATATCCGAGTATTAACCAGGAGGTCAAACAAATGTAACCTTTACTAAGTATCGAACTTAGTTAGGTAAATGAAAAATCCATCTGGGTATTACCTGGATGGGTAATCAAACAATAACTCAATTTTGCAAACAAAGTCTTAATCTTCATTAATTGACTCATTGTTTACAAAAAGTTTACATTCTCAGAAGTAGTACTTTTTCAGATTGTCTACATTCCAAGTTCTAGGCAGGCGCCTGCCGTCTGGAGTTTCCAGACGGTAGGTGCCATCTCTCACTTCCTCATAAATCCGGTAGGGGCCTTCCCAATTTGGGGTTAGCTTTCCCAGCTCATTTGCCCTACCGGTTGCCTCCATTTTTCGTAACACTAAGTCGTCAACTTTCAAGGGACGCTTGTGTACTTTTTTGTTGTAGGCTCTATTCATTCTCAGACGGTAAATCTCATGACGCAAGGCGGCATTGCCCTTGCGTTTTGGGAGTGAATCCAATGTCAGGCGCATTGCTTCCCAGTTTGCCTCTTCATCATATAGCATGACTCTGAGAGTCGGCTCGTAATGTTCGATGGGCAAGATGGCTTCAGCACCGTAAACCATGAGAAATGGGGTTTCACCGGTTGCCCCTTTTGCTGTTGTCCGGATGGCCCATAGGACATGGATTAGTTCTTCTGCCCATAAGCCACCGGCTTTTTCTATTTTCTTCTTAATGTCATCTGAGATGAGTTTGTTGAAGGCTTCAACTTGGCCGTTTGCTTGGGGCCGGCCAACAGATGCAAAATAGCTTGAGATCCCTTGATCTCCCAACTAAGTTTTTAGCTGAGGCGTCTCAAACTGAGGGCCATTATCAAACACCATAGACATAGGCACCCCATACCGGGTGATAATATTCTTCCAAATGAAGGAAATTACGTCTGAGGTCTTGATGTTTTTAACCGCCTCAGCCTCCACCCACTTGGTGAAATAATCCACAGCCACCAAGATGTAGCGCTTTCCGCCTGGAGCAGGCGTGTAAGGACCTAGAATGTCCATGCCCCATTTTGCAAACAGGATTGGGTTGTGGATGGCCGTCAGATCAGTAGCCGGACGGTGAATGAGTTTGCCAAATTTTTGGCACTTGTCACATTTCTTCACCAATTCCTTGGCGTCTGCCTCAAGAGTGGGCCAAAAATAATGTCGTCTGGCTCTGACGGCTAGGGACCTGCCGCCTATATGAGAGGCGCAGAATCCCGAGTGCAAGTCTTCGAGAACTTCTTTCCCCTTTTCTGGGGTGACACACTTCAACAAAGGCTTCAGAAACTCCGCCTTGAAGAGTTCTCCATTTTTCAACTCGAAGCTTGCAGCTCGCTTTTTCAGGACGGCTCCTTCCTGTGGCGAATCAGGAAATGTACCGTCTGAAAGGTAGGCCCGGATGTCATCCATCCAGGTAGAGCTTCAGTCCAGAATTCCAATGGGATCCTCATGGATGCTTCTCTTTTCAAGAACTTCCCAAAAGACTGACCGAGGCATATCATGGCAGGCGGAAGACGCCAGCTTTGACAATGCATCCGCCTGGTTGTTTTCCGACCTAGGCACTTGACTCAGACGGAATTCCTCAAGTGCCTTGGTCTCTTCTTTGACTGCCTGAAGATATTTAATCATAGTCGGATGAGTATCCTCGTAGATTCCCTCATACTGGCTAACGACCAATTGAGAATCATATTAGGCGTCAATTTTCATGGCCCCTGCCGCCTTACACATGCGAATGACGGCTAGCAGGGCTTCATATTCCGCCTCATTGTTAGAGGCTTGAAATTTGAAGCATAGTGCATACTCAAATCTGTCCCCTTCAGGAGACTCGTAAATTACGCCTGCACCACAGCCGTTCTTAGTAGAGCTCCCGTCTACATACACTTTCCAAACCTGATCAAGATTATCCGGAGCCACCGGACGGGTCATTTCAACAATGAAGTCGGCAAACACCTGACCTTTCACTGCCTTTCTTGGTTCATAAGTGATTTCAAGACTTTGCATTTCAATAGCTCATTTCAACATTCTCCCGGATGAGTCCAAGGTAGACATTGGTCGCTTGAGTGGCTGGTCGGTGTAAATGAAAGTAGGGCTTCAATTTTTTGAAAGCCATATACAGAGCAAGGCCAAATTTTTCAACCATGGGATACTGGAGTTCAGCATTTTTAAGAACATGGCTAATGAAGTAAATCGGGAGCTGCACGCCGTCTCGCTTAGCAAGGAGAACGACACTGAGGACATGATCTGAGACAGCTAAGTACATGTACAACGTCTCCCTAGGTAAAGGACTGACCAACCTAGGTAGAGAATGTAAATGCTCTTTCAACCTCTGGGATGCCGCCACAGCATCCTCCCCCCATTCAAATCTGGTCTTCTTCCTGATTGTTTGGAAGAAGTAGAGGCACTTGTCGCCTGACCGGCTGAGGAACCTCCCCAGGGCGGCCAGACAACCGGTGAGTCTCAGCACTTCCTAGACAGAACGGGGTGACTTCATGTCTATCACCGCCTGTATCTTTTCAGGGTTAGCCTCTATCCCCTTTTGATCAATTAGGAATCCGAGAAACTTCCCAGACTCAACACCAAAGACGCATTTCTTAGGATTTAACATAACCATATGCCGCCTGAGGGTGGTGAATGTTTCTCGGAGATCAGCAAGGTGATCCGTCTGTAGCTTGGATTTGACTATCATGTCATCAATGTACGCCTCCACATTCCTCCCAATCTGATTAATGAAGACCGTATTAATCATCCGTTGGAAAGTGGCAGGCGCATTTTTCAAGCCAAACGGCATCACAATATAACAGAATAACCCCTGATCAGTGACGAAGGCCGTCTTCTCTTGATCATTCTTCCACAGGGGTATCTGATGGAAGCCGGAGTAGGCATCCATAAAGCTCATCAAGGCGTGACCGGCTGTAGAGTCGACCAGACTGTCGATCTTTGGAAGCAGGTAACTGTCCTTTGGACACGCCTTGTTGAGGTCTGTGTAATCAACACACATGCGCCAGGTCCCATTTGGTTTCTTAACAAGGACCACATTGGCCACCCAGTCGGGAAAATTACAGGGCCGGATGAACCTGGCGTCTAGCAGCTTTTTGACTTCGGCAGCTGCCGCCTGACTTCTTTCCTCACCGTGGTTTCTTTTCTTTTGCTGGATGGGCTTCTTTTTGGGGTCCACGGCGAGTTTGTGGACAACGAGATCCGGGCTGACGCTTGGCATCTCTTCCACTTCAAAGGCAAAAATGTCTTTGAATTCCTTCAGTAGAAGGTGCAAGCTTGCACCCAAAGTATCATGAGCAACCGTCCCAACCTTCACAGTACGTTCCGGACGGCTTTCATCCAGAACGAGATCAATACTTTCACCAGCCGGTTGAGGGCGGAGCTCATCTGACTGTTCACCGGTCACTGATTGCTAATTTTTCTATTTGTTAACCTCCACCAGAAGAGGTGCCTTTCTTTTCTTCTCGGCTGCTGGTGGGACAGGCGCAGGGTTGGCATCCTTGACATTGTCAAGGTCTATTGGTTCCTGGTCGTCTGAGGCCACAGTGTCTCTGACGGCTGAGAGATAACACTCTGGAGCTGTCTTCTGATCCCTATTCAGGGAACCCACAGTGCCGTCATCCCTCTCATACTTGATGAGCATGAGAGATGGGATGATTACTGCCTTGGCTACGTTGAGGGTCCGCCGGCCAAAGATAATGTTGTAGGCGGTCAACTCCTCAACGACCAAGAATCTGACGACAATATGTCATCCCCGGCCTTTTTCTCCCAACCGGATGGGTAAGTCAATTCTTCCGGCTGGGTAGACCATCCCACCCCTGAAACCAACCAAGGGGTGGGTGACCGGATGCATGCTGCTGACGTTATATTTCAGCTTTTGCAAGCACCGGAAGCTGATGATGTCTGATGCGCTGCCGGTGTCAATAAGGATTCTCCCAACCAGTTGGTTGGCAACCGGGTCATCATGCGGACGGCAGACGCTGCCCCTATCCTTCTAAGTAATCAAGACGTTTGGGAAGGAGGTTCTTGCAGACGCCTGCTCGTCATCATCCTTGTCCATCTTTCGAAGATGGCTCTTGGTGCCTCGGATGGTAGGGCCACCACAGGAAAACCCGCCTCCTATTGTGTAGACCGGCTCCTTATCGGTATCCGAGCTACTAGCAGGCTGAGGGGTAGTCTTGGAGGACTGACCCTTGTTTTTCTTTTTTGCCCCGGCTGGGGACTTAGAAATGTAGGACTTCAACAGCCCTTTGTCAGCAAGACGGTCCAACGCCCGCTGAGGACTGAAGCAGTCCTTGGTGTCATGGCCGACCTCCTCATGGAACTGACAGAATTTATTTTTGTTCCGTGACTGGACAGAACTCTTCATAGGATTCGGCTTCTCAATGGACAGTCGGTCCTTTACCTCCATGAGGATGGAGTTGCAGTCTTTATTAAACTCGTACTTGGGGATGTACGGTTTAAACTCTTTCTTTTTCTTCTGGGACGGCTGGTCAAAGTCAGTAACCGCCCAGACTTCTTTTCTTTTCTTGCTCTCTTCTTTGTTTTTGGCCGGCTAAGCAGACCGACTGTCTTGCTGTTTGTCGGACTTCTTGGAGTCCGACTGGTTACCAGGCGAGCAGAGGTCGGTAGCTTGGATGTAGCTTTCCGCCTCCCTTAGGGCCGCCTGTAAGGTGAAAGCCCCTTTTCTGACTAGGTCGAACTTAAAGGATGACCCGTCTCTTAGTCCTTTGAAAAAGTCTGTAAAAGCTACCTCGTCAAACAGTCCTTGAATTTGAATTCTTATCAGATTGAACCGCCTGACATATGAGCGCAACCCTTCTCTCTCACCCTGCTTAACAGTGCTCAAATCAAGGCTTGTTTTCTTAGCAGGGATGTTCATTGAGAAGTTGGAAGAAAATAGGAAGGCGAGCTTCTTAAAGCTATCGATGGATCCGGCCGGCAAGTTGCCAAACCTTTGTTGGGCAATGCCCTTCAATGTAGCCGGGAAGCACCGACACCAAGTGGCATCATCCAACCCCTGCAGATACATGAGGTTGGTGTAAGCCATGAGGTGGTCTTCCGGGTTGGTGGTACCATCATAGGTACCAACCAGCACATTCTTAACCTTGGCCGGCTGGGCCGCCTCGGTTATCTCCTGGGTGAACGCAGAAGGTTGTTCACCCAGGCGCAACAGACGGAGCTTCCAGTCCAATGGCTGGACATTTGGACATGCCGCCTAACCTCCAAAGAAGGTCGGCTGCATGAAGTGAGGAGGATACTGTCCGTAAGCCTGAGTAGGCACATACGGTACAACTCCAATCATGTGAGGGCCAGAATGGACGGTATTACCGCCTGTTTGGCTCTCATGCAAGGAGGGTGCACTCCCTGCAGAAATATTGTTGAAGCTGTCTGGAAAGTTCGACGTTGAAGCCGACTCAGACAACGATTGGTTTCTCTTCCGGTTAATGATCTCCCGGGCATCAAGAGTTGATTTTTTACTTCTCACCGGCTGCTGATTCCGGCAAGTGTTATTGGTGTTCTTCCCAGGAAGGAGAATTTTTTACCAATCAATGGTCCCGGCTGCCTTCTCCTTTGAATGAGGAGTGGGCTGCCGGTCTCTGACTGAATTCCCCTTCTCTAGAGGAGTCTTCTTCGCCGACTGACCTTTACTTGGGCCAGCCCGGCTTTTAGCGATCAGCTCTTTAATTTCACCCTTGAAACTTGTCATGAATCTCATGAGTTCGTCTCGGGTGATAGGGGCTGATCCAGCTGTCGTTTGGGTTTCCCCTTCCGGCTGCCCGATGGGTCTGCTCGGACCCGCCTGGGAGGCACCCCCCTCCAGAGTCTCTCTGGACCGGATGCGCTTGATTCTGAGAGAGTCGTCTTCGGCTGTAAAGGTTTTGACCTGAGGATCATCATCCTCCTGGTCTGTAAAAACTTCTAGGTCATCGTCCAGATGGTTAGGGGGTGGTACAGACTCTTGAACCATCTTCGAGGTACTCTCCCCACAGACGGCGCCAAATGTTTTGGGTGTTTTTGTCCCTCGGGAGAGTTACGTCACAAAGTCTGATCCGGCTGAGCTGTACCTGCAAAATAACGGAGACTCTGGGTGGTTAGAGCTCCGCCTCCGACGGTCAAGTTAGTAACTTGAAACGGAATAAAGAGAACGAAAATTGAGGTGGGTATCTGCTCGGATTCCAAGCTCAGGTGTTTCTCTGATGTGAGAGAATGCAAGTGTAATAAATGGTAAAACGTGCTCTCAAAATGAGGGACATCTCCCTATTTATAGGGTCCTTGGGAATTGTGCCCCTGATTAGGTCACTGAACCCTACTCATTGGTGGGTCGCGCCGCTTTGCGACTTTCTCGGTATTTGGGTCTGAAGGTCGCCTTTTTTCCTTAATTTCTGGAGTGACACGTGTTAGGCAGGGATTGGTCCACTTTGGGCTATCCTAAGGCTGACACGTGTCATCCTAGATTGGACCACGTGGCGGGGTAAAATTACCCTAAACAGTTAGGAATGTCATTCGATGGTAAAAACGTTGCTTGGACTTGTGGGGACGGTGCCTGCATAAAATCAAGGTCTAGTGGAGCATCAACCACTAACCTTGCTTGTGTTTTAAACACAGCCTACCATTGAACTCGTTCCCGTTTTAGGCTAGGGTAGGATGTGTAGTACACTTGGCTCACTTGATAAGATAATACAAAGGGATCATACTTGGGGTATTTCTTAGTATGATTCACTTCGACAAGCTTGTATTGTTCACGTATGTTCATACCCTTACCAAAATCCATCCAACTACACTTAAATAAAATAGTCTTGTACTAATTTTTTGGACCAGTGTAGAAAAGTTCAATTATATTGTCTAGAATGCCAAAGTACTCTCCACCGTCATCACTAGACACACACACACCATAATTCATCGTAGACTTGTGTTTGCCATGGGAATGTGTATGGAAATTAAATCCACCAACAAAAATCTGCCTCCAAGTTCGAACACGCTTGAAAGGGCGCATGCACAATGCTTGCAGGACATCTATTAGGGAATATTTCAAGCATTACCCCAAACTTGAGCCCCACTGTGATCATACACTTAAGTATGGTGGCGTCCAAAGGGAAGGAAGATAGAGTAAAAGAGTCGCCATTAAGTTTTAAGAGCTTGTAAACCGTTCACAGGGTGAAGGCAACTTCGAACTTGGCTAGGTGTGTGTAGTGCTAATGTATGAGGAATCGTGTTTGTAAAAGGGTTGGCTTAGAAAGAGAGAGAGAGGATAAGTTTTATCTTAGAGAGAGAGAAGAATAAGAGAATTCTAGTTAAGAGTTGATGATTAGAAATGGAGGTCTAAGGACGCTATTTATAATGAAATAGTCCGGATTTGATATAAACGAATCAGAGTTCGAAAAGGAATAAAACACGCCTCTGCCGCCACAACAGCTCCTGACGTTCGGCGTTGCGAGAGATTTTTCCACATGTTTTCTATTTTTTGATAAAATTAAGTCGTAAAAAGTCCGTACGAGGGGTAAAATTGTAATTTTGCTTAAAACACTTCTTCTATTCCAAATAAAACTCATAAAACTTAATTATAAATCATAATCCCATTAGGATTTAAAAGAACCTTCTAGAAGATTCTAGAAAACTATAATCAATCCTAATTGCATCAGGAATGGTAATTCATAATAGGCCCTCCTCTAGATCATTGGGCCACATATAAAGATCAAACCGGGCTAAGTTTAGTAATTTGGCCATGACTTCCTCATTATTCATCGGAATTGGGCTTATAATATATCGTTGGAAAGCTCTTTTAGAACTCAATCCAAATACACTATTATTGGACCCATATTATATACCAAACTAAACTGGATTGACTATTTTCATAAAATAGAATAGGTTTTCGAAAATAGAAAGAGATTTTAATAAAAACTAACCGCAACACTAGACTTTCCACACTTTCACTTCATTCGATTATGGTTCGACGCGAAAGGTATTCATCACCGGGTCTGGTTTTGGGGAGACACATTTAGGTGTCTACAGAAGCTCCCACTTTGACTGGGTTTGGAGAAACGCATGTTTTGAAAACAAAAGTCAAAGTATCGATAGGGACAGAGAATGATTAAGTACGTTCTGTGTTCCTAAATCATTCTTGTAACGTCGATATCTGCAAACTATCGTTAATTAAAACAGATAAGAGAATTAAGAAACGCGTATCTTGCAGCGTCGAGCGCACGTCTCTGTAGGTAACCGATTTGTTGCATTGTTGTTGTGACAACCTTCCACAAGCTAAGGAACGCTATCCTGCTTCTTTTGACGATCTTCCTTAAGATAGAGGATACCGCCTGAAGACTGCTACGCTTGTAACCACCTCCATTTTCCGTTGTGATAGTCTTCTGCAAGCTAGAGAATACTATCGAAGATTACTTCACTTGAATTGACCTTCATTTGCCTTGTGACCATCTTCCGCAAGCCAGGGAATATGATCGAAGATAACTTTGCTTGAAATCACCTCCAGTTATTTGTGACAACCCTCCACAGGCTAGGGAACGTCGTCGATCATTGCTGCTACATTTCGAGCCTTTTCCTTGAATCATAGTGACAACCTTCCCAATCATAGCAAAAGTCGTCGAAGACCGCCTCATCACGAATCGCTCTTCTCAAATCTTGGTGACAACCTTCATAATCTTAGCGAATGTCGTCGAAGACCGCCCATCTCATGCTATCTTCTCAAATCTTGGTGACAACCTCTACAATCTTAGCGAACGCTGTCAAAGACCACCCATCTCGTGCTATCTTCTCAAATCTTGGTGACAACCTCCACAATCTTAGCGAATGCTGTCAAAGACCGCCCATCTTGTGCTCTCTTCTCAAATCTTAATGACAACCTCCACAATCTTAGCAAACGTCGTCGAAGATAACTTCTCTTGAAGCCATCCTCAGCTTTCTGACAACCTTCCATATCCTAGGGAACGCTGTTGAAGATAACTTTGCTCGAAGTCATCCTCAGCTGTTACGATAATGTTCCAAAGAACATTACCAAAGACCAATTCTTGTCAATCTTTAAAGCTCGCTTGAACTTTGATGTTGCAATTTTTTGTTGTAATTTCCGCGGTGCCAATACGTCGACGCATTTTTGCTGTTTATGAACCATTACGTCGGTGCTTTTTACTGCTTGTGAACCATTATGTTGGTACCTTTGCTATGAGCCAATGTTTAGGCGCTTTAAGCTAAGTGAGACAATCTTTTATCAGGTCAATCATTTTGTGTGATTGTAATCGAGCCGATTACTAAATCATGTCAAATTGCTTAGAGGGGCTAACTGGCGTGCCAAGGAACCCGGAAATTTTTGCACTAGGTCCGCATAATCTAATATGGGGGCCACACATTGTGTCGCCGCACCAGCGCCTGCTTGGAAAATGTGTCGCCGCATGCTTCTGTCGCCAATCGACAACCTTGTCATCTGGCGTTGGAGTCAGGTCTTCCTTATTTTGCTCTTGCTGCTGATTTTTGTTGCTCGGTTTCACTCCAAACTTTGAACTTGGTCGTTTCCTTTCAACCAAATCCGCTCAAATCTTTTTTAAATTAAAGCTCTTCATCTCAAATTTACTGATCTATGTCACTCCTCTCAACTTGGAAGAATCTCATGTGGTCATATTCGCGGTTTTTCAAAAAAAATTCGAGAATGTTCTTTCTTGTTAGGATGTACCTGCATTTATATTTTGACTATAAGACTTTGCTTATCTTTCTTTAAAGTTGACCTAAGACTTAGTGTTGCTTGACTCATTGACTTGAGGTTGGCTTAATGTGACTGACTAACTTGAGGTTGACCCAAGGCGAGTTGACACGTGTGACTCATGACTGTTGTGTGCATTGTATTGTGATGTTCTTGACTCAAAATGCGAAAAATAAAAATTTTAAAAATTTTCCGTCATTTTTGTGGAGGGTACCGACTTTCCCCCGAAAAAGAAAGACATAAAAAGGAAGAAGTTTTTTATGGAACATGTTGAATGAGCTTAGTCAAAAGTTGTTTGATACTATCTCTCAAGGTGCAAGGATTAATTCATCCTAGGCTATCTCAATTGTTGACTCAATGATGAAAGTATTTGGGTAACTTAGGCACGGAGGCTAAGCACTTCGTACTTTGTGATGCAATGATGAGTGATGAGTGATTTTGTTATGACAAAGTATGATTTAAGATTTCATGACAAAGGGTTCCTAAGGAAAGGACTATTTGGTCATGTATCTGTGATGTGTGTTATAGTGACACTAAAGTTAGGCCGCAAGGGCTAAGTGTATGGAAAAGTATTTTGAGGAGAGTCAAATAATGGTGACTCTTAAGCTAGGTAAGCTAATGATGTAAGGATCAAGCCCCCAAGTCTAGCTCTAAATGATAGGGATGAGCATTGGAGATCCTTTGATATGATTACCGCATTGGAGGTTGCCTACGTATCTGTTAGGAACCGTAGCTCTAGCCGAACCTCGCACAAGTGTGTGTATACCTCAAAGAGGTCTTTTAAGGGTTGTAACGTGGTAAGGCTAAAGGTTTGAAGAAAAGGGGATAAAGGCTTAAGACCCTAGATAAGCCCCCAAGGTAGGCAACCTTGCATTTGAATCTATATATTTTTATGCTTGAGGCTTTTAACTCTTTTTTTTTAGTCTCTTTTCTTTTTTTTGCTTTTTCATTTTTTTATTTTTATAAGTGTGGGCAATCCTAATCATGCGGTCTATCACTCACTTGGCATTCATGTTTCTCAGGCACGGTACCAAGCACTCTATAAGAAACGCAATCTGAGACGTGTTCATATCAAAGACATTTTCATATCAAAGACATTGAAACACTTGCTCTTTTGTACACTTTTATTATATTTTTTTTCTATTTTAATTTTTTTTTTTAAATCTTCAAGCTTTTGAAATTGCATAAGTTACACATCATCCCATCCCAAGGTTAGGTAGATGTGGGTTGAAGAAAGAAAAGTCAATTGTTAGATGAGGCTCAAAGTGCTTTATCAAGAAAGGATTGCATATTTGAATGGAAAAAGATGATATGATGTGGCTACAAGGGGTGCCTCAAATCATTGGTATACCTTGCGCTTAGTTCAACATGGATTTTTTTTTTAAAAAAAAAAAATTTATGCGATGTAATGAAATGATCATATGCAAGAAAATAAATGCTCATTTTTATTAAAGGAAAATAAAGAATGATCCTACAAAATAAATCTAAGGGGAATAAAAAGGTGCCTATGCTAGACTTATTGGGGAAGGGATAAATAAAAGAAATAGAACAAAAAAAAGGTCACGAAATCTTGTAGTTGAAGCTTGCCTTGTGTCGTTTGCTTTATCATCACTCGCTCTTCTTGCTAGCTGGAGGTATGGAAAGCTTGTTATTATTGATCAAATGTTGGATAGCCTCTTTTAGCTTCCAACAGCTCTCACTAGTATGACCCCTACCTTGATGGTACTTGCAATGTGCATCTGGATTCCAACTAGGCAATCTCTTTTTAGGTTCGGGATCTTGAATAGGTCCAATAGGAGTAATGAGTCCCTTAGTTTGGAGCCGATCGAAGGCAGCATCGTAGCTCATCCCAATGGGGGTGAAGTCTTTCTTTAGTTACTTATTAGATCCTTGGTTATCCATGGCTAAAACTTCACTGAGATCAAAGGTACTAACATTGTTACTAGAGTGGGCGTTTCCGGAAGAAGAAGGATTGTCGTTCTTCTTTCCTTTCCAGCCACTGTGGTTACTATTGTTAGTAGCTTTTTGCTTTGCGAGGTCATCTTTGATCTCGATGCCTATGTCATAGATAGCCTTGAAAGTGTTCAAGTTGTGTTGATATTTTAAGTGCTTTGAATACTTTTCTTGCAAATTTTTTATGAACATCCTCACAGATTCTTTTTCAGTAGGGACTTCGATCATGTTAGAGGAAGTTTCCCTCCACTTGTTGAAAAAGGAGGTGAACCCTTCGTTTCCTTTTTGTTTTAGCATCTCAAGTTGTCTATGGTCGGTTTCAATTTGAATATTACACTTATATCTATCAATGAAAGCATTTTGTATTCCATCCCAAGTAGAGGTCTTCTCTTTATCAAGTGAGAAGAACCAATGTTGACAATTGGTTTCAAGTGATAGCAGAAATAAAGAGTGAAAAATATTCTTATCAATCCCTTTAATGTTCATTACAGTTTCAAAGGACCTTAAATGAAAGTAAGGATTGTCAATTGACTTAAACTTAGGGATGTCATTGGCATTGAACTTCTGCGGAAGAAGCTCCTTGTCCACTGAGACCCCTTGTGAGCTTATGCCCTGGAATCAATAGTCATTGGATATTTTGCTCAAGCTTTCTTGCATGACCTCCATTTTTTGTTGTTTCACAGGGTCATTGATTTGAAGGGTTAAAGCCTTCAATACCTCAGTCACGTCTTCCATTTGCTTCTTAAGCTCATTGACTTCTTCTTGACTTGACATTGTCTTCTTAGCTTTTCTCTTTTGACCAATCGGTTTATCAAAAAGTTGAACTTGAATAAAGGTGTTGTCTTTGATCAATCACCCTTCTCTCCTTGACCAAGTACAATGGAAATGGAAATTAGGCATAAGCTTTTTATTATTTATTTTTGCTCAAGCTCAATTTATCGTGCAATAGATTGAAAGAGGATATGGAAGAGAATATAAATGGAATGGATCCTCAACTTAAATGACGGAAAAAACGACTCATGCATGAACCTAAGACATGGTCATGGTAACATATAAAATTTTACTAAGACTAGTGAGTGTAAGTGACATGTTAAAACTTGTGTCATGACCATGTGACTAGACTATGTGACTAGACTCGAACAAAGACTAAATTAAGAGTTCATGTATATGCATTAAACTGAACAAGTTGTGGTATTTTAGTCATAACTTAATTTTGATCTGCGACTCTGATTGGGATGAAACCAACGCCAAATTAAAGATAAAACTCGGGGATACAGATCCATAGGTTTTAAGACTCGTAGTTCTTCCTAGAATCCCGGCTATAACCAAAACAAGTTGACGCGTGTGCAGCATACGGGAATAAAAATTCGGGTTGACTCAAAGGAACTATGACTCGATTTTAGACATATTTATTGTTTGGGGGTTTTCTGTGTCCTTCGGGAGAGTTACAATTTCCTAGCAGACTTCCTTCTTACGCCTGTACTTGCACCTAGCCGACTTCCTTCCTGCGCCTGTACCTGCACAAGTAACGGAGACTCCGGATGGGGGGTGGGAGTTCCGCCTCCGAAGATTAAGTTAGTATCTTTTCGAAGTGGAATAAGAACTGTAAAAGCTTCTCGGTTCGAGAGCGTTTCAGTAGGTTTAGGCTTTGTTTGGTTTTTTTGTGGTTGCAATTAATGTCCGTCCCTCATAAATGAGGTCTACCCTTACTATTTATAGTAAGGGAGAACTGTACCTCAATAAGGGTATAAGAGACACGTGTCTGCAAAGGAAATGGGCCTTTGCAGACTGCTGAAAGATTGACACGTGTCAAGCATTTATTGGGCCACGTGTCTTAGGTATTTTCACCCTAAACATTTATTAGCTCAAATGAATTAATCATTAATTAAGAAAAGTCCTTTATTAGCCTTTGGTTAGTTTATTTAAGCATGTTCATAATTAGAAGTCAAATCAAACGGTTAGTTTAATCACATGTAAGTATGCACAAGCAAATAATGCACAAGTAGTCAAGTAGGCACAATATGATGCAATGAGCTTGCAACCTAACCACGACTTTAGTTCTCTAAAGTTCGGGATATGGGTTAGTCAAATAAGGTCCATGGTTATGAGTCAGAATGCACCACGCGGAAGCCTTACCTTTGGAAGGGTTGGCGCGTGTGGATGGGACCCCGGGAGTTAAACTTGCTTCCATGGTTTGGTGAATTCAACATTCTCGGATGTACCCTTTGTTGTTCAAAGCGTTTAATCGGGTAGATGGAGCATGAATTCCCAGAGGGTTATGTCCATATGTAGAACACATATGGGTTTCAGAAAAAAGAGAAAAACTCAATCAAGAAGTAGAATCAAGCCAACAGTCCTATAACTAGTCGAAACAAGAAGGCAGATTTCTAGCTCGGTATTGGAAGAACACAGCGCCAGACAACAGAGTCCGTCGCCAGGATATAGCCCTGTCGCCAGACGACAATGTTTTTGCCCGGCGACAGAGACATCATTGGCGAAAGGCTCTGTTTTCTATACGCTAGTTCCTACATGCCTCAGCAGCTTTCTGTGCTCTTAGAATTTTCCAGTTTTAGCAGTATTATTTTGATTCTAGTTGTAAAAGATATTTCTCAAATTTCCTAAATGTAAAAATCCTATGTTTTTGACTCATTACGGATAGTCTTTCCAATGAGAACTTTTTTTTTATGCATATGACAGTAATGTTAATCAAAATTATGCACATGAAATACTTAGAACTTTTCGAGTTTCATCCACTCATTTTAAATCATTGCCAAAATAAATTTTAGGAATTAAAATAGAAATCCTCCCTAGTGGAATCGCCAAAAAACTGTAGAAAATATTTCAAGCATTACACCAAACTTTAGCCCCACTGTGATCATACACTTAAGTATGGTGGCGTTCAAAGGGAAGGAAGATAGAGCAAAAGAGTCGCCAACAAGTTTTAGGAACTAGCAAACCGTTCACAAGGTGAAGGCAACTTCGAACTTGTCTAGGTGTGTGTAGTGCTAATGTATGAGGAATCGTGTTTGTAAAAGGGTTGGCTTAGAAAGAGAGAGAGAGAATAAGCTTTAGCTTAGAGAGAGAGAAGAATTAGAGAATTCTGGTTAAGAGTTGATGATTAAAAACATAGGTCTAAGGACACTATTTATAATGAAATAGTCCGGATTTGATAAAAACGAATCAGAGTACGAAAAGGAATAAAACACGCCTCTACCACAACAGCTCATGCCGCTGCGCGACAAGGTCTGTCACTAGGCGACAGCCTGACGTTCGGCGCTGCAGGAGATTTTTCCACACGATTTCTATTTTTTGATAAAATTAAGTCGTAAAATTCCGTACGAGGGGTAAAATCGTAATTTTGCTTAAAACACTTTTTATATTCCAAATAAAACTCATAAAACTTAATTATCAATCCTAATCCCATTAGGATTCAAAAGAACCTTCTAGAAGATTCTAGAAGACTATAATCAATCCTAATTGGATTAGGAATGATAATTCATAATAGGTCCTCCTCTAGATCATTGGGCCGCATATAAATATCAAACCGGGCCTAGTTTAGTAATTTAGCCATAACTTCCTCATTATTCATCGGAATTGGGCTTATAATATATTGTTGGAAAGCTCTTTTCGAGCCCAATCCAACTACATTATTATTGGACCCTTATTAAAGACCAAACTAAACAATATTGACTATTTTCATAAAATAGAATAGATTTTCGAAAACAGAAAGAGATATTTTAATAAAAACTAACCGCAACACTAGACTTTCCACACTTTCACTTCATTCGATTATGGTTTGACGCGAAAGGTATTCATCACCGGGTGTGGTTTTGGGGAGACACATTTGGGTGTCTACAACATCCGAATTTGATTTCTCTTCAACCACCTATTTACGTCACAATTCAAGAATTAATTAAAGTGAATTGCAAGATCTAAAAAACATATTTAAAGACCTAGAACATTTCTATCACCTTATGGTGAAACCAATCAGAGATTTCGGTGTCACATTTCTCCATAACTTCTTCACTACGCAAAAACGGTTGGGTACTAAGAATGTAGTCCTCAAACTTCCTATTAGGTCAATGATACAAGAGAAATTAGTAATTCAACCATTTTAATTCTTCAGAACTATGAATAAAATTCATTCCTTAACACGTATACCTTTTGTATTCACCAAGAATGTTGCAGTTTCGTAAAACGAACAAATTAGCACACTCGAGTTCCTTTTCATCTAAATACCGAGTTTTACCCTTAGTTGAGACATGATCGCTATCCACCGAGAACAACTCTAGTAAGTCAGCGTTGTCCATTGTGGATTCCACGTCTATATTTACATTTCGACCGAGATCCCGAGTTTTTGTGTCAACTGATGCCTGAAAGTAATTTGAGCAGAAGTTTGTTATCTCTTCGGTGAGATAAGCATTGCATATAGGACCTTCAACTCGAGCCTTGTTCCCAATTTTACGTTTCAAGTGATTAAGGAACCTATAATTAAATTAGTATAAATAATTGTGCAAATAGGTCATGAATATGAAGGGTTCGTATGAAAGAGGAAGTGAAAGGGACTTTGATTACCTTTTGAAGGGATGCATCCATCTATATTGAACAGGACCACATAGCTTGCCCTCATATGGCAAATGAATAGGTAAATGCTCCATGGAGTTGAAGAATGTAGGAGGGAACACCTTCTCAAGCTTGCAAAGGATTTCAACTATGTTTTTCTCTAATCGCTCCATGTCACTAATGGTGATTGTGTAACAACACAAATCACGGAATATCGGCTGATCTCTATAACTGCATTCCAAATATGGGTAGGGAGCAATTCCCTTAAAGCATTGGACAAAAACCTCTCCATGAACACATGACAGTCGTGGCTTTTCATATCATGAAGCTAACAAGCTTGTAAATCTATGCATCTGCTCAAATTGGAGGCATATCTATCAGGAAAACACAAGTGTTTAACCCAGTCACACAACACTTTTCTTTGAGCCTTGTCAAGAGTGAATGGGAATTTTGGCATGTACTCTTTTCCTCTATCGTCCTCCTGCAGATAAAGTTTTGGCCATTTACAATATTTGACAATGTCATTTCGAGTCGATGACGTGTCACATGTATGCCTTTTCACATCCATTATGGTGTGGATTAACTGATCAAAGTAGTTCTTTTCAATGTGCATGACATCCAAGTTGTGACGGATGAGCAGATGCTTCCAATAAGGAAACTCCCACAACGAGGTTTGCTTGAACCACCTTTTTTTTGCTTTTTTGAGGTGTTTCAATGCCTCCGGCCCATCAATTGCCTTTGGAAGGTGTCTCACACATTCCCACAATTCCTCACCTGACATGATGTGTGGCGGTGAACCTTTTTCGACTTTGTTTTTACATTATACAGTTTTACTATTTTGAAAAGGGTAATCTGTTGGAAGGAATTGGCGATGGCAATCAAACCAAGAAACTTTGCCACCGTGTTCAAGCCAAAATGCTTTGCTTTTATCCATACAATAAGGACAAGCCTTCTTACCCTCTGTGGTCCAACCAGACAACATACCGTAAGCTTGGAAGTCACTAACGGTCCAAAGGATGGCTGCTCGAAGATTGAAATTTTGTTTCCTCGAAATGTCATAAGTATTTGCGCCTACTTCCCATAATTGTTTCAAATCTTGTACCAACGATTGCATATACACATCCAAATTGCCCTTAGAGTTCTTAGGACCAGGAACGAGTAACGAAAGGAACATGAATTGTCTTTTCATACACATTGAGGAAGGCAAGTTATAAGGGGTCAAAATGACAGGCCAACAGGAATATTATCCCCCAAACTTACCATGAGGAGCAAAACCATCTGTACACAAGCCAAGTCGAACATTACGAGGCTCATTGGAAAATTCTGGAAAGCATCTATCGAGGTGTTTCTAAGCTTCACTATCACTAGGGTGCGCCATTGTGCCTTGAACTCGAGGATTTTTCGAATGCCATGTCATTTCCTCCGATATGTTCTTGGTTGCATAGAGCCTTTGCAATCTCGGTGTGATCGGAAAATAAATTAAAACATTCAAAGGCACTAAGCTACCTTTAGAAGTCTTTTTGTATCGATCGCTACCACACACCCTACATGTAGATAGTTGAACATCATCCTTCCAAAACAGCATATATCCTTTCAGGCATGCATGAATCTTTTCATGAGGCAACTCCAACCCCTTCACAATCTTCTTCACCTCAAAGAATTTGTCGGCCATTTGGTTGTTGTTAGGAATCGCCTCATTGACCAAAGAAGCAAACCTATCAACATATCTATGGGGCAAATTATACTCACACTTAAGACTAGTAATTTGGGCAGCCATCTCTAACACATACAATGAACTTCCTTCGTATAATGGTTGTTCGGAAGCCTTTAACAAATCTAGGAAATGCTTAGCTTGTGCATTAGGCTCCTCCTCTGCCTCTTCTGAATGTCCTTGATCTTCATTATGACCAAAAGCATCGAAAATCATTTCACGATATTCATTTGACGGTCCTTCAGGAGCTCTCGGAAATCCTTCCCCATGACACATCCACTCTTAGTTATTAGGTATGAAACCCTTGCGGTACAAATGAATTTTAACCGTTTCCGCATCCCAAAGCCGTTTGTTCTTACATTTAAAACATGAAAACCTAACTTCATTCGGGTTGCTACTCTCGGGATGATCTTCCACGTATTTAAGGAATTCATCTACCCTTTTCACAAATTCTGGATTAATAGAATGCCCAACCTTCCTTTCATACATTCAGCTACGTTCTGTTCGTTTCATGATTACAAGTTCTACACAAACTCACGAATATGTATAATCACATTAGTCATAATGCGTATTGAATATACATTATCCATCAAAATGTTACGAAAATGCTAATAAGATTGTACATGATGCCCAAAGGTCCTTATCACTCCAACCTAACCCATCCTTGGACATTTAATCTCACTAGCGAATGTATGCCAGGTTATCAATTCTATGGAAAATCCGGCAGCATTTCCCTTATATTCTCCAAGTACACGATGTAGGCTATTAGACAACCCGTCATATGTACCTAGAGAACATTGTAGAGAAATGATAAGTCAGGATATTTCCTAGTTACAATAACAAGGCATACATTCACCACCTAAGTGAGAATAAACGTCCAAGGACAGTCCCAACCGAGGACTATCCAAGACATACTCCTAATGAGTGAGTATTCCTTGAACAGGTATCTAGGCAAATGATTATGCAAATGATTCATTCAAAAATATATCAAGTAATTATAACACGCTCATTTAAAAATATGCCAAGCAAATTACATAACACAACCATTATAAAGTAAAGAACACTCATAATTAAATTATAATAATCATTATAAGTAAACCAAATATATCATAATCATAATTAAATTGATATAAACAATCATATATAAACAACTAGTATTCATAATTAAATTGATATAAACAATTATATATTAATCATTACATTTAACATTATATAAAACAAATATTTTTTACTAAATTAACTAACATACATTATATTAAACTAAAGAAAACTAACATACATTATATTAAACTAAACAAAAGTAACATGCATTATTAAATTATAATAAATTAAACTAAACTAACATACATTATTATAATAAACTAAACCAATGTAAACTAACATATCATGTCGTACATCATTATAATAAAATATCAACCTAAACTAACATATCATGTGATACATTATTATAATAAACCAAACAAAATTAACATGTCATGTCTTACATTATTATAAAAAACCAAACCAAACTAACCTAACATATCAACCGTTATTATTTATTATAATAAAGTAAAGCAAACTAAACTAACATAACCAAAGCACTTGAATAAACTAACATATATCTAAGTCACTAACATGCCAAGTATAAACTAAACTAACAATTTTAGAAATTATAATTTCACTAACCTCTAGATCTGCACTTTTTGTTGAGATTCAAAGCAAGGAAAAGATACAAGTCCTACAAATAATAACAATTAAACCTTATTTAGGGTGTAAAATGTCAATTTTTATTTAAAAAAAAATTAAAAATAAAGGAAGACTTACCGACGGCAACATGGCTGGAGGAAGAAGGGGGTGGTGGTTCTGGTCAAAGCAAGGAAGGTGGAGGAACCTGAAGAAAAAAGGGGTGGTGGTGGTTAGGGTTTTTAAAAAATAAAAATCAAAACAGATTAGAAAAAAAAAACTTACTGGCGGCTGGCCGGGTTTTTGGAATGTCGGCGACGAGACCGACTGGTGACAGCCGCTGCTACACCAGTGACAGGTGGCTGTTCACACAGATGATGTTAGTGGTGGCGTTTTACATTTAAAATAAAAAAAAACAAAAACAAAACTTACCGGCCGCGGAGAACAACGGGAGGGCTGGCGACGGCGGATCCGGTGGCCTTTGGCGACGCGTAGCTCCGGTGTCGGCGCTTCTTTTCTCTCTTTATCCCTTTCTTCCTTTCTCTCTTTCTCCCTTTCTTTCTTTCTCTCTCTTCCCCCTTTTTTCCTGGTTGTGTCGTGAAAAGCAAGGGAGAAGGTTTTGATGTTTTAATTTTTGTGAGAGAATTTCCGTCGTAATTTAATATTTTCGACGGATTTTTACGATAAACTTAATTTCGTCGTGAAATTTAAAATTTGTGACGGAAAATATGGTCCGTCGTAATAATTCCGTCGGAAACATGCCTTTTTCTAGTAGTGTCTAACAAAGTGGAGAGTAAAAAAAAAAAAAGCAAGGAAAAAAAGACACATAAATTTTGGAATTATAAAATATGGTTGAATTTGAAATTCAAATTTTTAATTGTTAAAAATAAGATTTGAAATTTAAATGAAAAAAAAAAAAGATAACCCACTTTAAAATAAGATTCCCTTTCAATCAATAGGGATTTTGGTGTACAAGATTCTGTACACCAAGTGTACCCATAGTATCTTTCGAAGCGGGAATTATATTATGGGATGGAGGATTGGAGGGAGTAATTATTTTGAGACGAAGGGAGTATTCAGACTTCCTGACCTATATTCCCTGTTATGATTTGTGAGAGTTCTTCAAATTAATCTACTCTAGGTTGCATCTTCTACTCCTTGGAAATGATATAGATACGAAGTTCAGAGGAATTCATGGTTTCAACTAAGTTGAGTCCACTTTGGACTCAACTAAGTTTTTTTTTTTTTTTTTTTTTAAAAAAAAAAATGAAAAGGCTAAATAATAACAGAAAAGAGTAAAAGGGAGGGGGACCTAGTGTCAGTACTTTTGTACCTTACCTTCCCAAATTTCACTGGCAATGGTAGGGAAAAATTTCCCAAAATTCTCCTAATCAAATTTTCAACTAAAAATTTATGGAATTTTCACTCAAGGAAGGCATGAAATTAAAAATTGAAGCTGTCAAAGGTTATATTAACCATTTCTTTATTTTCCGATCGCCTATTATTATCGCTTATTGGATGAACTAGGCAAAAGAAACATCTTCTTGCAATAATTTAGTTTATTATGCAATCTTTTAATATATGGGCAGTAATTATAACTCAAACACCAATTACATCCTAGATGGTATCTAACTTGATGACTGAACATCAACTAAATACCAACGACGACCTGGATGGTACATAACTTAATATAGTGACTCATCTGAATACCACCAGCAACATTGATGGTATGATGGTAAGTCATGTTGGTATTTGTAAATGAATTGTAATCAAGGTGCTTGTAACTGAATGGTAGTTGAATTGTATCATACCAATACCAACAACTTCCCAAATCACATCACAAACTAGTTACCATACCAATGTAGACATACCCCATAAACTTCAAGTGGTATTCGCAAATGCTTTCTCTCTCCTCTCTCGCCTAGATCACTTACTTGCCTGCAAATGCACTTAGTTTATGCGATTTTGATGAAAAAAAGCTACTTATATCTGCCTTTGGTTTCTCTCTCCTTTCCTGAGTAGGAGCTAAAGAGGAATTCGCAAATGCTTTCTCTTTCTTGTCCAGCATGTTCCCCTTTAATATTTATCAAACCGCCTCATATTTCATTTTTAATTTTAAAACTGAAATAGGGAATTTGACAAACCAAGGCCCACACTTGTTCTCCTTTACAACTTTACTTGGTTTTTTTAATCTTCTTTTTAAACCAGGTTTTTCAAATGACTATTTTGCCCTTAGTTGAGTCATTGTGGATTCAACTTAGTTGATAACAAGAATTCCTCCAAAGTTTATCAAAATCTTTATTCAGTCAAATGTTAGCTTCAGATGTGCATTCAAAAGCAGAGCTACATGAATACATGTGCTCACATATATGTACACTGCAATGTCAATGATTTTTTTCTATATGTTCTTCTGATACATATACAGTACATTCCTTCTAATCTTCATAATTAGTGACCCAAAAAAGAGACTGCATAATCTCTATTTCAGCTATATACGCTACCAAGAATCCCATATGTTTTCATTATCAACCGACTAATTAATTAAAATACATCCTCGAAATAGAGCTATGTCTACTTTAACAACGGCAAAAGTTGAGGATTGATTAGTAGTAATTGGGAAGACATTCATGTCTCACCCATGGCACAAGGAATGCAAGGTGGGTCTTTTGACTGATCTTCTGGAGTAATAAGCTGCAGACAATGGTCATGAAAGGTGTGGCCGCAAGGTAGAGTAGCTACAGTTGGTGGAATAGGCGGTTGTGAAATAGGGCCTTCGGGTGCAAATGATAAGTCTCTCTTGCACAAAAGACACTTGAATCCAACTGTTGGAGGGAGAGCAAAACCTACAAGCAAAAACCGTTGTTAATAACTTCTTGTATTGGGTAGTATGCACACTGGAAGGTAACCAGCACAACAATATCTTGAAACCACAGAGCGCACAGCATGCATGACAGCTAAAAAATTTCACAGGAAAGGTTACAGCAAGTTTAAGTTAAAACTTTCAAGATAGCTAAGAGTATATGCATGAATCAACAGATTGAAGCTAATATGGGGACCAGGCCAGCAAGTGCCAATGCGCAGCTCTGTAGAGACTATCATCAACGGAAAACCTTGAATAGTTTTCATTAGCTGTATAAAGTAAATCAATAGATAAAAAAGAGATCAAAGAGCTTTTCGTACTGATTTAGTGGAGTAAATTTCAGTGGATAAGAAAAAGCAAGAGTGCATCAATTATGAAGGAAAACCTAGTCTGGGCAGCACCATTAACCAATTCCAACGCAAAATCTATATGTAAATCTCCGAGATACAAAAAAAAAAAAACCTCCATATTGACACATTGTTTCCGAATAATCAGCAAAACTAATCTTTTCTCTTGCTGGTTCCCACAGTAATTCGAAAATGGTAATGAAGGTCATGCAAGAAATGGGACAGTATTAAACAAAGAATACCCAAGGGTCTACACATATACACTTCAAAATAAAGATATCAAAAGCTCTGGATGGTAAAAAAAATTTCGAAATACTGTTTTGAATAGAAAAAAAAGTCTTCGTCAAAAGCTTTGAAACATGGGCAACAACATTCACACTTGCGGAAAATGTTACTATGTTCAGGATTGTTCACCTCACAATATATATGTGTTTAAACAAGCAACTTCAAAAGCAAAAACTTAATTTAAGCCAGATAAATATCTTAGTAAATGAAGGATGCAAGAGAAGACATACACATAAATACCTTGAAACTTTATATGAGGCATTGAACTAGTAACTTGTGATGCTCTCAAACCTGGATCTGCCTTTGCTAAAGCAGCCAAGGCAGGCAGAGATTTTTTCCAGTCACTCAGAGATTGGCGAGTCATATTTGAGTTAGTCTGGAGCATCTGAAGCTTCCGAAGAGCAGCCAAAGCAGCCGCGTTACGTCCAGAAGAAGATAAAGCTGCTGCTGCAACTCTCTGTGAATTAGTTGCTGGGATTGGAACTCTCGCTGAGCCAGAGCGGTTTGCTATTATCCTAGCTAAAGGGGTTGATGGTGCATCCATGGGTGGTGATGCAAAAGTAGGACTTTCAGCTGCAACCATTGCAGCAGTGGAAGTCTTTGAAGGAGCAGCTGCGGAGCTCGTCATTGAGCTGGGGATATCCAAAGACACCTCTGCAGAAGAACTATGAGTAGCTGCAGATATTGCAAAATTCTGTGTGACCCTCGCTGTATTAGAGGCTCCATCAGTCTTTGCTTCAGGAGAAATAGATGTAATATTTCTGGTACAATCACGAGCAGCAAAATCTCTCAGTACAGCACTAGGGATATCAGAGGAGTTCACAGCGGGAGTACAGGCTGGCATAGAATGGCCAGTAGTAGCAATTTGCCCCAGGGCATTCTGCAGTAGATCTGATGAAAATTGTTTCATTGATGTTTGAGGCATGATTTTCCTGCGCTGATCATGTATTGAAGCACGGGGAGGAAAATTTAAGTTTCGTTTGAGAGAATCTCTAGTGACAGCTGTAGAAGCCTGGGGATGTTCATTTTTCACTGTGAGATCAGCTGTTTGACCTAATAAATCAGAAATCACATACTTCAGACCAATGTAGATTCTTACACATAACATATATCAAAACCAAAATGAGGACATATAAACCTGTGGAATGCCGACCATGCCCAGTGTAAGGTGGATAACTTTTTCCTGTGATTAAAATTTAAGATAAATATATGACATATCATCATATCAGTGAGGTAATAACTCTTTGAAACATGGCATTTTGCAGTTCAGCTAATTTAACTTTTTGGAGCTCAAAGCCTCTACCCACAAAAGGTCTCATCAAAGCAGCGAACATAAAGCATACATAAAAAAAAATGCAGGTAAACTTGCATTATAGGTACGAGAAATAACATGTAACACTAGTAACTAAGATAATTAAACTACTTAAATGATAATGGTGGAGATATTTCTGCTGTAACAAAGGACACACAATCAGCTTGCAGACTGTAAGCCACCCAATTCAATGGCAGTCTTTCTTTATTCACACAATTAATGTAATAATGTTTTGGCATCATCGTTTCTGATGATAAAGTGATAAAGAGAATCAAACAAAAGAGCCTGACTATGTTTTCCTATTTTATAATAAACTTTCCTCTAGTCCGCAGTTGGCAAATGCTATAGCATGCTAGAATCACATAACTATTGTGGAATCAGCAGCAGCACAGTAGCTACCTCACTTTCAATTATTTGATATATCATCAAACCAGTTTGTACTGTGGGAAAATAACTGACTTAGTACCGTTTCATCTGAATGAAATCTACACTGTATAGAAATCATTTGGCAGCTCATTTAATGCAGTTAACATAGTGTAATGAAAAACTAAACACATGAAACTGAAATGGCAACACAAACCAGGTCAATGTTTTTACTGCAAATATACAAGGCTGTTAGCCTTTTAAGTAATATTCAGAAAAACACACTTTGAAATAAACACTTCAAAAGTACAATTTTGTATGAGTCAACAAGTATACGATACATTCTATAGGATGAACAAATTGTATACGATACAATTTTGTACAATTTTGTGTTTAGATTGTGCTTGAAAAGCATACAATAATTAAAAGCATTTAGTCTTTATTATTTCAACCTTTGCTTAAAATGTGTCGCCTACATTTTCGAATTTTTATTAAAAAAAATTAAATAGATTATTGAAATGAATATAGCTGCACAGTTTAGGATGAAAAAAATAAATCATTTCTTTTTTTTTTTGGAATAACTATGTTCAATGTAGCAGAGTAAATTCAAACCTCTCCATACAGTCTAAACACACAAAAAGCTAGAGCCATTATATCTTAGTCTCATCTATCAAATGAATTGGTTTTCCTAATTCAATGAATGAAAAATGATGCTACAACATTTCACATAGCTTTTTGTGCAAGATACCACTATTTATCAGTCAGCCATGAAAACGGCATGTCCAGCTTTCATAAATTTACAGTATCAAGCTTCAACTCAGAAAAGCCTGTTAACCACATATCCACAACAAACCTCACTCAGTTTAAACTTTAAAGGGATGTATAGCACCAAGTTACCAACATCTTTGTGATAGCAAACTACATCTTTCAGAATAATCGTTCACAATAAAGCAAAGAACGTAGCAAGCAAGTACTGAAAACAGACATACCTGCTGGAACAAAGCCACCGGAAAACTGACAGGCAGGCATACCAGCAGAAAGAAACCTACTATTCCGGGGGACAAGATCGTCTCCAATAGCCTGAACAGAAGAACTAGTTGCACAGGATCCAAGTGCAAGGCCTGCAAATTAAAGAGCTAGGGTTACATTCAGATAGGAACTGGCAAACCAACAGCAGGAGACAAAGAATGCCTGACATCTCAATTGAGGAATGACTGTGACATGTTAACAGCGAAAATTATTGATGTGGGGATTGTAGGACAAAAGAGGCGGCATATAATACATTCCATAAAGTAACAGTGACCGAGCTAACATTTTTCAAGCAACACTTAAAGCACAAGATTTAGCCATAAAAATTTATTGTTAAGTCAATGAACTGTGACCTTTAACAACAGAAGCAGTAAGTAACTGAACAGCTTGGCTTCGGATCAGGAACTAATATCCCAGACTCCCAGACAGCTTCAGTATTTTCAATCATTCAATGCAGGACTTTGAATCTCATAAGAGCAGGTTTAATTTCTTTTTCAGCTTCTGATCAATGTAGGCTCTTTATATCCAAGGACGCAACATTAAAGCTTCAACAAGTAATGGAATAGGTGACTTCTAGCAAGCTGATTTAAACATTTCATGACAGTGGGAAATTAAAGACACATATTTAACATCAATGACTAAAGATGCACAGATTGCTCACCTGACTTGTCATGGCTATCAGATTCTCCTATCCCGGAAGGAGGTGGCATGAGGTTGGTAGTTAGATATGAATTCTGTGGTGGATCAGCAGCAATTTGGTGATTACTTCTCAGAACAGTAGAGTTGAATGGGACTCCTTGCATCCTTCTTCTTACATTCTTGGCCAATCCTTGATTATGACTGGAGTTATTGGTAAGCACGCGTTGATCAGCTCTAGAGCAATCAGAAGGGTCACTTGAATACATACTTGAGCCACATTCATTTCCAGCTTCAGAGGTTCTGCCGCTTGGAGTGGGAATATAATGGTGCATGTTCACCGGCCCTCCATAGAGGTTGGAGGTTGGATTCATATCATGCCTAGAATTCATAAATTGCAAACTACCACCACCAGAAATGTTTTGATTGCCTGAAGAATCCCATGTCGTCACAAGACCATCTGCATTATTCTGAAACCCTGCCAAGCCCCGCACATTGTTAAAGGAATTATAAGGTGATTGACCTTGCGAAGAAAGGGGCGTCTCACTCAAATGAATGGCTCCCCCACCATAAGTGTTGGAGTTCACGTAAGATGCAACATTGCCAAGTGACAAAAATCTTCCATCAAGTCTGTCCAATCTGTTTGGATGAGACATATTAGCTCTAACTTGGTTATCATACACTCTTGGGACAGTAATTTGGTTGACCTGAGCTGCACTTTCACTGAAATTAGTAACATGTCTATAGTGCCCTGTTGGCTGTCTGATGCTGTTTTGTGTTTCTGCATCCAGGTGGAAGTTTCCAACCCCACGATTAACAGCATTAATGGAATTTCTGTCAATGATGCCAACATTCTCGAATTGAGGTACCCTACTCATGCCATGATAAGAGGTCATCACATTGTTAGGAATATGATATCCAGGACTCATCAAATCCATGCCTACACTAGGAAAACTGAAACCCTGATTGTCTAGAATGGAATTATCATCTATAACAATTACATTTTGGTCAATAGATATATTCATTGGATTTTCATCTACATTAGTACCTATATTCAAATCATTTACAGAGGCTCTGGGTAAATTTCCTTGGTATCCATAAAGATTCCTTGTAGACAAAGGAGAAGATTGGAGAGGCATAAAAGTGAAGGGATTAGGGCCACCAGTGCCACTATCATTAGCAGGCAAAGCTTCTTGAGAATTATCATTCTGCAACTGAGGTACACTAATAAAGCCCTCATAATCATCTTGCCTTTGATTCTGATCGCGATTTTTCATGCTTCTGAATGAAGAAATAAGATACTACTATCAGATTAAGAGCATAAATAAACAGTCAAAACATTGTAAACAATTAACTATCACATCAACTTAGATATACTTTTATCAATCAAGCATTTGTGCTTAGAGCATACCACATTTAGGCAACAAACTCGGCAAAATCAACATCCCAAAATTTTATGACTAATTGTGTCATCTACCGCTTTCCCTAAGGTAAGCTTGCACTGATCAAGTAATTACCCATATACAACGAAACCAAAACATCGAAATCCAGCTCTTCAACTCACTACACCTTTCAATGTGCTGAGAAAACTATATCAATCCATAAAACTCCTCAATTACTGCACTAAGCCAAAACCTCAAAGTTCAAAGATTTCACTAAATCAATCCAATTTCGAAGCAAAGTTAGCCACCCAGAATAAAGCAAGCACTATAAAACGCATTAAATCAGCTATCCACTTTTGAAATAATCAAAATCAAAAGGCCAAAATCTATACCTAAAACGGTAAAACCCCATAATTCAGATGCATAGGCACAATTCAAAATTCAAACCCATGACTTTCCACACTTTATAACAAAAATCTAACCTAATTCTAGTTCATTTCAGCCAATAAAAATCATCAAATAAATAATTTCACAACCCACAAACGCCACCTCAAAGAAAAAATCTGTTATAAAAAAACAAGAACACCCATCAAACAAAATTCACTCCAGAACACAAAATTCAATCATCGGAATACAAAAAATACACATAAAAATTCAAATTCAAATTACAATAAAAGACAAAACAAAAAATTAAAAAAAATGAAAAAGCAAAAGAAAAGGTAATTCAATTGTAGAATTGGGAAAGAAAGAATTACCAGAAAATCAAAGAAATCGGAAGAAATTGAAAGAGGAATAAGAAGAAAGAGGAGTGAGCATGAGTGTACGGAAGCCAAGGAGGAGGAGGAGAGAGAAAGAGAAGAAGGGGGGTTTGGTTTTTGGCGCTGAAGAAAGGCTGAAGCGTTTTAAAGGGTTCGGTGTGGGACCTAGTTACTACTACTAGTATACATACTTCTTCAAGGAGAGAGAGAGACGTAAGATGTAAGATTGTGTTCCTTTGAAGCATTCTGTCAAGTCTTATGTGATGTAATACAGATAGACCTGTGTATTGGGGCGGGAGGGTAGAGTAGTCCAGTCGAGTCGAGTCGAGTCGAGTCAGATGGGGTCTTGTTTTTTAGTTTAATTTCGGGTTTGTTACATAGGGAGTTAAATCTAATATCTAGACCTGTGTATTGGGGCGGGAGGGTAGATTTAACTCCCTCTGTAACAAACCCGAAATTAAACTAATATATAAAGCTAAATTTTTAGCCAGATCATGACGTTGCGACACTTGGCGTTCCAACTTTTCGTCAAGTGTCGCGCCACGTTGGAGCGATTTAAATAATCTTCATAAGATTAAAAAAATTATAGAATTTTAGGATAAAATTCAAATTTTAGAATTTTATTTTCGATAAAAGACCAATATTTCAGAGATACAAATTGAATTATAATTTTATTCAAAAAAATTATTAGATTATCATTCTTAAAAATTATCATATAAATTAAATTTTTTTATGACATAATATTTTTTTTGGAGCGAAGGAATTAGTTTAAAGTGTAAAACATCTATTTATAATATATACTAATCAGTTAAAATAATATATTTCACAACTAATAGAATTTTATTACTACATAAACCTGTCAATTAGGGTTGAGTGATCATGAGTCATCTCGGATTGGGTCACTTTAGGTTACGAGTCAAGAAATGTTCAACCCTTGCCCAAAGTTTTGGGTTCGGGTCAATCCAACGGGTTTTGAACATTTATCTTATTTAATTTACTATTTGTTTATTTTTGTAAAGTTTTAAATCGAACATTTCCACCAATATTAGTATTAGTCATTATATGCCTACTAAGCTAGATAGTAAATCGTTACAAAAGTACATCAATAAACTAATTTTGTATCAATTGTATATTTTATAATTTGACATATAGATTAAAAATTTTATCATTAAATTGAATAAACAACCCGGGCATCGCACGGCACAAAACTAGTATATATATATAAAGGGGAGTTTTTCCCCAAGTTTTTAGAGAGCCACGTAGGATTTAATTTTCTTAGCGCGCCATGTAGGATTATAAATTTAAGTGGTAGCCAATTAAATAAGAGATTATTAATTTCTTTTACAATTAAATAATTCAAATGCCACGTAAGCAAAATTGGCGAATGAGATTTTAAAGTTTAAATTAATTAAGTACAAAATATTATCTTTTGAGGTTAGGAATTTTATTTTTATTTTTTTTGAGGAAATTAGGAATTTTATCTAATATTTTAAAACTAATATAATAACAATTTTAATCACATATATATGATTTTTTTAAAAAAAAAATACTAACAAACCGTGCATCGCACGGGCTTCATAAGTATATATATAAAGGGGTTTTTTTCCCGAGTTTTTAGAGAGCCATATAGGATTTAAATTTTTTAGTGCGCCACGTAAGATAAACAATTTTAGTGGTAGCCAATTAAATACGAGATTATTAATTTCTTTTAGAATTAAATAATTTAAATGACACATAAGCAAAATTGGTGAATGAGTTTTCCAGTTTAAATTAATTAAATATAAAATATATTATCTTTGATATAAGGAATTTTATCTAAATATATAAGAAATTTTAGTACATAAATATATTTATAAATTTTTTGAAAATAAAATTTAAACAAACCGTGCATCGCACGGGCTTCATCTAGTATATATATAAAGGGGAGTTTTTTTCCGAGTTTTTAGAAAGCCACGTAAGATTTAATTTTTTTAGCGCGCCACGTAGGATTATAAATTTTAGTGGTAGCCAATTAAATACGAGATTATTAATTTCTTTTAGAATTAAATAATTTAACTGACACGTAAGCAAAATTTGCGAATGAGATTATCCGGTTTAAATTAATTAAATATAAAATATTATCTTTTAATATCAGGAATTCTATCTAAATATTTAACAATTTTTAGCACATAAATATATATGTGTAAAAATATTATTTTAAAAAATTCAAACAAACCGCGCATCGCACGGGCTTCATCTAGTATAATACTATTATTGAGTTCTAAATAATTTAAATGTCACACAAGAAAAATTGGCGAATAAGATTTTTCGGTTTATATATATATATAATTCAAACAAACAGTGCATCGCACGGGCTTCATCTAGTTCTAATTAAAAGTGAGTTAAAAAGATAGTTCCCTAAAAAAAGATAGTCCCCTATTAATATTAAAATTATTATTAATCTTTAAATATATTTTTTCCTGTGAAGAGATTATATACATAAAATAAATATATAAAAATATATTAATGGACCGATCTAATATATCGAATCATATAACTAATAGGAAAAATTGATTTTAATAATCCCACCTTTGGCTAATTCGATATTAATAATCCCACCTTTTGATTATTATTTTATAATCCCACCTTTATAGGGGATCTTCTTCTATTGGTCCCTAACCTGTTGATAACTGGTTTTGATACGTTAATACGCCACTGTCATTTTGTAATTGGTTAGAAAAAAAAAAAAAAAAAAAAAAAAAAAAAAAAACCAGCCATCCCAACCCACCGTGAAACTCTCATCCTCACCCTAGTCCCACCAAAAACCGGCCGACCGCCACCCTACACCCCCGAAAACGGCCGGGCAAAACCCCAATACATGAACCCACCTAGCGCCGATCAAAAGGCACCTCCAACATCACACCTAACCCAAATTCCAACCCCGAAACCACCATAACCACCACCTTGAAAAACACCGAAAACCTCCTCTCACCGCCGAAAAACCGTCACAAAGCCTCTTTAATCGCTGAAACTCCTACCCAAGCCATCTATTCTCCTCTCGAAGGGTTTTTTTTTAATCTTTCTTGTTTTCTTAATTAGTTGAAATAAAGGGCTGGTTTTTGCTTTGTGGGGGTGGGTGTAGGGGTTTCGGCGCTCCGACGGTGGGGATGGGCCGATGGGGGGTTCCAGCGCTCCGACGGTGGGGATGGGGGCGTACGACGGTGGGGATAGGAGGAGGGGCTGCCGGAGATTGGGGGTTAGGGTGTTGTTGGGGGTTGGCTGGATTTTTTTTATGAAAAAAAATTTTTGATCAGAATTTATTTAAAAGTTTTTTCTTTTTGACCAATTATTTAGGGACATGTGTCATTCAAATTAAAAAAAAAAAAGAGTTAACCTAATGTGAGTGTTGAACTGGATCTTTAGAAATACATATAGCACTTGTATTATCACGGTAAATCGGTGCACATTTAAAAATAATACCAAAATCTCTGACCTGTTGTTTTATCCATAGAACTTGTGAGAAACATGCTGCTACAACCACATATTCAGCTTCTGCCGTGGATAAAGCAACTGTGTTTTGCTTCTTGGAACCCCAAGAAACTAAACAAGGTCCTAAAAATTGTACCATACCTGAAGTGCTTTTCCTATTTACCAAATCACCTGCATAGTCAGCATCTGTAAAACTATTTAAATCAAAAGAATCACTTCTAGGATAGAAGAGACTCAAATCGTCAGTTCCTTTCAAGTATCTAAGGATTCTTTTTACTGCTGACAAGTGAGACTCCTTTGGATTTGCTTGGAATCTGGCACACAAACCCACACTAAAAGATATGTCAGGTCTACTCGCTGTTAGATAAAGTAGTGAACCTATCATACCTCGATACATAGATTGGTCAATGCAAGTTCCAGATGGATCTTCATCCAATCTAGTAGCAATTCCCATAGGAGTATTGTTGGTTTTGGCATTTTCCAACTTGTATTTCTTGATCAGTTCCTTAATATATTTTTGCTGATGAATCATAATTCCCTCTTTAGTTTGCTTAATTTGCAAACCAAGAAAGAAATTTAATTCTCCAGTCATGCTCATTTCAAATTCTCCACTCATAAGGTCAGCAAAATACTTGCACAGAGATTCGTTAGTTGCACCAAATAAAATATCATCAACATAAATTTGTACAACTAAGATATCAGTTCCATTTGACTTTAAAAACAATGTTTTATCAATTTTACCACGTTTAAAACCATTAGCCAAAAGGAACTTAGATAATCTTTCATACCATGCTCTAGGAGCTTGCTTTAACCCATAAAGAGTCTTGTCAAGCTTATAGACATGGTTTGGGAACTCTGGATTTTCAAATCCAGGAGGCTGTTCCACATAGACTTCCTCATTTAAGTATCCATTTAAGAATGCACATTTGACATCCATCTGGTACAGCCTAAAACCCATATAAGCAGCAAAAGCAATAAGTAAACGAATAGCTTCTAACCTGGCTACAGGTGCAAATGTTTCTTCATAGTCAATTCCTTCTTGCTGGTTGAAACCTTGTACAACTAGTCTAGCTTTGTTTCTGACAATAATACCATGTTCATCTAGTTTGTTTCTGAATACCCATTTTAGTCCAATGGACTTCTTGTCTTTAGGTTTAGGTTCCAGATGCCAAACTTTATTTCTTTTAAATTCATTTAGTTCAGCTTGCATAGCATTAATCCAGTCTGCGTCAGTTAAAGCCTCAACATAATTTTTAGGTTCCATGGAAGAAAGGAATGCATTGAATGCACAGAAGTTCCTAAGATGAGATCTGGTTTGAGTTCCTTTTGTGATGTCACTCATGATTGTGTCAACTGGATGAGATTTCTGATATTTCCAGGGCCTTGGAGTGAAATCTTTGATTGGATACATCCTCTCTTCATTATTGTTGACTGGTTCTTCTGTAGGAATTTGATTCTGGAACTCAGGTTGAACTTCTTCAGGAGTTTCCACATTTTGGCCTTCATTATGATTTTCAATCTGTTCTTGAAGTGGAGATCCTGGTGCATTCTCCAACTCTGGTTCAGCATTTGTTTCATTATTTGTCACTTCTGCAACTTCACCATGCTGCTTCTGCAGTGATGCTAGTTCCTCATCTGGATTTTACTTACGCACAAGTCCAATTTCGAAATCATCATCACAATCCTGTACATCAACCAAATTTTCAGTCTCATCAAATATAATATGTACAGACTCCTCAACACACATTGTTCTTTTATTATAAACTCTATAAGCTTTACTATTTGAGGCATATCCTAGGAAAACTGCCTCATCACTACGTTCGTCAAACTTTCCCAAGTTCCTTTTACCATTATTGTGAACAAAACATTTGCAACCAAAAGATCTAAAGTAAGAAATATTAGGTTTTCTCCTTTTCATAAGTTCAGAAGGAGTTTTGTTGGTGATGGCCCTAACAGATACTCTGTTGAGTATATAACATGCAGTGTTCATTGCCTCAGCCCAGAAGTTCCTAGGCAGCCTGCTTGATATCAGCATTGTCCTTGCCATGTCTTCAAGACTCCTATTCTTGCGTTCCACTACTCCATTTTGTTGTGGAGTTCTTGGGGCAAAGAAATTGTGATCCATACCATACTCAGCACAAAATTCATCAAATTTTGAATTCTCAAATTATGTTCCATGGTCAAATCTAAGATGTATCAACTAATTACCTGTTCTTCTCTGTTCTTTCTTAACAAAAGCAACAAACTCATCAAACATTTCATCCTTACTTACAAGAAAGAAAACCCAAGTGAACCTTGAAAAATCATCAACAATAACCATTACATATTTCTTACCACTTCTACTTTGGATTCTCATTGGACCACAGAGATCCATATGAATGAGTTCCAAAGGTCTTTTGGTACTTACCATCTTTTTGGACTTGAAAGAAATTTGGGTCTGTTTACCTTTAGCACAAGCTTCACATACTTTATCATACAGGAACTTAATGCAAGGAAGTCCTTCCACTAAGTTCTTAGATCTTAGTTTATCAAGTAAAGAAAAGCTTGCATGGCCAAATCTTTTGTGCCACAACAGAGGATCATCCTCAATAACACTAAGACATGTTAAAATGTTGTTAGGAACCTCATTAAGATCCACAACATATGTGTTCCCTTTACGAGTTCCTTCTAAAATTATGTTCCCAGTGTCATTGTGGATGATTCTACACTTGTTTAAAGTAAAGCTAAAAGAGTTACCTTTGTCACAAAACTGTGAAATACTTAACAAAAAATTGTGCTTGAGGCCCTCGACCAAAAATACATTATCAATAGCATGGGAACGTGACCTTCCTATCTTGCCAATAGCAATTATATCACCTTTCATATTATCACCAAAGGTCACAGTTCCACCATAGTAGGCATCCAGTGAGAGAAATCTAATTTTATCTCCAGTCATGTGCTTAGAACAACCACTGTTGAGGTACCAAGTGTTGTTCCCCCTCACTGGAACCTGCAAGAAGAATTTAAACGTTAGAGTCAGGAACCCAGGTTTCCTTGGGTTCCTGTGCAACAAGAGTTGATTCATTTTTCTTAACCCATATTTGTTCTACATGTTTGACATTCTTCTGAGTGCTTTGTTCTTTCTTTGGACACTTAACCTGCTTATGTCCTGTATTTCCACAGAAATAACAAACAATGCTACTGGGCAAGTTGACATACTTCTTTTCTTTCTGGAACTTTATTTTAAAACCTAAACCTTCAGTTTTCTTGGTTTGAGCCTTAGTGATCCAGTCAGGAACTTTATACTCTATTGGTTGTTTACCTTTCCTAGCTCTCTCAAGTTCCCCCTCAAGACGTGCCTTATCCGTTTTTAACTCTTCCAAATCATGTTTTAATTTTTCAAAATTCGAATAATCAGTAGGTGGAGGAACTTCAGAGTCAGGAGTATCAACACTCAATTTTAACAAAGACAATTCCACATTCAAGAGTATGTTATCTTGTTTTAAGTTCTCTAGAGTCTCTTTTAGAATTTTATTGTCATCAAACAGACTGAAGAACCTGTATTGAATGCCAAACTTCATGTTATCAACCCATTCACTGTTCTCTTTGTTAGTTATCAAAGCTTTATCACTTAGATGTTTGGATCTATGCAATTCTTTTAGATCTTCTTGAATTTCCAAAACAGTATCTATTAGATTCTCTTTAGACAGATGTTTTAATTGATTGTAAGAGAACCATACCTCAGACTCAAGCTCCTTTAGCTTGGAAGCTTCATCAGTTTTTGCCATTTGACATAAATGAGCAGTTTCTTCTGATGGTTGATCCTCCTCTTCTTCTTCTAAATTTGTATCAACCCAAGCAGCAAGCATGGCTTTCTTAACGTTGTCCTTGGTGAAGTGAGGCTTGTAGACTCTTGACTCCTTGGATTGCTCCTTGCCTTTAGTCTTTCCTTTCTCTCCATCCTGAACAGGACAATCTTTGATAAAATGATCCTTTGATCCACATTTGAAACATGTTGTGTTTCTGGAACTTGTGTACTTCTTGTTCCTGTCAAACTTCCTGTTGTTCATCATCTTCTTGAACCTCCTAACTAGCATAGCCATCTCTTCCTCATCAACCTCTGATTCTTCTGAGTTTTGAGCCTTGAGTGCAAGACTTTTACTTCTGGAACTTTCAGTATTGGAACTCAGGTGAAGTTCATGAGTCATCAAAGATCCAGCTAGTTGTTCCATATTAAACTTGGTGAAGTCCTTAGCTTCCTGCATAGCAGTAACTTTGGATCTCCAGCGTTCATCCTGTGGAAGGCTTCTTAAGATCTTCCTTGCCTGTTCATCAATCGGAATATGCCTGCCAAGGGAGTTCAATTCATTAATAATATCATTGAATCTAGTAAACATCTCTTCTATGGTTTCTTTGGATTGCATTTCAAACCTTTCATACCTAGACATCAATAAATCTATTTTAGAACATTTTACCTCGTTAGTACCTTCATGAGTTACCTGTAACAAATCCTAAATCTGTTTGGCAGACTTGCATCCCATGATACGATTATGTTCATGGGGTCCAAGTCCACAGTGCAGATACTTTATAGCTAAAGCGTTCATATTAAGTTTATGATAATCTTCTTTATCATAATCAGAAATAGATTTAGAAACTACCTCATGCTTGTCATTGGTTTGAGTTATTTCAAAATCACCAGTTTCAATTACACGCCAAACCTGGTAATTTTCGGCCTTGATGAATATCTCCATCCTGTTCTTCAAGTAGGCATAAAACTTACCGTTGAACATAGGTGGACGTTGGGTAGAGTACCCTTCTTCAAGTTTCTCCTTGTAATTCATCTCTCCAGGAACTTACTCAGCAAAATTATCTGCTTGCACGTGAGAACCGAGCTCTGATACCAATTGTTAATTGAGATGAACACTACAAGATGGGGGTGAATTGTAGTTGAGTTCCTAAATAATAATTTTGCAAATATAAAACAGAACAAAATAGGAACTTGCGATGCACACAGAATTTACGAGGAAACCTTCTAGTGCCCAACTAGAAGTAAAACCTCGACCGTCCCTACCTTAGGGATTTCAAACACAAATACTTCCACTATAATAGGGCAAACACCAAGTTACAACCTATTATAATTCAGCCTCTACTCACAAGTTTCCAAGTGAACTTGCTACAAAACAGATCATTGTTCTTCCCAGTCTGAGTCCCACACTCAAACTCTCTCGTACTCCCTAAGTACATATCTTCCCCCTTCTCACCAGAAGCTCTCTCTGTATGCAATGATAAAAACACTCTCACCCTAATAAACCCAAAACCGAATACAAGAATTAACACCTAGTATATGATAGGCAAGCTATGCATGAAACCCGAAACTAATATGGCAGTATGATAAGCTTGGCAAACTTACACGACTATAGCTCTGTAAATTCTTCACGCATAAAACTCACAAAAACCTAGACTCATGTTATTCTCTACTATTTATACCAGTATTACCTGTATAAACAGTAGGTTTACATAAAGATAAATAAGTAAAATTTAACTTATCTTAAAACACGATTTTTTTAATTAAATCCTTTGAAGAAAATATTTTCAGAAAATAAGATAGAAATATTGAATTAAAAAGCATAATATCTTTTTAGCAAACTGATTTTAAGAGATAAATATTTAAAGAAAATCTTTTTCCGATTTCTATCTTTTATCTTTTCCGATTTTAATTTATTTGCCAAGCTAACTGTCACGCTTCTAATAAGTTTCATGCATATCCTACTTAACATATTTAACAATGAATCTAGAAGACAAAATCTTAACTAAAACATTGCTGCGCTGTACTCTTGTTCTGGTAGGTTTACTTGGACTCCACGCTTACTAAGTTCCTCCAAAGATCTTAGTCAGCAATCTTCAAGTTCCTGTGAAGGAACGTTCCTGTGAGGGAACTCAATTCCTGTTAGGGAACTCTTCTTTTATATTGAATAACTTTCTTGATAAAGAACTCCTTCAAGTCTTCTCAGCTTTAGTTACTTCTTCCATCTCCAAGATCAATTTCACCTAGGCTACACAAACACTTGAAAAGTCTTTATGAGATGAGTTTGCTGTAACTTAAGTTCCTCATCATCAAAACCTTTAAACATCAACATGGTGTAACCTTCACGGGTCAATCGTTGTTGCCTTCGTTGTCCCTTTATTCGTGGTTGCCTTTTTATGATCCGTGAACGGTTTACAAGTTCCTTAAAAACTTGTTGGCGGCTCCCTACTTTATTTGTCCCTAATCGTGTCCCTTATCGTATATGTCAATTCCCACTTCCTATGAGTGCCAAGCATATTCACAACATGCTTTAACGTAGGCACACTTCGAACGACGCCTACAATTTGGCGACTCCACTGGGGGAGGATTCTTAATTATTTATCGATTTAAGTGATCGGTATTTAATTAAGATGAGTGGATGAGACTTGAAAGATTCTTGAAAAAATATTCATGTGATTAATTTGGCATTTTTGCATTTGCATAGACGTTTTAACGTTGTATTCAGGTCTGTCCCGTAGGAAAAATTGGATAACTTGGTTGCGTGCAAAAGCAAACAGGGCACCAGTCAGATTTTCTGAATGCCGTGTCACGGCAGAGTCTGCCGTGTCACGACAGTCCTAAAATCAATCCGGTGGCTTATTTTCTTTTCTCACAGTCGACTTCCTTCGATTTTTCTGAAAAAACGTATGTGTTCTACATGCGTCTTAGCCCCAGGGGATTTAAGCTCTATCGACCCAAAAGCTCATGGCAATAAGGGTTCATCCGAGTCATTAAATCCACCCAAACCATAGAGTCGAGTTCGATTTCATCACGAACTCGCGGAGCCGCCCGATAGCATACACCCTCAAGGGAGGCTTCCTTGCTAACGCGTCCAAACTCTTAACCATGGTACCCTTTTGACACCCAAAGCTTGACCAATAGTTGAACATAGATCTTGACTCTAGGTTGAGAACTTTTTACATCATCGTGCCTAAATGCTATGTGGTTTTTTGGTGCTAACCCTCATGTGTTTGCTCTTTTTGTTTAACCCATGACCGAGGGTTTTTATTCTCACATAGTAATTAGTACGAACTTAAAATCGATTAAAATCTGAAAAAATCACAAAATTGACCTGGAACTGCGCGCCGTGTCACGGCATGTTCTGCCGTGTCACGGTGCAGACTGTCGTGACACGGGAAAGTCTACCGTCAGACGGTAGACTGCACCGTGTCACGACAGTCTGCACCGTGACACGGTGCCCAAGAAAGTGTCCTGTCAGTCTTTTTTTCTCCATTTTTGTGCGAATGTTGTGTCCAGGTTTGAGTCGTGTCTAGCTATACGGTCAAAACACGCGTCTATAACCTCACCTAATCACTCACATATTATGTCCACACACTTTTTTTTTTAGTTATGCACCACTTTTGACCGTATTTTAGGGAAGTCTCGTTTTTGTGTTGTTTTTTTTTTTCGGAGTAAGTCGGATGGTATCCTCCCATGTTTTTCTTTTTTTTTTTAAAATAATAATAATAATAATAATAAGTAGAGCTTCAAAATTTTAAAAAAAAAAATTCTTTTTTTAATCCGGATAGGTTAAAGTTATGTTTGGTCATTAAAGGTGTGTTTGTTTCGGTGTCACAACGCTTGGACAAGAAGCAAGGGTAGATTGTTACGGTTCGAGTCCATACCTCAACAACCTCTTATACCAAAGAGGCGTACAAGGAAACCACCTCAATCATCTCCACAAGATCCGTCTCCAGTCTACTTTCAACCAATGGCCACTAAGGAAGACATTGAGAACCTCAACAGGACAATCGAAAGATTGTCTGACATGATGCAGACACTCACCACTAGAGTAAGCACTGTAGAGCAAGACAATCAAAACAGTGTCACTACTACTGCGATGGACAAGATCAAGGAACAGATGAGCAAGATTTCCGAAGAGTTCACTTATGTGGAACAGCCTGTCACCTCCTCGTCCATAAGAGAGAAGCTTCCTAAGAAGTTTTCCACTGCTGATATTCCCAAATTCAAGCCTACTGATAATCCGCTCTTCCATTTGAAGGATTTTTCTGCAACTATGGCTCTTAAGGGAGTAGATGTGACACTCTTCCCTACAGTGTTTCCTCTTTCCTTAGAGCATGCCTGTCAACAGTGGTTCTATTCTTTGGAATCCAAGCATGTCGCGACCTGGGAGGATGTTGCTGAAAGCTTTATGAACCGGTACAAGTGTAACATCCAGGCCAAGACTTCTGAACGTGAACTCTCCATTCTCAAATAGAAAGAGAATGAAGGCTTCACCACTTACTTAAGTAGGTGGAGAGAAACAGCTGCGCTCTTGGTGGATCCTCCCAAGGAGAAGGAAATGGTTCACTTGTTCATTGCCAATCTGACTCATAAATACAAGCAACACTTGAAGTTTCTGCCTTTAAGTACCTTTGAAGGCTCGCAACAACGCTTGAATCACGAAGACGGAAATGGCCATGGATCCATATCCGTTCACCCTCAATGGCCAGTACATCAAAGAAGGGGAAAACTTCCCATGCTATGAATTCCCTGAACCATTTGTCCATAATGGGATCCGTGAACCGGGATTCGAGATGTTCCTCGATTGTGACTTCGTCGATGAAGAGCTCTCCACAGCCGAGAAGTCAGCTAGCCTAAGCTCTGATGATCTGGGAATCAACCTTCTTTTTGGAATGGAGAAGAAAGAATCCAAGCCGGTCTGCAATGATAACTCCGAGCTCGTTCAAGCCGTCATAGCAAACAAGGATTTCGACCCCTCCGAGTTAATCGTCCAAGCTGACAACATTTCAAGGGGATGGCGCAAGACATTGAGGATTACTACGCCGAGTGGAGAGAAGTTAGAAATAACCGCTGGCGAGGGTCCTATGTTTGATGAGTCTGAAGCGTCTGGGTCCGAGTCCGAGTCTGAGTCTAAGTCTGTAGATGAGTCCTTAGAGTCTGAGGCCGACCCTCTTTCTGCTATAGAGTTCAACCCTGAGTCTCTTGTTGAGTCTTCTCTTTCGAGTCCTTATAATTCTGGTGAGGTCGCAGCCGACCTTGCCTCTCTTGATGTATTAGCCAATGAATTCAATGAAATGAGTACCTTTGCTTACGATGCATGCCATTCCCCTATCCCTGATCAATATTGCTTTGCTAATGATAAAAATGACAAAGAAATAATAAAAGCAATGGAAGAACACGAAAATAAAACAACAGTTATTGAAGATACAGAAACAGTTAACATTTCCAATGATACGACTGTTAAAGAAGTAAAAATTGGATTAACACTAAGTCAAGATGAACGCAAAGAGCTAATTAACTTGCTTAGTGAATTTGTTGATGTATTTGCCTGGTCATACCAAGATATGCCAGGAATTGACAGGGATATAGCTCAGCATACAATACCACTCATTCCAAGTATGAAGCCTGTCAAACAAAAGCTGCGCCGAATGAAAATATATGTGGCTCTCAAAATCAAGGAAGAAATCAGTAAACAATTGGCTGCAGGTTTCATCAGAGTATCCAAATATCCGGAATGGATAGCAAATGTGGTTCCGGTTCCAAAGAAGGATGAAAGGGTCAGAATGTGTGTTGATTACAGGGATCTCAATAAAGCAAGCCCAAAAGATGGGTTCCCTCTACCTCACATTGACATTCTGGTCGATAATACAGCAAACCATGCACTCCTGTCATTCATGGATGGTTACGCCGGTTATAATCAGGTATTGATGGCCGAAGAAGACATGGAGAAAACCACATTCATCACACAATGGGATACATACTGCTATACGGTAATGCCATTCGGGTTGAAAAACGCGGGTGCCACCTACCAAAGAGCAGCTACAGCATTATTACATGACATGATGCACAAAGAGGTGGAGGTCTATGTCGATGATATGATTGTCAAGTCTAAAGATCGCCCAGGCCATATCGTTGCACTTCGCAAGTTTTTTGAAAGACTCCGTAAGTACAACATGAGATTAAATCCAGCAAAATGTGCATTCGGAGTCACGTCAGGCAAATTACTTGGATATGTGATCTGTTCCCGAGGGATTGAAATAGATCCTTCAAAAGTAAGAGCGATCATGGCCATGCCACCACCCAAAAATGAGAAAGAGATTCGAGGCTTCTTTGGAAGATTTTGCAGTATATAAGTAGGTTCATATCAAAGCTCACAACGATATGTGAACCTATATTCAAGAAGCTTAAGAAAAATGTCCCAGTCACATGGGATGATGATTGCCAAAAGTCTTTCGACAAAATCAAAGAGTATTTGGCAAACCCACCCGCGCTAGCGCCAGCACTACCTGACTTTCCTCTTCGACTCTACCTTACGGTCACAAGAGAAACGATGGGGGCAATGCTAGAACAAGAGATCGAAAGCAAGGAGAATGCAATCTATTACCTGAGCAAGAAACTCTAAGGATATGAGACGCGATACACGCCACTGGAGAAGTAGTGTCTCGCACTTGTATGGGCCGCACAGAAACTAAGACATTACATGCTCACTCATACAGTGCATGTCGTGTCTAAGATGGATCCTCTCAAATACCTGTTCGAGAAAGCAACACTCAACGGCAGATTATCAAGGTGGATAGTAAATCTAGCTCAATTTGACTTGAGATTTTTGCCACAAAAAGCCATCAAAGGTTCTGCAGTTTCTGACTTCTTAGCAGACTTTCCACTAGAAGAAGCTGAAAAAGAAGAAGATGAGTACGATTTCCCTGACGAAGATTTACTCATGACCGAAGACGATAGTTGGACGCTCTATTTCAATGGAGCTTCAAACCAAAAAGGATGTGGTCTAGGAGTCTTACTCGTATCACCCAATGAAGAACACATCCCAATTTCCATGAAGCTCGACTTTGATGTCACCAACAATGCCGCAGAATATGAAGCATGCATTTTGGGGTTAGAAACAGCTGTCGCCTTGGGAATTAAGAAACTCAGAATCTATGGTGATTCTTCACTAATCATTAACCAAATCTCTAAGAGATGGAAAGTGAGAAGTGAAAGTCTCACTACGTATCAAGCTCATTTGGAAACTCTCACGGAGCAACTAGATGAAGTGGAATATACGTATTTGCCAAGAGAAGAAAACCAGTGCGCTGACGCACTAGCTAAATTAGCATCAATAGTGCGAATTCCAGCTGACACAATCAGAATGCCACTGACCATAGAGAGAAGATATGAACCAGCTTATGTTCACGCACTTGACGATGAACAAGAACCACAGGAAGAAGATGAAGAGCCATGGTATACAGACATCCTTAATTATGTGACAAGAGCAGAATACCCTCCTAATATTGATAAAAGGGCACGCCGTGCTTTGAGGCTCCTGGCCTCACAGTATGTGCTCATCAGGGGAGAACTCCACAAGTGAACTGCAACAGGAAGGAATCTCTTATGTATAGCCAAGAAAGAAGCACATAAGCCCATGGAAAATCTTCATGCTGGTATATGTGGAACTCACATGAATGCAAAGATGTTAGTCCAAAAGATTCAACGACAAGGTTACTATTGGACTACTATGGAGAGAGATTGTCACGAGTACGTCAAGAAATGTATGAAGTGTCAAATCTACGCAAACTTACAGCATGTCCCACCTTCGCTTCTCTACACGTATACTTCTCCATGGCCTTTCTCCACTTGGGGCATTGACATCATTGGAAAAATAACACCACCAGGACAAGGGGGGCATGAATTCATCCTCGTAGCAATCGACTACTTCACCAAATGGGTCGAAGCTGCCTCATATGCCAAGCTGACGGCAAAACACGTAGCTCAATTCATTGAGAAAAATATCATATGCCGCTATGGGGTACCACATGAGATGATCAGTGATAATGGAGCACATTTCCAAGCCGAATGAGTGGAATTATTACAGAAATATCATATCAAACATCACCGATCATCACCTTATAGACCACAAACAAACGGAGCAGTCGAATTGCCCAACAAAAAATGTGAAGACCATCATCGAAAAGATGACGGAAAATTATAAGGATTGGCCAAGTAAGCTACATTTTGCCCTGTGGGGTTATCGAACCTCTGTTCGTACATCGACAGGGGCTACCCCTTTCTCTTTGGTCTATGGCGTTGCAGCTGTACAATCAATCGAGCTCGAGATACCTTCTCTTCGAATCGCATTGGAAAGCCAACTAGATGAAGTCGACTGGATTAGAGCAAGATACGACGAACTGGTCTTGCTTGATGAAAAACGCTTGGCAGCTTTGCATCATGTCCAAACCTACCAACAGCGTATGGCACGACATTTTAATAAAAAAGTCAAGACTAGGAATATCAAAGAAGGTGACCTATTGCTTAAGGCACTTTGTAAAAATGTGTTACATCCAAGAGGAAAATTCAGACCGAACTGGTCAGGCCCGTACATTGTTAAAGCCATCCTGTCTGGCGGAGCGGCACAATTGGTAGACATGGACGGTAACGGCTTCCATAATTTGACCAACTTGGATCAACTCAAGAAATTCTATGCCTAATCGCATGGGTTCATGACCCAATAGAGCTACGTCTGGCCTGATTCCTTTTTATGATACGTAGGCAACCCCTTAAGGGGGACCGGCCACATTAAAATAAAAAATAATCCTTCCTCTGCTGATCAAATATGCGCGTCGGTTCAGCATTGCGTCACGGCAAAATAAAAAAAAAGGGGGGGGGGAAATGCCGCTACACGGGTGACAGGGTAAAGTCGTATCCCCTAATAAAAAATAATTACCTAAATCACTAACTAAGGTAGATAAGGAAGTAGGGTCGAACTCCACAGGGAAATAGGTCTTTTTAATTCTAATTAATTAATATAATCTAAATTATCTAAGTAACCAATATTTTAAATGTGAATTCTATACTATGAAGAATGAGTTTTGGGAGAAAAGAATCAATAATAAGGAAACCTAGGGTCACAGGTTCACCAATAATTAATATTCCGGGATAGAACGAAGTAATTAATAATTAACAATGCACAAATAACATGATTAACAGGCTCTCGCAATTTATTAACCAACATAGATCTAACAGGCTCTCGCAATTTATTAGACCTAAGTTCCTATTAAAAATAGCCTTTAATATTAAATCAACATCTGCTCGATTCATCAATTCAATATTGCTAAACATTCACAATCAAATTAGATCTGCTCGATTCATAATCTAATTGCAAAGAATTAAAACAATTCAATAGGAAATTATCATGCAATATCAACAATCAATAATAACAAACTATCCCTTCATATTAATTATGGATCCCCATAACCCTAGAATTAAACTACTCACTAATCATCATAGCTAAACCAATCAAATAAATAAATAAAAACATAATCAAGAAAACAACTAAAATAGCTGAAATTAAAAAGGGAAGAAATTGTACCAAACTAAATATGGAATTAATGAAGGAATTAAGAACAAGAGTTTAGAGAGAATTTAAGAGAGAGAAAAATACTAAGTAGAGAGAGAAAGTCTAAGAGAAAGAGGTAAGTAAATAATCCGTACAAAACGTATATATACTTCCCCTAAAACACGAATTTAACTAAGCTTAATCAGACTCTACAAAAACACGTGCCCGATCGGGCGAAGGGGCGCCCGATCGGGCCCGCCTTTTTTACAACGCTCCTTCTGATATGCCGCGCCCGATCGAGCCACGCTCACCCGATCGGGCGCGCCTTTCCTTCATGGCACTCATGCGCGCAGCCGCCCGATCAGGCGAATGCTTGCCCGATCGGGCCCGGTCTTCATCTTCAAGGCTTGGACTTCGATTGGGCTAGATTTCTCGGCCCAATCCATATTTCCTCTCGGGTCTTGAATACATGGTCCAATTGCCTCGTGATCCAAATAACCGAGCCCTTAGTCACCGGCTCTCACCGATCTTGGGCTCCAAAAGTGGTCGTGTCCTTCTAGCTTCCGTAGTCGATCCAATAAGGCCCGGGAAAATGCTCCAAAAGTGCAATTTCCTGTAAAATATAACTAAAACTACGAAAACACTAGAACACACAAATTAGTAATAAAAGTGGCCCAAAAGAGCCAAAAACACTACTAATAATGACCACGGGACGGGGGTAAAACACTATATAAAATATCAAACTCCCCCAAGCCAAACCTTTGCTTGTCCCTAAGCAAAGAGCTTATCAATGAACATATAAAACATACTTCACCCCAATAAACAAATCAAAAGCCAACGATTCAAGGTAAAATTAAATGAACATGCTTCAACATCAATCAATCTTATTCATCTAATCACCCTTCCTCCCCAACAATTGTCAAGTAGAGCAAACCACAAGAGCATATAGAATTCAAGACTAGTGCTTACACACTCGACTCTCATTTATGTGGCGAGTAAAGAATGTACTCGATCGCTCTCCATCCCAACCCCTTTAATGTGAACAATGCCCTCCCAACTCACACTCTCGTGTGTATAAAAACATTGAACGCTCATCCTACTAGTCGACTCGAAATATGCCAAGTCATAACTTGCATTGAAAAACAACACTTTCACATTTACATAACTTCTATGCCCAAGGTCGGAAGGTCTTTTAAGCTTGTAATGTAAGGCTAGGGTAAAGGTAGGATAAATTTGGGATTATGTGAGAGAAAAGCTATGCATTAAGGGAGCCAGATCCTAATAAACCCATGATAAAAAATAATGATCATACACATCTCCAACATAACCAACTCCAACAACAAACCACCAAATATATACTCCAAACAATAAAAACAATCCCAACACTCACAATTTCACTCATAAAAATATGATAATGTAGAACTTTAGTGAAAAACAAACCCTTGAACACATAACTTGAAATATTTACATTGAAACTCAACTTTTTTTTTCTTTTCTTTTGATTAACCTTCACTTAGAACATTTGAACATCAAACATTTTTTTTTTCTTAGAAGTTCACTTTCTTTTTTTTTCAAATTTCTCACTTTTTTTTCTTTGAACTTCTTTTTTTTCATCACACTTTTATTTTTATCAAATATATACAACTTTCAAACTCATAAAAACAAAAATATGATCAAGAACAAATTACTTCTCAAAACCCACCCAAATTGTGCAAATTATGTGCACACTACAAACTCCCTCACCTCACTCACTAATAGCTCCCCCAAGCCAAGCTTGGGACTAGTAACCAATGGGGCAATTAAGGCTTGTAATGTGGCTATAAACAATAAAAGGGCACAAGCAACAACATGGGTGACAAGAAGGGAACAAATGTATCTAAATACTCTAAAGGCTACCTAAAAGAATGAACGCCTTCGTCTTCCTCATGTGCATAATAAAAAGTCATGAAACACTACTCATAGTTGCAAATCAATACACAAATTTATTGGCATACCAGGAATTATGGAACTATCACACATTTCCTAACCAAATCAACTAGTCAAGCACTATATTCACAAGTAGTTGGGCAAAATTGACGCAAGTTTAGGAATCCAAACAATTAGACTTCAAATCATGACCAACAAATCCACAAAATTCATCATCAAATACCAAGAATGAAAACAAATTTTCTCAAGTATGGGGCATAGGGAAGTATGATTTACAATTCATTGGAACGTATTTTTGAATTTTTTTATTTTTCAATTTTTTTTGTATTTTTCATATATAAGAAAGCAATAAAAAACTACACTAGGAAAGCAGATAAAAACTATACTAGAAAGCAAATAAAGAGAGAAAAGGAAGAGAATTTCCAAGGTAAAAGAACACCCCCCAAGCCAAATTAAGCAATGCCCTCATTGACTTGGGAGAGTAGCCTACTCCTCATCCTCATCCATCCTAGAAAAATCCCCGCCGTGGCTAGAACCGGCTCCTCCATGGCTAGAGCCACCACCACCATACCCCGAACCACCGGCATAGTAGTTAGGGTCTACATTCCCACCCATACCCCAATATCCGTGGACCGAAGAGTAGTCCACATAAGTACCATAAGCACCGGGGTGAGAATACCCTCCTTGGGGGTATTGGAACCAATCGGGAGTAAGTGAATCGGGAGGAATAGCCCCCCGACGGTCATAATCATCATACATGGGGTAAAGGCCCCTCCCTAGGTTCCTCTCTATAATACCAACCCGCCCATCTAGGGTTCTTAACCTAGAGTCTAGGTTTTGCATCATGCCCTCAACCCTCCCTTGCCCCGTCTCAATGCGGTCTAATTGGCTCCTAAAAGCCGAAAATTCATATGGGGCATTGGGGTCGACATTGTAATCGACCGAGGAAGTGGGCATGCCGTAGGTGAAAGGTGGGGGTGGTTGGTAGTGGGGTGAGTGGTGAATGGGGGATTGATGAATGGGGGATTGGTGGGGTTGTGGTGAGAGGTGAGGTGGTTGAACCTCACCTTGACCATTTAACTCGAAAGTATAAGAGGGCTTCCCCCTCTCAAATTTGGTCAAGGCGGGGTTGGGTAAGGTAAAGGCTTGGTCCCTCCTACCCGATTGTCGGTGGACAATCCACCAAGTATCACTCCCCATAGGTTGTACCCAGTTCAAGCTCCCTAAATAGGGTAGGTCCATTAGGTTCGATCCCACAACTTTCCTATGGCCATCGGGGTTCCAACCTAAGTGTTTCCTAGCTATATGGGTCACTAACCCCCCAAAGTAAATAGGCGCTCTAGACCTACTAGCCTCGGCCGCATTGGCCGCCCTTTGGAAATGGTTGGCTATCCTATGGGGTATGTCTAATTTTTCAGCAGTGGGAATGATATAGGATGCCAAAAGTTCCAATTCATCCCTCCGAACATTTTTCGGTTCATGCCTCCCAAAAATGGTTAGGCCGACAAATCTTTGCCAAAGTTTTAGGACGGGATGTTGAATCCACGTCCCTTTGGCATGTTGGAGGTTCACCAAATCCTCCCCGGTTAACCTCTTATAGACCACGGCGGTGTGGTCTTGAGAGGGTTCAATAGGCTTGTCCGATTTTAAGTCAAACAACTTTCCAAATTCTTTTAAAGTTAGTCTCACATCGTTGTTTAACAATCGAAATTGTACATGAGTGATAAGTGCGTTCATTTTAATAACATTAAAACTTGAGATAAATTCCAATGTTAAATAATCATAAGTATCGTGGCACATTTGAAAAAGACCACTCATGCCTATGCCCTTGAACAATTTTTCTACGTATTTATCAAGACCTAGCCTAGCTAATGTAGGATGATGAATGAAACGGGTAAAAATTACCTGACGATCGATGAGGTTGACCATCCGAACCCGTTGCTCCTCCGAGGTGATTACAACCTCCTCCTATCCCGGAATTTGAAGGTCCGGGTTGATTGTTGGTTGTGGTGCACTTGAGCTCTCACCCCGTTGATTCCTTGAACGCTTGGAGGCCATTATCTTTGAAAATAATGGAAAATTTAAGGATTCTCTCTCTTAGGGTTTGAGAAAAGTTGAGAGAAAATTGGGGAAAATTAGTATATATTGTAGAGGAAGATGAGGGGAGATGGAATATGTAAGAATTTTTTATTTTGGATGGAAGAATTGGAGAAGATCTTGGATTGAAGTGTAAGTTTAAGGTTTGAAAATGGAGGTTTTAGAGAGAGAAAGTGAATGAAGAATATGAAATAAGGAGAAAATGAGGAAAGAAAGAAGAGAAAAGAAAATAAAGGGAGGTCGGCCTGAAGGCGCGCCCGATCGGGCGAGCCTCGCCTGATCGGGCAAAAGTGCAAAATTCCAAAACTCAAGTTGCGCGCCCGATCAGGCGCAAACGCGAACAAAATTCTCGCCCGTTGCTCGCCCGATCGGGCGAGCTTCGCCCGACATATCTTTTTCTTTTACTCGATTTTCCAAAAAATGCGCCCGATCGGGCGAAATTAGTTCCAATTTTTAGCTCGCTTTCATGCCCGATCGGGCTACGTCGCCCGATCGGGCGAAATTGCTGCTGAATTCTGGGTAGCTTGCGCGCCCGATCGGGCGAGCCTCGCCCGATCGGGCCCGAGAGAGCCTTATTCCCCGGATTCGTTTCTTCTTCAAAAATTTTCTAAGTCTTTATACCTGTCAAATTCATACCTGTACAACAACACTTAAAACTGGTGAAATATCACTCTCCTCGTCTCTCTAAAAATAAAATAAGAAAAATTAAGGAAAAGGAAAACTAGCCTAGAAATCATGAAATACGGGCTGCCTCCGGCAAGCGCTGGTTTATCTAGGTCCCGCACGACCTTCTCACTACCTTGAAGCTCATGTTGGAAGTGGAGTTAGGAGAGTCTCCTCCACATCTCTAATGGTAGCACCTTCATGATACAATTTCAAACTTTGGCCATTCACCTTGAATTCTTCACCTTTGTCATTCACCAACTCTACCGAACCAAATTTGTTCACCTTTGTGACAATGAAGGGACCGGACCATCTAGACTTCAACATTCCTGGGAAAATTTTCAATCTGGAATTGAAGAGAAGAACCTTATCGCCCGGTGCAAACTCTCTTGGTAAGATCCTCTTGTCATGCCACTTCTTGGTCTTCTCCTTGTAGATCCGCGCACTATCATATGCCGACAATCTAAACTCATCCAACTCATTGAGTTGAAGGAGTCTCTTCTTACCCGCGGCCTTAGAATCCATATTAAGCTCTTTGATCGCCCAAAAAGCTTTGTACTCCAATTCTACGGGAAGATGACATGCCTTACCACAAACCAATCTATAAGGTGAAGTACCAATCAGTGTCTTAAATGATGTTTGGTATGCCCAAAGTGTGTCATCAAGCTTCATGCTCCAATCTTTCCTTGACTTGGCTACTACCTTTTCTAGGATCGCCTTGATTTCCCTATTAGAGACCTCAACTTGACCACTAGTTTGAGGGTGGTAACTAAGCCCTGTTCTGTGATATACGCCATACTTCTTGAGGAGGTTATCCAATTGTCTTTCATGGAAGTGGGTACCCCCATCACTAATAATAGCTCGTGGAACACCAAACTTGGGAAATATGATCTTCTTGAAGAGCTTAATGACTACCTTGGAATCATTTGTTGGTGAAGCTATGGCTTCTACCCACTTGGACACATAATCTACGGTTACAAGTATGTAACAATTCCCATTGGAAGATGGGAACGGCCCCATAAATCAATACCCCAAACATCAAATATTTCAACTTCGAGAATCCCAGTTTGGGGTATCTCATGCCTCCGCGAAATGTTGCCAGTCCTCTGGCAAGAGTAACAAGCCTGCACAAAAGTGTTAGCATCTTTAAACATAGTAGACCAAAAGAAGCCTGACTTATTAATCTTAGCCATCGTTTTAGTGGGGCCATGATGTCCACCATAGGGTGAAGTATGACAACTGGTAAGGACGCCGTGAACCTCCCATTCGGGAACACACCTGCGAAATAATCCATCTGCACACTCACGAAACAAAAAAGGGTCATCCCAAAAATAATGTTTAACATCATAAAGGAATTTCTTTTTTTTGTTGGTAGGACAAGTCAGGAGGTAGAGTACCACCCCCTATATAATTAGCAAAATCGGCATACCAAGGGTGATGCTCTACAACTGCATACAAGTTGTCATCAGGGAAAGAATCATCTATAGGTAAAGAATTCTTACCCTCATCATACCTGATACGTGACAAGTGGTCTGCCACTACGTTCTCTGCTCCCTTTTTATCTTTTATTTCAATGTTGAAATCTTGGAGTAAGAGAACCCAACGGAGTAGCCTTGGCTTTGATTCCGCCTTGCCTATCAAGTATTTCAATGCTGCATGATCAGTAAAAACAATAACTTTAGAACCAACTAGATATGATCTAAATTTTTCTAAAGCATAAATAACAGCAAGAAACTCCTTTTCTGTGGTGGCATAGTTGACTTGGGCTTCATCTAAGGTTTTGCTAGCATAATAAATATCATGCAAAACCTTGTCCTTCCTCTGTCCGAGCACGGCTCCTAGTGCATAGTCACTTGCATCACACATGATCTCGAAAGGAAGGTTCCAATCAGGAGCACATATGATGGGTGCCGATATCAAAGCCTGCTTAATCCTGTTAAAAGCCTCAAGACACTCGTCAGTAAAAATAAATGGGGCATCCTTGAGCAAAAGCTGTGTCAGTGGTTTAGCAATTTTAAAAAATCTTTGATAAAGCGGCGATAAAACCCCACATGACCCAAGAAGCTTCTAACTCCCTTAACATTGACTGGGGGAGGTAATTGCTCAATCACTGATATTTTAGCTTTGTCTACTTGTATGCCCTTATCAGATATAATATGGCCAAGGGCTACCCCCTCTGTCACCATAAAGTGACATTTCTCCCAATTAAGTACTAAGTTGCACTTTTCACATCTTTTCAAAATTTTAGCGAGATTAATTAAGCATGAATCAAATGAAGAACCATATACGCTAAAATCATCCATAAAGACCTCCATAATAGACTCTATGAAATCAGAAAAATGCTCATCATGCAACGTTGAAAGGTAGCAGGTGTATTACATAAACCAAAGAGCATTCTACGATATGCAAAAGTGCCATAAGAGGCATGTAAAGGTGGTCTTTTCCTGATCTTCAGGGTGAATCGGAATTTGGAAAAATCCCGAATACCCGTCCAAATAGCAAAATAATTTGTGATTAGCTAACCTCTCAAGCATTTGATCAATAAAGGGAAGAGGGAAGTGATCCTTTTTAGTGGCGATATTTAATCTACGATAGTCTATGCACATACGCCACCCTGTTACAGTTCTAGTGGGAATTAATTCATTTTTATCATTAGTTATCACAGTCATCCCACCCTTCTTCGGTACTACCTGCACAGGACTTACCCACTTGGAGTCAGAAATAGGATAGATGATACCTGCATCAAGTAATTTCATTAGTTATCACTACTTCCTGCATGTTTGGATTTAATCTTCGTTGGGGTTGAATGCAGGGCTTGTAATTTTCCTCTAGATGAATCCTGTGCATGAAAAAATCAGGGCTAATACCCTTGAGATCATCAATATTGTACCCTATAGCCTTCTTATGAGTTTTGAGGACCCCTAGAAGTTGGGAAGATTGTAGGTCAGTGAGTGCAGTGCTGATGATCACGGGGTGCAGTTCCTGCTCATCTAGAAAAACATATTTTAAATGAGAAGGGAGAGGTTTTAGCTCAGGTTTCTTGACCTCTGCAGGTTTTGATTCCTGAACTAAATTTACTACCTTCATTGTCTCCTTGGGGCTTAACTCTTCTAAGGAAAGAGCCTTTTCAATATCCTGTACCTCATTACCCCAAACGCTTGCATTGTCGCTAGATAAATTCCCGCAGAGAACTTCCTCTAAGGGATCCTTCGCAAGAACCTGTGGCAAGCTATCAACACAAATATCGTCCATTATATAAATTGTATCAATATAACAACAATTTTCCTCTAACATAGGCCCTTTCAAAACCTTCCCTAAATTAAAGGTAACGTTATCGTCACCTACAGAAAGGGTTAGTTTACCATTTTTCACATCAATTATAGCTCCTGCAGTGTGGAGGAAAGGCCTACCTAATATAATGGGTATTTGTGTGTCCTCTGCCATATCTAGAACAACAAAATCAACCGGAATAAAAAATTTACCAACTCTGACAGGTACGTCCTCTAAAATACCTAAGGGATATTTTACCGAACGATCTGCCATTTGCAAAGTTATATTAGTAATTTTCAATTCTCCCATATTTAATTTAGCGCAGATAGATGATGGCATGACACTGACACTAGCACCCAAATCACATAAAGCTTTATCAATAAAAACATTCCCAATGTGATAAGGGATAGAAAAACTACCAGGACCCTTTAATTTAGGAGGGGATTTATTTTGCAAATAAGCGCTACACTCTTCTGTGAAAGCTACAGTTTCTACTTCATTAAAAGCCCTTTTTCTAGTTAGAATGTCTTTCATGAATTTAGCATAAGCAGGTACTTGAGTGATTAAATCAGTGAAAGGAATTGTTACTTGCAGGTTTTTCACAACCTCTAAAAACTTACCGAATTTTTTATCAAGCTTACTCTTCAGTTTTCTATTAGGGAATGGAAGCTTGATAACTGGGCTCTGCACATCTCCTCCCTTATCCTGCAATTTACCCTGCACAGAAACATTAGTAGGTTTAGTATCTATTTGTAGCCCTGCAGGGCTAGCAGGATTACCGTTTGGTATAGAGGAATCTAGATCAGGAACTGGTCCATCTTCCTTTGGCATAGGAGGTCCATCATAATGTGAACCACTCCTTAGAGTGATTGCATTAGTATGATCTGTAGGATGGATAGGTTGTGATGGTAGAGCTCCCTGCTGACGGGATTGTAGGGTAGATGAAAGTTGTGCAATTTGATTATCCATGATTTTATTATGGGCTAGAATAGAATCAATTTATGCATCCCTACTCTCCATGTGCTTTTGCATATTAGCTAGCATCGCTCTAATTTCTGTCATGGCAGGGTCGGAAGATGATAAGGGTGATGCTTGGCTTTTCTGGACGGCATTAGGATGATAATGTTTTTGCTGTGGTGGGGGTTGCTGTTGTGGTTGTTGTGGAGGTGGAAGGTTTTGTACATTGGTACTCTGGTATGAAAGATAAGGATGGTTTTTATAACCGGCATTGTAGGAATTGGAATAGGGGTTATTTTGCCTAAAGGTTTGGAAGGCATTAACTTGTTCCATAGAGCTCCTATAATCTTGCTCCCAATGACCTACAATTCCACAATTTTCACAAAAAGCTTCATGGTTAGCAACAGCAGAAACATTAGCTACAGAGTTAGGAGCAGCAGTAAGATTATCTAATTTTTAACAAAATAGATGTTAATTGGGCTTGCAAAAAGGATACGGAATCGACATTATGTTTTCCCTTATTTGCAAACCCCCTCGGATTCCCATATTGGGAATTGTGTATTGCCATGTCTTCGATAACCTGTCCTGCATCATCCACATTTAAATTCATAAACCTCCCACTAGCTGCCGAATCTAGTACTGATCTAGAAGAATTTCCAAGTCCATTATAAAATGCTTGGATCAATTGCCATTGTGCTAGATTGTGGTGGGGGCACTCTCTCTGTAGATCCTTGAACCTCTCCCAAGCCTCATATAATGTTTTGTCGGCCTCTTGAGCGAAGTTCTGAATAGCACTTCTTAGTACCGTTGTTCTCTCTGCAGGATAATATTTATTATAGAAATTCAAAGCAAGAGTTTCCCAGTCAGTAATACCAAGTGCAATTCTATTCAAACCATTAAACCATAATTTTGCTTTGCCATATAATGAAAAGGGAAAAAGAATCTCCCTGATTTTGTCCTGCGTAACCCCGGCTTGTCTAATGGTATTACAATATTGGCAGAAATCTGCGATGTGAAGATTAGGATCTTCACCCTTAGCTCCGCTGAACTGCTTCCTCTCTATCATAGTGATAAATTGGGGCTTGATCTCAAATTGAACTCCATCTAGAGCCGGAGTAGGAGTAAGGTGAGGGAAATATGTGAGCTTCGGTTGCGAATAATCACTGAGTTTCTTCTAGGCCGTCATCTCTGATTCTGAATCTGAAGGAATATCTGTATCACTAGAATCAAGGGGAGGATCTCTTCGATCGTTGTCCTCCTCAGAACCCGCCAGAATTTGTCTATAGAGTCTCCTTTGCCTATGAAAAGAACGCTCGATCTCAGGGTCAAAAGGGATGTCACCTGATCTAGAACACCTGGGCATAAACAAAGCACTAAAGACAAATATGAGATTTGCCTCAAAGAACTAATGTTCTCTGAGGCAAAAAGGGGGGATAATCTAGACTACAAAAGTATAATTAGAAAATAAAAATAAAACCGTTTCCCCGGCAACGGCGCCAAATTTTTACAGGGTAAAGTCGTATCCTCTAATAAAAAATAATTACCTAAATCACTAACTAAGGTAGATAGGGAAGTAGGGTCGAACTCCACAAGGAAACAAGACTTTTTAATTCTAATTAATTAATATAATCTAAATTATCTAAGTGACGAATATTTTAAATGTGAATTCTATACTACGAAGAATGAGTTTAGGGAGAAAAGAATCAATAATAAGGAAACCTAGGGTCACAGGTTAACCAATAATTAATATTCCGGGATAGAACGAAGTAATTAATAATTAACAATGCACAAATAACATGATTAACAGGCTCTCGCAATTTATTAACCAACATAGATCTAACAGGCTCTCGCAATTTATTAGACCTAAGTTCCTATTAAAAATAGCCTTTAATATTAAATCAACATCTGCTCGATTCATCAATTCAATATTTCTAAACATTCACAATCAAATTACATCTGCTCGATTCATAATCTAATTTCAAAGAATTAAAACAATTCAATAGGAAATTATCATGCAATATCAACAATCAATAATAACAAACTATCCCTTCATATTAATTATGGATCCCCATAACCCTAGAATTAAACTACTCACTAATCATCATAGCTAAACCAATCAAATAAATAAATAAGAACATAATCAAGAAAACAATTAAAATAGCTGAAATTAAAAAGGGAAGAAATTGTACCAAACTAAATCTGGAATTAATGAAGGAATTAAGAACAAGTGTTTAGAGAGAATTTATGAGAGAGAGAAATACTAAGTAGAGAGAGAAAGTCTAAGAGAAAGAGGTAAGTAAATAATCCGTACAAAACGTATATATACTTCCCCTAAAACACGAATTAAACTAAGCTTAATCAGACTCTAGAAAAACACGCGCCCGATACACCCCTAGTCGAACTTTCACCCCTCTCACTTTTCTTGAACTTTTTTGGTTGTTTCTCCCTACACCATCTTTTCTTTACCCTTTCCTTTCACATAGGTCTTCTTTCTTGGCATCTTAGGAGTCTTAAACTCAATCCCTTGTGTTCTCGGACCTACACGATCTTTAAGAGGAGCTTTCTTATCTCCAAGACGACTCTTTACATCAGACTTGCGTGATCAGGATCGTTCCCTCCTACTTCTAGGGTTCAACCATGCCTTGTATGCACTAGATAAAGGAGGAGGAGCTTGGTCACTTGCAGAAACAGTCCACAAAGGTCTTCCAATCTAATAAGCCTCGTACTTGTGAACGTTACTTTCATGCAACGATACTTCACGAGGACTATCGTTATAGCGTGGAATTACTTGTTTAAGTCCATACTGCCGCATCAGTCGAGAGGGACAGTAAAAGGTAAGTTTGGAGATACTAGGAACACAACAATATGAAGTTTCATTCGTGCCAACCATCCTAGTAAGCCTCCACCAAGGCACCACCCAACGAATGGAAAATTCCCTCTTTGCAAAGAAATTTTTCCAATCTTCATACGACATGTTCACAGAGTAATTCTTTTTCCTACGGACTAAGTCTTTAGGGCCATATTTTTCAATATCGTCGGGGGCTTCAAATAATTCCAAACGCTCAATCAACCAAATCTGCAAAAAAGAAAAGAAAAAAAAAAGAAAATTAATCAAAATCGGAAAAAAATAAAAAAAATAAATTGCAGATTCCCGTGACACGACAGTTTTACCCGTGTCACGGCAGACATCCACCGTGACACGGTGCCTGTTTTGTGTCACGGGGGCTATTCGGAGCGTGTTTTTACCTGCATTAGTACTAGGGAGCCCTTCCTGATGGCTTTCCGGTCAGCTTTTGCCTCGTCAAGACCATGCAATGTTTCTCCAAGGCACGTCGGCATAGGAGATCTTCCGGATTCAACATGCTCAAGCACAGACGCTAGACAAGCATGTCCTACCCTATCGTTTGCAAATAGTAGCTTGCTAAACATGCAAAAAATATATGCCCTTCTACGATATACATGATAAGACTCAGAGATAGGGCGGTTAAAATATAAGTTAGCAAGTTTTTCTAAGTCTACTTCATTACCACAAACAATTCTATTTAAATCTAGATCTGTTAGATTCAGATGGCGTTCAAAATCTTGGTAATAATATTCACGTAGGGTAGGCATGGCAATAAGATTTCTAGCAGGGAATCCAAAGATTGCACTAAATTCCTCCGACAGAGGACAAATTTCATCATAATCAAATTTGAAACAATGTGTTTCTGGACTCCAATAATCTAATGCTGCCCTTAGAAAATCATGTTCAATAGCTACGTGTCCCAGGGCTAGCAAACCCTTGACATAAAATAATTCTAACTCTCTTTTTTTAGCATTGGTCAAAGAATAAGACCAGTCGCGCAATGTATTATCAAAATTCTGAGACATGATTATTGAAATATGAAGTTCTAAATTATTTAGTATTTTGTAATTATGCATATCGTGAATAATCTGGTCTTCTTTTATAGCAAAAGCGCTCGAATCTGCCCAGAATTTATCTTTTCATACGCGTAAAACAAACCGCTGGCTAATACGCGTCCCGTGACACGGGAAATTCAACCGTGTCACGGGAACTTTTGCCGTGACACGACAGGTTTTGCCGTGACACGGTGAACAGTGCCGTGTCACGGCACTTTACGCGCTTTCTTTTTTTCATCTTTTCCCGTATCTATCCGGATTTTTTTATAATTTTTTATCTTTAACGTTTATTTTTCAATTTTTTCTGAGAGTTTTATTTCTAATAAAATTCTCACCTTTTTTATTTTTATCTTTATTTTATTTTAAGATTTTATTTCCTTATATTTGTTTTGTTTTTTTATTTTATTTTTGTTTTGGGGAAGATAATTTTTTTATTTATTTTATCTCTTTATCATTTTATTTTTATTTTTATTTCTTTTCTTTTCTTTTCTTTTTGGGGAAAGTAATTTTTATTTCTTTTTCTTTTGGGGAAGGTCAGTACCCTCCATTACTCCACTTATGTCTTTTTGTCGTGTCGTTAATAAATACACAATCACACACAAGGAGTCTCAAACACACACTAACACACACAATAATAAATATATAAACTGTAAATAATGCACAAAGAGTCATAATACATAAATATGTCAAGTGTCATCATAGTATGTACAAAAAAACCATCGGTCAAAAGTCCCTAGAGCCAGAATCAGTCTCATCTCCACCCTGTGCATGTGGTCCACCCTGTGTATATGGGAACGGCGAACCGAAGAGTCCCTCAACCATCCGAGTACGGGGAGTAGCGTCCCTACTAGTCCCCGTAGGCCCAGTAGTATTCAAGCTCAAGGAAGGACCCGTCCAGCCGGAAAACGGAGTAGACTGGCCCAAAGATACTGGAATCGTCGGCGAAGGCATCGTCCCATACATCGGAACCGAGAACAAACCCGACAGCGGTGGAGGAATCCCGGATAATGGAGCTGAAAATGAACCAGGATCCAAAGGAGACCCAAACTCGGGAACTGGAGGCTGTGAAAATGACTGACACTGCCCCTGACTCTGGACTGGGAAACGTTGAGAAGACTGACCCTTCTGCCACTGAGCCTCCTGAAATGGCTGAGTAGTCTGAGGCTCTCGCTGAGAACGTCGGTGAGCCTCAGGAGATCGTCTACCACGACCAAGCTCCTCCTCGTCCGAGCCTCTAGGCCTCGAGCGCGAGCGGGACCTCCCCCGCTCCTGAAAGACAAAAAATCAAAAGGTGTCAACAATGCAAAATAAAACAAATGGTAGAAATGTAAAAATAATAAGTGATACCTTAAGAACGTCGCTAGAGCTCCGACAACTCGCACCACGCCGAAGCTTGATGATGCAATACTTCAGCGCGTCCACCATCTTCATGAATCCCATCATCTCCGGGCGGTTAGGCTGAGGATAAAACAAAGAAAAATCAATAATAAGCAGCATTAAAAGGGTGGATAATGCGTCAAAGAAAACTCACCGGCTCGAAGACCTCGGGCAGAGACTCCTGCGCATGTCTATAACCCTCCGGCGCGTCAGCAATATGGTCCTCTGTGATACCGATCGGCCCGGGGTAGCGGACAGACTGAGGAGGAATCTGAATCCTCCCCACAGGGTGGATGGTCGTCTTAAAATATGATCGAATAATCAAGTTATTCGACTATTTAAAATAGAAACTAGCAAAGAAGATTCTCAAAAGAAATCATACCTCGTGAACGGGGTGGAGGAGCCAGAGAGGGAAGCAAATCCCGCGCATAGTCGCTCTCCATGTGAACAAGCTCCTGCCATGGAAGAGTGTAGTGCTCTCCCCTGTTGATCAACTCTCTGATCAAGCGGGAGTCCAGCATCGACTCTGGCGGGGATGAAGGCACCACAAAGCGATCGCCGCTATGCTGACGGACGACTCGCTCCCCCAAATACCAGACGAAGCGCCCGGTACCAACCAAAATGGTACGGTACGCTGAAAGACGCAGGGCCTCGGGTAGATCAGTCATCCCGGCCCAAGGACGGTACTGGACATCGATGGGAACCTGGAAACCATAAAAAGTTAGGCGTGAAACAACAGAAACAACATCAGAAGAAAAGAACGCAACAAAACTAATCCTTACGCCAACGGAAGAGGTGCCTCGGCGTAATAGCCCACGAAGTGCCGGAACAAACTCCACCCGTGACTCTCCTCGGTCACGCCAGCTGGCCCCAACAGGGAAGTCATGGACCGTTCCCCAACGCCGGCGAGGAGCCAAGCCTGGGAAGTACTTGTAGAACCATAGCTGCAACAAAAGTGATATTTAGCACACGAGTCGAACAAGATAAAATGAAACATGAAGGGAATATATCATCACCTCTACGACTCTCCACAGACCATAAACGGTGATACGGGACTCGTCATTCAGTTGCCGGCAGCCATGACGAAGAGACAAAAAAAGATCTGCGTACCCAAGACTGGCCCAGCTATAGGATCCTATCTCGGGGATCCTAGCCAAAGAGGGGAGGTAGCAAAGGAGCACGCGTGAACTCCTGTCGGAAGAGAGGGTCATAGAGATCAGGATCAAGATGAAGATCCGCACCCGCTACTCGGCTGTCGTATCCTCCATCTCGAAGCCGCGAGCTATAACTGAAGCCAACTCCGATCGTCCACTCCTAGGACCACCTCGAGACACCGATCGAGTCCTGATGTGCTGAACAATCGGACCCAACAAATCAGCTACCTCAGCCGATGTCCAAGATAGATCGGACATCTGGCCTACAGCCCGGTCAGTGAAGCGCAGCCCGCTGATCATGCTGAAGTCTAGGGGGGTCACCGTCATCTCCCCCAAGAAAAGTGAAAAGTGTTGTTAGTATCCCAGAAATACTCCAACAATGCGCGAACGACCGTCGCGCCGCAACCCCGGGGGCTGCGAAACCCTACAACCGCCGCGTAGAAATCTACCAACCCAGCCGACTCCTATAGGGCGCTCGTAGCAGGATCCCTCGTAATAACCTGGTGAAGTCGAGGGATCAAATCGCCGGCTCCGGAACCATGCTGGCGAAGTGTGCCATCGACTATGCCGGAGAGTGCGCGGTGAGAGACGTGGTTTTCTCGGCAGAAAACCAACTGGTCTGGGGTCCACGGAGGTGGAACCCACCTACCCCTACTCGTAGAAGTCCGAGGCTCGGACTCTAAGACGTCGTCGTCCATGCCCTCAGGGACAGTGGGAGTGTCCTCCCGAAAAGCCCGACGCCGGCCGTAGGTAGAAAGGTCGTAATATCGTCGTCTAGGCATGCTATTATCAAAATCTAAATGTTTAGCATCATTTCCTAAACATTTAATTCAAGTTGCATATTTATAAAAATAAAAATCTAAATACTTAGCATCATTTCCTAAGATATTTAGTTGTTTATTGAATTATATGCTAAATTTTTACCTCAAGGCTAAAAATTGGCAAAATTATGGTATTTAGTTTCTCCATGACAAACTAATACTACAACATCATTTCCTAAGATATTTAGTTGTTTATGGAATTATATGCTAAATTTTTACCTCAAGGCTAAAAATTGGCAAAATTATGGTATTTAGTTTCTCCATGACAAACTAATACTACAGTTCTCCTAGCCGCATGATACTATGTTCTCCATGACGATATAGTACATATGAAAAATATGAATCAACACGTCATTTCACAAGATTCACCACCATTTTTTTTTCACCATTTCAAGAGCAAAATATGAACATTATTTCACAAAGTAGCACCCAAAAATGGTGATTTACTCAATTCTCCATCAAATCATGCAATTTTTGCCTCAAATCTCTCACAAACAAACATGTATACATATACAAGTAAAATCATGGCGAGAATTTCAACATAAAACTTCAAAATCAAAAACCCCTAAATTGATTTTCTTAGGGTTTGTCTTAAAATTGTTTATGTGAAGCAAATTCAAAGCAAAAATCAAAGGAAACTTACATGGATGTTTGTAGAGGGTCCAAAATGAGGAAAATAGCGAGAAATTACAGCAAATTGGTAAAAGATCGAACTCCAAAAGTTCAAAAAAACTTCCGGCCACCAGCAGGACCGCCGTGACACGGTCAGCTATATCCGTGACACGGCGAGGAAGTCCCGTGTCACGGCAAGCTTCAAAGCTGTCGGAGCTCCGACGACTTAGGCGGCAGCTCCGGGACAGAAACAACAGGCAACAGTAGCGAACAACAGTAGCGAAGAACATCAGTGACAAACCGCAGCAAAACAAAAAAAAAAAAAAAGAAAAATCAGATCTGCAGAACAACCGTGTCACGGTCGCTGTTACCGTGTCACAGTGAGCTTTGACGGCCGGCGGTTTACCTTGAACGTGGCGCGGCAATTTTGGTAAGCAAGAAGTGAAAATGGAAAAATAGAGAAGAGATGAGCAATGAGATGAGAAGTGTGAAAGGAGAATATGCGAATTTAAAGACAGAAAAGGACAAAAAAGAAAAGTAACCGTTGCAATCATTCACACGTGACTGATTCAAAAAGCAGCAAAATAAAAAAAAAAGGAAAAAGTTCCCGTGACACGGGATTCTAGTCCCGTCTGACGGGAAGTCATTCCCGTGTCACGGCAAATGGCTGACGTGCCGCGGCGATTCTGCACTTGGTCAGGGAATATTCCTGGCATTTTTGACCAGTTTGACTGATTTTTCGAGATTATTGAGCAGTTATTTTTCGCTAGAATTTCGCGGAAAATTCTAACTGATATTTAAGGGGGACTAAAATTACCATTTTACCCCTGACAAGCGTCAAAGTCTATTTTTTCGGCATTTTAAACATTTAATATGGTCGGATGATCGGCTTAAAATTGTGAATCATCTGCGGCCCACGTTCGGGGATAATCGAACCACCATACACTTATCAATTTTCAGCAATCGTCGGCTTTCCTCAGGCTTGGAAAGCGTTATCGGTGGATTTTTCTTCAAGTATAGAAAACTGCCAAGTCGGCTTTCCTCAGGCTTGGAAAGCGTTATCGGTGGATTTTTCTTCAAGTATAGAAAACCGCCAAGTCGGATTTCCTCAGGCTTGGAAAGCGTTATCGGTGGATTTTTCTTCAAGTATAGAAAACCGCCAAGCATCATCAGTGGATTTTTCTTCAAGTATAGAAAACCACAAAATTCCTTTGTCGGCTTTCCTCAAGCATGGAAGGCATTATCGGTGGAATTCTTCAAGCATAGAATGACACCAAATTTGTTCGCCGACTTTCCTCAGGCATGGAAAGCGTCATCTGGTAGCTTTCTTCAGGCTTTGAAAACTACCGAACTCTTCGGTCGGCTTTCCTCAAGCATGGAAAGCGTTTCAACAAATGTCATTCGGTGGATTCCTTCAAGCTTAAGAAGCTGCCAAATTCGTTTGTCACCGATACACTGGCGCCAGATACGTATTCTATCCCTTTACTCTTTTATCTGTGGAATTAACATTTTTTTTTGCAGGTATCGGCGTATACAGAGTGATTTAGGATAGCAGAACGTCTTTAATCATTCTCCGTCCCTATCGGCTACTTTGACTATCGTTTTCAAAACTGACGTTTCTACAAACTCAGTCAAAGTGGGGGCTTCTGTAGACACCTAAAAATGTCTACCCAAAACCAGACCCGATGATAAATAACCTTTCACCGCCACTATTGGTCGGGTTTAATATTTAATCTCGAGAGTGCTTAAAAAATCGTTTTTTATTGAATTCATATTTTTGAAAGGTCCATGGATTAGTCTTGATGTTTGGTAAAAGCATAGTTTTAATTTTAGCCCAAACTTATTAATTAATTTTAAGCCCAAGCCTTTTTTTATTAGTTATTTATTTATTTTTGGCCCAAACATTTTATTTATTTTTATTTAATTATTTTCTTATTTTAGCCCGAATAATAAAAGTCAGAAAAAAGCCCGAAATTATCAATCGGCACTTAAAAAGCCGAAAGAAATTAGGGTTAAAAATGAATTTAGACGGAAAAATGGACTGGAAGTTCCCGCGTCACGGCAGACTGCCACCGTGTCACGGGAACCCTTCCCGTCTGACGGTGGGACTTCCCGTGACACGGTACAGTCTGCCGTGACACGGGATGTTCCGTGTCCTTTCCACGTAAACCCTTAACACGTTTTTCATTCCGTTTTCTGAAAATTTCCCGCGTCACGGGAAATTGTACCGTCTGTTGGTACAGTCTGACCGTGTCACGGTACAGTCTGAACGTGTCACGGGATACTTTTTTAGGGTTTTTATCATTTTAGGGTTCCGTGTGCTCCCTCAGTACATTTTCTCTATAAATACCCTCTCATTTCTGATGTACGGGGCAACCAGAATTTTATTATTTTTATTTTCTCTCTTCTATGCTATTAACCTAAACACTAGCCTACCCTTTTTATTTCAAAATTCCTTCTTCAAGCACTCAAAGGAGTCCATATTTTACTCGAGGTTCTGTCCTTAAGCCAAGGCGTGAAAGGTAGAATTGTTTGAGGGTTTGGCCCCAAAATCAACCTTATTTTATTTAATTTAATTTAGTTATTGTTTTTATTATTTCCTTGAAATTACTAACTCGTTTATTTTTTTGTAGTTGCAAACAAACAGATTCATAGTAAGGATCATGCTCTTTTTATTATTATTATTTTTCTAACAATTTTATGTTGTTGGAATTGTGATTAAATTGGTTTTAATGTTGATTCTATTATTTTATTGATCACCATATTGCATGTTTAAAGGGAATATGTAATTGAAAATCACGCCTAATAAGATAATTTGGACAGCCGGTTTAGGATCCTTTTTAATCTTATTATTAATTGAAGTGATCACCAAATTTTTAGAATTATGTGTTGCATTAATGTTCAACCGATTTAGTTAAATAATAGTTTGGAGCGAATTGAATTATTGTTTATATGCCTTTGAGATCACAGGAATGCTTTTCACTATAAGAATCGAGTAGAGGCCAATACGAGCGAATGTGACTCCATGACTCACTTCGTACCATCATCCCCGATCCTTCTTTCGTGGTTCTGAACCATATGGAGTTAGTAATCTCATGGATTATGAATGGGGTGTAACCTTCACGGGTCAATCGTTGTTGCCTTCGTTGTCCCTTTATTCGTGGTTGCCTTTTTATGATCCGTGAACGGTTTACAAGTTCCTTAAAAACTTGTTGGCGGCTCCCTACTTTATTTGTCCCTAATCGTGTCCCTAATCGTATATGTCAATTCCCACTTCCTATGAGTGCCAAGCATATTCACAACATGCTTTAACGTAGGCGCACTTCGAACGACGCCTAAAACCGCCGATGTACATCTTGTTCAGGTCGCCCAAAGTGTCGCAACCGGAACCATGGCATCGCGTCCTCCCAACTGTGATACCCCGTATAACCCTCTCAGAAATGTGGTGGATGGGAGAGAAGTACAAATTCCGATCATCCCACTCGGGGAGTCGGCCGAGTGAAGTGGACGGATCGACGTCGTCCTCTACGGGCTCGTGCTCCCGTCGAACGTCTCGAGACCGCGAACCCAAACCTCACTGTCTAACCATGCTACATTGTTCAAAATTATCATAAATTAAGGTTCTATAGTATCTAAGGTTCGCCTAGCCGCATGATACTATGTTCGTAAAAAAAAAAAAAACAGAGTACGTAGTACTAAAACAGAGAACAAATTCAAATTGAGCATATACGACATTCTTCAAGCATTCAAACAATTTCTTGCAATACCATATTAATTATTGTGACAAATTGGACAAGAAATGCTAGCAAAAACGTTAAGAACAAGCCACATTGTCTTCCCGACCATAAGAGGTCCAAAAATGGTGATTTGTTCATTTCTTCACCAAATTGAGTCAAACAAGTCTCAAATTACTCCTAAGGAAATATATAAACATAATCAAGCAATTTCATGGAAAAAAATTTGACAAACAAAGAGAATTAAGCAATTTAAATATCGAATCTTCAAGAAATTCGTGAACAAACACATGCAAAATTCATTAAAACCGGGGTGAGTTTGAAGAAAAATTACATAGATCGGGAAAATGGATGGAATAAGCTTTGATTTGCAACAAATTTGAGCGAATTTGGTTGAGAAACGAGCAAGAACGAGCCAAATGAAGTTCTGAGCGAATTCTTGAGCAAAACACGAGCAGCAGCAGCAGAAATGAAGAAGAGAAGGGTATTTATGGAAAACCCAACTCTAGCGCCAAGCGACAGACCTTAGCGCCAATCGATAAGGCTTAGCGCCTGGCGCTAGTGCCAGTGTCTGGCGCTACAGCTAAATATGCGGCGCTAGCGTTATTTTAGTGGCACCAGATGGTCCAGCCACTTAGTGCGGTTATTCCAACCTCTTGCAATATATTTTAGGTTCCTTGGTACGCCAGTTAGCCCCTCTAAGAAATTTGACATGATTTTAATAATCGGCTTGATTACAATTACATAAAGTGAACGACCTGATGAATGATCGTTTCACTTAGCTTAAAGCGCCTAAGCATTGGCTCATTACGAAGCACCGACATACTGGTTCATGTACCAAGGCACCATCATACTAGTTCATTCAGCAAAAGACACCGACATACAGGTTCAAAAGCAGCAGAAGCGCCGACGTACAGGAATAGCAGAAGCAAAATTCAAGCGAGCTTTTAAAGATCGACAAGCGTGGGTCTTCGGTAATTTTCTTTGGAATATTATCACAACAAATGAGGATAGCTTTAATCGAGGATATCTTCGGCAGTATTCCCTAGCTTGCGGAGAGTTGTCACAAATAACTGAAGGTGATTTCAAGCAAAGTTGTCTTCAATCGTGTTCCCTGGCTTGCGGAAGATGGTCACAAAGTGATAGAAGGTCGTTGCAAGCGAAGCAATCTTTGATGGGTTCTCTAGCTTGCATAAGTCTATCATAGCAGAATTGGAGGTAGTTACAAGCGTAGCAGTCTTCAGGCGGCATTCTTTAGCTTGCAGGAGGTCATCAAAAATACAGAAATGCAGTAATGCAACAGCAGCAAATCAGTTACTTTCAGAGACGTGTGCTCGACGGTGAAAGATACGCGTTTCTTAACTCTTTTATCTGTTTAATTAACACTAGTTTGCAGGTATCGGCATCACACGAATGGTTTAGGATCGCAGAACGTTCTGAACCATTCTCCGTCCTTATCGATACTTTAACTTTTGTTTTCGAAATTTGCGTTTCTCTAAACTCAGTCAAAGTGGGGGCTTCTGTAGACACCCATTTGTGTCTCCTAAAAACCAAACCCGGTGATGATTACTTTTCACGTCGAATCATAATCGAATGAAGTGAAAGTGTGGAAAGTTTAGTGTTGCGGATAGTTTTAATTTCTTTTCTTTTCTCTCTGTTTTTGAAAACCTATTTTAAGAAAAAATCCAATCCAATTTGGTTGGTTCATAGTATTGGTCCAATAATGGTGTAGTTGGATGGGGCTCGAAAATAGCTTTCCAACGATATTATATAAGCCCAATTCCGATGAATAATGAAGAAGTTATGGCCAAATTACTAAAATGGGCCCTGTTTGAGCCTTATATGCGGCCCAATGATCTAGAGGAGGGCCTAATATGGATTTATCATTCCTAATTCAATAAGGAATGGTTATAGTCTTCTAGATTCTTCTAGAAGGTTCTTATCATTCTTAATTAATTAGCATTGATAAATTGAGTTTTGTTGACTTTTTTAGAATTTTAATCAGAATAAAAGAGTGTTTTTGAGGAAAATATGATTTTATCCTCCTGTACGGTTAAATTTTATCGGATTTTAGAAAACGCGTAAAAAAACAGGTTAGCGCCTACCGCCAGCATTAGCGCTTAGCGCTAAGCTTGGTGCCTGGCGCTAGCGTTAGCGTCTGGCGCTAATATCAGTATCTGGCGCTAATATCAGTATCTGGCGCTAACTTCGTTTTCTCACGTCAGAATTCTAGTTTATTTTTCTATCTTTTGGGCTGATTTTCTCTAAAAATAGCCTCCTAAAAACTCTGTTTTCAATCATCAATTCTCATCTCTAATCTACAATCTACAATCATCAACTCTCTAATTCTCTTCTCTAAGGGTTATTCGTTCTCTCTTTTCTAAACCAACCATTTGCATACAAAATTCCGCATTCACAAGATTTAGAAACACCTAGAATAATTCGAAGTTGCCTTCGCCCTAGGCGTGAAAGGTTTTAATTTCTGAGGGTTTGATCCTTAATCTCTCTTTCAATTATTTAATTTAATTGTTTGATTTTATTATTTTCCTTGAACTTACAAACGCGTGTATTTTGTTATTAGAAAGAGGTACGAGGCGTCCAAGTAAGTGCTTTAATTGATATATTGATATTATAATATAGAAATCATGTTTAGGATGTTATTTTGATTCCTAGTATAATGTTAGGATGCTTTTCTTAATTTGATGTTTAGGGTGACAACAATAAATTCCTAGTATAATGTTTAGGGTAAAGAATATAATGTCAATTATGAGTTCTATGATGCCTTTTATTTTCTTTCCTGATATTCATGTTACTATCATGTTAGGGCTAAAGCTTTGATTTTTAATGTTTAGTGACATGCTAGGGTTTGTTATTAATCTTGTTAGTATCATGCCTAGGATCTTGTTATGCTTTAGCTTTAATATGATTATTTTAATTTTCATGATTATGATTATAATAATTATTATTATTATAATTATTGTTTTGATTATCATTATGTTGCTTGATTATACTTATTGTTATTGCTTGGTCACGCCTTTTATGCATGTTTAAAGGGAATTTGTACTTGTAATCACGCTTAATAAGATAATGAATAATCTTGTTTAGGGTTAATAAGATTATAATTCAAGTGATTAATAATAATAGGTTTATTTGTGCATTAATATTCAACCAACATAGATAAACAGGTTTAGGGTAAACCTATTGATTGCATGTTTTTCAGAAAGCGCACATGAATACTATCAGAATAAAGTAGAGGCCTATTATTAGGGCAGATTCAATCTCTTTTAGGTTGGATTTGTACCTTCATCCCCGAACTACCAGTCATGGTTCCAGACCTATAGGAGTTAACTATCTCCTGGATCGTTAAGGGGTGTAACCTTCACCTCGTGAACGGTTTACAAGTTCCTAAAACTTGTGGGCTACTATTTTGCTCTATCTTCTTTCCCTTTGGACGCCACCGTTTTTTAGTGTATGATCACAGTGGGGTTCAAGCTAGGGGTAATGCTTGAAATATTCCCTACAAAGGAGAATTAATATAGTATTATTGTCCCTTTATGTAGGAGACTTGATTCGGGAATTGTTGTAGTGTAATCGGCTACTTTAAGGGCTTATTTGAGGTACGTTTGCGTACTTAACATAATTATGTTGATGTAGTAGCATGCTAAATGTGCTTGATGGATTAAAAGTAATATTATGCTAGGTTTGGAATGGAAATTATGATTTGGATGTTATTGGTGATTGGATTATGAAGCAGGATTTATTTGTGATAGATTATTGAATGGAAAATAATAGCTTGAAATATTATTTATGAACCACATATTATTTATGGCATGATACAGAGCATGTTTAATTAAACTAAATGTTAAATTTGGTGTGGAATATTGAAAATGAATTTTATTATAGTTCATATAATTTTTATTGATGCTATAAGCATGATGAAAAAGCTATATAAATTTCCATGTACACGAGGGATAAATTGTATGTTGGTGCCTTAGTGCACTTAAGGTGTTTTTAACACCGAGGGATAGGATTTGTGTCTCTTTATGCGTTTAAGGTGTCATTGGCACCGAGGTAGAATTAAAATGGATTGAACATTAAATATTATATGGTCACTAATTATTCATGAATTAAATTGGTATATTTGATTGATTAAATAATTATTGTTGATTGAATGATTATGGTTTGAGAGCCATCACCAAGTTTTATAATCTGTAAATAATGTAAAGTGAAAGAGATTACGCACCCAAACTCTTGGAACGTATATACCTTGAGTATCAACATATGGGGGGGGAGTTATGTGACTTTATATTTGATCTTAACTTCTAGTGGAGTACAGAACGTTGTACATTTCTTTTATTATTATTATGTGAAGGAATTCCGCTACCTATGTGTGGTTATTGATGCTGGCACGTGTAGGGAATATTTCAAGCGTTAATCCCCTAGCTTGAACCCCACTGTGATTATACACTAAAGTACGGCGGCGTCCAAAGGGAAAGAAGATAGAGCAAAAGAGTCGCCAACAAGTTTTTTTAGAACTTGTAAACCGTTCACGAGGTGAAGGTTACACCCCTTAACGATCCAAGAGATCGTCAACTCCATAAGGTCTTGAACCAAATAGGGTTCGGGGATGAAGGTACAAATCCAACCTAAAAGAGATTGAACCTGCCCTAATAATAAGCCTCTAATTTATTCTAATCGTATTCATGTGCGCTTTCGGACTAACATGCAATCAGTAGATTTACCCTAAACATGTTTAATCTATGTTTGTTGAATATTAATGCACAAATAAATCTATTATTGGCGATCACTTAAATTATAATCACATTAACCCTAACAAGATTATTAATTATCTTATTAAGCGTGATTACAAGTACAAATTCCTTTTAAACATGCATAAAAGGTGTGATCAAGCAATAAATAATAAATATCAAGCAACATAATAATAATAATCATAATAATAATAAAATCATTAGCATAATAATAATAATGTTAAAGCATAATAAAAATAGCAAAATCCTAGGCATGATATTAACGAGATTAATAACAAACCCTAGCATGTCACTAAGCAATAAAAATAATATATTTAACCTTAATGATACTAACAATCATAAATATTAGGAAGAACATAAAAGGCGTCATAACGATCATACTTGATATTAAAGTTACCCTAAACATGATACTAGGAATCAAAATAACAATCTAAGCATGATTTCTATATCATAACAACAATAAAAACCATTAAAGTACTTACTTTGATGTCTCGTACCTCTTTCTAATAACAAAATACACACGTTAATAACTTCAAGGAAAATAATAATTAAAACAATTAAATTAAATAATGGAAAGAGAGATTTGGGACCAAACCCTCAGAAATTAAACCTTTCACGTCTAGGGCGAAGGCAGCTTCGAATATGGCTAGGTGTATCTAGATCTAATGAATGCGGAATTTTGTATGTGAGAGAAGGCTAGTTTAGAAAATAGAGAGAGAAAGTAATCAAGAGAATCTTGATGAGAGTTGGTAGATTGTAGATGAATGAAAAATGGTTGTAGATGAAAACTGGTTCTCAAAAACGGAGTTTTTAGCACGTTATTTATAGAGAAAATCAGCCAAAAAGATAAAATATCAAAACAGAGTTGTAGTGCAGATTAAATTGAATTAGCGCCAACGCTGGCCATTGGCGCCAGGCGCTACAGCAGGAGTTTGGCGCTGATTCGGAAATTCACGCGTTTTCTTAAAATCAGATAGAAATTGCCGTACAAGAGGATAAGATCGTATCTTCCTCAAAAAACGTTCTTTGATTTTAATTAAAACTCTGAAAAGTTAACAAAAGTCAATTTATCAATGCTAATTGAATTAGGAATGAAAAGAACCTTCTAGAAGAATCTAGAAGACTAAAACCATTCCTAATTTCATTAGGAATAATAAATCCATATTAAGCCATCCTCTAGATCATTGGGCCGCATATAAGGCTCAAACCAGGCCCAGTTCAGTAAATTTGCCATAACTTCCTCAATATTCATTAGAATTGGGCTTATAATATATCATTGGAAAGCTCTTGTCTAGCCCTATCCAACTACACTACTATTGGAGCCATATCATGGACCAACAAAACTGGATTGGCTGTTTTTCTTAAAATACATTTTCAAAAACAGAGAGAAGAGAAAAGAAATTAAAACTATCTGTAACACTAAACTTTCCACACTTTCACTTCATTCGATTATGATTCGACGCGAAAGGTACTCATCACCGGGTTTCGTTTTGGGGAGACACAAATGGGTGTCTACAGAACCCCCCACTTTCACTGAGTTTGGAGAAACGTAAGTTTCGAAAACAAAAGTCAAAGTATCGATAGGGACGGAGAATGATTCAGAACGTTCTGCGATCCTAAATCATTCTTGTAACGCCGATACCTGCAAATTAGCGTTAGTTAAACAGATAATAGAGTTAAGAAACGCGTATCTTGCAAGGTCGACCACACGTCTTTGAAAGTAACCGATTTGCTGCCGCATTGTTGTTGTTTTGATGACCTCCTATCAAGAGAATGCCATCCCGCTTGAAAACCGCTATGCTTGTGAATGCTTCCAATATTGAAGACTGCTTTGCTTGAAAAAACCCTCTTCCGCTTTGTTAATATTCCACGTCCAAGGGAATACCGTCGAAGATTGCTTCGCTTGAAACAATCCTCTTCCGCATTGATAATATTCCACGTCCAAGGGAATACTATCGAAGATTGCTTCGCTTGAAACAATCTTCTTCCGCATTGATAATATTCAACATCCAAGGGAATACTATCGAAGACAATTTCGCTTGAAATCACCTTCATTTGTTTGTGACAACTCTTCACAATCTAGGGAATGCCGTCGAAGATATCCTCGCTTGAAGCCATCCTCATTTGTTGCGATAATTTTCCAACGAAATTACCGAAGATCTCTGTTTGTCGATCCTTAAAAGCTCGCTTGAACTTTGCTTCCGCTATGCCTGTACGTTGGCGCTTTTGTTGCTTTTGAACCTGTACGTCGGTGCCTTTTGCGAATGAACCACTATGTCGGTGCCTTTTGTTAATGAGCCAATGCTTATGCGCTTTAAGGTAAGTGAGACGATTTTTCATCAAGTCAATCACTTTATACAATCAAGCCGATTACTAAAATTCGTGTCAAATTTCTTAGAGGGGCTAACTGGCGTACCAAGGAACCCAAAATATATTGCAAAAAAATTAGAACAACCTCACTGGATGGGTGAATATCCTGGCGCTGCTGAATAAACATCAGCGCCACACTACTGGCTGTAGCGCTAGATGCTGTGATTGGCGCTAGGCGCCAAGCCTATATGTTGAATCCAAGGTGTAGCGCTTGGCGCCAAAATAGGGTATTCCTTAAATAACCCTTTCTTCTTCATTTTCGCTGCTGCTCGTCGTGTTTTTGCTCGAAAATTTCCAAAAACTCAATTGCTTCATTCTTGTTCGTTTCTCAACCGAATTTGCTCAAATTTGTTGCAAATCAAAGCTTATTTCATCCATTTTCCCGATCTATGTAAGTTTTGTTCGAACTCACACCGGTTTTTATGAATTTTTCATGTGTTTATTTTCGAACTTCATGAAAATTAAAAACTTAGAATGCTCAATTCTCTTTATTTGTCAAATTTTATGCCATGAAATTGCTTGATTATGTTTATATATTGCCTTGGGAGTAATTTGAGACTTGTTTGACTCAATGTGGTGAAGAAATGAACGAATTGCCATTGTTGGACCTCTTGAGGTCGGGAATACAATGTGGCCCGTTCTTGATGTTTTTGCTAGCAATTCTTGTCCAATTTGTCACAATAATTACTATAGTATTGCAAGAAATTGTTTGATTGCTTGAAAAATTCCATTATGCTCAATTTGAATTTGTGCTCTATTTTAGTACTACGTACTCTGTTTTTTGCGAACATAGTATCATGCGGCTAGGCGAACCTTAGATCCTATAGAACCTTAGTTTATGATGATTTTGCACCATGTAGCATGGCTAGACAGCGAGGTTCCGGTTCACGGTCTCGAGACATTCGACGGGAGCATGAGCCCGTGGAGGACGATGCCGAGCCGTCCACTTCGCTTGGTCGACTCCCCGAGTGGGATGAGCGTACCTTATTATTTTCCCCCGTCCACTACATTTCTAAGAGGGTGAGATGGGGTATCACTGTTGGGAGGACGCGCTGTCATGGCTTTGGCTGTGACGGTTTGGGCTATCTGTATAAGATGAACATCGCCAGAGATGTCGAGACGAGACTCCTATGGGATTCCTGCGGTCTTGCTACGCTGTACGAAACCTCCGAGGCAATGACTGCCTCTAGCGGGGGTCACCATGTAGTTCGTGCTCTGGTGGAGTTCTTTAGGGATACCACCAACACTTTCCACTTTCCTTGGGGTGAGATGATAGTCACTCCTACCGACTTCAGTCTCATCACAAGACTGGAGTTTAGCTTCGTGCCACTGCCGTTCGACAGCGGGATCGACGTCTTTTCCCCTGAGGTCGGGGAGCCGTTAGGGCCGATTACCATTCAAGCTCGAGCTGAGGTAGAGTCGTCTCAGTTCACCGCTAGGGGGATTCGCCGTTCGACTCTGGCAGCGGCTACCTGAGAGCAGCGGGTGCGCATCTTTGCGCTTATTTTGTTGTCAGGGACGTTCTCCCTTGACAAGGGTAGTAGGGCGCTGCTTTACTATCTTCCTGCCGTTTGCGATCTACATCGGATCGGGACTTATGACTGGGCCAGCTTATATGCTGACTTCATTCGAGCGCTTAGGGACTCGTGTCGACACCGGTCCTTTGGGACGAATGTTGCTCTGTCCAGCTTTTGGAGGGTCGTAGAGGTAAACATTATTCCCTATAAAGTTTAGCTCTACATTTTAGCTAGCACTTGCTGATAATTTTAACTCCTTGTAGATCTGGTTCTACGAGTACTTCCATTCTGCTGCGTCGGCGAGACCATCGCCACGCAAGTTTCCAGTTAGTGCTTCCTGGGGCAGCCGTCGTGTGGGGATGTCCACTGCGTATGTCCGAGACTGGATCATCGTAGTATAATTCTTTTCTTATTTGCAATTTTGCGATGCTTTAGATAGATTTTTTTTCTGATTGACGCTCTTCGCAGGAGCCTGAGGTGCTATACCAGTCGTGGGTCGACCTGGTAGTCAATGGGTTAGCCGCGCAGTATTCTGCTGAGCGTCGTTATTTCTTTGGGACTTATGGAGTGATTGCATACCTTGGAGAGAGGGTTGCTAGACAGCATTCCTCCGATATTTTTGTCGTTCCTGCTCCTCCACCACGTCACATGTTTAACGCCGTGAGGTTTTTGAGCATGTCAGAGGGAGCAAGTACCCCTTGGCAATCTTGCACGATCCCTGGGCGATGCTATGCGGAGGATCTACTAACGTTGTTAGCTCCAGTTCCTGTACCGGCTGAGGATGTGGCGGTACGATTTTCCAGCTTTTATCTTTCGTTAAGTAGCCCCCAAGTAATGCTTCACTGACTTTGTTTTGCTTTATCAGGACGATGCTGCTGAGTTCGTGCCACCCCATATGTCTATCCATTACCAGGGGACATACGGGCCGATTGAGGAGATGATTCCTCCGGCTCCTAAGGACGAGCGCTTCGTAGAGTGGTCGATTCCTCGCCACCAGACTCGGGTAAGCCTATTTATTTGCAACTTTTGTCCATATATATTATACATGTTTACTGACTTATTTCTTTGACAGTTCTCGCACGAGGTGGTTTCGGCGATGGCACGATTTATAGATGCCTTCTGAAGCCAGCTTTTCCGGATGAGGAACGTGAATACCTGTCGTCGAGACGACGCCGTTAAGGAGGTAGTCTTTCTTTCATATGTTTTCTTACTACCGCTTCGATTTTTCCTTGTTTCTGATTATAATTCCTTTTGTAGGGTCAGCCTAATCCTTCTCGTACCCGCACCAGACCTGAGGTGCGGAGGGATCCGACGAGGTCTAGCTTGAGGCGTCGCCGTACTACTTCGGGAGGTCGGGGTGGTCGTTCTGAGGCCGCCCGTACTGATGTGGCAGAGGGCTCAAGTTCTTCCTCTGAAGGTGCTCATACTGCGCCGGTAAGCCAGGGAGAGGCTACCTCGGCTCTTAGAGGTGGTGGGATGTACGAGGTCGGCTTGTCATCGCAGCAGCCTCCGCAGCCTCAGCCTCAGGTTGATCTTGGGTGGACTGGTCCCACGTTAAGTTTTCCTCCTCCTGCGGAGATTGGAGCTGATGCTAGAGCTGGAGCTAGAGTAGGTGGAGAGGTTAATCCTCGTACGACGGAGTTTTATGCGATGATGAGTTTACCTCCCCTGGCGCCGTAGTTTGTACCTGTGCTTTTTATTATTTATTTTACTTTGTATAGAACTTTTCCTTTTAGTTAGACTCATTTTTTAGACATATTTTGTATATACATACTGTTATGAGTTTATTTTATTTATCATGTTTTTTCAATTTTTATTATTATCATTATTATGTGCATGTCTGTGTGTGCAAGAAAGTGTGACAAGTTATTTTGCTCAAAAACTCTGTCATTTTTATTTTTGATGGAGGGTATTCGACTTTCTTCCCCAAAAAGAAAAAATGAAAAAAGGAAAAAGCCATATAAGATATTGGGATTATAAAAACTTGGAAATAAGTTAAAATAAAATCCAAAAAAAAAGAAGAAAAAATAATAAAATTAATATAATAACTATATTAAAAATAATAAAAAAAAGGAATAAATGAATATTTAGAAAAAGAGGAGGAAGCCGTAAAGTCGTTAGCAGACTCGAATTGAGGTAAGAACGCGGCTTTAGAAAGCGCGTATGACGAGGCAAATTGGCGCCAGCTGGCGCCACGCATTTGGGTGTAGTACCAGGTGCTACACTTAGCATTTGGCGCCAATCTTTGGCGTTTGGCGCCAATAGCAGCGTCCGGCGCCAAATAACGCTGATTCCGTATCCTTCCCAGATAAAAACTGCTCCGATTTCGTGCATCAATAGCCCCCCTGCCCAGCCGATTCTTTTCATTATTTCAGCAAATAAAATAATTCTTAGCTTTAGAAAAATAATATCATGCCTCTAGTCACCAAAACTTTTACCCAATACACCCATGAATGGTGTCGGTCTCTTAATGCCAAAGAAAGAAAAGAATTAGATGTATTCCACTTGGGGGGAATTTACGGTATCAAAGGGGTAGATCTTGACTTAGATTTTATTCATACCGCTCTAGAATATTGGGATGTTGATACTCATTGCTTTAGAATAGGGTATGATGAAACTAGCCCTTTGCAGGAAGAATTTGGTGCTATTTTAGGTTTCCCTGCAACAGATCTCATAGTAATCCCTAGAATAGATGCATATTATTACAAGGATTTTAAACGCTTCTTCAATTTAAAATAAAGGGATCTATCAAAAATAGTAGATGGAAACATAGTTAATTTGAAAGAATTTGCTCGCCATTATCTTGATAAACCTCACTCCGAATCTTTTCATATTTATAGAAGAAGGACTTTCTTATTTTGTATTAATTTATTTCAGCTTTATTAAAATTCCATCAATAATGTAATTTTATTTTATTAATGAAATTTCAGCTTTTAATTAATTATTTACTTTAAATTTATTTATTAAAGCAATGAAAACCGAAAAATATTAATTTTCTAGAAATTTTTCGAGTACGGAAGTCGAAAATTTTCCGAAAAACACCGAAACATTCCCAGAATTTAACTGTGAATTGGCGTCACTTGTCTATGACTGGCGTTGGTCACAGCCGTCTGGCGTCAGGCGACGGTGCCGTCGGCTGGCGCTGATGGTCCTTGGCTGGCGCCAGAGTTTTTTCTGCGACGCCGATATTTCGCCGATCTTATGTGGACTTTTTAATTAATTCTAGGACGTGAGATTTTCGAAAAATAAAATGGTCGCACCCGTAAAGGGTTGCCTACGTATCCTTTCTTAAGGAATCAGGCCAGACGTAGCTCTCTTGAGTATCCTACTCAAGTAATTATGGGTAGTATTTCTTAAGTTGGTCAAGATTTGTCATGTTCGAGAACTCATTGCCATCCATATCAGTAAGTTTTGCTACACCTCCTTACAAGATTGTTTTGACAATCTAGGGTCAAGACTAATTAGGTCTAAAATTTCCCCTTGGATCTAAAATATTTTTCCTTAATGCTTTTAACACCAAGTCTCCTACTTTGATGTTCCTTGTCTTGACCTTCTTATTAAAATGCCTAGCCATACGAGTTTGATAACACTGAGTGTGATGTAGAGCTTCTAGTCGTTTTTCATCGAGTAAAATTAATTCTTCATATCTTGCCCTAGTCCATTCAACTTCATTGAGTTTACTCTCTATTGTGATGCGTAGAGATGGAATTTCTAGTTCGACAGGTTGTACGACATCCATTCCATAAACCAAGGAAAATGACGTATTTCCTGTTGATGTACAGATTGACGTGCGGTAACCCCACAATGCGAAGTGAAGTTTGTCAGGCCAATCCTTATAATTTTCTGTCATTTTCTCGATGAGAGTCTTCAAATGATTATTCGCTGCCTCGACTGCTCCATTTGCTTGAGGTCTGTAAGGGGAAGAATGATGACATTGAATGCCATATTTTTGTAACAATTCTTCAGATTCGGCTTGAAAGTGAGTTCCATTGTCACTTATCATTTCATGTGGGACTCCTTATCGACAAATAATATTTCTCTCGATAAAGAGTGCTACATGTTTTGCAGTGAGTTTAGCGTATGATTGCGCTTCAACTCACTTTGTGAAGTAATCAATTGCTACTAGTATATATTCGTGGCCTCCTGTTCCTGGGGGAGTGATTTTGCCGATGATGTCAATTCCCCATGTAGAGAATGGCCATGGCGATGTGTAGGTGTAGAGCAAGGATGGAGGAACATGTTGTAAATTGGCATAGATTGGGCAGTTAGGGCATCTTTTTACATATTGATGGCAATCCCTATTCATTGTAGTCTAATAACATCCTTCTCGCATTATTTTTTGAACTAAAATTTTGCCATTTATGTGCGTGCCACAGATTCCTTCGTGGACTATTCTCATTGCTCTTATTGCATCCTTTTTTCATGTAGCTCGTTGTCTATGAGTACATATTGGGAAGCCAAAAGCCTTAATACCCGTTTTGCTCTATTGTCAGCATGGGGAGGGTATTCTCCTTTGGTGACATAATTGAGTATATCCGTGTACCACAGTTCTTCTTCTTCTTCTTCTTCTTCTTCTTCTTCTTCTTCTTCTTCTTCTTCTTCTTCTTCTTCTTCTTCTTCTTCTTCTTCTTCTTCTTCTTCTTCTTCTTCTTCTTCTTCTTCTTCTTCGTCTTGGACTACTTCGTCGTCTTCTATAGCCTGGATGTATGTTGGTTTGTGCCTTTTTTCTATAGTTAGAGGCATTTTCTCGATTTACGTGGGAATCCTAACCATTGAGGCTAGTCTTGCCAAGGCATCAACAAATTGATTTTCTTGCCTAGGTGGATATGTGTATTCTACCTTCTCTAACTGATCGGTAAGAGTTTCCAGATGGGTTTGGTAAGGGGCTAGACTTTATCTCCTTACTATCCACCTTTTAGATATTTGATTGATAATCAAAGAAGAGTCTCCGAATATCCTTAAATTTTTTACTCCCAATGCCAAAGCTGTTTCAAGGCCTACCATGCATGCTTCGTATTCAACAGCATTGTTGGTAACGTCGAAATCAAGCTTTATGGAGATTGGAACATGCTCCTCTTTAGGTGACACTAGTAATACTCCAACGCCACATCCCTTTTGGTTTGAGGCTCCGTTGAAGTATAAGGTCCAAGTATCATCTTCAGTAACTATTAAGTCTTCATCTGGGAATTCATTGTCTTGTATTGGCATCGAGTCTTCTATTGTAAAGTTTGCTAGAAAGTCTGAAACCACAAATCCTTTGATAGCTTTTTGTGGCATAAACCTTACATCAAACTGGGCTAAATTGACTATCCATCTTGATATGCATCCATTGAGTGTAGATTTCTCAAATAGATACTTGAGTGGATCTAATCAGGAGACTACAAAGACGGTATGCACTAGCATGTAATGTCTTAACTTGGTTGTGGCCCACACCAAGGCGAGGCACAACTTCTCAGGTGGTATGTAGCGTGCTTCGTATTTGAGCATCTTTTTTCTTGGATAATAGATTGCGTTTTCTTTGCCTTCTACTTCTTGTGTTAGCATAGCTCCCATTGTCTCTTTGGTAACCATCAAATTTAACCTAAGAGGTATTCTAGGAAGTGTTGGTGCTAATACGGGAGGATTGGCGAGATAGGATTTGATCTTTTCAAAGGCTTTTTGACACTCAGCATCCCATATCACTGGTACATTCTTTTTAAGCTTCTTGAAGATTGGTTCACATATTGTCGTCAATTTTGATATGTATTGAAACCGGCCAATAAATCCTCGAATCTGTTTCTCAGTTTTTGGCGGTGGCATTGACATGATTGGTTTAATATTTGTTGGGTCTATCTCTATTCCTCTAGAGCTTATGACATAACCCAAAAGCTTGCCTGAGGTGACTTCAAAAGCACACTTAGATGGGTTCAACCTCATATTATATTTTCTTAGCCTTTCGAAATTTTTTCTTAAGGCTACTTGATGGCCCGGACGGTCTTTTGATTTCACAATCATGTCGTCGACATATACTTCGACTTCGTTATGCATCATGTCATGGAGTAAGGCAGTTGCTGCATGTCGGTAAGTAGCACCCGCGTTTTTCAACCCGAATGGCATTTTGTGTAGCAGTAAGTGCCCCATGGTGTTATAAAAGTTGTTTTCTCCATGTCTTCTTCTGCCATGAGAATCTGGTTGTAACCTGCGTACCCATCCATGAATGAGAAAAGTGCGTGATTTGCCGTGTTATCTACCAGAACATCGATGTGTGGTAAAGGGAAGTCGTCCTTTGGACTTTCCTTATTTAGATCTTAATAGTCGACACACATTCTTACCCTTCCATCTTTTTTCGGAACTGGGACGACGTTGGCGACCCATTTGGGGTATTTGGATACCTTGATGAAACCGACATTTATTTGTTTTTGGACTTCTTCTTTTATTTTAAGAGCTACGTCGGGTTTCATTCGACGTAACTTTTGTTTTACGGGTTTCATTCATGGAATTAGTGGTATAGTGTGTTGAGCTATTTCTCTATTAATGCCTGGCATATCTTCGTATGACCAAGCGAATACATCGATAAATTCTATAAGTAAGTCAATTAAATCGGTTCTTTCTTTTTCATTAAGTGTTAATCTGATTTTAACTTCTCTTTTATTGGTTGAATCATTTGAGATATCAACTTTGCAGTTTCTTCAATTACCGATGTTTTCTTTTCGAGTGTTTCCATTGCTTTAATAACTTCTTTGTCTTTTTCATTGTTAGTTAAGCAATGCTCGTCATCTTGGGTTAGAGAAGAACACAAGAAATAAGGAGAAGAAGAAATATTACTATACTCTGAGATCATTACATCAAAGAGTGATATGTCCTCAGGGACTTGATCACTAACTATTTTAGGAGAAGAAATAGAGGGGGGAGGTGCTACTACTAAAGACCTAGAAGACTCTATAGGGAGAGACTCTGACTCAGACGACTCTTCAAACATTGGTCCTTGCCCTGTCGTGATGGATATTTTTCTTCCACTTGGAGTAGTCACCTTGATAGTCTTGCGCCACTCTTGTAGTGATCCTTCAGCCGGAGTGATTAGCTTCGAGGGATCGAAGCTTTCGCTTTGTAAGACTGTTTGAATGAGCGAGGAGTTATCTTCTTTTTAAGTTGGCTCATTCTTTTCTCGCCCAAATAGTAATACCATGACGTTAAAGTCAAAGCATGGGGGTGCTTTCTCCTTATGCACAGGAGTTGGGATTTCATCTGTGAAATAACAATCCAAGTAAATCTCAAATCCCGGTTGCCTTATGCCATTCACAACAAATGGCTCGGGAAATTCATGGCATGGATAGTCCTCTCCTTCTTTTATAAATTGACCATTAAGTGTAAGAGGGTACTGATCCATTGGGATTGCTTTCTTTTGAGTGCGGGTGTCTCTACGTGCTTTTGATTTTTTTGGGCTCGCTTAAGATCTTTCCGAGTCGGTTTGAAACCAAGTCCGAAAGTATCTAACTTTGGGAGGCCAGGTGACTCCAGCGATTTTGCTATTCCCTTCTTCTTTCCTAGGGTCATCCCGGGAAAATGTCATTGTTTCTTCAGAATAGCATTTACAACCATGTTGGAATGGGGGTCATGGCAAAGAGGGGTCCTTTCATCCTCGTGGATTAAGGAGACCTCTTCGTTAAAGCCCCATAGATCTTCATCATCCTCGTCGTACTCCACATTAATTATTGGGTATTCTATGGACTTGATCCTCATAGGTGAAGCATTGATGGTGATAGGAATTCCCCCAACTATAGCTTTTACTTGTTGGTGGAGAGATGAGGGGACGGCCTTTAGGTCATGAAGTCAAGGGCGTCCTAACAGTAGATTGAATGAAGCTTTAATGTCTACCACTTGGAAAGTGGTAGCATGTTTAATTGCTCCCGCCGTTACATTCATGGTAATTTTACAGAGCTTGACGACGAGTGTTGTCGTAGGCCCTTATGCCTTGTGTAGACGGAATTAAATCACCATCCCTTATGCCTAGCATCCTTGCAGTTCTAAGTGGACAGAAATTTATGGCCGATCCATTGTCTACAAGAGTCATAGGGACATTCGTTCTCTTGCAAACTACTATGAGGTTTAATGCCTTGTAATGTTTGTTACCTTCTGGAGGTAAATCCTTGTCAGAAAAGGTGATCAAATTGATTGGACTAGGAAGATCACTTGTGAGAAAGTTGGCTAACCCATCGGGAGTAGTGTCAGAATCTATCCCTATTTTGTCCAAGGCATTCATTACAACCAACCTATGTTCTCGAGATGTCGCCAAAAGTTTCCATACGTTCATCTCAACTTTTGTCTTCGTAAACTGCTTAACGATATCATTGTCTTCAATGATAGGTATGGGAACTTGTTGTGTGGTCGGCATAGGTTGTGTTGAAACGGGAGGTTGCATTCTCCCGGATCTTGTGAGGACGTCTATCGATGAGTCTTCTTCAGTCCAAAAGTCATCCATGGCGTACGACACAGAAGGTGGAGATCCTACTATGTCTTTTACAAAGACGTCTTCTTCATCACTGTCCAAAACTCCATTAATGGTTGCATCGTCCTCTTGTGGAACTTGTACTGGTTTCTTTTCATCAACCATTTTCTTAATTAAATCCTTAAATTTAAAACAGTTTTCGATAGTATGACCCCCTGATTAATGATACTGACAGTAATATCTATCTGTCCTCTTTAGTGATTCGAATGGTCTCGGTTCGAGAGGTTTTATTTCGCCACTCTCGGAGAGCATTTCGAACATTTGTGCATATGGGATCCAAATTGGAGTGTAAATTCTATTACTCTTCTTGGGTTTTTCAGTGACTTGTAAAGGAAAACGTTTTGCCTCATAAGTCGTTCTCATGGGTGTGAATTCTCTCTTAGGTTCATCTTTCGGGAGTGGAACCTCATCATATTTCTTTTGAAGTTCCGTTATAGCTTTGAGAGTTTCACGTAGTAAATGCGATCCTTCCATCATAGACAGTGTGAGCGACTGTATGTCTTCTTTACTTGCCAGTTATGGAAGGCTATCCATGGCGTCTAAGAATATCTCCTCATCTTCTTCAATGGCATGGATTTCTTTGACAGGTTTAATGAGAGACGAGAGGTCAACCTCGCTCTCCTCATTAGAGATAGCCAAGACATGAGCGAGAGGTGCATTATCAATGCTTGGCTTCTTACTAGCAGGGGGCAAGGGTAGCTTGTTGTTATTGATTAAGTCTTGGATAGCTTCCTTAAGCTTCCAACAGTTTTCGGTGAGATGGCCCCTACCTTTGTGATACCTACAGTGTGCATTGGGGTTCCAATTAGCCAACCTCTTTTCGACTAGTGGGTCCCCAAATGGTCCAATAGGAGTTATAAGACCTTTTGCATTTAATCGATCAAATGCGGTGTCATAACTTATGCCAATAGGAGTAAAGTTTCTCCTAAATGGTTTCTTTTGTCCTTGATTGTTCATAGCAAGTACTTCACCTAAATTAAAAGTGCTAACGTTGTTTGAATGGGTGGTTTTGGAAGAAGAAGGATTGTCGTTCTTCTTTCCTTTCCAGACACTGTTGGAGTTATTGTTGGCAGATTTTAACTTTGCCAGGTCGTCTTCAATATTAATCCCAATGTCGTAGACGACCTTGAAGGTATGGAGATTATTTTGATACTTGAGATGCTTGGAATATTTTTCTTGATTGTTTTTGATGAACAACCTTACAGACTCTTTTTCACTTGGCACCTCAATCATCTTAGCTGAGGTTTCTCTCCATTTGTTAAAGAAAGAGGTGAAGCCTTCGTTCTCTTTTTGCTTGAGGATTTTAAGTTCTCTATGGTCAGTCTCAACTTGAATGTTGCACTTGTATCTATCAACGAAAGCGTTTGCTATGGACTCCTAGGTAGAGGTCTTTTCTTTCTCAAGAGAAAAGAACCATTGTTGGCAAACGGTCTCGAGAGATAGTGAGAACAGAGAGGGAAAACCTTCTTATCGATACTCTTAATACTCATTATTGTTTTGAAGGCTCTTAAATGAAAATAAGGGTTATCAGTTGCTTTGAATTTCGGGATGTCGTTGGCATTGAACTTCTGCGGAAGAAGATCTTTGTCCACCGAGACCCCTTGTGAAGTAAGCCCTTGAAACTTGTAGTGTCTAGATAGCTTGCTTAGGCTCTCTTGCATGAGGTCCATCTGTTGTTGTTTTACGGGATCATCGATCTTAAGTGTGAGGAGCTTCAGTGCCTCAGTCATGGTAACTAGTTGGTTCCTAAGCTCATTGACTTCTTCTTGTGTTTCCATTAGTGTCCTAGCTTTGCTCTTACGAGCTATAGGTTTGTCGAAAAGTTGGACTTGTACGAAAAGGTTGTCTTTGATTAACCGTCCTTCCTTTCTTGACCACGCGCTGTAATTTAAACCATTTTGCGTTTTAATTACTTGACTCGAATCGACTTGACTTTACGGTATTTTAAAGAGGAAAAAATAAAAAGAAATGGGTGCATATTTTTGGCAAAAATAAGCAAAAATAATGTGTATATTTTTAAGAGCTAAGTATAGTATTTATTTATTTTTTAAAATGGAGGATTAATATCCGACTTACCCCCCTAAAAAAATGACGGAAAAAACGCGCATGCAAGACTCTCTTAGACATGGTCAAAGTGTGTGTATTGGTGTGTGCGTTGAGTGTAAGTGACATGTTTGGACTCTTGAATAAGACCATGGGACTTAATGCCTAAACTTGAATAATGACTCGACAAAGTAGTAAATTTAAACCGAATTAATTATCAAACTGGTCAATTTGATACTAGGTGATGACTCGACCAATAATCCGAACTGTCAGCAAAACGACAAGACTGGCGTCGCACTGTGCAGTGTAGCACCAGAAGACAGAGCTGTCGCCAAGCGCCACACTCCACAGAGTGGCACTACCGCTCATCTTTTGGCGCCAATGCTGGAGCTTCAATCTGAGACTGTTTTCGGTGTTATTAATCAACCGGGGTATGCCTAAAGTCGTACTAGGTCAATTCTGATTAAAATATTATACTTTATTTACTCAAATTAATTAATCAATTAATTAATTAGGCAAAGTTCTTTAAGTCATTAATTTATTAAATCTAAACACAAGTCAAACAAACGGTTAAGAAATCATAGTATATGCACAACAAATAATGCACAATTAGTCAAGTAGGCATAATATGATGCAACGAGTTTGCAACCTAACCATGTCTCTAGTTCTCTAAAGTTCGGGATATGGTTTAGTCAATAGAGGGTCCATGGTTAATTTTCCGGATGCACCGCGCGGAAGCCTAACCGTGAAGGGTTGGCGCGAGTGGATGGGACACCACGAGTTTTAGAAAAACTCGCTTCCATGGTTTGGTGAATTCAACATTCTCGGATGTACCCTTTGTTGCTCAGAGTGTTCAATCAGGTAGATGGAGCATGAATTCCCAGAGGGTTTTGTCCATATGTAGAACACATATGGGTTTCAGAAAAGTGAGAAAAAGCTCAATCAGGAAGTAGGATCGAGCAAATAATGCGAAAAACTGGTCAAAATTAGAACGCATATTTCTGGCTCGGTATTGGAAGAATTTGGCGCAAGCAAACAGAGGTTGGCGCAAGGATTTAGCTGTAGCGCCTGGCGACAGAGCATTCGTCTGGAGCTACAGTTAAATGTCTGGCGCTAGCTTCTGTTCGCTGACGCTAATTCCTACATGTCTCAGCAGCTTTCTATATTCGATAAAATTTTCCAGATTCGCGCAGTGTTATTTCGGTCCTAATTGTGAAAGATATTTCTCAAATTTCCTACGTGTAAAATCCTATGTTTTTAACTCATTACGGATGGTCTTTCCAATGAGATCATTTTTATGCATATGACAGTAATTTTAATCAAAATTACGCACATGAAATACTTAGAACGTTTCGAGTCTCATCCACTCATTCTAAATCATTGCTGAAATAAATTCAGGAATTAAAATAGAAATCCTCCCTAGTGGAGTCGCCAAAAAACTGTAGGGAATATTTCAAGCGTTAATCCCCTAGCTTGAACCCCATTGTGATCATACACTAAAGTACGGTGGCGTCCAAAGGGAAAGAAGATAGAGCAAAACAGTCGCCAACAAGTTTTTTTAGGAACTTGTAAACCGTTCACGAGGTGAAGGTTACACCCCTTAATGATCCCAGAGATCGTCAACTCCATAAGGTCTTGAACCAAATAGGGTTCGGGGATGAAGGTACAAATCCAACCTAAAAGAGATTGAACCTGCCCTAATAATAGGCCTTGAGCGCGAGGAAATTAGGTCTTTGACTAACCTCCTCACGGCCAAACAAAATTTATTATAATCCTAAACTAACCCCTAAACAAGTCTAGTGGTAAGTTTGGAGTCGAACCACAAGGAACGGTAATGTTGGATTGTTCTCGATCTAATTCTTAAGCTACGCCGAAGTCGGTTTATGGATAGTGGACACTATAACTACACTAACACACATATAAAGATCAAGATATTACAAAGTCTACTAGGGGCAAAGATCCACTTTGAACAATGAAATAGTTAATGGGAATTGATTTGATAATCAATCATGCAAAGAAAGAATTAAAATGGGAATTAATTACCATCAAGAGCAATCTCTCAAATTCCTATCCTAGATCCCTCATTGGCTAGGTGCATAGAAGAAATTTACCCAAAATGAAATAAAATATATAAATTCTAATTCACAATCCCTTGTCAAACTAGAACTAACATGCAATTAAGTTTGCTATCTTGGGAGATCAATCCAGTCTAAAACAAACAACATGCCATCATCAATTCAATCAATTTAATCACACAATTACCATCAAATTTATCTCAAATAACTCAATTAACCATAACAAAGCTTTACTCAACACCTGGTAGAAGGAAATCTACTCAAACATAATTAACAAAGGAATTAATAAAGCATACAGAAAGAAGAGAGTAAGAAATGCTCATTGATATAAAATGGAGATCTTCAAATCATCAAATTCCTCCTTTGATTATCCAAAATTTATGAAAACCATTGTTTCTCTCACTTTCTCTCTCCAAAATTTGAGAGTTTCTCTCTCTAACACTACGGGAAAAAATGTATTTGGCACCGGTTCAAACCCGGCCTAAGGCACCGGTTTGAACCGGTGCCTATTTGGGGGTGCCAAAAAAGGGTTTAAAAAGGCACCGGTTCAAACCGGTGCCAAAACTTGAAATTGGCACCGGTTAACCGGTGCCAAAACTGGGTTTTAAAAAATGTGGAATTGTTTTTGGTACCGGTTAACCGGTGCCAAAAGTGCCAAATATTATAATTTTTTTATTTTTTTAGAACAACAAAAAATTAAAAATCTGACTTAAATTATTTAGAACATCAAAATATAGATTGAATTTCAATCAACATAATAAAAAATTTACAATATATAATCAAAACAATTTTACAATATAGATCAATACAGTAGTAGTTCACTTACAACAAGGAAAAAAAAATATCGAACAATTAATATAATTAAGCTTCCATCTTGCTCAATATAAAAAAAATTTCGAACGATTAATATAATTACAACATATAAAAAAATTACAATATAAATAAAAAAATAAACTCAATATTCTTGCATCTTGCTTCTTCCATTTAAGATCTAACTCAAGATACCTGCACCATTTAAAGAAAAAAAAAAACGATTAACCCAGAACATCATTTAAAAAATAAAATCGAGAAAAAATAAAAAATAAAATCAAAAAAATAAATATAAAAAATAAAATCGAATAAAATAAAAAAAAATCGAAAAATTAAAAAGAAAATCAGTTGGTAAGAAAAAAAAAACCCAGAACATCATTTAAAAACCAAAATTGAACCCAGAAATTAAAAACCAAAATCGAAAATCTGAAAAAAAAAAAACTCAGAAAATAAAAAAATTTCGAATTTAAATCGAAAATTAAAAAAGAAAATCCCAAAACAAATCCAGAACAAATCTTGCATCTTTAACGGATCTAAAAATCAAGTAAAAAAAATCAACAAACCCAAATACGCATGCATTAACCCAGAAATCGAAAAACAAAATCAAAATAAAAAAAAACAATCGAAATCGAAAAAAAAAACCCAGAAATAGAAAAAAAAAAATCAAAATCGAAATCAAAAAAATTAACCCAAAAAAATTCACAAATCGAAAACACCCAGAAATCGAAATAGTTGAACTCGGAAAAAAATTGAAATCGAAAGAAAAATCAAAAACCCAGAAAAAAAAAAAAAAACGTAACAAAAAAAACCGAGAAATCGCTGAAAAAAAAATCAAAATCAATTGAAAGAAGAGTTTGAAATTAAGAAAATCAAAATCGAAAAACAAACTATTAAATTCGATTGAAAAACCTCAAAATCGATTGAAAAACCTCAAAATCCATGGTGCATGTTGTTGTCTTCGAATTTGTTAGTGGTTTTCGAGTGATGATAGAAAGGAGGAAGAGATCCAGAAAGATAAATGAAGGAGAGGAGAGGAGAACGACGACGTGAAAGAGGAGAGGAGAGGAGAGAGAAAGAGGAGGAGGAGGTGAGAGAAAGAGGAGAGGAGAGGAGAGGAGAGAGAAAGAGGAGGAGGAGGTGAGAGAAAGAGGAGAGGAGAGGAGAGAGGACGGCCGAATGAAATATTTAGGGTTTGGGGTAGTTATAAGGGCGGTTTTTTTTTTTAATATGTAAATGAACCGGTTCGTAAAGGCACCGGTTTGAACCGGTACCCTTTTTATTATTGGCACCGGTTTGGGCTGAACCGGTGCCTTTTCCATTTGTTTAAAAACCCGCCTAATTTTGGGCCGATTTTTGGCACCGGTTTGGCCTGAACCGGTGCCATATGGGGGGTGCCTAATGCTATTTTTCTACTAGTGTAAAAACCTAAAATACTGAAAATATGAATTCCCCCTCTAAAATGAGCAAAAAAAAATCTATTTATAGCCCTTACTAAATTGTCTAGGAAGCTCCGCAAAAAGTCGAGCAGCCCGTAGAGGAGCGAGCGTGCAGGAGGTGGAGCGCCCGCTCTAGGTCCAGGAGCGGGCGTGCAGAAGGTCGGAGCGCCCGCTCCAAATCTGGAGGAAAGAATCTGTTTTTTTATTTTGGATTTCCTGTGAGGAGCGGGCGTGCAGATTTTGGAGCGCCCGCACTTGGTGGTGGAGCGCCCGCTCCAAGAACCGGAGCGCCGGCTCCTCTCGGACTGGGCAAACTACTCAGCTTCAAATGAGCATATCTCCCACGTTTTACATCAGAATTGAGCATATGACCTGTCGTTGGAAATCACTTGAGATAAGCTTTCATCTCCAATTGGAATCGCCCCAAAATGTTTTGTAGATCAAAAGATATAGGCGTTTGAAGTATGATCTTTGCAAATCAAGTGCACATTTCTTCATTACTTGTTCTTTTTATGTTTTATATTTCTTCAATCTTGAGCAATGAACTTATCCAAGAGTTCCTATACATAAGAGTGAACCAATAAAGTTTAATCTAATGTCAGAAGCCACCAAAATATGCAAGAAAAGCCAAAATTGAGCAATAACGACATTTCACACACAAACATGACAAATGTAGTAAAACGCTATTAAAACCAAGTAAAAAGATAGAAAAACTATGAAAAACTAACTACAAAACTCCTAAAAATACCGACATAAATGACACTTATTAAATTCCCCCAAGCTGAACTTTTGCTCGCCCTCGAGCAAAACAAAAGAAACACAAGGGAATGTGATGCATTTTATATAAACAAAGAAAGCTAGAAGGAAAATAATATACACTAACTCACTTTCGTAGGAATCACGAATACATTTAGCGTATGCATCAAGCACTTTAAACTCTTAGATTGCTCTAGAGGACGAGTAAGCTCTCGTAAGGGTGTCCTAAGAGTTTAACCCATAACTCTTGACAAACATCAAGGCAAAGCAATAAATAAATAAAATAAAATAAATCGAAGTAAGAGAAAAGTTACAAGCTTTCTAGAGTGGACTTTTATGATGGAACAAACACTAATGAATGTCAATATTTCTAAAATAATAAAGGTTTGCACGTTCTAAGATGTCCAAGGTTGATTGAAACATAACATATGCTAAGCATAGAGAACTAAAGGAAACACATTCCACCTTTTGTTCCAACCAATCAAACCACGTTCTCTCTACTAGTTTCAAATCCACTTTCAAGTTAGCTGCTCATGATTCCACGAAGGAACCGGAAAATAAATAAGAAATTAAAAACATTGAGAAGGTTACCCGACATCTTGGCTATGCAAACTCGCTCTATAGGCTTGATTCCTATTTCCCGCCATCATTGAATGACTTAACCCTCTAGGATCAAAAGGACTTTCAAGGTTGTAACATATAAGCTAGGAGAGTAAAGGTGTCGAGAACTCTTGAAATTGGCGGTAAACCTATGTGAAGCACTGGTGGAACTTCTTCCACAAGATCCAAACGATTCCAAAATAAAAGTGCCAAGTATGCTTATTAAATAACTTCCCCCCAAGCTTATTTAACACAAAATAACAAAAACAAAGAAAACAACAATAACAAAACCTCTTTTTTTTGTGTTTTACATTCTTCTTTACTTTTTTTTCGATATCTTTTTCCAAGCTTTTGCTTTTGCTCTTTTTTTTTGGTTTTTTTAATGTCCTTGCCTCTTTTAACTTTGGGCGGCTTTTTCTCAAAATGCATTTGGTTTTATGCAAAAAAATTATATACAACACATACTTGCTTTGCAAATGAACTCATAATTCTAAACTTGCACCATAAACAATAAAAACAAGCTCCAAAACAAAATTTCTTCACAAACTAAAGGTAGGAGTTAAAGTGAAACCAAGGCTGGAAGGCTTGTATTGTGGTTAGAGAAAAAAATGTATATGGCTCAAATGGGCTATTAATAGGAGCAAATGCAAACCAAATCCAAAATTGAAAATTAATCCTATAAAAAGAGAAATGTCTTTGTCATCACCTAAAGTGGCTCAGTCGCGATCTTGGGAGCTAAAAGTAAAGTTGTAGATATGAGAATGCAATAGCCAAGGATCCAAATATGCTGCTCAACAAAGTATGATGAAGGCTAGAACAATTATACCTCACTAGGGATAGCAATAACTAACTCTTGATTTCATATTCACTATAGAGAGCAACTCCATCTTACCACAAGCAAGTGAACTAGAGCTTCATGGTCCCAAAGTTCTTAGCCAACTACCTTAGCATACCATATCCTAGAGTCAACCTAACACATTCTCAAACCGTGCACACCTCTAAAATTTAGGAAGAAATACATTCAAGAATACAAGTCCAAAAGTATTATGTCCAAAGCAAGAACAAAAGAAAATACATTGCAAATTTTCCTTGATAGAAACAAAAATCTTTTTGTGATTTTCAAGACATAGAAAATGGAAAAGCATATACAAATGTGCATGGAATATATATGAATCAAAATCTACCAAATATGATAGAATACCCTCCCCCAAGCTTGAATGAGACAACATGCTCAAACATAAATCAAATAATCCATGGGAGGGGAAAACAAGGAGATCAATCCAACAACCCAACATATCTCCTATTTCAAAGCCACTTTAGGTATCAACCAATGGAGAAAGAGCAAGGAAAGATATTACCGGATTTCAGGTGTGTGTATGTATCCGCAAATGACCCAATTAAACTTTTCAAAGTCACTCTTCTCAAGAATTGAATCTTGCTTTCCATATGCTAGCAATTGTGGTGCCAAACTTCCTTGATTCTTGATCCAAACCAATGCACCAAAGTATATCAAGTTATGTACCTAGAAAAAGGCACACAAACATTTCCATGAGAGAAAATCTATTCAAAAAAGAAAAGAAAATGAAAGCAATAAAACACGGGTTACTTCCCGAGAAAGGCTTGCTTAAGGTTCAAGCTTGACCGCTCTAGTAAATAATATTGCAACGATCGCAAGAGCTTGTCAAATGCACTACTACACATCTCATAAGATAACAAGTAAGCAAATGATATAAGAAGGGCATGCACCAAGATTAGTGCACGCAAAAGAAGGTGAAGAGGGAGTTGCCATGAAGAAGAAGAATCAAAAGAAAATTCAAGAAAATAAGAAGAAGAATAGAAAGACAAACTCTCTTCACAAAAATCTTTTTGGGTGGCAAAATCACCCTTTTCCTCAATAGAAGAAGAATGAGGGACATAAAAATCTTCATAGGCAAGGGGGTCTCCAATAAGCTCATTTACAAAGGAAGGAAGGGATATAGGAGTGTAGGGATATGGTTGAAATTCCTTGAAAAAGGGACATGAGAGAAGGGGATAGGAGCAATGGTCTTACAAATGGTCTCCTCTTCACCACCATTCCTCAAATCACCAATTTGAGCATGAAAATCAATCATAGAATCCTCAAAAGAAGAACATTCATGATCATGATCTCCCTCAAACATCCAACTTCCAAGAGGAACTACATAATCCCCTTCACTACAATCATGAACAACAAATCCCTCAACTTCCTTAAAGCCTAAAATCTCAAAGCCATGCATGAATGGATGCAAATTCATTTCAAAATCATCTCTCTCCCATGAATCATTCTTAATGAACTCACTCAAAAGGCTATGGGTTTTCATTTGACACTCAATAAACACATTAGACATAACCTTAAATGAATCCAAATACTCATGGATAAAAGGATCACAATCATGCACTTGAGACTCATCAAGATGGAAAAAAGGGTTAGGATTTTAAAATTCAACACTCTCTTCCTTCTCAACTCCTTCACCATCACTCATATGTTCACCAATGGGATCCTCACACTCTCTTGGTTGCTCAAAATCATCATCATCATCCTCAACACACACATTAAATTGGGATTTTTCACAAACAAGCATCAAGGGTGACAATTGGCTTTCTAAATCTTCTTTTCTTCTCCTTCCCTCCTCAAGACGCTCCTCAATCTTTTTCATTATCTCTAATTGACCTCTCATAGAATTAAGAATCATTTCCTTACTAGGCCCAAGCTCATTATCAAGCTCAATGCACCTAATTTGAGATTTAAAAATAGAAATAAGGGATTCAAAAGGTGTTGAAGATTGAGGCTCAACAAGAGAAGAAGAAGTACAACCAAGATTGGAAAAATCAACATTAAGATCATGAGCATATACATCACATTGGGGAGTGGGGGCACAATCAAACACATGAGATTCATCATTAAGGGAACGAAGCACATCACAAGAAGGCATAGTAAATAATGAAGAATATTGAAACACACCATTAGCATCAACTTAAGCATGTACCTCATCATCATGAACAAAAGAGGAAATAGAGTTGAAATCATGTGTTTTAGGTTCACTTAAGGGATCATGTAACAAATCATGGGAATTCATGCTAATATTAGAAGTATCAACACATTGCATATCAATAATAGAATCATGATTACCCTTATTATAGACATCCCAAGCAAACCAAACATAAAAATCCCAAGCATCATCAATTGATAATGCTCTAAATTCACCATTATGCATGCATTCAACTTCATCCCTAGTTTGCTCATTCAAACCAAAATAACAAATCTCACAAGCCTCCCAAAGACTACAATAATCAAAATCCAAATATCCCTCAGGTCTATTGAAATATTCACAAAAAGGCTCATTGTCATATTGAGGAAACGAGTTACTTGCCATTTTTTTTTTTCAAAAACAAGCAAAAATAAAAAAAATAAAAAGAAAAGTATACACAATGACCTAGACTAAAGCAATAAAAAACAATCAAACATTGACACCGTTCCCCGACAACGGTGCCATTATGAGCGCGGGGAAATGAGGTCGTTGACTAACCTCCTCAAGGCCAAACAAAATTTATTATAATCCTAAACTAACCCCTAAACAAGTCTAGTGGTAAGTTCGGAGTCGAACCACAAGGAACGGTAATGTTGGATTGTTCTCGATCTAATGCTTAAGCTACGCCGAAGTCGGTTTATGGATAGTGGACACTACAACTACACTAACACACATATAAAGATCAAGATATTACAAAGTCTACTAGGGGCAAAGATCCACTTTGAACAATTAACAAGTTAATGGGAATCGATTTGATAATCAATCATGAAAAGAAAGAATTAAAATGAGAATTAATTACCATCAGGAGCAATCTCTCAAATTCCTAGCCTAGATCCCTCATTGACTAGGTGCATAAAAGAAATTTACCCAAAATGCAATCAAATATATAAATTCTAATTCACAATCCCTTGTCAAACTAGAACTAACATGCAATTAAGTTTGCTATCTTGGGAGATCAATCCAATCTAAAACAAACAACATGCCATCATCAATTCAATCAATTTAATCACACAATTATCATCAAATTTATCGCAAATAACTCAATTAACCATAACAAAGCTTCACTCAACACCTAGTAGAAGGAAATCTACTCAAACATAATTAATAAAGGAATTAATAAAGCATACAGAGAGAAGAGAGTAAGAAATGCTCATTGATATAAAATGGAGATCTTCAAATCATCAAATTCCTCCTTTGATTATCAAAAATCCATGAAAACCATTGTTTTTCTCACTTTCTCTCTCCAAAAGTTGAGAGTTTCTATCTCTAAAAACCTAAAACTAACCTAAAACTACTGAAAATATGAATTCCCCCTCTAAAATGAGCAAAAAAAATCTATTTATAGCCCTTACTAAATTGCCTAGGAAGCTCCGCAAAAAGTCGAGCAGCGCGTAGAGGAGCGAGCGTGCAGAAGGTCGGAGCGCCCGCTCCAAATCTGGAGGAAAGAATCTGTTTTTTTATTTTGGATTTCCTGTGAGGAGCGGGCGTGCAGATTTTGGAGCGCCCGCACTTTGTGGTGGAGCGCCCGCTCCAAGAATCGGAGCGCCGGCTCCTCTCGGACTGGGCAAACTACTCAGCTTCAAATGAGCATATCTCCCACGTTTTACATCAGAATTGAGCATATGACCTGTCGTTGGAAATCACTCGAGATAAGCTTTCATCTCCAATTAGAATCGTCCGAAAACGTTTTGTAGATCAAAAGATATAGGCGTTTGAAGTATGATCTTTGCAAATCAAGTGCACATTTCTTCATTACTTGTTCTTTTTATGTTTTATATTTCTTCAATCTTGAGCAATGAACTTATCCAATAGTTCCTAAACATAAGAGTGAACCAATAAAGTTTAATCTAATGTCAGAAGCCACCAAAATATGCAAGAAAAGCCAAAATTGAGCAATAACGACATTTCACACACAAACATGACAAATGTAGTAAAACACTATTAAAACCAAGTAAAAAGATAGAAAAACTATGAAAAACTAACGACAAAACTCCTAAAAATAGCGACATAAATGACACTTATCAGGCCTCTACTTATTCTAATCGTATTCATGTGCGCTTTCGGACTAACATGCAATCAGTAGGTTTACCCTAAACCTGTTTAATCTATGTTGGTTGAATATTATTGCACAAATAAATCTATTAATTGCGATCACTTGAATTATAATCACATTAACCCTAACAAGATTATTAATCATCTTATTAAGCGTGATTACAAGTACAAATTCCCTTTCAACATGCATAAAGATGTGATCAAGCAATAAATAATAAATATCAAGCAATATAATAATAATAATAAAATCATTATCATAATAATAATCATGTTAAAGCATAATAAAAATAGCAAAATCCTAGGCATGATACTAACGAGATTAATAACAAACCCTAGCATGTCACTAAGCAATAAAAATCATATATTTAACCCTAACATGATACTAACAATCGTAAATATTAGGAAGAACATAAAAGGCATCATAACGATCATACTTGATATTAAAGTTACCCTAGACATGATACTAGGAATCAAAATAACAATCTAAGCATGATTTCTATATCATAACATCAATAAAAACCATTAAACTACTTACTTTGATGCCTCGTACCTCTTTCTAATAACAAAATACACACGTTAGTAACTTCAAGGAAAATAATAATTAAAACAATTAAATTAAATAGTGGAAAGTGAGATTTGGGATCAAACCCTCATAAATTAAACCTTTCACGTCTAGGGAGAAGGCAACTTCGAATAGGCTAGGTGTATCTAGATCTAATGAATGCGGAATTTTATATGTGAGAGAAGGCTAGTTTAGAAAATAGAGAGAGAGAGTAATCAAGAGAATCTTGATGAGAGTTGGTAGATTGTAGATGAATTAAAATTAGTTGTAGATGAAAACTGGTTCTCGAAAATGGAGTTTTTATCACGTTATTTATAGAGAAAATCAGCTAGAAAGATAAAATATCAAAACAGAGTTCTGGCGCAGATAAAATTGAATTAGCGCCAACGTTGGCCATTGGCGGCAGACGCCAACATTAGCGCCAGGCGCTACAACTGACGTTTGGCGCTGATTCAGAAATTAACACGTTTTCTTAAATCCAGATAGAAATTTCCGTACAGGAGGATAAGATCGTATCTTCCTCAAAAATCGTTCTTTGATTTTAATTAAAACTCTGAAAAGTCAACAAAAGTCAATTTATCAATTCTAATTGAATTAGGAATGAAAAGATCCTTCTAGAAGAATCTAGAAGACTAAAATCATTCCTAATTGCATTAGGACTGATAAATCCATACTAAGCCCTCCTCTAGATCATTGGGCTGCATGAAAGGCTCAAACCGGGCCAGTTCAGTAAATTGGCCATAACTTCCTCAATATTCATCGGAATTGGGCTTATAATATATCGTTGGAAAGCTCTTGTCAAGCCCTATCCAACTACACTACTATTGGAACCATATCATGGACCAACCAAACTGGATTGCCTGTTTTCTTAAAATAAGTTTTCAAAAACATAGAGAAGAGAAAAGAAATTAAAACTATCCGCAACACTAAACTTTCCACACTTTCACTTCATTTGATTATGATTCGACGCGAAAGGTACTCATCACCGGGTTTGGTTTTGGGGAGACACAAATGGGTGTCTACAGCACAGTTAGCTCCCGTGTCAGCAACCTCAATTTATTTCGGAGAGGTTGAGTGGGAAACCCGTTCAATGCGTAATTGTAGGGAATAATTTCAAGCGTTAACCCATAGCTTGAACCCCACTATGATCATATACTAAAGTATGGTGGCGTCCAAATGGGAAGAAGATAGAGCAAAAGAGTCGCCAACAAGTTTTAGGAAGTTGTAAACCGTTCACAGGGTTAAGGTTACACCCCTTGACGATCCAAGAGATCGTCAACTCCATAAGGTCTTGAACCAAATAAGGGTTCAGGGATGAAGGTACAAATCCAACCTAAAAGAGATTGAACTTGCCCTAATAATAGGCCTTTACTTTATTCAGATCGTATTCATGTGCACTTTTTGACTAACACACAATCAATAGGTTTAACCCTAAACCTAGTTATCTATGTTTGTTGAATATTAATGCACAAATAAATCTATTATTGTCGATCACTTGAATTATAATCAAATTAAACCTAACAAGATTATTAATATCTTATTAAGCGTGATTACAAGTACAAATTCCCTTTAAACATGCAATAAAAGGCGTGATGAAGCAATAACAATAAATATATATCAAGCAACATAATATCAATCATAATAATAATAACAATTATAATCATAATTAAAATAATTATGTTAAAGCATAAGAATAGCTAGATCCTAGGCATGATACTAACAAGGTTAATGACAAACCCTAGCATGTCACTAAACAATAAAAATCAAATCTTTAATCCTAACATGATACTAACAATCATAAGTATTAGGAAGAACATAGAAATCATCATACTTTTAATCATACTTGATATTAAATTTACCCTAGACATGATACTAGGAATCATAATAACAATCTAAGCATGAACTCTATATCATAACATCAATAAAAACCATTAAAGTACTTACTTGGATGCCTCGTACCTCTTTCTAATAACAAAATACACACGTTAGTAACTTCAAGGAAAATAATAATTAAAACAATTAAATTAAATAATGGAAAGAGCTGAGAGATTTGGGACCAAACCCTTAGAAATTAAACCTTTTACGTCTAGGGCGAAGGCAACTTTGAATATGGCTAGGTGTTTCTAGATCTAATGAATGCGGAATTTGGTATGTAAAAAGGCTAGTTTAGAAAAAGAGAGAGAGAGAGTAATCAAGAAAATCTTGATGAGAGTTGGTGAATGATTATAGAAGAGAATGAGAGAGAATTGATAATTGAAAACTTGTTGTAGGTGAATGAAAACGGAGTTTTTACAATGTTATTTATAAAGAAAATCAGCCAAAAAGATAAAATTATTGAAACAGAGTCTGGCTCACGTAAAACAAGGTTGGCGCAAGACACTAACCCTGGCGCCAGGCGCCAAGGCTAGTGCCAGGCGCTACATCTAGCGTTTGGTGCTGACCTTGATATTCACGCGTTTTCTTAAAATCAGATAAAAATTGCCGTATAGGAGGATAAAATCGTATTTTCCTCAAAAATGCTCTTTGATTTTAATTAAAACTCTGAAAAGTCAACAAAAGTCAATTTATCAATGCTAATTGAATTAGGAATGAAAATAACCTTCTAGAAGAATCTAGAAGACTAAAACCATTCCTAATTGCATTAGGAATGATAAATCATATTAGGCCCTCCCTTGATCATTGGGTCACATATAAGGCTCAAAACGGGCCCAGTTTAGTAAATAGGCCATAACTTCCTCAATATTCATCAAAATTGGGCTTATAATATATATCTGGAAAGCTCTTGTCAAGCCCCATCCAACTACACTACTATTGGACCCATATCATGGACCAACCAAACTGGATTGGCTTTTTTCTTAAAATAAGTTTTCAAAAACAGAGAGAAGAGAAAAGAAATTAAAACTATCCACAACACTAGACTTTCCACACTTTCATTTCATTCGATTATGATTCAACGTGAGAGGTACTCATCACTGGGTTTGGTTTTGGGGAGACACAAATGGGTGTCTACAGTAATCAAAACTAAATAAATTATTTAGTGGTCTAGTTGAGAAGTCTTGTTGAATGTTGTGTGTACTTTTAAACTGGTGCATTGAGGTAAGTGTGTGTTGATAGGTGAAAGCATGTTAGTGTGTTTAAATACACTTATGTACTCAGCTTTGCTGATTGTGTGTTTTGGCCTTGTCTTTATCTTGGCCCTATAATGATCCATTTCTAATAGAGAGTATAGGAAACAAGTAGAGAGAAGCTTTTCATGTATTGAAACATATTCATGGTGGGACATGAGTGAAGAGCGAATCATGCTATTTTCTATTAATTTATGATGTGTTTAATATTTTGATTATTTTTATATTATGGTTACTCGTGAAACAAACCCAAAGGTTTTACGTATTTAATTGGCTTTAATAAGGGCCTTCAATGGTTCTAAGTTGTAGGTTGATTTTATTTGACTTTTGTTGACTTTACTTTCGTTTGGTTGACTTTTAAAGTTGACTTGTTTTGAATGCCTTTAAAGATAGTCTTTCGTTGTGTGTCTTTGATAGTTGCCTTAGCCGTTTTCACGGCGGCGGTAATGTCTTAGATATTCCTATTTAAAGTTTTATACAGTGCAAAAGGTATTTTTAAAAGAAAGACATTTCTAGGGTTTTACATAACATGCCTAAGTAAAATCATAAAATACAGCAGCCCCAATTTAGGTTCCTGCAGTACCACTCACACAAAACACCCCAAAAAACAACCTTAAACATGAAACAAAGCTTAGACAATTTTAATATACACTCTAAAAACATAATAGTTGATGTTAACTATGCATTTGGGATTAGAAATCATGAAAAACATATCATTAAAACTCTCGAATCACACAACCTTTACAATGGATGATAGCAACTCCTATACTTACTTTTAGGCCATTAAAACAAATCACTCTTTCCTATAATCATGCAAAATTAATTGGGTAATATCATAACATGATACTAAATCAAATTAGACAAGAAAATCAATAAACAAAATAAGATTTAAGATCTTGAACACACGCCCAACATGTTGTATTTCTAGTCACGGATTTCAGCTTTTCTTGCCCAAAAAATAAGTATAAAGCATGCCCAAAATTAAAGTTTAACACATGGAAATTATACCTTATTATCCATAATATGCTAATACACATTAAACAGCAATAATAAGCCCAAGAAAATAGGTTAAACATGCCTCACAACCACAATAAAACTCATGACAGGTATGTAACATTTCAGCGGTACCTATGGTACATTATGTGCCTCAAAACCATGTATAAAATCATTAAAAACATCATAAAATGATAATACAACATCAAGGCTTTGATATCAATCAAGTTTGGTCACAAAAACAAGGATTAATATCACTAATTCACGTTCTATGTCACACAAATTACAGCAGCCACAAAGTGAACGAAAATTACAAATAAACCTAATCCTAGCCATGTTTCTACCTATCAATTCAACTTTAAAATCCAATAGTTCTAACCTAAGGGAGTGAAGCTAGTTACCTTGAATGGAGAGCATGAAAAATCAGATTAAGAAGAGCAAAGAGAAGAGCCACGAGATCAAATCACCCTCGCGTAAGATCACGCCAAAAAAAACCCACTAAACACCCTTGTTATTCTTCCAATTTTGATCATTCAAAAGGGGATGAATATGGCACGAATTAGGAACCATTGGTAGCAGAAAATAGGGTTCAAATAACCCTTTACTTAACCCTTCAATGCAAGAAAGTATTAAATAGAAAAAGAGGAGTTGTGCTGCGTTCTTTTCTGATGGGGAAAACTGATATTTGAACGTAAAAGTGATGGGGAATGAGGAGTCTTTTGGGCAGCCTTTATCAGAGATTTGATTGGCCATTAAGACAAACTTAAGAGAAGGTTACTAGCATGAAAAATATCAGCCTCTCACCCTTTGATTGCTTCCGTGAGAATCATTAGGAATGGGCTCAAATTGAGCTTACGAAAAGGCCATACAAAGCTAGGATTCAAGGCTTCCCTTTTGTGCTTGATTGAATGATTACTTTAACATAAGATTGGGTTTAAGTAAGCTAATAAACAAGTCTATATTAATCTATTTAGTCACGAAATTTTTGAGGAAAAACCCGACCCATAGATAAATGCTAGTTGCCCCAAAAGTAGACTAGGAAAGTAATGTAACGGAAGGCATTTTAAAACGCGTTAAAAAACGATAATATAGATTTTATTATTGATATCTCAATAATAATATCAATAATAATAATGAAAATAATAAATTAAACTACAATACAAAAAATATATATAATGTTCATATATACGAAATGCGAAACTACTAATATTTTTTATTTACATTGACCTGATTAATAAAAGGACATTATAATGAGTTTTATAAATAAAAGAATTAAATAATACTTTATAAACAATATAATACCAATTAAATAAACGAGTTGAGGGAATCACCCAATACAACTTTATTTATCATATTTGATACGTTTACACGTAAAACGTTTTTAAAACTCCAAAATCATTTTATACCTATTAGATTGGTTCTTCTGTAACACCCCCGATTTACTAGCTGATAAGAAATAGGAATTAAAGGAAAAATAAACAACCTTTAAATAAAATTGCGGAAGCATACACCTAAATCGGAGGTATCACCGCCATACTTGACAACTTGTCAAGTGTTAAGGCTTACAAAATCTCAATAATTACAACCCAATAAATCTAAGTGAGCTATTTATACAACTTTACAAACTCGATATAAAAACACTAATCGATCACTTCAGCTTCTTTAGCTACAATCACTTGATCAACTTTCTTAAACAATCTTTACTGCTCACCATAAAGAACAAATTTCAAAATAGATCGTCATAGGGCCACCATAGGAAAAAGACATAGCCGCCAACACTAATAGCACAACAAAGTTACACACACGTCAGCAAAAGCTGAGTAATCACCACATATCATAATACAAAAGATAATATAATAATTAACATTACTAGTTCAATTAAACAATGTAGTTCGAAACTACATTACACATTGTACTCTTAAAAATAGCCTTTATCAACATAACCTCGAATAATAATACAATCCTTTACTCAATTAACTCATAACCAATAAATATGCCACGCTCTTTGTTTTATACCTACCCTTGGACATGGGAATTCGAATAACAAACCAACAAATATAAAAACTTGAATACTCTTAATAACCAGTAAAACACCTTGAACCAGACCACATACGTTGCAATTCCCACTGTAGGGACCATAGAAAAACAAATAATAAAGATTGTACCTCATTCATAACTCATGATTATCATCTCCTTACCAACATGCCAAGGACTAAGGTATATAACGTCGAGCCTCAAACCATGAACAAAATAATAATTCTCAACCTTTTGATCTCATACATCGATCAAATAATTATTCATAAACAATCTCAACAATGACACATGTTCCCAAATAATATAATTCGATTAATAAATATCTCAACTCTTAGGGAAATCAAACTAATACCCAAAATTAATCACATCCCAGACCAAAAATAATAATGCAAGTAACTCTAAAACCTCAAAATGATAATATTGTTAAAGTGCACTCTAATATAGCAACTGAAAGAAACCCAACTAAAATTACCGAATATCGAATTATATTTATAACATATCTAATCTACGCTCTTAAATAATACATATTGCATAAAAAAAAGGGTTGATCATACTTAGTGGATGCGCATCATTAAAGACGCATACTAAGAGAATAATTCATAATACTTTACTAATTAATAAGATACAATCACCTTATACACAAAACATCAAAAACATATGAAAAATCACGAGTACAAAATTATTAGACAAAATAAAGAATAATTATAACCCAAATTCTATCAAGGGATAAGAATGATAACCATAATAAATTGTATAAAATTTTAATCAAACGTGTGATCTGATTACATATACTACGTACTAGTAATACAAACATCTCTATATAGGTTCATGTGATTACGTATAACAAATAACAAATAGCAATGAGTGTGATTACGAATAATAAATAATACAATCAAATTAATCAAACATCTCTAAATTGATAAAGTGTGATTACCTTTCGGAAACAATTAAGCAAATATTAGAGCAAGGTACCCCACTGATTCACGAACATGACAAGCAATAAATACTTCACCCTCACGATTAACAAGTCAGACACATGACTTTGTAATTTTGGAAAAAGTAATAGGTTTGCACAAATTTATATGGAGACAATTATTTGATGCTTATAATGAAGATTAATGGCAAACAATATAGTCTATGACATAAACCCACGGAAAAAAAATATGGAGATAAGAGAGAGATTTGATATCCAAAGCGGCTGTACAATATTATATATCAAAATCTTATTAGGGTAAAAATAGTTTATACACGTACGCTTAAAAATAAAGACTATATTAAAATTAAAATAAGGTTTTAAAACTTTCAAAACTCTAAATTAAAAATATTTGATTAGTAAAGTTATTTAATAGATAAAATAAACTATTTTTTTATAGAACATATTATATAAACTCATAAAATATTCGGGATTACAATTTACCCTCCTTAAAACAAGTTTCGTCCCCGAAACTTAAAATAGAAAAAAAAAATACCTTGAAAATTTTAAAACAAGTAGAAACTAAACAAAATTTTTGTTTATAAAATTTATAGATAAAATACTAAAATATTAGGGGTTTTACATACTATCCCCCTTAAAAAGGAGTTCGTCCCTGAACTCAATGCCAGTCACAAAAAAAAATAAAAAAATAAAAAATAAAAAAACATAACAAGCACAAGCATATAAAGAGAAACACTCTTAAAACGACATAGCCTATGTTAATTTTAATCCTACTCTTAATTAACAGGTTCGTTCCTAAACCAAAACATGCTGGGATATGAGGATCCCTGTGTAAATCCCACAAGCGGTTAGGCTCTGAATACCATTTTGTAACACCCCCGATTTACTAGCTGATAAGAAATAGGAATTAAAGGAAAAATAAACAACCTTTAAATAAAATTGCGGAAGCATACACCTAAATCGGAGGTATCACCGCCATACTTGACAACTTGTCAAGTGTTAAGGCTTACAAAATCCCAATAATTACAACCCAATAAATCTAAGTGAGCTATTTATACATTTTTACAAACTCGATATAAAAACACTAATCGATCACTTGAGCTCCTTTAGCTACAATCACTTGATCAACCTGCTTAAACAGTATTGACTCCTCACCATTAAGGACAAATTCCAAAATAGATCGTCGCAGGGCCACCATAAGATAAAGACATGGCCGCAAACACAAATAGCACAACAAAGTAACACACACGTCAGCAAAAGCTAAGTAATCACCACATATCAGAATACAAAAGATAAAATAATAATTAACATTACTAGTTCAATTAAATAATGTAGTTCAAAACTACATTACACGTTGTACTCTGAAAAATAGCCTTTATCCACTCAACCTCAAATAATAATACAATCCTTCACTCAATTAACTCTTAACCAATAAATACGCCATGCTCTTTGTTTTATACCTAGCCTTGGACATGTGTAATTCGAATAACAAACAAACAAGTATAAAAACTTGAATACTCTCATTAACCAGAAAACACCTTGAACCAGACCACATACGGGGCAATTCCCACTGTAGGGGACCATAGAAAAATAAATAATAGAGATTGTACCTCATTCTTAACTCATGATTATCATCTCGTTACCAACATGCCAAGGACTAAGGTATATAATGTCGAGCCTCAAACCATGAACAAAATAATAATTCTCAACCTTTTGATCTCATACATCGATCAAATAATTATTCATAAACAATCTCAACAATGGCACATGTTCCCAAATAATATAATTCGATTAATAAATATCTCAACTCTTAGGGCAATCAAACTAATACCCAAAATTAATCAAATCTCAGCCCAAAAATAATAATACAAGTAACTCTAAAATCTCAAAATGATAATATTGCTGAAGTGCACTCTAATATAGCAACTGAAAGAAACCCAACTAAAATTACCGAATATCGAATTATATTTATAATATATCTAATCTACACTCTTAAATAATACATATTGCATAAAAAAAGGGTTGATCATCCTTAGTGGATGCGCATCATTAAAGACGCATACTAAGAGCATAATTCATAATACTTTACTAATTAATAAGATACAATCACCTTATACACAAAACATCAAAAGCATATGAAAAATCACGAGTACAAAATTATTAGACAAAATAAAGAATAATTATAACCCAAAATCTATCAAGGGATAAGAATGATAACCATAATAAATAGTATAAAATTATAATCAAACGTGTGATCTGATTACATATACTACGTACTAGTAATACAAACATCTCTATATAGGTTTGTATGATTACGTATAACAAATAACAAATAGCAACAAATGTGATTATACATAATAAATAATACAATCAAATTAATCAAACATCTCTAATTTGATAAAGTGTGATTACCTTTCGGAAACAATTAAGAAAATATTAGAGCAAGGTACCACACTGATTCAAGAACATGACAAGCAATAGATACTTCACCCTCACGATTAACAAGTCAGTCACATGACTTTGTAATTTTGGAAAAATTAATAGGTTTGCACAAATTTATATGGAGACAATTACTTGATGCTTATAATGAAGATTAATGGCAAACAATATAGTCTATGACATATACCCACGAAAAAATATGGATATAAGAGAGTGATTTGATATCAAAAACGGCTGCACAATATTATATATCACAATCTTATTAGGGTTAAAATAGTTTATACACGTACGCTTAAAAATAAAGAGTATATTTAAATTAAAATAGGGTTTTAAAACTTTCCAAACTCTAAATTAAAAATATGAGATTAGTTAAATTATTTAATAAATAAAATAAACTATTTTTTTTATAGAACATATTATTTAAACTCATAAAATATTCGGGTATTACAACTTCAGTCAAGGAATCAGTTATGATGACCCATATCAATCGTTATAGGTTAAATATTAAAATTACATATAATTTAGTAACACATAAGAAATTGATGCTTCATCTGAAGGAATCACCCTTTAAGGCTAATATCAATTCATACAAGTCAAATATAGTTGAAATGATTAAAACTTAAATATAAAACCTTTTATGTAATAACTTTCAATCGTTTAGTCAAAACATTATAATTAGGGTTTAATCAAAATAATAATTAACATTTCAATGTAGAAATTGGGATTTAAATAAGAAATTAGGTTTAATAGGTTTGAATGCACATAAAATAGATATTCGAAAATATAGGGTGTTACATAGATGGTTAACTTATGCTTAGCTTTAGGCAAATTTTTAACTTCCCTTTTTGTCTTTTGTTCGACTTAGGGAGGCTGAACAGTTAGACTGGACCTTAGGCTGATTGGCCGAGCGACTGAACAAAGTATGCCTCTACTACACTTTATAATCGGCATATTTTGGTACAATTAGATTTGCGACCGAGTGACTTAGCTAAGGTTGCCCTTGCTTAACTCTCTACTTGGCCGATGCAAGATTGGTGACCAAGTAGCTTTGTTAGGAAAACCCTTGTTAAGCATTTCACTCGGAATACCCACCTCCTCCGTTGATTATAACATCGATCCCCATGCCCCATATGACTTTTCGGCTTTTAGGAGCCAATTTGACCGAATTGAGAGAGGGCAAGGGAGAGTGGAGGGTATGGTGCAAAACCTAGAATCTAGATTAGGCACTCTAGATAGGAGGGTTGGCCAGGTTGAGAGGAACCTCGGGAGGGGTTTATACCCCATGTATGACGATTATGCACGCCGAGGGGCTATTCCCCCGAGGCATTAGTTCCTGATTGGTTCCAATACCCCCAAGGAGGGTCTTCGACCCCCGGAGCCTATGGTACTTATGTGGACTACTCTTCAGTCCATGGTTATGGGGCCAATGCTTCTTTTGGGGGGATGGGGGGAAATGTAGACCCTAACTACTTTGCAGGTGATTCGGACTATGGTGGTGCTAGTACGAGTCATGGAGGCGCTGACTCGAGATATGGAGGAGGCTATCAGCGGATGGATGAGGATGATGATGAGGAGTAGCTTCTCCTAGCTACACCCCCAAGTCAATGAGGGCATTGCTTGATTTCTCTTGGGGGAGATATCTTGTACATATGGTAACTCTTTCTCTCTTTTCTCTATTTATCGCTTTCTAGTATAGTTTTTATTGCTTTCTAGTGTAGTTTTTATTGCTTTCCTATATGAAAAAAATACAATATAAAAATTCAAAAACATACGTTCCAATGAATTGTAAATAATGCTTCCCTGTGTCCCATACTTGGAAAATATTGTTTTGATTCTTGGTATATGATAATGAGCTTTGTGAATTTGTTGATCATGATTTGAAGTTTAATTGTTTGAATGCCCAAACATGCGTCAATTTTGCCAACTATTTGTGAATATAGTGCTTGACTAGTTGATTTGGTTAGGAGTTGTGTGATAGTTCCTGGTATGTTATGGAATTTGAGTATTGGTTTGCAACTATTAGTAATGTTTGTATAGCTCAATATTATGCACATTGAGGAGGACGAAGACATTTGTTCTCTTAGGTAGCCTTCAAACGATATTAGATACGTTTGTTCCCTTCTTGCAACCCATGTTGTTGCTTGTGCCCTTTTTATTGATTCTTTAGCTACATTACAAGCCTATATGAACCCCATTGGTTACTAGTCCCAAGTTTCGCTTGGGGGAGCTATTAGTTGGTGAGGTGAGGGAGTTGTGGTGTGCACTCTATTTGCACAATGTGGGAATAAAAGAAGAGTGATTGTTCTTTTGATATTATGATTGGAAAAATATTGATGGTTTGTGTTTCAAAGTTAAAGTTTTCCAATGTGACATAAAAAGAAAAAAAAGGAGCAAAGAAAAAAATTGTTTCAAATGTTCAAATGTTCTATGTGAAGGTTGTTCAAGAAAAAAATTCAGAAAAAAAAGTTTAAGTTTGAAAAAAAAAGAAAGAAAAGAAAAAAATAAGTAGTTCAAAGTTTGTTTTAATTCACCCTATTTCTTATTATCATAGTGAGTGAATATGTAAGTGTTGGGATTGTTGTTATGTACGGGATTGCTTGGTGAATTTTTGTGAAGTTAAGTTGTGATTGGAGATGTTTTGGTCATTGCTTGTTTTAGACCTTGGGTTTTATTAGGATATGGCTCCCTTAAGCATGGCTTTTCTCTCACATTTTTCCTAAATTTATCCTACCCTTTACCCTAGCCTTACATTACAAGCTTTAATGACCTTCCGACCTTTGTGCATAAGAGTTGTATAAATGTGAAAGTGTTGTTTATCAATGGAGGTTTTGATTTGACATATTTCGAGTCGACTAGTAGGTTGAGTGCATATCTTTAAACACACGAGAGTGTGAGTAGGGAGGGCATTGTTCACATATAAAGGGGTTGGTTGGAGTGCGATCGAGTACAAGTTTTACTCGCCACAAAAATGAGAGTTGAGTGTGTGAGCACTAGTCTTGAATTCTATATGCTCATGTGGTTTGCTCTACTTAACAATTGTTGGGGAGGAAGAATGATTAGATGAATGAGATTGATTGACATTGAAGCATGTTCATTAGATTTGCCTTGAATCGTTTGTGCTTGATTTTGTTTACTTGGGATGAAGCGTGTTTTATATGTTCATTGATGAGCTCTTTGCTTAGGGACAAGCAAAGGTTTGGCTTGGAGGAGTTTGATGTGTCTAATTTATATAGTGTTTTACCCCCGTCCCTTGGTCATAATTAGTAGTGTTTTTGGCTCTTTAGAGTCACTTTTATTACTAATTGGTGTTTTCTAGTGTTTTTGTAGTTTTGCTTGAGTTTTGTATGAAATTGCACATTTGAAGCGTTTTCCGGGTTTTTCATGGAGCAACTACGAAAATTAAGATGACACGACCTTCTTTCAAGCCCACGACCGGTAAGAGCCGGTGGTTAAGGGCTCGGTGTGTGATACCAGGGCATTTGGACTGAGTATTCAAGACCCGAAGAGGAAATCCGGATTGGGCCGAAGAATCAAGCCTAATTGAAGTCCAAGCCTCGAGGAAGAGACCGGGCCCTATCGGGCAAGCTTGCGCCTGATCGGGCGGGCGCGCAGAAGAAGGCATCAGCAAAGGCGCGCCGATCGGGTGAGCATTAGCTCGATCGGGCGCGACTGCCCAGGAGAAACTTGAAGAAAAAGGTGGGCCCAATCGGGCGGCCCTTCGCCCGATCGGGCGCGTGTTTATGGAGGCACCTGATTGCCGAGATCTTAGTTTTTAATTAGGATTTTTTTAGAGATGTTTAAGTACGATTTTAGTACGTAATTTTTATTTTTACCTTCTCTTTTAGATTTTCTCTCTCTACTTAGAATTTTTTCTCTCGCTAAAATTCTCTCAACTTTGTTCTTGATTCCATTCCTTAATTCAGATTACTTTTGGTAATGATTTCTTCTCTTTTAATTTCAGTTATTTTCTTTAATTCTTTCATCATGTTTTATTCTATTGCTTTGATTAGTTTAGATTTAATTATTCGTGAGTAGTTTTATTTCTAGGGTTTATGGGGATCCAATACATAATATGAAGGGGTAATTTGTGATTGTTGATTGTCAATGCTTAATTATTTTCCTATTGATTGATTTAATGCTATGCAATTAGGTTTAATTTGGCCAGATTTAATTGTATGAGTTTAGCAATATTGATTTGAGATTCCAGAGATGAGAATTGATGTTTAGGCTTAGTTTCAATAGGCGGACTAATTTATAAATGGTTAAGTCGAGATTCAAGAGATGAGATTTAATACCGGTAAATTAACTCTATGATTGTAATACGTAGCGAAAGCCCTTTATAATCTGATTAATTGATGCATTGATGATTGCTTATTATGATTTACCTTGGAATATTCTTTATTGGTGAACCTATGCCCTTGGCTTTCCTTTCATTGATTTACCTCTTATTTTATTCCCTTTCTACTCTTACATTTAGTAGTTTAATTACCTTCTTATAATAATTTGGTTACTTGATAATTTAGATTGCTTTTAGTTAATTAGGAATAAATTGACTTGTTTCCCTGTGGTTCAACCCTTCTTCTCTATCTACATAATTAGTGGATTTAGGTTTAATTTTTTATTAGGTGAATACGACTTGAGCCTGTCAGGGGTTAGCTTTCATCCTCGTTGGCCTAGCCTAGCGCTTCCATTTTCCTTAAAACCAGATCCCTCATCTTCAGCGGACACTTAGACACTCAGCAATTATCTTCCCTAGCCATCCTTAAATGATAGATTTCATGTCTAAGCGCCGCATCGCCCCTTGCTTCTGGAAGGAAGTCCAGGGCGGTCTACATGGCCTCCCAATTGGCTGATTCATCATATAGCATCACTCGGAGAGAGGGCTCAAACATCTCAACTAGGAGTACTACTTCAACACCATACACTAAAAAGAATGGGGTTTCTCCCTTGAAACTTTTTGTTGTACTTCGTATGGACCATAACACATTAACCAACTCATCTGCCCACAGGCCGCCTACTTTTTCAAGCTTGCGCTTGATGCCGTTGGATATTAATTTGTTAAAGGCTTCCACCTGGTCGTTGGCCTGTGGTCGGCCAACTGAGGCAAAATAGTGGGTGATACCCTGATCACCTGACTAGCTTTTGAGTTGGGGTGTTTCAAACTGGGGTCCATTTTCGGACACCTAGACTGTGGCACTTTATAACGGGTAATTATATTCTTCCAAATGAAGGCTGACATGTCCATCAACTTGATCCCTCGGACGACCTCGGCTTTAACCTACTTTGTAAAATAGTCAACTGCTATGAACACATACCGCCTTTGATCGGATGCTGGCGTGTACGACCCTAAGATATCCATGCCCCATTGTGGAAAGGGAAGGGGACTACTTATGGCCGATATACTATTTGATGGTCGGTGAATTAGGGTTGCAAACCTCTGGCATTTATCACATTTGGTCCTTATTTGCATGGTGTCTGCATTCATGCTCGTCCAGTAATATCCTAAGTAGGTAGCTGTAAGGAGGGGGTTCCCATCGTAAAGGGTCCTCTCCTTAAATGCCCATGGCCAGTTTAAAGCCTAGGACTTTACACTTGTTAGGGTGTAGTAGGATTTGAAATCCTGACTGTTAGGGGGACCTTGAATTAGAATTGATTCTATCATTACGCTTTTTTGTAAGAAACAAGTAGGGAGTTGCCGATGAGTTTTAAGAAAACTCATAAACCTCGTTCATTCCTTTCTTCAATGTGGAGTTCATAGAATAATTAGCATGAATCATAAGTTTACCCATGCCCAAATTGGTCTATAAACCAGAAATGAGTTCGGGAGGGAGGGTACTAAAATAACGTTCCTTTTAGAGGGGAATCGTTATCCTAGCCATAGTGCGGCTTCTACTACCTGTTCATTTTTACAATTTCATCACCAAACAATATATGCAACGCGATACCTAAAACTATGTTAGTTGATTTTATTTACACATATTAATTCACATAGGAATCACATCATAATGTCGTTATTCTTATTTGATCAAATTCGTGAAAAGGACAAGTAAATAAACAAGATTCGCCTTGGCGAAAGTGATCAACCAACAATTATTTAATTCAATTCTAATCTTTGTTTAATGCAAGATACTATGTGGAATTGATTAATTAATTATTTTAAAGGTGATCAAACATCACTAATTAATTAATTATGGTTCTTTTAAACAAGAAAATAAATGTGATTTAACAAAGTGCTCAAGAATTTACCACTTCTCTTTGCTAGATCTCCGTTTAGAATACTTATGGACTCCTTCTTGTTGGGGAACCTCCATCGTAGTAAAAAAATATCAAAGGGGTGAGTGTTTAGGACAAGAGGGGCTAGGTTGCACAAGTTCACAAGTATTTTCGCCAGAGTTCTAGGTTATTTTCTTTCTCTCTAAGCCTCGGTTTAACCTCTTATTTATAGGGAATGTTTAGGTTTAGGGTTACGAGCATTCTGCCGCAGCAGGTGTTGCGCGCAACAGGAAGAGTTGTGCGCGGCACCCCAGCGTAAGTGATTAGGTTGCTGCTATGGGTAGCGCTACTAATTGTCTTGCGCATGGCTTTATGGTAAGATTCAATTTTATATTTTCTGTATTTTCCGAATCTTTCGTAGCGCAAATCTGGAGGTTACGCAGGGTGTCGCGCACAACATAATTAGTTGCGCGCGGCAACCTAGCGCGACTGTTTGAGATGCGCGTGGCTTTTTCTGCGGCAGCACTAAGATTTAACCTAGGCGCTCCTAATATTTGGTTTTAAGCACGGGCTTAAGCCTAATTATGATCAGGTTTAGTTAATTGGACCTTTGTTTTGGCTTTTATCTTTAATTTGGGCTAGTCTTTTGTGTTTTGTTGCTTAACTTGTCCTCCATAAGTATTCTTCACTTTTATCCAACACGAAGATGGTTTTATTTATCGTCATTGCACTTCATGTCGGGACAGGAGGCCAAAAGTAGATGTCTAAAGTTAGCCCCCACTTTGATCGAGTCTAGAATAGACGATGATCAAAGTAGTCAAGGAAATAAATCCAAGACTCATTTTGCGAAGTTCTCTAAGGATAGAGAATCTTTCAGTAATGTTTAAGGATGTCAAAACAATCCTTGGTTCGCTAAGTGTTTGAAACAAGTAGCTATTAAGGCTAGAAAAAGTTTTTCCTAGTCTTAATACGCTAAAGAATCTATATTGATCCTTTGCCATTGTAGAACTCTTTTACAAGTAAAGGTGTTTTGGGTGATGTCAAGTCATGAGAAAAGATTGGTTTTAAAAGGATAAAAGGGGAAGATTTCCTCTCAATCGTGTCATTGTTGGTCTAAAGTCCCTCGATATGTCATTGAAACTTTATCCTGACTTTAACAAAGTAAAAAGATGAAAAGGGGTTTTCGATATTCGAGCCGAAATGGTCCGGTATTTGAGCCGGATGTCCACAAGATAAAAAAACATTTCTCGGGACTGGAGGCATATATCCAAATCCAGTGAGAGGGAAGAAAATCAACAACTCTCTCAGCAGTTTTGTCAACAAGATGAGTACACATGTCTCAAGACTGGGGGCACGTGACTACATAGACGCGACATCGTCTTGTCGCTTCTTTATACAAGGGGATGATTTCGACACCCTAACTGTCCGTTAAGTTAGTAAGCGCACTAACTACCGTATTTTCTCTCATTCAAGAAGTGCCTGTTCCTGATGGTTCGGTGCGCCTATCGACTCGTGAGATAACTCCTACAGTAATACTCTACCTTTTAGTCCCGAGAGGTAGATCTCGCAAAGCTTGGGTTGAAGTGAAATTTTACGCAACACCTACGTTGTACGATACGCCATTTGCATTTTTACGCTGCATGAAAACGCCCTCCTTTTTGCTTCGGACGTGAAAAAAGAAGAAAACCCGGACATTTGTATTGTCAGTACAATAAATGAAAAACCTGTCTATGGGTGCTTTTACGTAAAGCACCACCACGGAACGTCTTAAGGCACTCTTACGAAAAACGTTCAAAACGTATGCTTGGGGAAGGCATAAAGCACGGTGTGCATGCAAGAATGATGCAATAAACTAACAAAGAAGAAAATAAACTACAATATGCAAAGCAATTTAAAAAAAGATTTTGATAATTTGCGCGCCATTACGTCTAATCACGAGCAAAAACCGTTAAAAAAATGATTAAACGGATCAAAATCAAGATTCCGGTCATTTTGGTGACCAGTATCCGCGCGCAACTCAGTGGGTTGCGCAAGCCAGGCGCGCGCATCATTCTTAGTTGCACTAGTACGTCACGCGCAACTGATTCAATTGCGTGCGACATTTATGTTAGTAAAGTTAAATTGCTGAGCGCGATTTTCACTTTACTCTTTCTTTCTCCTTCCCTCACCATTTTCGCCCCTTTATCTCTCTAGGAAGCTCGGATTTTTTGCGATTTTCAAAGCTAAAGGAAGCAAATTTCGTCCGTAATTCATATTTTCCGTAATCCAATGTAAGTATTTTGCTAGAATTTGTTCTTTTCCAGCTGAATTTGAATGATTTTCGAATCATTAAACCCCAAATTTCGAATTTGGGGAGTTTTTGATTCAGCTTTCTTGAAATCATTTTTTCTATGTTGTCATGCTATTTTTAAGGAGTGTTTTGCAACAAATTTCATGAAAAATGGTTAAGTATTGAACCTTTTATGAAAATTTCTTTGTTCAAGTGCGTTTTTTTGCAATTCTACTCGAACTTGTTTTGATTTTCTGTTATTTTGTTTGCTCATTTTGGTTATACTTGTTAATTATGCAGCAATTGTAGTATTGGAACTAGTTTTGCTTCCATAATTAGTATTTTGAAAATTTTGAATCCGAAAAATTGGCGCGAAGTGTATACTTAGCCTACTTTTTCCATATTCGGACTTCAAGATTATTTGGTAGACATAATTGTGTTTATATTACTGTTATTTGTCTAGAAGTAGTTGATTCTTTGAGATTTTGGAATACAACCCCTTGAATACTTAGTTGAAACTAGTATAGGATGGCTTTTGTGGGTGTTAGAAGCCCTCATTTACTGAGTTTAACTGCAAGTATCGTAGCCCCTAAGTATGGGTGGCATTCGATTTTTGTGTTTTGCCCTATCGGCAACCGTTATGCTGTCATAATGGGTCTAGAATATGAATAATAGTTTAGTTTAGGAAATAAAGTAAACTAATTAAAGAAACTTTATCCATCATAGCATGGACTCGCCTCCATTTGTCGATGCTGAGGAGATTCTCGGTGGTCCAGACGAGGCAATTCGCCCTCGGAAGAGGGTGACCTGTCCTCGAGAGGATGTTCGAGAGCGACGCGTCGAGGCCGGTCGACGTCGCCAGGAGGATGTGGTTTAGGAGGCTCCTCCCAACTGGGACCCTAAGGTCCTTAAGTAGGACCCAAACCATCATGTTTCAATTAGAGGGTGGCGCGGCATCATGAGTTTTTCCGCGCCTTTGTTTCTTCCATTTTTCCTTTGTTTCTCCTTTTTAAACCATAACCTTTTTTTTATTTTTATTCTTTTATTTCCCTTATAGTGATCCTAGCTTGCGTTTATACGGCTAGGTGACCTGCGTGCCTATTTTGAGAGTTTGCCCGAGGTAGCAAAGGAGATTGTAGCACTTTCCGGGATTGACTCCCAGCTGGCGGCTCTTCGGGATATATCGATTCAGCCTGCACCGTCAGCTTTCTTCCGTGGATTGCTCGAGTTTTAGTGGGATTCCACCAACACTTTCCACTTTCCATGGGGAGAGATGAAAGTTAACCCTTTTGATTTCTCTAAGATTACGGGTTTTCCTTTAGGAGGCGAGCCCGTAGTTATAGAGTTCGTTAAGGGGTCAAACGAGAGACTGTGCAACCTTGTGGGGGACCGTCTTGCGTCGGCCCTTCACGTGTATGCGTTGTCTTGTCCATACTCAGTTCTTGCCGACGAGTTTTTAGCTGACGAGCTTGATCGGTAGTGTACACCTGAGCAGCTGGCTTCGATATACATTGCTCACGTTCGTTCCGTCACCATCTTGAGTGATCGAGGAGAGCGTTTCACCATTGGGTTACTTATTTTCCTCAGCGATTTAGGGCAAGTAGGTGACCTTAGTTGGGCGGAGGTGTCGTATGCCCATATGCTTACAGCTATGGGCAAGGCGACCCGGGTGATGGATTCCGTGGCAGTTACTAAGGTGCCTCGGATCTCTCTTACGTGGCATGGTCGTATCTTTTAGGTACGTGTTTTAAGCTTCTTTCGGTTATTACTTTTGCTTTTTTCCTCTAGGCTTATCTTTTCTCGGTTTCAAGGTTGGGGATAATCGTACCTGCCTTTCTTAGCCCCTAGGGTGGTTGGGGCTGCTCGTTTTCCTATCGGCCATCGATTGGTCGCGATAAAGAAGAGACGAGCCACTTCTGCTAGTGACTTTCGCCAGAGGATCCCTTCGGCGACTCGTGCGTCACAATTTAGAAGGAACCGCCGTACAGGTTCAAAAGCAAAAAAAAGCACCGACGTACTAGCATAGCTGAAGCAAAGTTCAAGCAAGCTTTTACAGATCGACAAGCGTTGGTCTTCAGTAATTTTCCTCAGAATAGTATCGCAACAAATGAGGATAGCTTTAGGCGAGGGTATCTTCGGCAGCGTTCCCTTGCTTGCGGAGAGTTGTCACAAACAACTAGAGGTGATTTCAAGCGGAGTTATCTTCGATCGTGTTCCATGGCTTGCAGAAGATGGTCACAAAGCGCTAGAAGGTTGTTTGAAGCGAAGCAATCTTCGATGGGGTTCTCTAGCTTGAAGAAGTCTATCATGGCAGAATTAGAGCCAGTTACAAGCGTGGTAGTCTTCAGGCGACATTCTCTCGCTTGAAGAAGATCGTCAACACAAACAGCGGAATGACATTCCCTGGCTTGCGGAAGGTTATCACAAATATAGCAAATACAGCAACAAATCAGTTACCTCTAGAGACGTGTGCTCGACAGTGCAAGACACGCGTTTCTTAACTCTTTTATCTGTTTAATTGACGCTAGTTTACTGGTATCGGCGTTACAAGAGTGATTTAGGATCGCCAAACGTTCTGAATCATTCTCCGTCCCTATCGCTACTTTGACTTTGTTTTTGAAAATTGCATTTCTCTAAACTCTGTCAAAGTGGGGGCTTCTGTATACACCCATTTGCGTTTTTCTAAATTTACTTTGGTTAACTTTTTTGAGATTTTATCAGAAAAAAGAGTGTTTTTAAGGAAAATACGATTTTTCCCTTCTGTACTGCTAAATTTTATCAGAATTAAGAAAACGTGTGAAAATAAGTCTCACCTGAGCCAACCCGCAAGACTTGCAAAGAAGTCTCACCTCTCCATCGACACTGATATGCATCTTGTACAGGTCGCCCAGGGTGTCACAACCTGAGCCGTGGTAGCGCGTCCTACCAACCGTGATCCCACGTCGCACCCTCTCAAAAATATGGTGGACGGAGAAGAAGTACAAAGTCCGCTCATCCCACTCAGGGAGGGGATCAAGAGAAGTGGACGGGTCGGCGTCCTCCTCTATAGGCTCATTCTCCCGTCGTGTGTCTCGGGAACGTGAACCCAAACCTCTCTGTCTAGCCATGCTACATTGTGCAAAATCATCATAAATTAAGGTTTTATAGTATCTAAGGTACGCCTAGTCGCATGATACTATGTTTTCAAAAAACAGAGTACGTAGTACTAAAACAGAGTGCAATTTCAAATTGAGCATACACGAAATTTTTCAAGAATCGAAACAATTTCTTGCAATACTATGATAATTATTATGACAAATTGGACAAGAATTGCTAGCAAGAACACCAAGAACAAGCTACATAGTCTTCCTGACCTTAAGAGGTCCAACAATGGTGATTTGTTCGTTTCTTCACCAAATTGAGTCAAACAATTCTCAAATTACTCCCTAGGAAATATATAAACATAATCAAGCAATTTCATGGTATGAAATTTGAGAAACAAAGTGAATTAAGCAATTCAAGTTTTTAATTTTCTAGAAATTCGTGAACAAACATGTGCAAAATTCATCAAAACCAAAGTGAGTTTGGAGAAAACTTACATAGGTCTGGAAAATAGATGAAAGAAGCTTTGATTTGCAAGAAATTTAAGTGAATTCGGTTGAGAAACGAGCAAGAACGAGTGAATTGAGTTTAGCGACGATTGTCGAGCGAAAGCAAGCAGCAGCGGCGGAAATGACGAATAAAGGGATATATACGAAAACCCCGACTCTAGCGCCAAGCGATAGGCCTTGGCGCCAAACGATAAGGTTTAGCGCCTAGAGATAGTTCCAACGCCTGGCGCTAAAGCCAAATATGTGGCACCAGCAGAATTTCAGTGGCGACAGAATGTTCAGCCACTCAGTGCGGTTATTTTGACCTCTTACAATATTTTGGGTTCCTTGGTACGCCAATTAGCCCCCCTGAGCAATTTGACATGATTTAGTAATCGGCTTGATTACAATTGCATTAAGTGATCGACCTGATGAATGATCGTTTCACTTAGCTTAAAGCGCATAAGCATTGACTTATCGCAAAGAACTGACATCATGGTTCATATGGAAAAAGCATCGACGCAATGGTTCATACAGCAAAGGCACCAACACACTGGCTCATAATTTAGATGGCACCGACGTACAGGTTCAAAATCAGCAAAAGCGCCGACGTACTGGCATAGCAGAAGCAAAATTCAATCGAGCTTTTAAAGATCGACAAGCGTTGGTCTTCGGTAATTTTCCTCAGAATATTATCGCAACAAATAAGGATAGCTTTAGGCGAAGATATCTTTGGCAGTGTTCCCTAGCTTGCGGAGAGTTATCACAAACAACAGGAGGTGATTTCAAGCAGAGTTATCTTCAATCGTGTTCCCTGGCTTGCGGAAGATGGTCACAAAGCGCTAGAAGGTCGTTTCAAGCGAAGAAATCTTCGATGGGGTTCTCTAGCTTGCAGAAGTCTACCATGGCAGAATTGGAGGTAGTTACAAGCGTAGCAGTCTTCAGGTGGCATTCTCTAGCTTGCAGATGGTCGTCAAAACAAACAGCAGGATGGCGTTCCCTAGCTTGTAGAAGGTTATCACAAATACAGAAAATACAGCAACAAATCGATTACCCCTGGAGACGTGTGCTCGACGGTGCAAGATACACGTTTCTTAACTCTTTTATCTATTTAACTAACGCTAGTTTGCAGGTATAGGCGTTACAAGAGTGATTTAGGATCGCACATAGTTCTGAATCATCGATACTTTGACTTTTGTTTTCGAAACTTGTGTTTCTCTAAACTCTGTCAAAGTGGGGGCTTCTGTAGACACCCATTTGTGTCTCCCCAGAACCAAACCCGGTGATGAGTACCTTTCGCGTCGAATCATAATTGAATTAAGTGAAAGTGTGAAAAGTCTAGTGTTGCGGATAATTTTAATTCTGTTCTCTTCTTTCTGTTTTGGAAAACCTATTTTAAGAAAACAGCCAATTCAGTTTGGTTTGATCCATAGCAAGGGTCCAATACTGGTAAAGTTGGATGGGGTTTGAAAAGATCTTTCCAACGATATATTATAAGCTCAATTCCGATGAATAATGAGTAAGTTATGTCCAAAATACTAAAATGGGCCTAGTTTGATACTTATATGCGGCCCAACGATCTAGAAGAGGGCGTAATATTGATTTATCATTCCTAATGCAATTAGAATTGATTTTAGTCTTCTAGAAGGTTCTTTTCATTCCTAATTCAATTTGCATTGGTAAATTGACTTTGGTTGACTTTTTGGAGATTTAATCAGAATAAAAGAGTGTTTTTAAGGAAAATACAATTTTGCCCTTATGTACGGCTAATTATTATCAGAATTAAGAAAACGCGTGAAAATGATTGTTAGCGCCTGACGACAAGGATTAGCGCCTGGCGCTAATGTTCAACGTCTGGTGCTAACCTGGTTTGTTCTCTTCGAAACTCTGATTTGTTTTTCTATCCGTTTGGTTGATTTTCTTTATAAATAGCCTCCTAAAACCTCTGTTTTCATTTATCGATTTTCATCAAATATCATCAATTCTCATCAACTCTCTTGTTTTCAAGAATCCTTCTCTCTCTCTAGCTTTCTCTACAAAATTCCGCATTCACAAGACCAAGAAACACCTAGCCAAGTTCGAATTTGCCATCGCCCTAGACGGGAAAGATTATAATTTATGAGGGTTTGGCCCCTAATCTCTCTTTTAATTATTTAATTTAATGGTTTGATTATTTTCCTTGAAGTTACTAACGTGTGTATTTTGTTATTGAAAAGAGGTACGAGACATCCAAGTAAGTACTTTAATTGATTAATTGATATTATGATACAGAAATCATGTCTAGATTGTTATTATGATTCCTAGCGCCATGTTAGGGTGTTTTGATCTTCCTAGTATCATGTTTAGGGTAATAACTATAATTTCTATTATCAAATTTGACAATTGTGTTTCTTGCGACGCTTCCTATTTTCTTCCTAATATTCATGTTAGTATCATGTTAGGGTTAAATCTTTGATTTTTATTGCTTATTGACATGCTAGGGTTTGTTATTAATCTTATTAGTATCATGTCTGGGATCTTTCTATTATGCTTTAACATGATTATGTTGATTATGATTATTTTAGTTATGATTATAATAGTTATTATTATGTTGCTTGATATTTATTTTTATTGCTTGATCACAACTTTTATGCATGTTTAAAGGGAATTTGTACTTGTAACCACGCTTAATAAGTTAATTAGTAATCTTGTTTAGGGTTAATATGATTATAATTCAAGTGATCGCCAATAATAGTTTTATTTGTGCACTAATATTCAACCAACATAGATAAACAGGTTTAGGGGTAAACCTATTGATTGCATGTTAGTTAGAAAGCGCACATGAATACGATCAGAATAAAGTAGAGGCCTATTATTAGGGCAGGTTCAATATCTTTTAGGTTAGATTTGTACCTTCATCCCCGAACTACCAGTCATGGTTCCAAACCTATTGGAGTTAACAATCCCCTGGATCGTTAAGGGGTGCAACCTTCACCTCGTGAACGGTTTACAAGTTCCTAAAACTTGTTGGCGACTCTTTTGCTCTATCTTCTTTCCCTTTGGACGCCACCGTACTTTAGTGTATGATCACAGTGGGGTTCAATCTAGGGATAATGCTTGAAATATTCCCTACAGGCATGGTGAGGACTTTACGTGCTTTCTGAGCTGCTTGTCGGAGAGCCCTCATGACTTAATCATGTCGTGATCATCTGATGATCGCGGTAAGTTTTATTTCTTTTCTTTTCAACGAAGTTATTACATTTTATGTATTAATCTTCGTTTTGGATTTTTCAGGATGTGCAACTACCGTCTAGTAGTCGCCGAGCACCCTGATTTCTCTTGTACACACATTGTTATTTTTTTTTGGAAACAGAGGTATATATATATATATATACATACATATACATATATATGTATATATATATACATATACATATATATATATATATATATATATATATATATATATATATATATATATATATATATATACTTTGCCTCGAAAAAGAAGGCGAAAAGAAAACAAAAAATAAGAAAAAAGAGGAAAAATAATAAAAAATAAGAAAATAATAAAAAAGAAAATAAGGAAGTAAAATAAAAAAGAAAATAAGAAAGTAAGAAAATAATAAAGTAGGAAAATAATAATTAAAAAAAAGAAAATAGGAAAGTAGGCAAGAAAAGGGACACAAAGGGTTAAAAGGCAAGCGTATGATTTGTCTTAATATTTTGTGAAGATTCCGTCATCACGTGAGTCTAAATACGGAAATAAATCAAACTCACATGCTACGACAGGGGAGACGCGCGCAACTGTGTGAGTTGTGCGCGCCACCTGTTGGTAAACTTTCCTTTAAGCCAAATATTCCAAAAATTTGCCACTTTTGGGTCTATTTAAACGTGGTTTCATGTAGGCTTTTGATCATCTCGCATTCATTCGCTTAGTAATATAAGAAACTAAAAAGAATTAATTTCTCTAAATTCTCATTCTCTTTTTTTTTTGAACAATAGTGAAGATCTTTGAATTACGTTTGAAGCAATGGGTCACTTCCCTTTCAACCGAGGACAAACTAGCTTTCAAAATTTACCACCTAGACCCTCTATTGAATTATATGCAACTAGTGGTTAACTTTGATTTTCTTTATGCCGCAGTCAACCATTGGGACTCCAACCACCATCTTTTCTTGTTTAAAGGGGACGAAATTGTCCCCCTACCCAGTGAGTTTGAGGCCTTGCTAGGTTTCCCTACAAATACTTTCCCTTTGACTTATTCTCCTACCTTGTCGGATCCCAGACTTATATTCCAAAGATTTTTTGGCTTGTCCGACAATAATATGACCAATATTGGAACTAAAGAAGGCGTGAACTTGATTCAATTTATTGAAAATTTCGTCGCCCCTCGTGACAACATGACTAAATAACGCTTTAAAATTCATTCTTTATGCTATTGTATTGTTGTTAATTGTTTATTTAAGACATGCAAAGAATACAAAGATTATTCCATGGTGTCCATAGTAGAGCAAATAGAGGGATGTCATTCACCCATTCCTTTGGCTTAGGCGGAAACTGTTCTATGTTTGAATCACCTTAGAGGAGACCCTAACGAAAACGGTTTCACGGGAAGTCCACTCCTATTAAACCTACGTTTTTTTTTTTTTTTTTTTATTTATTTTTTTTTCCGGCGTCTATCAACGCAAGTTACAAAGTTGCGCTGGCATGACAAGCGCAATCTTCTTCTCTGCGCGCGCAACTGGATTGGTTGCGCGCGCCACCTACTTTTGTAAGAACTCACAAACTGGTTTTATTTTTTCTTTTATTTTTTCAGATTTGGCTCATGGAGCGCTTGCAAATTGTTGATCAGCCACAAAACCTTGAGGCTAATGGAGTAAGGACATTCCCTGGACGTCGAATCCTTTATAAGCATAAGAACGAAGAGGAATGGACGTCTATTTTCTGTCATGGGGTTCCTAACATACGTTTTGTGATTCCTTGGTGGAATATAATATGATTGGGAATAATCTCAATTGCCCTTCCATTAGGCTTTTAGGCCTATCTAGGACTACTTATATTTTTCCTTGTAGGGTAATGAGACAATACGGGATAAAACAAAATATTCCCCCCCAAAAATGTGATGCCCCTAAAGATGTGACTTTTAAACCCGAGCGAATTTTTCGTTGGATGGAATATTGCATTATCTTCCTTTTACAAAGCTTAGATGAATGCGGTGGATAACGGCGAATTAAACAAGGCTCGATCTCAACTTCAAACCGCCACCGCTCGTAATCTACCTAAGCCTTTAATGCATTCAACCACTACTACTCCTCCTAGTGGCCAAAACAAAGGAGTGAGAAGAAAATTAGACTTCTCATTCCCTAAGGTTCATTCGAAGGAAACAAAAAGGAAAGCTCCCTCCAAACCTGCGCAACAAGGCGTGAAAATCAAAGAACCTTCACCAAATACTCGCAAGAAAGCTCCAATAGTCAAAAGGAAAGGAAAACAAGTTGCAAAGGCCCCAATCCCTAAACTGAAAGACAATGTTTGGATGAAGAAGAAGAGTGTAGGGGAGAGCTCCAAGGTTTCTGAAAATACTGCGATGGAAACTACTCCTCCATCGTCGTGACAATTGAGGACATAGTAAAACCTTAGAGTGTTACACAGTTTTGCCATTAGTTTTAAATTGAATAAAGTGTAATCACTACTATTTTTTTTTCGTTTACAATCTAGTTCAACAATGTCTCTCTTTTGAAATTTGAATGAAATAAAATGAGCTTTATATTTTGATTTAATCTCTTAGGTAGAAAATAAAAAAATTAATCAAACCTTGTTTAAAAGAATTAAAACAAAGTTTAATTTTATTTTCCGAGTATATGTTATATTTAAGAAAACACCCTCTTTTTGCCGCAAGTAGAAATCGCAACTTCATTCAAACGGAAAAATTCGGGTTCACAGTTTGTCATCAGGTGGCACGCGCAACATCTGTAGTTGCGCGAGCCTGTCGCGCGCGCAATGAAATCTGTTGCGCATGAAATCCGCACATTATTATTCCAGTTGCGCGCGACACCTGTGCTACGAATGTCTCAAGAAAAAAAATCCTAAAATTCTGTATTATTACCCCCCCCCCCCAAGTGTGAAGATTCTTGAAAAATTTGAACACTTAGAACGGTTTATAGTTTTCTAAATTACCCCCCCAAGTGTTATGCATTTTACTGTGTTATTTGGTAAAATGCATAACACTTAGAATCTCTTAATTGAATGATAATTAAAATTAGTTGTATGAGTGAACGAGTTTATCTGGATTTCATATGTAATATTTCTTATGTCGATCAATGTTTATTAATTGGCAAATTTCATGTCCTCTAATATCCATTAATCTGACTGCTCCTCATGATAGGATTTCAATTACGCGGTAGGGACTTATCCAATTAGGTTTGAATTTCCCTCTTGGATCGGTTGGTGGACCCCTAACCTCCTTTAGTACAAAGTCACCTTCTTTTATATTTCTGGGTTTGACTCTTTTATTGGAATGATGCGCAATGCGCCTTAGGTAGACCTGTACATGATGCAAAGCTCTTAATCGTCGTTCATCGAGGAATAAAAGCTCTTCGTACCTTGGTCTTACCCATTCAGCTTCCGATAGCTTACTTTCAAGTACGATGCGTAGGGATGGTATTTCCAGTTCGACTGGTTGAACTGCGTCCATCCGAAAACTAAGGACTATGGAGTTACTCCTTTTGATGTTCTTATAGATGTTCTATAACCCCATAATGCAAAGTGTAGTTTATTCGTGTAGACACCTAAAAATGTCTCTCCAAAACCAAACCCGATGATGAACAACCTTTCACCGCCACTACTGGTCGGGTTCAGTATTTAATCTCGAGAGTGCTTAAAAAACCGTATTTGATTAAATTCATATTTTTTGAACAGTCTATGGATTAGTCTTGATGTTTGGTCAAAGCATAGTTTTAATTTCAGCCCAAACTTATTATTTAATTTTAGCCCAAACCTTTTTTATTTTATTGTTTTATTATTTATTTTTGGCCCAAACCTTTTATTTATTTTATTTAATTATTTCCTTATTTCAGCACAAATAATAATAAATCAGAAAATGGCCCAAAATTATCAATCGGCACTTAAAATGCTGAACGAAATTAGGGTTAAAAATGTATTTAGACGGAAAAGCAGGCTGAGAATTCCCGCGCCACGGCAGGTACCCACCGTGTCACGGAAATCATTCCCGTATGACGGTGGGATTTCCCGTGACACGGGAAATTTGCCGTGACACGGGAATTTCCATGTCTTTTTCGCGTAAATCCTTAACGCGTTTTCTTCCCCGTTTACTGAAAATTGCCCTCGTCACACCAAAAATGCACCGTCTCACGGGAATGTTTCCCGTTTGACGGTGGGATTTCCCGTGTCACGGTACAGTTTGCCGTGTCGCGGGATACTTTTTTAGGGTTTTTATCATTTTAGGGTTCCGTGTGCTCCCTCAGCACATTTTCTCTATAAATACCCCCTCGTTTCTGATGTACGGGGCATCAATTAATTCTTTAGTTTATTTTTCTCTCTTCTATGCTTTAGCCTAAACACTAGCCTACCCTTCTTATTTCAAAATTCCTTCTTCAAGTACTTAAAGGTGTCCATACTTTAGTCGTGGTTCTGTCCTTAAGCCAAGGCGTGAAAGGTAGAACTGTTTGAGGGTTTGGCCCTAAATCAACTCTACTTTATTTAATTTAATTGTTGTCTTATTATTATTTCCTTGAAGTTACTAACTTGTTTATTATTTTGTAGTTGCAAACAAACAAAATCAAAGTATGAATTATGTTCCTTTTATTTCTATTATTTTTCTAACGATTTTATATTGTTGGAATTATGGTTAAATTGCTTCCAATATTAATGTTTGTTCTATAATATTTATTGATCACCATATTGCATGTTAAAGGGAATATGTAATTGAAAATCACGCCTAATAAGAAATTTGGACAACCGGTTTAGGTTCCTTTTAATCTTGTTGTTAATTGAAGTGATCACCGATATTTTAGAATAATGTGTTGCATTAATATTCAATCAATTTAGCTAAATAATAGTTTGGAGCAAATTGAATTTTTCTTTGTATGCCTTTGAGATCACAGGAATGCTTTTCACTATAAGAATCGAGTAGAGGCCAATACGGGCGAATGTGACTCCATGACTCACTTCGCACCATCATCCCCGATCCTCCTTTCGTGGTTATGAACCATATGGAGTTAGTAATCTCATGGATTATGAATGAGGTGTAACCTTCACGGGTCAATCGTTGTTGCCTTCTTTGTCCCTTAATCGTGGTTGCCTTAAATGATCCGTGAACGGTTTACAAGTCTCTTAAAAAACTTGTTGGCGGCTCCCTACTTTCCTTGTCCCTAATCGTATTATGTCAATTCCCACTTCCTATGAGTGCCAAGCATATTCACAACATGCTTTAACGTAGGCGCACTTCGAACGATGCCTACAATTTGACGACTCCACTGGGGAGGATTCTTGGTTATTTATCGATTTGAGTGATCGGTATTTAATTAAGATGAGTGGATGAGACTTGAAAGATTCCTGAAAAAATATTCTTGTGATTAATTTGGAATTTTTGCATCTGCATAGACGTTTTAACGTCGCATTCAGGTCTGTCCCATAGGAAAAATTGAATAACTTGGTTGCGCACGAAGGAAAACAGGGCACCAGTCAGATCTTCTGACTGCCGCGCCACGGCATAATCTGCCGTGTCACGGTACAGTGCACCGTCTGACGGTGCACAGTACCGTGGCACATGAATTTTTTCCGTGTCACGGCAGTCCTAAAATCAGTCCGGTGGCTTATATTCTCTTCTCAAAGTCAACTTCCTTCGATTTTTCTGAAAAAACGTATGTGTTCTACATGCGTCTTAGCCCCAGGGGGATTTAAGCTCTATCAACCCAAAAACTCTCATGGTATTAAGGGTTCATCCGAGTTATTAAATCCACCCAAACCATGGAGTCGAGTTTGATTTCATCACGAACTCGCGGATCCGCCCGTTGGCATACACCCTCAAGGGAGGCTGCCTTGCTAACGCGTCAAAACTCTTAACCATGGTACCCTTTTGACACCCAAAGCTTGACCAATAGTTGAACATAGATATTGACTCTAGGTTGCAAACTTTTTTTTACATCATCGTGCCTAAATGCTATGTGGTTGTTTAGTGCTAACCTTCATGAGTTTCCTCATTTGTTTAAGCCATGACCGAGGGTTTTTATTCTCACATAGTAATTAGTACGGACCTAAAATCAATTAAAATCTGGAAAAATCACAAAAATTTCCTGAAACTGTGCACCGTGTCACGGCATGTTCTTCCGCGCCACGGTGAACAGTGCCGTGACACGGGGCTTTCTGCGGTCTGACGGTAGACTGCACCTTGTCACCACAGTTAGCACCGTGACACAGTGCCTAGGAAAACTGTCCTGTCATTATTTTTTCGGTTTTTTTTGCAAACATAGGTGGTTGATGTGTCAAGTTTAGTTTCATGTCTAGCTGTACGGTCAAAACACGCGTCCATAACCTCACCTAATCACTCACATATCGTGTTTACACACTTTTTTCCTTAGTCGTGCACTACTTTTTGACCGTATTTTAGGGTAGTCTTGTTTTTGTATTGTTTCTTTTTTCAGAGTAAGTCGGATGATATCCTCCCATATTTTTAATAAACAAGTAGAATTTCAAAATTATAGATTTTTTTTTAATTTTTTTTTCTTTTTTTAATCTGGATGGGTTAAGGTTAAGTTTGGTCGTTAAAGGTGTGTTTGTTTCGGTGTCACAACACTTGGTCAAGAAGCAGGGGTAGATTGTTACGGTTCGAGTCAATTCCTAAACAACCTCTTATACCAAAGAGGCGTACAAGGAAACCACCTCAATCATCTCCACAAGATCCATCTCCAGTCTACTTTCAACCAATGGCCACTAAGGAAGACATTGAGAACCTCAACAGGACAATCGAAAGATTGTCAGACATGATGCAGACACTCACCACTAGAGTCAGCACGGTAGAACAAGACAATCAAAACAATGTCACTACCGCCGCAATGGACAAGATTAAGGAACACATAAGCAAGAAATCTGAAGAATTCACTTATGTGGAATAGCCTAACACCTCTTCGTCCATAAGAGATAAGCTTCTTGAGAAGTTTTCAACTGCTGATATTCCCAAATTCAAGCCTACTGATAATTCGCTTTTCCATTTGAAAGATTTTTCTTCAACCATGGCTCTTAAGGGAGTAGATGTGACACTCTTCCCTACAGTGTTCCCTCTTTCCTTGGAGCATGCCTGTCAACAGTGGTTCTATTCTTTGGAATCCAAACATGTCGCGGCCTGGGAGGAAGTTGCTGAAAGCTTTATGAATCGTTACAAGTGTAACATTCAAGCCAAGACTTCTGAACGTGAACTCTCCATTCTCAAACAGAAAGAGAATGAAGGCTTCACCACTTACTTAAGCAGGTGGAGGGAAACAGCTACGCTCTTGGTGGATCCCCCCAAGGAAAAGGAGATGGTTCGCTTGTTCATCGCCAATCAGACTCATAAGTACAAGCAACACTTGAAGTTTTTGCCTCTAAGTACCTTTGAAACTTTACACGATATTGGAATCAATATCGAGGACGAACTAATGAAGGCTGCTGGTAGTAACAATAATAACAACACTTAGAAAAACAAGAAGAACGTCACTCCTTCTTCTTCGTCTTCTAAGACCAATAATGGTACCAACAATATCAATATCAATGATGTGCTGGCCCTTAATGCTCCTCCTCAAAGATTCCAAAGGAAAAGGAGGGTTTACACGCCTTTGGGAATGACTTATGATGCTGCTTATGACCGTTTGCATGGTTAAGGACTGATTATGCCAATTGGACCATTTCCAGAACCTCGACCAGAGAATAGGACCGCTAGCTATGACCCTAATGCTTATTGCAAGTTTCATCAAGGCAAGGGTCATAATACTGAGAAGCGTTGGAGGTTGAAGGATGAAATCCAAGACCTAATTGATGCTAATCAACTTCCTGTCCCTCTAGGGGGCAAGAAGCCTAACATTCAAACAGGTCCTCTTTCTGATGCTTTCGCTATCATGGGAGATGAAGTCTCCTTTGAGCCGTCAATACTCATTCAACCTGTAAATGAGCCTCTGCCGGAAGTTGTATTTGTCTCGAGTTCTGAAGAAGTGAATGGAATTAGGGATAGTGACGATGAAGATGTCTATCTCAAGGATATAGTCTGTTCATCTCTTAGTACAAGTGAAGATGTTTGGGGAGACTTTGAGGTCATGGTTCTCACCAGAAGTGGACGGTTACAACAACCTAGTCCACCTCCACCTCCACCACAATCACATCCGGTAATTGATCCCATCGACCTTGTGAACAACGATGTGGTCAAACAATTGCAAAAGACCAAGGTGGAGATGAATGTATTGAAGCTTTTAACCACCTCCCACGAGCATCGAAAGGCTGTGAAGAATGCTCTGGTGAAAATAGGAGTTGATGATGACATGACTCCTCAAGGACTGGTCAACTTTCTCACTACTGAATTGCCAAGTACTAGAAATTTGATTTCATTTTCTGACAAGGATCTGCCCTCGGAAGGGGACCAACATAGTAAGGCCTTACACCTCACTGTGGTGTGTAGGCAGATGAATGTTCCTATGAGCCTGGTTGATAATGGCTCTGCAATCAATGTGTGCTCACTCCGTACTGTAAAGAAGTTGGGCATAAAGAATGAAGAACTGACTCCCTCTACTCAAGGGATTCGCGCGTATGATAATACTCGCCGTTAAGCCGTGGGTACTATCATACTGAACATAACTACTGGGCCATTGAACGTCGCACTAAGTTTCAGGTGGTAGACATTAAGGCCTCCTTCAACCTGTTGTTAGGATGCCCTTGGCTTCATGAGCTAAAGGCGATTCCATCATCGCTGCACCAAAAAGTGAAAGCCATAGTTGGAGGGGTTCCAATTACCATTGATGCCTCTCCTATGCGCGTTCAAGTTATCGACACTCCTATCGTCCATGTCGAGCACGACGAAGAAGACAAAGATCTTTGGGGTTTTCACTCGATGATGTTCTCGTGATTGAAGAGGAGGAAAAGTGCCATCTCGACTTTGATCACTATTCAAACACCAATATCAATGCCATTTTGAAGAAGCAAGGTCATTTCCCTAGAATGACCCTCGGACTCAAAAAGAAAATGGCTGAATCTTTGGACCATCCTGGTGCACTCAAGAAGGATACTTTTGGCTTGGGATTCAAGCCAACAAAAAAAAGATGAGAAACAAGCTCTATTGAAGATGAAGGCTCGCAATAACGCTCGAATCATGAAGAAGGAAATGGCCATGGATCCATATCCATTAACACTCAATGGCTAGTACATCTAGGAAGGGGAAGAATTTCCGTGCTATGAATTCCCTGAGCCATTCGTCCACGATGGGATGCGTGAACCAGGATTCGAGATGTTCCTCGATTGTGACTTTGTTGATGATGACGAAGAGCTCTTCACAACCGAGAAGCCAGCTAGCCCGAGTTCTGATGATCTAGGCATTAACCTGCTTTTTTGAAGGGAAAAGAATGAGTCTAAGCCCGTCTGCAATGATAACTCCGAAATCGTTCAAGCTGTTATAGCAAACAAGGATTTTGACCCCTCCGAGTTAATTGTCCAAACTGACAACATTTCAAGGGGATGGTGCAAGAAATTGAGGATCACTACGCGAAGTGGAGAGAAGATGGAAATAACCGCTGGCGAAGGTCCTATGTTTGATGAGTCTGAGTCGTCTGGGTCCGAGTCCGAGTCTAAGTCTAATTCTGTAGACAAGTCCTTAGAGTCTGAGGCCGACCCTCTTTCTGCTATAGAGTTCAATCCTGAGTCTCTTGTTGAGTCCTCTGTTTCTAGTCCAAATAATCTCGGTGAGGTCGCAGCTGACCTTGCCCCTGTTGATGTATTAGCCAATGAATTCAATAAAATGAGTACCTTTGCTTCCGATGCGTGTCATTCCCCTAGCCCTGATCAATATTGCTTTTATAATGATAAAAATGACAAAGAAATAATAAAAGCAATGGAAGAACACGAAAATAAAACGGCAGTTATCAAAGATACAGAAACAGTTAACATTTCTAATGATACGACTGTTAAAGAAGTAAAAATTGGATTAACACTAAGTCAAGATGAACGCAAAGAGCTAATTAACTTGCTTAGTGAATTTGTTGATGTATTTGCTTAGTCATACCAAGATATGCCAGGAATTGACAGGGATATAGCTCAGCATACGATACCACTCATTCCAGATATGAAGCCTGTCAAACAAAAGCTACGCCGTATGAAACCGGATGTGGCTCTCAAAATCAAAGAAGAAATCAGAAAGCAGTTGGCCGCAGGTTTCATCAAAGTATCCAAGTATTCAGAATGGATAGCAAATGTGGTTCCAGTTCCAAAGAAGGATGGAAGGGTCAGAATGTGTGTTGATTACAGGGACCTCAATAAAGCAAGCCCGAAAGATGGGTTCCCTCTACCTCACATAGACATTCTGGTCGATAACACAGCGAACCATGCACTCCTACCATTCATGGACGGTTATGTCGGATATAATCAACTACCGATGGCTAAAGAAGATATGGAGAAAACCACATTCATTACATAATGGGGTACATATTTCTATACGATAATGCCATTCAGGTTGAAAAACGCGGGTGCCACCTACCAAAGAGCAGCTACAACATTGTTACATGACATGATGCACAAAGAGGTGGAGGTCTATGTCGATGATATGATCGTTAAGTTTAAAGATCGCCCAGGCCATATCATCGCACTTCGCAAGTTCTTTGAAAGACTCCGCAAGTACAACATGAGATTAAATCCAGCAAAGTATGCATTCAGAGTCACGTCAGGCAAATTACTTGGATATGTGATCAGTTCTCGACGGATTGAAATAGATCCTACAAAAGTAAAGGCGATCATGGCCATGCCACCGCCCAAGAATGAGAAGGAGATTCGAGGTTTCATTGGAAGGTTGCAATATATAAGTAGATTCATATCAAAGCTCACAGCGATATGTGAACCTATATTCAAGAAGCTCAAGAAAAATGTCCCAGTCACATGGGATGACGATTGCCAAAAAGCTTTCGACAAAATCAAAGAGTACCTAGCAAACCCACCCGTGCTAGCGCCAGTAATACCTGACTTTCCTCTGCAACTCTACCTTACAGTCATAAGAAAAACGATGGGGGCAATGCTAGCACAAGAGATTGAAAGCAAGGAGAATGCAATCTACTACTTGAGTAAGAAGCTTCAAGGATATGAGACGCGATACACACCACTTGAAAAGTTGTGTATTGCACTTGTGTGGGCCGCACAGAAACTAAGACATTACATGCTCACTCATACGGTGCATGTCGTGTCCAAGATGGATCCTCTCAAATACTTGTTCGAAAAAGCGACACTCAATGGCAGATTATCAAGGTGGATAGTCAATCTTGCTCAGTTTGACTTGAGATTTGCACCACAAAAAGCCATCAAAGGTTCTGCGGTTTCTGATTTCTTAGCAGACTTTCTGCTAGAAGAATTTGATAAAGAAGAAGATGAGTACGATGTCCCTGACGAAGATTTACTCATGACCGAAGATGATAGTTGGACGCTCTATTTTGATGGAGCTTCAAACCAAAAAGGATGTGGTGTAGGAGTCTTGCTTGTATCACCCAATGAAGAGCACATACCAATTTCCATGAAGCTCGACTTTGATGTCACCAACAATGCCGCATAATATGAAGCATGTATCTTAGGGTTAAAAACAGATGTCGCCTTAGGAATTAAGAAGCTTAGAATCTATGGTGATTCTTCATTAATCATTAACCAAATATCCAAGAGATGGAAAGCGAGAAGTGAAAGTCTCACTACGTATCAAGCTCATTTAGAAACTCTCACGGAGCAACTAGATGAAGTGGAATATATGTATTTGCCGAGAGAAGAAAACCAATTTGTCGACGCACTAGCTAAATTAGCATCAATGGTGCGAATACCAACGGATACAATCAGAATGTCGTTGACCATAGAAAGAAGATATGAGCCGGCTTATGTTAACGCACTCGACAATGAACAAGAACCACAAGAAGAAGATGAAGAGCCATGGTATACAGATATCTTTAATTATGTGACAAGAGGAGAATACCCTCCTAATACTGATAAAAGGGCACGCCGTGCTTTGAGGCTCCTGGCCTCGCAGTATGTGCTCATCAGGGGAGAACTCCACAAGAGAACTACAATGGGGAGAAATCTCCTATGCATAGCCAAGAAAGAAGCACACATGCTAAGCTAACAGCGAAACACGTAGCTCAATTCATTTAGAAAAATATCATATGCCGCTATGGGGTACCACATGAGATGATCAGTGATAATGGAACACATTTCGAAGCCGAATGCGCGGAATTATTACAGAAATATCATATCAAGCATCATATATCATCACCTTACAGACCACAAACAAATGGTGCGGTCGAATCGACCAACAACAATGTGAAAACTATCATCGAAAAAATGATGGAAAATTACAAAGATTGGCCAAGTAAGCTACATTTCGCCCTTTGGGGTTATCGAACCACTGTTCGTACATCAACCGCGGCTGTCCCTTTCTCTTTGGTCTATGGAGTTGAATCTGTACAACCAATAGAGCTCGAAATCCCTTCTCTTCGAATCGCATTGGAAAGCCAACTGGATGAAGTCGACTGTATTAGATCAAGATATGATGAACTAGTCTTACTTGATGAAAAACGCTTGGCAGCTTTGCATCATGTCCAAACCTACCAACAGCGTATGGCGCGACATTTTAATAAAAAAGTCAAGACTAGGAACATCAAAGAGGGTGACCTGGTACTTAAGGCACTTCCTTAAAATGTATTAGATCCAAGAGGAAAATTCAGACCGAATTGGTCAGGCCCGTACATTGTTAAAGTCATCTTGTCTAGCGGAGCGGCACAATTGGTAGACATGGACGGTAACGGTTTCCACAACTTAACCAACTTGGATCAACTCAAGAAATTCTATGCCTAGTCGCATGGGTTCATGAACCAATAGAGCTACGTTTGGCCTAATTCCTTTTTAAGGATACGTAGGCAACCCCTCAAGGGGGCCCGACCACTTTAAAAATAAAAATCCTCCCTCCGTCAATCAAGTATACGCGTCAGTTCGGCATTGCGTCACGACAAAAAAAAAGGGATTTCTGCCGCGACACGAGACATTCCACCATCTCACGGTACAGTCCACTGTGGCACGGTGGACCTGAGCAAAAAAAAAAATGTCGTGACGCGGGAGTTTGTAACGTGTCACGGGATTTTTCACCGTGACACGGTGGAATTTCAGGTTTTTCCGATTTTTTTAGTGACGCATTCTTTGCGAATTCATTATTTGTTCGAGGTTTTTATTTTCATTCTTCCATAGCGTCCGACTCCTTGATTCGGATAAATAAATAAAAAAAAAAACTCATTGTAATTTTTTATTTAAGGCTAAAATAAATATGCTATTATTGAAATAAATGTGACTACAATTATTGGCATCATACTCCTTATTTTAAATAAAAAATTATAAATCATAAAAGCAAAGCAATACTGATCTAATCGCTCTTCACTTTAGGAACATCCTTCTCTTTATCCATTAGGTCGGCCTTCACCATTAATGTGTCTTTTGTAGCCCGAACCGTCACACCCCTAGTCGAAATTTCACCCCTTTCACCTTTCTTAAAATTCTTCGGTTGTTTCTCTCTATAGACCATCTTCTCTTTACCGTTCCCTTTCACATAATTCTTCCTTTTCGGCATTATAGGAGTATTAAACTCAATCCCTTGTGTTCTTGGACCTAGACGATCTTTAGGAGGTGCTTTCTTTTTTCCAAGACGACTTTTCACATCAGATTTACGTGATCCGAATCGTTCCCTCCTACTTCTAGGGTTCAACCATGCCTTGTATGCACTAGATAAAGGAGAAGGAGCTTGGTCACTTGCAGAAACGGTCCACAAAGGTCTTCCAATCCAATAAGTCTTGTACTTGTGAACGTTACTTTCATGCAACGATACTTCACGAGGACTATCGTTATAGCGTTGAACTACTTGTTCAAGTCTATACTGCCGCATCAGTCGAGAAGGGCAATAAAAAGTCAGTTTTGAGATACTAGGAACACGACAATAGGGAGTATAATTCGTACCAACCATCCTAGTAAGCCAAGGCACCACCCAACGAATGGAAAATTCCCTATTTGCAAAGAAATTATTCCAATCTTCATACGACATGTTCACAAAGTAATTCTTTTTCCTGCGGACTAGATCGTTAAGGCCATATTTTTCAATATCGTCGGGGGCTTCGAATAGTGCAGATTCCCGTGACACGGCAGATCTCACCGTGTCACGCCAGAGAGCCACCGTGACACGGAGCCTATTTTGTGTCACGGGAGCTACTATGAGCGTATTTTTACCTGTAGCAGTACCATGGAGCCCTTTCTGATGGCTTTTCGGTCAGCTTTTGCTTCGTCAAGGCCACAAATTGTTTCTCCAAGGCACGTAGGCATAGGAGATCTCCCAGATTCGACATGTTCAAGCACAGACGCTAGACAAGCATGTCCTACCCTACCGTTTGCAAATAAAAGCTTGTTAAACATGCAAAAAATATATGCCCTTGTACGATGTACATGATAAGACTCAGAGATAGGGCGATTAAAATATAAATTTGTAAGTTTTTCTAAGTCTACCTCATTACCACATACAATTCTATTTAAATCTGGATCTGTTAGATTCAGATGGCATTCAAAATCTTGGTAATAATATTCACGTAGGGTAGGCATGGCAATAAGATTTCTAGTAGGAAATCCAAACATTGCACCGAATTCCTCTGGCAGGGGACATATTTCATCGTAATCAAATTTAAAACAATGTGATTCTGGACTCCAATAATCTAATGCTGCCCTAAGAAAATCATGTTTGATCGCTACATGCCTCAGGGCTAGTAAACCCCTGACATGAAACAATTCTAACTCTCTTTTGTCGGCATTGATCAAAGAATAAGACCAGTCGCACATGGTATTATCAAAATTCTTAGACATGATTATTGAAATATGAAATTCTAATTATTTTGTGTTTCGTAATTATGCATATCACTAATATACTGGTCCTATTTTATAGCAAAAGCGCTCGGAACTACTCAGAAATTATCTTTTCGTAAGTGTAAACCACACCGTCGTAGAATACGCGTACCGTGAGACGGGAAATCCCACCGTGTCACGGGAATTTTTGCTGCGACACGGCAGTTTTTTCCGTGACACGGTGTACAGTGTCGTGTCACATCACCCTACGCGTTTTCTTTTTTTATCTTTTCCCGTATCTATCCGGATTTTTTTTTAGTATTTTATCTTCACCGTTTATTTTTCAGTTTTATGTGAGTTTCATTCCTACTAAAATTCTCAACTTTTTTTATTTTTATTTTTATTTTTATTATTATTATCTTTATCATTTATTTTATTTTATTTATTTATTCATCACTTTAGTATTTTATTTTATTTTTTTTTATTTCCATTCCTCTTTATCATTTTTATATTTACTTATTTATTCTATTTATTTTTTTCTTGTCTTTTTATTTCTTTTTCTTTTGGGGAAGGTCGGTACCTTCCACTTACTCCACTTACATTTTTTGTCGCGTCATTAAGAAATACACGATCACACACAATGAGTCTCAAGCACACACTAACACACACTAATAAATACATAAACTGTGAATAATATACAAAATGAGTCATAATAAATAGCGTCAAGCGTCATTACAGTATGTACAAATAAAGACCCTCGGTCAAAAGTCTGCATAACCAGAATCAGTATCATCTCCCTGTGAATATGGGAACGGTGAGCCAAAGAGTCCCGCCATCATCCGAGTATGGGTAGTAGTGTCCCTACTAGTCCCTGTGACTCCACCAGTAGTCAAACTCAAGGCAGGACCCATCTAAATTGCAAACGGTGTAGATTGACTCAAAGACACGGGAATCGTCGGTGGAGGAATCGTCCCATACATCGGAACTGAGAACAAGCCCGACAGCGGTGGAGGAATCCCAAACGACGGAGCTGAAAATAAACCAGGATCCACATGAGTCAAAACTAGCAGGGGGCAATGGTAGCTTGTTGTTATTGATTAAGTCTTGGATAGCTTTCTTAAGCTTCCAACAGTTTTCGGTGAGATGGCCCTTACCTTGGTGATACTTAAAGTGTGCATTGGGATTCCAATTAGCCGACCTCTTTTCGACTGGTGGGTCCCCAAATGGTCCAATAGGAGTTATAAGACCTTTTGCATTTAATCGATCAAATGTGGTGTCATAACTTATGCCAATAAGAGTAAAGTTTCTCCTAAATGGTTTCTTTTGTCCTTGATTGTTCATAGCAAGTACTTCACCTAAATTAAAAGTGCTAACGTTGTTTGAGTGGGTGGTTTTGGAAGAAGAAGGATTTTCGTTCTTCTTTCCTTTCCAGCCACTGTTGGAGTTGTTGTTGGCAGATTTTAACTTTGCCAGGTCGTCTTCAATATTAATCCCAATGTCGTAGACGGCCTGGAAGGTATGGAGATTATTTTGATACTTGAGATACTTGGAATATTTTTCTTGATGGTTTTTGATGAACAACCTTACATACTCTTTTTCACTTGGCACCTCAATCATCTTAGCTGAGGTTTCTCTCCATTTGTTAAAGAAAGAGGTGAAGCCTTCGTTCTCTTTCTGCTTGAGGATTTCAAGTTCTCTATGGTCAGTCTCAACTTGAATGTTGCACTTGTATCTATCAACGAAAGCGTTTGCTATGGACTCCCAGGTAGAGGTCTTTTCTTTCTCGAGAGAAAAGAACCATTGTTGGAAAACGGTCTCGAGAGATAGTGAGAACAGAGAGGGAAAACCTTCTTATCGATACCCTTAATACTCAATATTGTTTTGAAGGCTCTTAAATGAAAATAAGGGTTATCAGTTGTTTTGAATTTCGGGATGTCGTTGGCATTGAACTTCTGCGGAAGAAGATCTTTGTCCACCAAGACCCCTTGTGAAGTAAGCCCTTGAAACTTGTAGTGGCTAGATAGCTTTCTTAGGCTCTCTTGCATGAGGTCCATCTGTTGTTGTTTCACGGGATCATTGATCTTAAGTGTGAGGAGCTTCAGTGCCTCAGTCATGGTAACCAGCTGGTTCCTAAGCTCATTGACTTCTTCTTGTGTTGCCATTAGTGTCCTAGCTTTCCTCTTATGAGCTATAGGTTTGTCAAAAAGTTGGACTTGTACGAAAAGGTTGTCTTTGATTAACCGTCCTTCCTTTCTTGACCACGCGCTGTAATTTAAACCATTTTGCGTTTTAATTACTTGACTCGAATCGACTTGACTTTACGGTATTTTAAAGAGGAAAAAATAAAAAGAAATGGGTGCATATTTTTGGCAAAAATAAGCAAAAATGATGTGTATATTTTTAAGAGCTAAGTATAGTATTCATTTTTTTGAAAAAAAATGGAGGATTAATATCCGACTTACCCCCCTAAAAAAATGACGAAAAAACACGCATGCAAGACTCTCTTAGACATGGTCAAAGTGTGTGTATTGGTGTGTGCGTTGAGTGTAAGTGACATGTTTGGACTCTTGTACAAGACCATGGGACTTAGTTCCTAAACTCGAATAATGACTCGACAAAGTAGTAAATTTAAACCGAATTAATTAGCAAACTGGTCAATTTGATACTAGGTGATGACTCGACCTATAATCAGAACTGTTAGCAAAACGACAAGACTGGCGTCGCACTGTGCAGTGTAGCACCAGACGACAGAGCTGTCGCCAGGCGCCACACTCCACAGAGTGGCACTATAGCTCATCTTTTGGCGCCAATGTTGGAGCTTAAATCTGAGACTGTTTTCGGTGTTATTAATCAACCGGGGTATGCCTAAAGTCGTACTAGGTAAATTCCGATTAAAATATTATACTTTATTTTCTCAAATTAATTAATTAATTAGGAAAAGTTCTTTAAGTCATTAATTTATTAAATCTAAACACAAGTCAAACAAACGGTTAAGAAATCATAGTATATGCACAACAAATAATGCACAATTAGTCAAGTAGGCATAATATGATGCAATGAGTTTGTAACCTAACCATGGCTCTAGTTCTCTAAAGTTCGGGATATGGTTTAGTCAATAGAGGGTCCATGGTTAATTTTCCGGATGCACCGCGCGGAAGCCTAACCGTGGAGGGTTGGCGCGAGTGGATGGGACACCAAGAGTTTTAGAAAAACTCGCTTCCATGGTTTGGTGAATTCAACATTCTCGGATGTACCTTTGTTGCTCAGAGCGTTCAATCAGGTAGATGGACCATGAATTCCCAGAGGGTTATGTCCATATGTAGAACACATATGGGTTTCAGAAAAGTGAGAAAAAAAATCGAGAAGTAGGATCGAGCAAACAATGCGAAAAACTGGTCGAAATTAGAACGCATATTTCTTGCTCGGTATTGGAAGAATTTGGCGCAAGCAAACAGAGGTTGGCGACAGGTTTTAGCTGTAGCGCCTGGCGACAGAACTGTCGTCTGGCACTACAGTTAAAAGTCTGGCGCTAATACTCTGGTCGCTGACACTAATTCCTACATGCCTCAGCAGCTTTCTGTGCTCGATAAAATTTTTCCTAGTTGTGAATGATATTTCTCAAATTTCCTACATGTAAAATCCTATGTTTTTAACTCATTACGGATGGTCTTTTCAATGAGATCTTTTTTATGCATATGATAATAAATTTTATCAAAATTACGCACATGAAATACTTCGAACGTTTCGAGTCTCATCCACTCATTCTAAATCATTGCTGAAATAAATTCAGGAATTAAAATAGAAATCCTCCCTAGTGGAGTCGCCAAAAAATTGTAGGGAATATTTCAAGCGTTAATCCCCTAGCTTGAACCCCACTATGATCATACACTAAAGTACGGTGGCGTCCAAAGGGAAAGAAGATAGAGCAAAAGAGTCGCCAACAAGTTTTTTTAGGAACTTGTAAACCGTTCACGAGGTGAAGGTTACACCCCTTAATGATCCAAGAGATCGTCAACTCCATAAGGTCTTGAACCAAATAGGGTTCGGGGATGAAGGTACAAATCCAACCTAAAAGAGATTGAACCTGCACTAATAATAGGCCTCTAATTTATTCTGATCATATTCATGTGTGCTTTAGGACTAACATGCAATCAGTAGGTTTACCTTAAACCTGTTTAATCTATGTTGGTTGAATATTAATGCACAAATAAATTTATTATTGGCGATCACTTGAATTATAATCACATTAACCCTAACAAGATTATTAATCATCTTATTAAGCGTGATTACAAGTACAAATTCCCTTTCAACATGCATAAAGATGTTATCAAGCAATAAATAATAAATATCAAGCAATATAATAATAATAATCATAATAATAATAAAATCATTATCATAATCATAATCATGTTAAAGCATAATAAAAATAGCAAAATCCTAGGAATGATACTAACGAGATTAATAACATACTCTAGCATGTCACTAAGCAATAAAAATCATATATTTAACCCTAACATGATACTAACAATCATAAATATTAGGAAGAACATAAAAGGCATCATAACGATCATACTTGATATTAAAGTTACCCTAGACATGATACTAGGAATCAAAATAACAATCTAAGCATGATTTCTATATCATAACATCAATAAAAACCATTAAAGTACTTACTTTGATGCCTCGTACCTCTTTCTAATAACAAAATACACACGTTAGTAACTTCAAGGAAAATAATAATTAAAACAATTAAATTAAATAATGGAAAAAGAGATTTGGGATCAAACCCTCATAAATTAAACCTTTCACGTCTAGGGCGAAGGAAACTTTGAATAGGCTAGGTTTATCTAGATCTAATGAATGCGGAATTTTGTATGTGAGAGAAGGCTAGTTTAGAAAATAGAGAGAGAGAGTAATGAAGAGAATCTTGATGAGAGTTGGTAGATTGTAGATGAATTAATATTGGTTGTAGATGAAAACTGGTTCTCGAAAATGGAGTTTTTAGCACGTTATTTATAGAGAAAATCATCCAAAAAGATAAAATATCAAAACAGAGTTCTGGCGCAGATAAAATTGAATTAGCGCCAACGCTGGCCATTGGCGGCAGACGCCAACATTAGCGCCAGGCGCTACAGCTGGCATTTGGCGCTAATTCAGAAATTCACGCGTTTTCTTAAAATCAGATAGAAATTGCTGTACAGGAGGATAAGATCGTATCTTCCTCAAAAAACGTTCTTTGATTTTAATTAAAACTCTGAAAAGTCAACAAAAGTCAATTTATCACTTCTAATAGAATTAGGAATGAAAAGAACCTTCTAGAAGAATCTAGAAGACTAAAACCATTCCTAATTGCATTAGGACTGATAAATCCATATTAATCCCTCCTCTAGATCATTGGGCCGCATATAAGGCTCAAACCGGGCCAGTTCAGTGAATTAGCCATAACTTCCTCAATATTCATCGGAATTGGGCTTATAATATATCGTTGGAAAGCTCTTGTCAAGCCCTATCCAACAACACTATTATTGGACCCACATCATGGACCAACCAAACTGGATTGGCTTTTTTCTTAAAATAAGTTTTCAAAAACAGAGAGAAGAGAAAAGAAATTAAAACTATCCGCAACACTAAACTTTCCCCACTTTCACTTCATTCGATTATGATTCGACGCGAAAGGTACTCATCACGGGGTTTGGTTTTGGGGAGACACAAATGGGTGTCTACAGCACGGTTAGCTCCCGTGTCAGCAACCTCAATTTATTTGGGGGAGGTTGAGTGGGAAACCCGTTCAATGCGTAATTGTAAAGAAATATTTTCAAGCGTTAACCCATAGCTTGAACCCCACTATGATCATAAACTAAAGTATGGTAACGTCCAAAAGGGAAGAAGATAGAGCAAAAGAGTCGCCAACAAGTTTTAAGAACTTGTAAACCGTTCACAGGGTGAAGGTTACACACCTTGATGATCCAAGAGATCGTCAACTCCATAAGGTCTTGAATCAAATAAGGGTTCGGGGATGAAGGTACAAATCCAGCCTAAAAGAGATTGAACCTGCCCTAATAATAGGCCTTTACTTTATTCATATCGTATTCATGTGCACTTTTTGACTAACATACAATCAATAGGTTTAGCCCTAAACCTGTTTATCTATGTTGGTTGAATATTAATGCACAAATAAATCTATTATTGGCGATCACTTGAATCATAATCAAATTAAACCTAACAAGATTATTAATATCTTATTAAGCGTTATTACAAGTACAAATTCCCTTTAAACATGCAATAAAAGGCGTGATCAAGCAATAACGATAAATATATATCAACAACATAATAACAATCATAATAATAATAATAATAATAACAATTATAATCATAATTAAAATAATAATGTTAAAACATATGAATAGCAAGATCCTAGGCATGATACTAACAAGATTAATAACAAACCCAACCATGTCACTAAACAATAAAAACCAAATCTTTAACCCTAACATGATACTAACAATCATAAGTATTAGGAAGAACATAGAAATCATTATACTTTTAATCATACTTGATATTAAAGTTACCCTAGACATGATACTAGGAATCATAATAACAATCTAAGCATGAACTATATATCATAACATCAATAAAAACCATTAAAGTACTTACTTGGATGCCTCGTACCTCTTTCTAATAACAAAATACACACGTTAGTAACTTCAAGGAAAATAATAATTAAAACAATTAAATTAAATAATGGAAAGAGAGATTTGGGACCAAACCCTCATAAATTAAACCTTTCACGTCTAGGGAGAAGGCAACTTCGAATATGGCTAGGTGTTTCTAGATATAATGAATGCGGAATTTGTATGTAAAAAGGCTAGTTTAGAAAAAGAGAGAGAGAGAGTAATCAAGAAAATCTTTATGAGAGTTGGTGAATGATTATAGAAGAGGATGAAAGAGAATTGATGAATGAAAACTGGTTGTAGGTGAATGAAAACAGAGTTTTTACGATGTTATTTATAAAGAAAATCAGCCAAAAATATAAAATTATCAAAACAGAGTCTGGCGCACGTAAAACAAGGTTGGCACCAACGCTGGCTATTGGCGCCAGACACTAACCCTGGCGCCAGGCGCTACAGCTAGCGTTTGGTGCTGACCTGGAAATTCACGCGTTTTCTTAAATTCAGATAAAAATTGTCGTACAGGAGGATAAAATCGTATTTTCCTCAAAAATGCTCTTTGATTTTAATTAAAACTCTGAAAAGTCAACAAAAGTCAATTTATCAATGCTAATTGAATTAGGAATGAAAAGAACCTTCTAGAAGAATCTAGAAGACTAAAACCATTCCTAATTGCATTAGGAATGATAAATCATATTAGGCCCTCTCCTAGATCATTGGGTCACATATAAGGCTCAGAACGGGCCCAGTTTAGTAAATTGGCCATAACTTCCTCAATATTCATCGGAATTGGGCTTATAATATATCTGGAAAGCTCTTGTCAAGTCCCATCCAACTACACTACTATTGGACCCATATCATGGACCAACCACACTGGATTGGCTGTTTTCTTAAAATAAGTTTTCAAAAACAGAGTGAAGAGAAAAGAAATTAAAACTATCCACAACACTAGACTTTCCACACTTTCATTTCATTCGATTATGATTCAACGTGAAAGGTACTCATCACTAGGTTTGGTTTTGGGGAGACACAAATAGGTGTCTACAGTAATTAAAACTAAATAAATTATTTAGTGGTCTAGTTGAGAAGTCTTGTTGAATGTTGTGTGTACTTGTAAACAGGTGCATTGAGGTAAGTGTGTGTTGATAGGTGAAAGCATGTTAGTGTGTTTAAATACGATTATGTACTCAGCTTTGCTGATTGTTTGTTATTGGCCTTGTCGTTATCTTGGCCCTATGATGATCCATTTCTAATAGAGAGTAGAGGAAACAAGTAGAGAGAAGCTTTTCATGTATTGAAACATATTCATGGTGGGACATGAGTGAAGAGCGAATCATGCTATTTTCTATTAATTTATGATGTGTTTAATATTTTGATTATTTTTATATTATGGTTACTCGTGAGACTAACACAAAGGTTTTACGTATTTAATTGGCTTTATTAAGGGCCTTCAATGGTTCTAAGTTGATTTTATTTGACTTTTGTTGACTTTACTTTCGTTTGGTTGACTTTTAAAGTTGACTTGTTTTGAATGCCTTTAAAGATAGTCTTTCGCTGTGTGTCTTTGATAGTTGCCTTAGCCATTTTCACGGCGGCGGTAATGTCTTAGATATTCCTATTTAAAGTTTTATACAGTGCAAAAGGTATTTTTAAAAGAAAGAAATTTCTAGGGTTTTACGTAACATGCCTAAGTAAAATCATAAACACAGCAGCCCCAATTTAGGTTCCTGCAGTACCACTCACACAAAACACCCCAAAAACCTTAAACATGAAACAAAGCTTAGAAAATTTTAGTAAACACTCTAAAAACATAATAGTTGATGTTAACTATGCATTTGGGATTAGAAATCAGGAAAAACATATCATAAAAACTCTCGAATCACACAACCTTTACAATGGATGACAGCAACTCCTATACTTACTTTTAGGCCATTAAAACAAATCACTCTTTCCTATAATCATGCAAAATTAATTGGGGAATATCATAACATGATACTAAATCAAATTAGGAAAGAAAATCAATCAACAAAATAAGATTTAAGATCTTGAACACACGCCCAACATGTTGTAATTCTAGTCACGGATATCAGCTTTTCTTGCCCAAAAAATAAGTATAAAACATGCCCAAAATTAAAGTTTAACACATGGAACTTATACCTTATTATCCATAATATGCTAATACACATTAAACAGCAATAATAAGGCCAAGAAAATAGGTTAAACATGCCTCACAACCACAATAAAACTCATGACAGGTATGTAACATTTCAGCGGTACCTATGGTACATTATGTGCCTCAAAACCATGTATAAAATCATTAAAAACATCATAAAAAGATCATACAACATCAAGGCTTTTATATAAATCAATTTTGGTCACAAAAACAAGGATTAATATCACTAATTCACGTTCTATGTCACACAAATTACAACAGCCACAAAGTGAACGAAAATTACAAATAAACCTAATCCTAGCCATGTTTCTACCTATCAATTCAACTTTAAAATCCAATAGTTCTAACCTAAGGGAGTAAAACTAGTTACCTTGAATGGAGATCATGAAAAATCAGATTAAGAAGAGCAAAGAGAAGAGCCACGAGATCAAACCACCCTCGCGTAAGATCACGCCCAAAAAAACCCACTAAACACCCTAGTTATTCTTCCAATTTTGATCATTCAAAAGGGGATGAATATGGCACGAATTAGGAACCCTTGGTAGCAGAAAATAGGGTTCAAATCACCCTTGACTTAACCCTTGAATGCAAGAAAGTATTGAATAGAAAAAGAGGAGTTGTGCTGCGTTCTTTTGTGATGGGGAAAACTGCTATTTGAACGTAAAAGTGATGGGGAATGAGGAGTCTTTTGGGCAGCCTTCATCAGAGATTTGATTGGCCATTAATAAAAACTTAAGAGGGGGTTACTAGCATGAAAAATATCAGCCTCTCACCCTTTGATTGCTTTCGTGAGAATCATTAGGAATGGGCTCAAATTGAGCTTACGAAAAGGCCATAGAAAGCTAGGATTCAAGGCTTCCCTTTTGTGCTTGATTGAATGATTACTTTAGCATAAGATTGGGTATAAGTAAGATAATAAACAAGTCTTTATTAATCTAATTAGTCACGGAATTTTTGAGGAAAAACCCGACCCATAGAAAAATGCTAGTTACCCCAAAAGTAGACTAGGAAAGGAATGTAACGGAAGGCATTTTAAAACGCGTTAAAAAACGATAATATAGATTTTATTATTGATATCTTAATAATAATATCAATAATAATAATGAAAATAAAAAATTAAACTAGAATACAAAAATATATATAATGTTCATATATACGAAATGCGAAACTACTAATATTTTTTATTTATAATGACCTGATTAATAAAAGGACATTAAAATGAGTTTTATAAATAAAAGAATTAAACAATACTTTATAAACAAAATAATACCAATTAAATAAACGAGTTGAGGGAATCACCCAATACAACTTTATTTTATCGCATTGGATACGTTTACACGTAAAACGTTTTTAAACTCCAAAATCATTTTATACCTATTTGATAGGTACTTCTGTAACACCCCCGATTTACTAGTTGATAAGAAATAGGAATTAAAGGAAAAATAAACAACCTTTAAATAAAATTGCGGAAGCATACACCAAAATCTGAGGTATCACCGCCACACTCGACAACCTGTCAAGTGTTAATGCTTACAAAATCCCAATAATTACAACCCAATAAATCTTAGTGAGCTATTTATACAACTTTACAAACTCGATATAAAAACACTAATCGATCACTTGAGCTCCTTTAGCTACAATCACTTGATCAACCTGCTTAAACAATCTTGACTGCTCACCATTAAGAATAAATTCCAAAATAGATCGTCACACGCCCACCATATGAAAAAGACATAGCCGCCAAACACAAATAGCACAACAAAGTAACACACACATCAGCAAAAGCTGAGTAATCACCACATATCAGAATACAAAAGATAATATAATAATTAACATTACTAGTTCAATTAAACAATGTAGTTCAAAACTACATTACACATTGTACTCTGAAAAATAGCCTTTATCAACTTAACCTCGAATAATAATACAATCCTTCACTCAATTAACTCGTAACCAATAAATATGCCACGCTCTTTGTTTTATACCCAGCCTTGGACATGGGAATTCGAATAACAAACCAACGAGTATAAACACTTGAATACTCTTAATAACCAGAAAACACCTTGAACCAGACCACATACGGGGCAATTCCCACTGTAGGGACCATAGAAAAACAAATAATAAAGATTGTACCTCATTCATAACTCATGATTATCATCTCCTTACCAACATGCCAAGGACTAAGGTATATAACACCGAGCCTCAAACCATGAACAAAATAATAATTCTCAACCTTTTGATCTCATACATCGATCAAATAATTATTCATAAACAATCTCAACAATGACACATGTTCCCAAATAATATAATTCGATTAATAAATATTTCAACTCTTAGGGAAATCAAACTAATACCCAAAATTAATCACATCCCAGACAAAAAATAATAATGCAAGTAACTCTAAAACCTCAAAATGATAATATTGTTAAAGTGCACTCAAATATAGAAACCGAAAGAAACCCAACTAAAATTACCGAATATCGAATTATATTTAATCTACACTCTTAAATAATACATATTGCATAAAAAAAAGGTTGATCATACTTAGTGGATGCGCATCATTAAAGACGCATACTAAGAGCATAATTCATATTACTCGACTAATCAATAAGATACAATCAACTCATACACAAAACATCAAAAGCATATGAAAATTCATGAGTACAAAATTGTTAGACAAAATAAAGAATAATTATACTCCAAAAACTATCAAGTGATAAGCACGATAACCATAATAAATAGTACGAAATTATAATCAAACGTGTGATCTGATTACATATACTACGTACTAGTAATACAAACATCTCTATATAGGTTCTTGTGATTACGTATAACAAATAACAAATAGCAATAAGTGTGATTACAAATAATAAATAATACAATCAAATTATTCAAACATCTCTAAATTGATAAAGTGTGATTACCTTTCGGAAACAATTAAGCAAATATTAGAGCAAGGTACCCCACTGATTCACGAACATGACAAGCAATAGATACTCCACCCTCACGATTAACAAGTCAGACACATGACTTTGTAATTTTGGAAAAAGTAATAGGTTTTCACAAATTTATATGGAGACAATTATTTGATGCTTATAATGAAGATTAATGGCAAACAATATAGTCTATGACATAAACCCACGGAAAAAAAATATGGAGATAAGAGAGAGATTTGATATCCAAAACGGTTGCACAATATTATATATCAAAATCTTATTAGCGTAAAAATAGTTTATACACGTACGCTTAAAAATAAAGACTATATTAAAATTAAAATAGGGTTTTAAAACTTTCCAAACTCTAAATTAAAAATATTTGATTAGTAAAGTTATTTAATAGATAAAATAAACTATTTTTTTATAGAACATATTATATAAACTCATAAAATATTCGGGTATTACAATTTACCCTCCTTATAACACGTTTCGTCCCCGAAACTTAAAATAGGAAAAAAAAATACCTTGAAAGTTTGAAAACAAGTAGAAACTAAACAAAATTTTTGTTTATAAAATTTATAGATAAAATACTAAAATATTAAGGGTTTTACATACTATCCCCCTTAAAAAGGAGTTCGTCCTCGAACTCAATGCCAGTCACAAAAAAAAAAAAAAAACAAGCACAAGCATATAAAGAGAAACACTCTTAAAACGACATAGCCTATGTTAATTTTAATCCTACTCTTAATTAATAGGATCATTCCTAAACAAAAACATGCTGGGATATGAGGATCCCTGTGTATATCCCACAAGCGGTTAGGCTCTGAATACCATTTTGTAACACCCCCAATTTACTAGCTGATATGAAATAGGAATTAATGGAAAAATAAACAACCTTTAAATAAAATTGCGGAAGCATACACCTAAATCGGAGGTATCACCGCCATACTTGACAACCTGTCAAGTGTTAAGGCGTACAAAATATCAATAATGACAACCCAATAAATCTAAATGAGCTATTTATATACATTTTTACAAACTCGATATAAAAACACTAATCGATCACTTGAGCTCCTTTAGCTTCAATCACTTGATCAACCTGCTTAAACAATCTTGACTGCTCAACATTAAGAACAAATTCCAAAATAGATCGTCGCAGGGCCACCATAAGAAAAAGACATGGCCGCAAACACAAATAGAACAACAAAGTAACACACACATCAGCAAAAGCTGAGTAATCACCACATATCAGAATACAAAAGATAAAATAATAATTAACATTACTAGTTCAATTAAATAATGTAGTTCGAAACTACATTACACATTGTACTCTGAAAAATAGCCTTTATCCACTTAACCTCAAATAATAATACAATCCTTCACTCAATTAACTCGTAACCAATTAATATGCCATGCTCTTTGTTTTATACCTAGCCTTGGACATGGGTAATTCGAATAACAAACAAACAATTATAAAAACTTGAATACTCTCATTAACCAGAAAACACCTTGAACCAGACCACATACGGGGCAATTCCCACTGTAGGGAACCATAGAAAAATAAATAATAAAGATTGTACCTCATTCTTAACTCATGATTATCATCTCCTTACCGACATGCCAAGGACTAAGGTATATAATGCTTAGCCTCAAACCATGAACAAAATAATAATTCTCAACCTTTTGATCTCATACATCAATCAAATAATTATTCATAAACAATCTCAACAATGGCACATGTTCCCAAATAATATAATTCGATTAATAAATATCTCAACTCTTAGGGCAATCAAACTAATACCCAAAATTAATCAAATCTCAGCCCAAAAATAATAATACAAGTAACTTTAAAACCTCAAAATGATAATATTGCTGAAGTGCACTCTAATATAGCAACTGAAAGAAACCCAACTAAAATTACCGAATATCGAATTATATTTATAATATATCTAATCTACACTCTTAAATAATAAATATTGCATAAAAAAAAGGTTGATCACACTTAGTGGATGCGCATCATTAAAGACGCATACTAAGAGAATAATTCATATTACTCGACTAATTAATAAGATACAATCACCTTATACACAAAAAATCAAAAGCATCTGAAAAATCATGAGTACAAAATTATTGGACAAAATTAAGAATAATTATAACCCAAAAACTATCAAGGGATAAGAATGATAACCATAATAAATAGTAGGAAATTATAATCAAACGTGTGATCTGATTACATATACTACGTACTAGTAATACAAACATCTCTATATAGGTTCTTGTGATTACGTATAACAAATAATAAATAGCAATGAGTGTGATTACAAATAATAAATAATACAATCAATTTAATCAAACATCTCTAAATTGATAAAGTGTGATTACCTTTCGGAAACAATTAAGAAAATATTAGAGCAAGGTACCCCGCTGATTCACGAACATGACAAGCAATAGATACTCCACCTTCACGATTAACAAGTTAGTCACATGACTTTGTAATTTTGGAAAAAAGTAATAGGTTTGAAGAAATTTATATGGAGACAATTATTTGATGTTTATAATGAAGATTAATGGTAAACAATATAGACTATGACATAAACCCACGAAAAAAAATATGGATATAAGAGAGAGATTTGATATCCAAAACGGTTGCACAATATTATATATCAAAATCTTATTAGGGTTAAAATAGTTTATACACGTACGCTTAAAAATAAAGAGTATATTTAAATTAAAATAGGGTTTTAAATCTTTCCAAACTCTAAATTAAAAATATGAGATTAGTAAAGTTATTTAATAAATAAAATAAACTATTTTTTTATAGAACATATTATATAAACTCATAAAATATTCGGGTATAACAACTTCAGTCAAGGAATCAGTTATGATGACCCATATCAATCGCTATAGGTTAAATATTAAAATTACATATAATTTAGTAACACAGAAAATAAATTGATGCTTCATCTTAAGGAATCACCCTTTAAGGCTAATATCAATTCAGACAAGTCAAATATAGTTGAAATGATTAAAAATTAAATATAAAACCTTTTAAGTAATAACTTTCAATCGTTTAGTCAAAACATATAATTAGGGTTTAATCAAAATAATAATTAACATTTCAATGTAGAAATTGGGATTTAAATAAGAAATTAGGTTTAATAGGTTTAAATGCACATAAAATAGATGTTCAAAAATACAGGGTGTTACATAGATGGTTAACTTATGCTTAGCTTTAGGAAAATTTTTAACTTCCCTTTTTGTCTTTTGTTCGACTTAAGGAGGCTGAACAGTTAGACTGGACCTTAGGCTGATTGGCCGAGCGGCTGAACAAAGTATGCCTCTACTACACTTTATAGTCGGCATATTTTAGTACCATTAGATTTGCGACCGAGTGACTTAGCTATGTTTGCCCTTGCTTAACTCTCTACTCGGCCGATGCAAGATTGGTGACCGAGTAGCTTTGTTAGGAAAACACTTGTTAAGCATTTCACTCGGCATACCCACCTCCTCCATTGATTATAACATCGATCCCCATGCCCCATATGACTTTTCGGCTTTTAGGAGCCAACTTGACCGGATTGAGAGAGGGGAAAGGAGAGTGGAGGGTATGGTGCAAAACCAAGACTCTAGATTAGGCACTCTAGATAGGAGGGTTGGCCATGTTCAGAGGAACCTCGGGAGGGGTTTATACCCCATGTATGACGATTATGAACGCCGAGGGGCTATTCCCCCTGAGGCATTAGTTCTCGATTGGTTCCTATACCCCCAAGGAGGGTCTTCGACCCCCAGAGCCTATGGTACTTATGTGGAATACTCTTCAGTCCATGGTTATGGGGCCGATGCTTATTTTGGGGGGATGGGGGGAAATGTAGATCCTAACTACTTTGCAGGTGATTCGGGCTATGGTGGTGCTAGTACGAGTCATGGAGGCGCTGGCTCGAGCTATGGATGAGGCTATCAGCGGATGGATGAGGATGATGATGAGGAGTAGCTTCTCCTAGCTACACCCCCAAGTCAATGAGGGCATTGCTTGATTTGGCTTGGGGGATGATATCTTGTACATATGGTAACTCTTTCTCTCTTTTCTCTATTTATCGCTTTCTAGTATAGTTTTTATTGATTTCTAGTGTAGTTTTTATTACTTTCCTATATGAAAAAAATACAATATAAAAATTCAAAACATACGTTCCAATGAATTGTAATATTGCTTCCCTGTGTCCCATACTTGGAAAATATTGTTTTGATTCTTGGTATATGATAATGAGCTTTGTGAATTTGTTGATCATGATTTGAAGTTTAATTGTTTGAATGCCCAAACATGCGTCAATTTTGCCAACTATTTGTGAATATAGTGCTTGACTAGTTGATTTGGTTAGGAGTTGTGTGATAGTTCCTGGTATGTCAAAGAATTTGAGTATTGGTTTGCAACTATTAGTAATGTTTGTATGGCTCAATATTATGCACATTGAGGAGGACGAAGACATTTGTTCTCTTAGGTAGCCTTCAAACGATATTAGATACATTTGTTCCCTTCTTGCAACCCATGTTGTGGCTTGTGCCCTTTTTATTAATTCTTTAGCCACATTACAAGCCTATATATATGAGCCCCATTGGTTACTAGTTCCAAGTTTCGCTTGGGGGAGCTATTCGTTGGTGAGGTGAGGGAGTTGTGGTGTGCACTCTATTTGCACAATGTGGGAATAAAAGAAGAGTGATTGTTATTTTGATATTATGATTGGAAAAATATTAATGGTTTGTGTTTCAAAGTTAAAATTTTCCAATGTGACATAAAAAGAAAAAAAGGAGCAAAGAAAAAAAATTGTTTCAAATGTTCAAATGTTCTATGTGAAGGTTGCTCAAGAAAAAAAAAAGAAAAAAATTCAGAAAAAAAAAGTTTAAGTTTGAAAAAAAAGAAAGAAAATAAAAAAATAAGTAGTTCAAAGTTTGTTTTAATTCACTCTATTTCTTATTATCATACTTTGTGAGTGAATATGTAAGTGTTGGGATTGTTGTTATGTACGGGATTTCTTGGTGAATTTTTTTGAAGTTAAGTTGTGATTGGAGATGTTTTGGTCATTGCTTGTTTTAGACCTTGGGTTTTATTAGGATATGTCTCCCTTAAGCATGGCTTTTCTCTCACATTTTTCCTAAATTTATCCTACCCTTTACCCTAGCCTTACATTACAAGCTTTAAAGACCTTCCGACCTTTTTGCATAAGAGTTGTATAAATGTGAAAGTGTTGTTTGTCAAAGCAGGTTATGATTTTACATATTTCGAGTCAACTAGTAGGTTGAGTGCATATCTTTAAACACACGAGAGTGTGAGTTGGGAGGGCATTGTTCACATATAAAGGGGTTGGTTGGAGAGCCATCGAGTACAACTTTTACTCGCCACATAAATGAGAGTTGAGTGTGTGAGCACTAGTCTTGAATTCTATATGCTCATGTGGTTTGCTCTACTTGACAATTGTTGGGGAGGAAGAATGATTAGATGAATGAGATTGATTGACATTGAAGCATGTTTATTAGATTTGCCTTGAATCGTTTGTGCATGATTTTGTTTACTTGGGATGAAGCGTGTTTTATATGTTCATTGATGAGCTCTTTTCTTAGGGACAAGCAAAGGTTTGGCTTGGAGGAGTTTGATGTGTCTAATTTATATAGTGTTTTACCTTCGTCCCTTGGTCATAATTAGTAGTGTTTTTGGCTCTTTAGAGCCACTTTTATTACTAATTGGTGTTTTCTAGTGTTTTTGTAGTTTTGCTTGAGTTTTGTAGGAAATTACACATTTGAAGCGTTTTCCGGGTTTTTCATGGAGCAATTACGAACATTAAGATGACACGACCATCTTTGAAGCCCACGACCGGTTAGAGCTGGGGATTATGGACTCGGCGTTCGATACCGGAGCATTTGGACCGAGTATTCAAGACCCGAAGAATCAAGCCTAATCGAAGTCCAAGCCTCGAGAAAGAGACCGGGCCCGATCGGGCAAGCTTGCGCCTGATCGGGCGGGCGCGCTGAAGAAGGCATCAGCAAAGGCGCGCCTGATCGGGTGAGCATTAGCTCGATCGGGCGCGACTGCCCAGGAGAAACTTGAAGAAAAAGGTGGGCCCAATCGGGCGGCCCTTCGCCCGATCGGGCGCGTGTTTTTGGAGGCACCTGATATGATACAATTCTAACTCTCTTTTGTCAGCATTGGTCAAAGAATAAGACCAGTCGTGCAATGTATTATCAAAAATTCTGAGACGTGATTATTGAAATATTAAATTCTAATTATTTTGTGTTTCGTAATTATGCATATCACTAATATACTGGTCCTATTTTATAGCAAAAGCGCTCGGAACTACTCAGAAATTATCTTTTCGTAAGTGTAAACCACACCGTCGTAGAATACGCGTACCGTGACACGGGAAATCCCACCGTGTCACGAGAACTTTTGCTGCGACACGACAGTTTTTTTCCGTGACACGGTGTACAGTGTCGTGTCACGTCACACCACGCGTTTTCTTTTTTTATCTTTTCCCGTATCTATCCGGATTTTTTTTAGTATTTTATCTTCACCGTTTATTTTTCAGTTTTCTGTGAGTTTCATTCCTACTAAAATTCTCAACTTTTTTTATTTTTATTTTTATTTTTATTATTATTATCTTTATCATTTATTTTATTTTATTTATTTATTCATCACTTTAGTATTTTATTTTATTTTTTTTATTTCCATTCCTCTTTATCATTTTTATATTTACTTATTTATTCTATTTATTTTTTTCTTGTCTTTTTATTTCTTTTTCTTTTGGGGAAGGTCGGTACCTTCCACTTACTCCACTTACATTTTTTGTCGCGTCATTAAGAAATACACGATCACACACAATGAGTCTCAAGCACACACTAACACACACTAATAAATACATAAACTGTGAATAATATACAATATGAGTCATAATAAATAGCGTCAAGCGTCATTACAGTATGTACAAATAAAGACCCTCGGTCAAAAGTCTGCATAACCAGAATCAGTATCATCTCCCTGTGAATATGGGAACGGTGAGCCAAAGAGTCCCGCCATCATCCGAGTATGGGTAGTAGTGTCCCTACTAGTCCCTGTGACTCCACCAGTAGTCAAACTCAAGGCAGGACCCATCTAAATTGCAAACGGTGTAGATTGACTCAAAGACACGGGAATCATCGGTGGAGGAATCGTCCCATACATCGGAACTGAGAACAAGCCCGACACCGGTGGAGGAATCCCAGACGACGGAGCTGAAAATAAACCAGGATCCACAGGAGTCAAAACTAGCAGGGGGCAATGGTAGCTTGTTGTTATTGATTAAGTCTTGGATAGCTTTCTTAAGCTTCCAACAGTTTTCGGTGAGATGGCCCTTACCTTGGTGATACTTAAAGTGTGCATTGGGATTCCAATTAGCCGACCTCTTTTCGACTGGTGGGTCCCCAAATGGTCCAATAGGAGTTATAAGACCTTTTGCATTTAATCGATCAAATGCGGTGTCATAACTTATGCCAATAAGAGTAAAGTTTCTCCTAAATGGTTTCTTTTGTCCTTGATTGTTCATAGCAAGTACTTCACCTAAATTAAAAGTGCTAACGTTGTTTGAGTGGGTGGTTTTGGAAGAAGAAGGATTTTCGTTCTTCTTTCCTTTCCAGCCACTATTGGAGTTGTTGTTGGCAGATTTTAACTTTGCCAGGTCGTCTTCAATATTAATCCCAATGTCGTAGACGGCCTGGAAGGTATGGAGATTATTTTGATACTTGAGATACTTGGAATATTTTTCTTGATGGTTTTTGATGAACAACCTTACAGACTCTTTTTCACTTGGCACCTCAATCATCTTAGCTGAGGTTTCTCTCCATTTGTTAAAGAAAGAGGTGAAGCCTTCGTTCTCTTTCTGCTTGAGGATTTTAAGTTCTATATGGTCAGTCTCAACTTGAATGTTGCACTTGTATCTATCAACGAAAGCGTTTGCTATGGACTCCCAGGTAGAGGTCTTTTCTTTCTCGAGAGAAAAGAACCATTGTTGGAAAACGGTCTCGAGAGATAGTGAGAACAGAGAGGGAAAACCTTCTTATCGATACCCTTAATACTCAATATTGTTTTGAAGGCTCTTAAATGAAAATAAGGGTTATCAGTTGTTTTGAATTTCGGGATGTCGTTGGCATTGAACTTCTGCGGAAGAAGATCTTTGTCCACCAAGACCCCTTGTGAAGTAAGCCCTTGAAACTTGTAGTGGCTAGATAGCTTTCTTAGGCTCTCTTGCATGAGGTCCATCTGTTATTGTTTCACGGGATCATCGATCTTAAGTGTGAGGAGCTTCAGTGCCTCAGTCATGGTAACCAGCTGGTTCCTAAGCTCATTGACTTCTTCTTGTGTTGCCATTAGTGTCCTAGCTTTCCTCTTATGAGCTATAGGTTTGTCAAAAAGTTGGACTTGTATGAAAAGGTTGTCTTTGATTAACCATCCTTCCTTTCTTGACCACGCGCTGTAATTTAAACCATTTTGCGTTTTAATTACTTGACTCGAATCGACTTGACTTTACGGTATTTTAAAGAGGAAAAAATAAAAAGAAATGGGTGCATATTTTTGGCAAAAATAAGCAAAAATAATGTGTATATTTTTAAGAGCTAAGTATAGTATTCATTTTTTTAAAAAAAAAATGGAGGATTAATATCCGACTTACCCCCCTAAAAAATTGACGAAAAAAACACGCATGCAAGACTCTCTTAGAGATGGTCAAAGTGTGTGTATTGGTGTGTGCGTTGAGTGTAAGTGACATGTTTGGACTCTTGTACAAGACCATGGGACTTAGTTCCTAAACTCGAATAATGACTCGACAAAGTAGTAAATTTAAACCGAATTAATTAGCAAACTGGTCAATTTGATACTAGGTGATGACTCGACCTATAATCCGAACTGTTAGCAAAACGACAAGACTGGCGTCGCACTGTGCAGTGTAGAACCAGACGACAGAGCTGTCGCCAGGCGCCACACTCCACAGAGTGGCACTACAGCTCATCTTTTGGCGCCAATGCTGGAGCTTCAATCTGAGACTGTTTTCGGTGTTATTAATCAACCGGGGTATGCCTAAAGTCGTACTAGGTAAATTCCGATGAAAATATTATACTTTATTTTCTCAAATTAATTAATTAATTAGGAAAAGTTCTTTAAGTCATTAATTTATTAAATCTAAACACAAGTCAAACAAACGGTTAAGAAATCATAGTATATGCACAACAAATAATGCACAATTAGTCAAGTAGGCATAATATGATGCAATGAGTTTGCAACCTAACCATGGCTCTAGTTCTCTAAAGTTCGGGATATGGTTTAGTCAATAGAGGGTCCATGGTTAATTTTCCGGATGCACCGCGCGGAAGCCTAACCGTGGAGGGTTGGCGCGAGTGGATGGGACACCATGAGTTTTAGAAAAACTCGCTTCCATGGTTTGGTGAATTCAACATTCTCGGATCTACCTTTGTTGCTTAGAGCGTTCAATCAGGTAGATGGACCATGAATTCCCAGAGGGTTATGTCCATATGTAGAACACATATGGGTTTCAGAAAAGTGAGAAAAAAAATCAGGAAGTAGGATCGAGCAAACAATGCGAAAAACTGGTCGAAATTAGAACACATATTTCTTGCTCGGTATTGGAAGAATTTGGCGCAAGCAAACAGAGGTTGGCGCCAGGTTTTAGCTGTAGCGCCTGGCGACAGAACTGTCGTCTGGCGCTACAGTTAAAAGTCTGGCGCTAATACTCTGGTCGCTGACACTAATTCCTACATGCCTCAGCAGCTTTGTGTGCTCGATAAAATTTTTCCTAGTTGTGAAAGATATTTCTCAAATTTCCTACATGTAAAATCCTATATTCTTAACTCATTACGGATGGTCTTTTCAATGAGATCTTTTTTATGCATATGATAATAAATTTTATCAAAATTACGCACATGAAATACTTCGAACGTTTCGAGTCTCATCCACTCATTCTAAATCATTGCTGAAATAAATTCATGAATTAAAATAGAAATCCTCCCTAGTGGAGTCGCCAAAAAATTGTAGGGAATATTTCAAGCGTTAATCCCCTAGCTTGAACCCCACTATAATCATACACTAAAGTACGGTGGCGTCCAAAGGGAAAGAAGATAGATCAAAAGAGTCGCCAACAAGTTTTTTAAGGAACTTGTAAACCGTTCACGAGGTGAAGGTTACACCCCTTAATGATCCAAGAGATCGTCAACTCCATAAGGTCTTGAACCAAATAGGGTTCGGGGATGAAGGTACAAATCCAACCTAAAAGAGATTGAACATGCCCTAATAATAGGCCTCTAATTTATTCTGATCATATTCATGTGTGCTTTAGGACTAACATGCAATCAGTAGGTTTACCTTAAACCTGTTTAATCTATGTTGGTTGAATATTAATGCACAAATAAATTTATTATTGGCGATCACTTGAATTATAATCACATTAACCCTAACAAGATTATTAATCATCTTATTAAGCGTGATTACAAGTACAAATTCCCTTTCAACATGCATAAAGATGTGATCAAGCAATAAATAATAAATATCAAGCAATATAATAATAATAATCATAATAATAATAAAATCATTATCATAATCATAATCATGTTAAAGCATAATAAAAATAGCAAAATCCTAGAAATGATACTAACGAGATTAATAACAAACCCTAGCATGTCACTAAGCAATAAAAATCATATATTTAACCCTAACATGATACTTACAATCATAAATATTAGGAAGAACATAAAAGGCATCATAACGATCATACTTGATGTTAAAGTTACCCTAGACATGATACTAGGAATCAAAATAACAATCTAAGCATGATTTCTATATGATAACATCAATAAAAACCATTAAAGTACTTACTTTGATGCCTCGTACCTCTTTCTAATAACAAAATACACACGTTAGTAACTTCAAGGAAAATAATAATTAAAACAATTAAATTAAATCATGGAAAGAGAGATTTGGGATCAAACCCTCATAAATTAAACCTTTCACGTCTAGGGCGAAGGAAACTTTGAATAGGCTAGGTTTATCTAGATCTAATGAATGCGGAATTTTGTATGTGAGAGAAGGCTAGTTTAGAAAATAGAGAGAGAGAGTAATCAAGAGAATCTTGATGAGAGTTGGTAGATTGTAGATGAATTAATATTGGTTGTAGATGAAAACTGGTTCTCGAAAATGGAGTTTTTAGCACGTTATTTATAGAGAAAATCATCCAAAAAGATAAAATATCAAAACAGAGTTCTGGCGCAGATAAAATTGAATTAGCGCCAACGCTGGCCATTGGCGGCAGACGCCAACATTAGCGCCAGGCGCTACAGCTGGCATTTGGCGCTAATTCAGAAATTCACGCGTTTTCTTAAAATCAGATAGAAATTGCTGTACAGGAGGATAAGATCGTATCTTCCTCAAAAAACGTTCTTTGATTTTAATTAAAACTCTGAAAAGTCAACAAAAGTCAATTTATCACTTCTAATAGAATTAGGAATGAAAAGAACCTTCTAGAAGAATCTAGAAGACTAAAACCATTCCTAATTGCATTAGGACTGATAAATCCATATTAATCCCTCCTCTAGATCATTGGGCCGCATATAAGGCTCAAACCGGGCCAGTTCAGTGAATTAGCCATAACTTCCTCAATATTCATCGGAATTGGGCTTATAATATATCGTTGGAAATCTCTTGTCAAGCCCTATCCAACAACACTATTATTGGACCCACATCATGGACCAACCAAACTGGATTGGCTTTTTTCTTAAAATAAGTTTTCAAAAACAGAGAGAAGAGAAAAGAAATTAAAACTATCCGCAACACTAAACTTTCCACACTTTCACTTCATTCGATTATGATTCGACGCGAAAGGTACTCATCACCGGGTTTGGTTTTGGGGAGACACAAATGGGTGTCTACAGCACGGTTAGCTCCCGTGTCAGCAACCTCAATTTATTTGGGGGAGGTTGAGTGGGAAACCCGTTCAATGCGTAATTGTAGGGAATAATTTCAAGCGTTAACCCATAGCTTGAACCCCACTATGATCATAAACTAAAGTATGGTAACGTCCAAAAGGGAAGAAGATAGAGCAAAAGAGTCGCCAACAAGTTTTAAGAACTTGTACACCGTTCACAGGGTGAAGGTTACACACCTTGATGATCCAAGAGATCGTCAACTCCATAAGGTCTTAAATCAAATAAGGGTTCGGGGATGAAGGTACAAATCCAGCCTAAAAGAGATTGAACCTGCCCTAATAATAGGCCTTTACTTTATTCATATCGTATTCATGTGCACTTTTTGACTAACATACAATCAATAGGTTTAGCCCTAAACCTGTTTATCTATGTTGGTTGAATATTAATGCACAAATAAATCTATTATTGGCGATCACTTGAATCATAATCAAATTAAACCTAACAAGATTATTAATATCTTATTAAGCGTTATTACAAGTACAAATTCCCTTTAAACATGCAATAAAAGGCGTGATCAAGCAATAACGATAAATATATATCAAGCAACATAATAACAATCATAATAATAATAATAATAATAACAATTATAATCATAATTAAAATAATTATGTTAAAACATAAGAATAGCAAGATCCTAGGCATGATACTAACAAGATTAATAACAAACCCAACCATGTCACTAAACAATAAAAATCAAATCTTTAACCCTAACATGATACTAACAATCATAAGTATTAGGAAGAACATAGAAATCATCATACTTTTAATCATACTTGATATTAAAGTTACCCTAGACATGATACTAGGAATCATAATAACAATCTAAGCATGAACTATATATCATAACATCAATAAAAACCATTAAAGTACTTACTTGGTTGCCTCGTACCTCTTTCTAATAACAAAATACACACGTTAGTAACTTCAAGGAAAATAATAATTAAAACAATTAAATTAAATAATGGAAAGAGAGATTTGGGACCAAACCCTCATAAATTAAACCTTTCACGTCTAGGGAGAAGGCAACTTCGAATATGGCTAGGTGTTTCTAGATATAATGAATGCGGAATTTTGTATGTAAAAAGGCTAGTTTAGAAAAAGAGAGAGAGAGAGTAATCAAGAAAATCTTTATGAGAGTTGGTGAATGATTATAGAAGAGAATGAAAGAGAATTGATGAATGAAAACTGGTTGTAGGTGAATGAAAACAGAGTTTTTACGATGTTATTTATAAAGAAAATCAGCCAAAAATATAAAATTATCAAAACAGAGTCTGGCGCACGTAAAACAAGGTTGGCGCCAACGCTGGCTATTGGCGCCAGACACTAACCCTGGCGCCAGGCGCTACAGCTAGCGTTTGGTGCTGACCTGGAAATTCACGCGTTTTCTTAAATTCAGATAAAAATTGTCGTACAGGAGGATAAAATCGTATTTTCCTCAAAAATGCTCTTTGATTTTAATTAAAACTCTGAAAAGTCAACAAAAGTCAATTTATCAATGCTAATTGAATTAGGAATGAAAAGAACCTTCTAGAAGAATCTAGAAGACTAAAACCATTCCTAATTGCATTAGGAATGATAAATCATATTAGGCCCTCTCCTAGATCATTGGGTCACATATAAGGCTCAGAACGGGCCCAGTTTAGTAAATTGGCCATAACTTCCTCAATATTCATCGGAATTGAGCTTATAATATATCTGGAAAGCTCTTGTCAAGTCCCATCCAACTACACTACTATTGGACCCATATCATGGACCAACCACACTGGATTGGCTGTTTTCTTAAAATAAGTTTTCAAAAACAGAGAGAAGAGAAAAGAAATTAAAAACTATCCACAACACTAGACTTTCCACACTTTCATTTCATTCGATTATGATTCAACGTGAAAGGTACTCATCACTGGGTTTGGTTTTGGGGAGACACAAATGGGTGTCTACAGTAATTAAAACTAAATAAATTATTTAGTGGTCTAGTTGAGAAGTCTTGTTGAATGTTGTGTGTACTTGTAAACAGGTGCATTGAGGTAAGTGTGTGTTGATAGGTGAAAGCATGTTAGTGTGTTTAAATACGCTTATGTACTCAGCTTTGCTGATTCTTTGTTATTGGCCTTGTCGTTATCTTGGCCCTATGATGATCCATTTCTAATAGAGAGTAGAGGAAACAAGTAGAGAGAAGCTTTTCATGTATTGAAACATATTCATGGTGGGACATGAGTGAAGAGCGAATCATGCTATTTTCTATTAATTTATGATGTGTTTAATATTTTGATTATTTTTATATTATGGTTACTCGTGAGACTAACACAAAGGTTTTACGTATTTAATTGGCTTTAATAAGGGCCTTCAATGGTTCTAAGTTGATTTTATTTGACTTTTGTTGACTTTACTTTCGTTTGGTTGACTTTTAAAGTTGACTTGTTTTGAATGCCTTTAAAGATAGTCTTTCGCTGTGTGTCTTTGATAGTTGCCTTAGCCATTTTCACGGCGGCGGTAATGTCTTAGATATTCCTATTTAAAGTTTTATACAGTGCAAAAGGTATTTTTAAAAGAAAGAAATTTCTAGGGTTTTACGTAACATGCCTAAGTAAAATCATAAACACAGCAGCCCCAATTTAGGTTCCTGCAGTACCACTCACACAAAACACCCCAAAAACCTTAAACATGAAACAAAGCTTAGAAAATTTTAGTAAACACTCTAAAAACATAATAGTTGATGTTAACTATGCATTTGGGATTAGAAATCAGGAAAAACATATCATAAAAACTCTCGAATCACACAACCTTTACAATGGATGACAGCAACTCCTATACTTACTTTTAGGCCATTAAAACAAATCACTCTTTCCTATAATCATGCAAAATTAATTGGGGAATATCATAACATGATACTAAATCAAATTAGGAAAGAAAATCAATCAACAAAATAAGATTTAAGATCTTGAACACACGCCCAACATGTTGTAATTCTAGTCACAAATATCAGCTTTTCTTGCCCAAAAAATAAGTATAAAACATGCCCAAAATTAAAGTTTAACACATGGAACTTATACCTTATTATCCATAATATGCTAATACACATTAAACAGAAATAATAAGGCCAAGAAAATAGGTTAAACATGCCTCACAACCACAATAAAACTCATGACAGGTATGTAACATTTCAGCGGTACCTATGGTACATTATGTGCCTCAAAACCATGTATAAAATCATTAAAAACATCATAAAAAGATCATACAACATCAAGGCTTTGATATAAATCAGGTTTGGTCACAAAAACAAGGATTAATATCACTAATTCACGTTCTATGTCACACAAATTACAACAGCCACAAAGTGAACGAAAATTACAAATAAACCTAATCCTAGCCATGTTTCTACCTATCAATTCAACTTTAAAATCCAATAGTTCTAACCTAAGGGAGTAAAGCTAGTTACCTTGAATGGAGATCATGAAAAATCAGATTAAGAAGAGCAAAGAGAAGAGCCACGAGATCAAACCACCCTCGCGTAAGATCACGCCCAAAAAAACCCACTAAACACCCTTGTTATTCTTCTAATTTTGATCATTCAAAAGGGGATGAATATGGCACGAATTAGGAACCCTTGGTAGCAGAAAATAGGGTTAAAATCACCCTTGAGTGATGGGGAATGAGGAGTCTTTTGGGCAGCCTTCTTCAGAGATTTGATTGGCCATTAATAAAAACTTAAGAGGGGGTTACTAGCATGAAAAATATCAGCCTCTCACCCTTTGATTGCTTTCGTGAGAATCATTAAGAATGGGCTCAAATTGAGCTTACGAAAAGGCCATACAAAGCTAGGATTCAAGGCTTCCCTTTTGTGCTTGATTGAATGATTACTTTAGCATAATATTGGGTTTAAGTAAGATAATAAACAAGTCTTTATTAATCTACTTAGTCACGGAATTTTTGAGGAAAAACCCGACCCATAGATAAATGCTAGTTGCCCCAAAAGTAGACTAGGAAAGGAATGTAACGGAAGGCATTTTAAAACGCGTTAAAAAAAACGATAATATAGATTTTATTATTGATATCTTAATAATAATATCAATAATAATAATGAAAATAATAAATTAAACTAGAATACAAAAAATATATATAATGTTCATATATACGAAATGCGAAACTACTAATATTTTTTATTTATAATGACCTGATTAATAAAAGGACATTAAAATGAGTTTTATAAATAAAAGAATTAAACAATACTTTATAAACAATATAATACCAATTAAATAAACGAGTTGAGGGAATCACCCAATACAACTTTATTTTATCGCATTGGATACGTTTACACGTAAAACGTTTTTAAAACTCCAAAATCATTTTATACCTATTTGATTGGTACTTCTGTAACACCCCCGATTTACTAGTTGATAAGAAATAGGAATTAAAGGAAAAATAAACAACCTTTAAATAAAATTGCAGAAGCATACACCAAAATCTGAGGTATCACCGCCACACTCGACAACCTGTCAAGTGTTAAGGCTTACAAAATCCCAATAATTACAACCCAATAAATCTAAGTGAGCTATTTATACAACTTTACAAACTCGATATAAAAACACTAATCGATAACTTGAGCTCCTTTAGCTACAATCACTTGATCAACCTGCTTAAACAATCTTGACTGCTCACCATTAAGAATAAATTCCAAAATAGATCGTCACACGCCCACCATATGAAAAAGAAATAGCCGCCAAACACAAATAGCACAACAAAGTAACACACACATCAGCAAAAGCTGAGTAATCACCACATATCATAATACAAAAGATAATATAATAATTAACATTACTAGTTCAATTAAACAATGTAGTTCAAAACTACATTACACATTGTACTCTGAAAAATAGCCTTTATTAACTTAACCTCGAATAATAATACAATCCTTCACTCAATTAACTCGTAACCAATAAATATGCCACGCTCTTTGTTTTATACCCAGCCTTGGACATGGGAATTCGAATAACAAACCAACGAGTATAAACACTTGAATACTCTTAATAACCAGAAAACACCTTGAACCAGACCACATACGGGGCAATTCCCACTGTAGGGACCATAGAAAAACAAATAATAAAGATTGTACCTCATTCATAACTCATGATTATCATCTCCTTACCAACATGCCAAGGACTAAGGTATATAACGCCGAGCCTCAAACCATGAACAAAATAATAATTCTCAACTTTTTGATCTCATACATCGATCAAATAATTATTCATAAACAATCTCAACAATGACACATGTTCCCAAATAATATAATTCGATTAATAAATATTTCAACTCTTAGGGCAATCAAACTAATACCCAAAATTAATCACATCCCAGACCAAAAATAATAATTCAAGTAACTCTAAAACCTCAAAATGATAATATTGTTAAAGTGCACTCTAATATAGAAACCGAAAGAAACCCAACTAAAATTACCGAATATCGAATTATATTTATAACATATCTAATCTACACTCTTAAATAATACATATTGCATAAAAAAAGGTTGATCATACTTAGTGGATGCGCATCATTAAAGACGCATACTAAGAGCATAATTCATATTACTCGACTAATCAATAAGATACAATCAACTCATACACAAAACATCAAAAGCATATGAAAATTCATGAGTACAAAATTGTTAGACAAAATAAAGAATAATTATACTCCAAAAACTATCAAGTGATAAGCACGATAACCATAATAAATAGTACGAAATTATAATCAAACGTGTGATCTGATTACATATACTACGTACTAGTAATACAAACATCTCTATATAGGTTCTTGTGATTACGTATAACAAATAACAAATAGCAATGAGTGTGATTACAAATAATAAATAATACAATCAAATTATTCAAACATCTCTAAATTGATAAAGTGTGATTACCTTTCGGAAACAATTAAGCAAATATTAGAGCAAGGTACCCCACTGATTCACGAACATGACAAGCAATAGATACTCCACCCTAACGATTAACAAGTCAGACACATGACTTTGTAATTTTGGAAAAAGTAATAGGTTTTCACAAATTTATATGGATACAATTATTTGATGCTTATAATGAAGATTAATGGCAATTAATATAGTCTATGACATAAACCCACGGAAAAAAAATATGGAGATAAGAGAGAGATTTGATATCCAAAACGGTTGCACAATATTATATATCAAAATCTTATTAGCGTAAAAATAGTTTATACACGTACGCTTAAAAATAAAGACTATATTAAAATTAAAATAGGGTTTTAAAACTTTCCAAACTCTAAATTAAAAATATTTGATTAGTAAAGTTATTTAATAGATAAAATAATTTAGTTTTTTATAGAACATATTATATAAACTCATCAAATATTCGGGTATTACAATTTACCCTCCTTAAAAACACGTTTCGTCCCCGAAACTTAAAATAGGAAAAAAAAATACCTTGAAAGTTTGAAAACAAGTAGAAACTAAACAAAATTTTTGTTTATAAAATTTATAGATAAAATACTAAAATATTAAGGGTTTTACATACTATCCCCCTTAAAAAGGAGTTCGTCCTCGAACTCAATGCCAGTCACAAAAAAAAAAAAAAAAAAAAACAAGCACAAGCATATAAAGAGAAACACTCTTAAAACGACATAGCCTATGTTAATTTTAATCCTACTCTTAATTAATAGGATCATTCCTAAACAAAAACATGCTGGGATATGAGGATCCCTGTGTATATCCCACAAGCGGTTAGGCTCTGAATACCATTTTGTAACACCCCCAATTTACTAGCTGATATGAAATAGGAATTAATGGAAAAATAAACAACCTTTAAATAAAATTGCGGAAGCATACACCTAAATCGGAGGTATCACCGCCATACTTGACAACCTGTCAAGTGTTAAGGCGTACAAAATATCAATAATGACAACCCAATAAATCTAAATGAGCTATTTATATACATTTTTACAAACTCGATATAAAAACACTAATCGATCACTTGAGCTCCTTTAGCTTCAATCACTTGATCAACCTGCTTAAACAATCTTGACTGCTCAACATTAAGAACAAATTCCAAAATAGATCGTCGAAGGGCCACCATAAGAAAAAGACATGGCCGCAAACACAAATAGCACAACAAAGTAACACACACATCAGCAAAAGCTGAGTAATCACCACATATCAGAATACAAAAGATAAAATAATAATTAACATTACTAGTTCAATTAAATAATGTAGTTCGAAACTACATTACACATTGTACTCTGAAAAATAGCCTTTATCCACTCAACCTCAAATAATAATACAATCCTTCACTCAATTAACTCGTAACCAATTAATATGCCATGCTCTTTGTTTTATACCTAGCCTTGGACATGGGTAATTCGAATAACAAACAAACAATTATAAAAACTTGAATATTCTCATTAACCAGAAAACACCTTGAACCAGACCACATACGGGGCAATTCCCACTGTAGGGAACCATAGAAAAATAAATAATAAAGATTGTACCTCATTCTTAACTAATGATTATCATCTCCTTACCGACATGCCAAGGACTAAGGTATATAATGCCGAGCCTCAAACCATGAACAAAATAATAATTCTCAACCTTTTGATCTCATACATCGATCAAATAATTATTCATAAACAAACTCAACAATGGCACATGTTCCCAAATAATATAATTCGATTAATAAATATCTCAACTCTTAGGGCAATCAACCTAATACCCAAAATTAATCAAATATCAGCCCAAAAATAATAATACAAGTAACTTTAAAACCTCAAAATGATAATATTGCTGAAGTGCACTCTAATATAGCAACTGAAAGAAACCCAACTAAAATTACCGAATATCGAATTATATTTATAATATATCTAACCTACACTCTTAAATAATACATATAGCATAAAAAAAAGGTTGATCATACTTAGTGGATGCGCATCATTAAAGACGCATACTAAGAGAATAATTCATATTACTCGACTAATTAATAAGATACAATCACCTTATACACAAAAAATCAATAGCATCTGAAAAATCATGAGTACAAAATTATTGGACAAAATTAAGAATAATTATAACCCAAAAACTATCAAGGGATAAGAATGATAACCATAATAAATAGTAGGAAATTATAATCAAACGTGTGATCTGATTACATATACTACGTACTAGTAATACAAACATCTCTATATAGGTTCTTGTGATTACGTATAACAAATAATAAATATCAATGAGTGTGATTACAAATAATAAATAATACAATCAAATTAATCAAACATCTCTAAATTGATAAAGTGTGATTACCTTTCGAAAACAATTACGTAAATATTGGAGCAAGGTACCCCGCTGATTCACGAACATGACAAGCAATAGATACTCCACCTTCACGATTAACAAGTTAGTCACATGACTTTGTAATTTTGGAAAAAAGTAATAGGTTTGAAGAAATTTATATGGAGACAATTATTTGATGTTTATAATGAAGATTAATGGTAAACAATATAGACTATGACATAAACCCACGAAAAAAAAAATATGGATATAAGAGAGAGATTTGATATCCAAAACGGTTGCACAATATTATATATCAAAATCTTATTAGGGTTAAAATAGTTTATACACGTACGCTTAAAAATAAAGAGTATATTTAAATTAAAATAGGGTTTTAAAACTTTCCAAACTCTAAATTAAAAATATGAGATTAGTAAAGTTATTTAATAAATAAAATAAACTAATTTTTTTATAGAACATATTATATAAACTCATAAAATATTCGGGTATAACAACTTCAGTCAAGGAATCAGTTATGATGACCCATATCAATCGCTATAGGTTAAATATTAAAATTACATATAATTTAGTAACACAGAATAAATTGATGCTTCATCTTAAGGAATCACCCTTTAAGGCTAATATCAATTCAGACAAGTCAAATATAGTTGAAATGATTAAAAATTAAATATAAAACCTTTTAAGTAATAACTTTCAATCGTTTAGTCAAAACATTATAATTAGGGTTTAATCAAAATAATAATTAACATTTCAATGTAGAAATAGGGATTTAAATAAGAAATTAGGTTTAATAGGTTTAAATGCACATAAAATAGATGTTCGAAAATACAGGGTGTTACATAGATGGTTAACTTATGCTTAGCTTTAGGCAAATTTTTAACTTCCCTTTTTGTCTTTTGTTCGACTTAAGGAGGCTGAACAGTTAGACTGGACCTTAGGCTGATTGGCCGAGCGGCTGAACAAAGTATGCCTCTACTACACTTTATAGTCGGCATATTTTAGTACAATTAGATTTGCGACCGAGTGACTTAGCTATGTTTGCCCTTGCTTAACTCTCTACTCGGCCGATGCAAGATTGGTGACCGAGTAGCTTTGTTAGGAAAACCCTTGTTAAGCATTTCACTCGGCATACCCACCTCCTCCATTGATTATAACATCGATCCCCATGCCCCATATGACTTTTCGGCTTTTAGGAGCCAACTTGAACGGATTGAGAGAGGGCAAAGGAGAGTGGAGGGTATGGTGCAAAACCAAGACTCTAGATTAGGCACTCTAGATAGGAGGGTTGACCATGTTCAGAGGAACCTCGGGAGGGGTTTATACCCCATGTATGACGATTATGAACGCCGAGGGGCTATTCCCCCTAAGGCATTAGTTCCCGATTGGTTCCAATACCCCCAAGGAGGATCTTCGACCCCTAGAGCCTATGGTACTTATGTGGAATACTCTTCAGTCCATGGTTATAGGGCCGATGCTTATTTTGGGGGGATAGGGGGAAATGTAGACCCTAACTACTTTGCAGGTGATTCGGGCTATGGTGGTGCTAGTACGAGTCATGGAGGCGCCGGCTCGAGCTATGGATGAGGCTATCAGCGGATGGATGAGGATGATGATGAGGAGTAGCTTCTCCTAGCTACACCCCTAAGTCAATGAGGGCATTGCTTGATTTGGATTGGGGGAAGATATCTTGTACATATGGTAACTCTTTCTCTCTTTTCTCTATTTATCGCTTTCTAGTATAGTTTTTATTGATTTCTAGTGTAGTTTTTATTACTTTCCTATATGAAAAAAATACAATATAAAAATTCAAAAACATACGTTCCAATTAATTGTAATATTGCTTCCCTGTGTCCCATGCTTGGAAAATATTGTTTTGATTCTTGGTATATGATAATGAGCTTTGTGAATTTGTTGATCATGATTTGAAGTTTAATTGTTTGAATGCCCAAACATGCGTCAATTTTGCCAACTATTTGTGAATATAGTGCTTGACTAGTTGATTTGGTTAGGAGTTGTGTGATAGTTCCTGGTATGTCAAAGAATTTGAGTATTGGTTTGCAACTATTAGTAATGTTTGTATGGCTCAATATTATGCACATTGAGGAGGACGAAGACATTTGTTCTCTTAGGTAGCCTTCAAACGATATTAGATACATTTGTTCCCTTCTTGCAACCCATGTTGTTGCTTGTGCCCTTTTTATTAATTTTTAGCCACATTACAAGCCTATATATATGAGCCCCATTGGTTACTAGTTCCAAGTTTCGCTTGGGGGAGCTATTCGTTGGTGAGGTGAGGGAGTTGTGGTGTGCACTCTATTTGCACAATGTGGGAATAAAAGAAGAGTGATTGTTATTTTGATATTATGATTGGAAAAATATTAATGGTTTGTGTTTCAAAGTTAAAATTTTCCAATGTGACATAAAAAGAAAAAAAGGAGCAAAGAAAAAAAATCGTTTCAAATGTTCAAATGTTCTATGTGAAGGTTGCTCAAGAAAAAAAAAAAGAAAAAAATTCAGAAAAAAAAAGTTTAAGTTTGAAAAAAAAGAAAGAAAAGAAAAAAATAAGTAGTTCAAAGTTTGTTTTAATTCACTCTATTTCTTATTATCATACTTTGTGAGTGAATATGTAAGTGTTGGGATTGTTGTTATGTACGGGATTGCTTGGTGAATTTTTGTGAAGTTAAGTTGTGATTGGAGATGTTTTGGTCATTGCTTGTTTTAGACCTTGGGTTTTATTAGGATATGTCTCCCTTAAGCATGGCTTTTCTCTCACATTTTTCCTAAATTTATCCTACCCTTTACCCTAGCCTTACATTACAAGCTTTAAAGACCTTCCGACCTTTGTGCATAAGAGTTGTATAAATGTGAAAGTGTTGTTTGTCAAAGCAGGTTATGATTTGACATATTTCGAGTCAACTAGTAGGTTGAGTGCATATCTTTAAACACACGAGAGTGTGAGTTGGGAGGGCATTGTTCACATATAAAGGGGTTGGTTGGAGAGCGATCGAGTACAACTTTTACTCGCCACATAAATGAGAGTTGAGTGTGTGAGCACTAGTCTTGAATTCTATATGCTCATGTGGTTTGCTCTACTTGACAATTGTTGGGGAGGAAGAATGATTAGATGAATGAGATTGATTGACATTGAAGCATGTTTATTAGATTTGCCTTGAATCGTTTGTGCATGATTTTGTTTACTTGGGATGAAGCGTGTTTTATATGTTCATTGATGAGCTCTTTGCTTAGGGACAAGCAAAGGTTTGGCTTGGAGGAGTTTGATGTGTCTAATTTATATAGTGTTTTACCTTCGTCCCTTGGTCATAATTAGTAGTGTTTTTGGCTCTTTAGAGCCACTTTTATTACTAATTGGTGTTTTCTAGTGTTTTTGTAGTTTTGCTTGAGTTTTGTAGGAAATTACACATTTGAAGCGTTTTCCGGGTTTTTCATGGAGCAACTACGAACATTAAGATGACACGACCATCTTTGAAGCCCATGACCGGTTAGAGCCGGGGATTATGGGCTCGGCGTGTGATACCGGGGCATTTGGACCGAGTATTCAAGACCCGAAGAGGAAATCAAAGAATCAAGCCTAATCAAAGTCCAAGCCTCGAGAAAGAGACCGGGCCCGATCGGGCAAGCTTGCGCCTGATCGGGCGGGCGCGCAGAAGAAGGCATCAGCAAAGGCGCGCCTGATCGGGTGAGCATTAGCTCGATCGGGCGCGACTGCCCAGGAGAAACTTGAAGAAAAAGGTGGGCCCAATCGGGCGGCCCTTCGCCCGATCGGGCGCGTGTTTTTGGAGGCACCTGATATGAAACAATTCTAACTCTCTTTTGTCAGCATTGGTCAAAGAATAAGACCAGTCGTGCAATGTATTATCAAAAATTCTAAGACATGATTATTGAAATATGAAATTCTAATCATTTTGTGTTTCGTAATTATGCATATCACTAATATACTGGTCCTATTTTATAGCAAAAGCGCTCGGAACTACTCAGAAATTATCTTTTCGTAAGTGTAAACCACACCGTCGTAGAATACGCGTACCGTGACACGGGAAATCCCACCGTGTCACGAGAACTTTTGCTGCGACACGACAGTTTTTTCCGTGACACGGTGTACAGTGTCGTGTCACGTCACACCACGCGTTTTCTTTTTTTATCTTTTCCCGTATCTATCCGGATTTTTTTTTAGTATTTTATCTTCATCGTTTATTTTTCAGTTTTCTGAGAGTTTCATTCCTACTAAAATTCTCAACTTTTTTTACTTTTATTTTTATTTTTATTAATATTATCTTCATCATTTATTTTATTTTATTTTATTTATTTATTCATCCTTTTAGTATTTTTTTTTATTATTTTCATTCCTCTTTCTCATTTTTACATTTACTTATTTATTCTATTTATTTTTTTCTTGTCTTTTTATTTCTTTTTCTTTTGGGGAAGGTCGGTACCCTCCACTTACTCCACTTACATTTTTTGTCGCGTCATTAAGAAATACACGATCACACACAATGAGTCTCAAGCACACACTAACACACACTAATAAATACATAAACTGTGAATAATATACAAAATGAGTCATAATAAATACCGTCAAGCGTCATTACAGTATGTACAAATAAAGACCCTCGGTCAAAAGTCTGCATAACCAGAATCAGTATCATCTCCCTGTGAATATGGGAACGGTGAGCCAAAGAGTCCCGCCATCATCCGAGTATGGGTAGTAGTGTCCCTACTAGTCCCTGTGACTCCACCAGTAGTCAAACTCAAGGCAGGACCCGTCCAACTGGCAAACGGTGTAGACTAACTCAAAGACACGGGAATTGTCGGTGGAGGCATCGTCCCATACATCGGAACTGAGAACAAGCCCGACACCGGTGGAGGAATCCCAGACGACGGAGTTGAAAATAAACCAGGATCCACGGGAGTCAAAACAGGCCTAAACTCAGGCTGTGAAGGCTGTGAAAACGACTTCCGCTGCCTCTGACTCTGACCATGAAAGCGCTGGGAAGACTGAGGTTGCTGCCACTGAGCCTCCTGAAACGGCTGAGTAATCTGAGGTTCTCGCTTAGACTGAGAATGCCGATAAACCACAGGAGATCGTCTACCATGACCAAGCTCCTCCTCGTCCGAGCCTCTATGCCTCGAGCGCGAGTGGGACCTCCGTTGCTCCTGAAAGATACAAAATCAAAAGGCATCAACAAATGCAAAATAAAACAAATGGTAGAAGTGGAAAGAATGAGGCTACCTCAAGAACGTCGCTAGAACTGCTCCGACAACTCACACCACGCCGAAGCTTGATGATGCAGTACTTCAGGGCATTAACCAGCTTCATGAATCACATCATCTCTGAGCGGTTAGGCTGAGGATAAAATAAAGAAAAATCAGTAACAAGCGGTGATAAAGGGATGAATAATGCATCAAAAAACTTACCGGCTCAAAGACCTCGGGCAGAGACTCCTGCGCCTGTCTATAACCCTTTGGCGCATCAGCAATATGGTCCTCGGTAATACCAATCGGCCCCGGGTAGCGGACAAACTGAGGCGGAATCTCGATCCTCCCCACAGGGCGAACAGTTGTCTGAAAATACGATCGAATAATCAAGTTATTCGACTATTTAAACAGAGACTAGTGACAAAAATCCTCAAAAGAAATCATACCTCAGGAAGGCGGGGTGGAGGATCTAGAGAGGGAAGCAAGTCCTACGCGTAATCACCCTCCATGTGCACAAGCTCCTACCAAGGAAAAGTGTAGCGCTCTCCCCTGTTTATCAACTACCTAAGCAGGCGTGAGCCCAGCATCGACTCCGGTGGAGATGAGGGCACCACAAAGCGATCATCGCTATGCTGACAAACGACACGCTCCCCAAAATACCAGACAAAGCGTCTGGTACCAACCAAAATGTGCGGTGCGCTAAAAGATGCAAGGCCTCAGAAGATTAGTCATCCTGGCCCAAGGACGATACTAGACATCAATGGCAACCTGTAAACCATAAAAAGTTGGCATGAAACACCAGAAATAACGCCAGAGAGAAAATAACAGGCAACTAAACTAATTCTTACGCCAACAGAAGAGGTGCCTCGGCGTAGCAGCTCGCGCAGCGTAGAGACAGACTCCACCCGTGACTCTTCTCGGTCACGCCAGCTGGCCCCGACAGGGAAATCATGAACCGCTCCACGACGTCGTCGAGGAGCCAAGCCTGGGAAGTACTCATAGAACCATAGCTGCAATGAAAAGTAATCTTTGAGAACGCGAGTCGAACAAATTAAAATAAAACAAGAAGAGGAAAAGATCATCACCTCTACGACTCTCCGCAGACAGTGATGGGAGACTCGTCGTTCAGCTGCCGACAGCCACGACGTAACGACAAGAGAAGGTCGGTGTATCCGAGGATGGCCCAGGTAAAGGATCCTATCTCACTGATCCTGACTAAAGAAGGGAGGTAGCAAAGGAGTGCGCGTGAACTCCTATCAGGAGAAAGAGTCATGGAGATCAAAATCAGAATGAAGATCTGCACTCGCTACTCAGCCGATGTCTCCTCCATGTTGAAGCCACGAGCTAGAACTAAAGCCAGCTCCGATCGCCTGCTCCTAGGACCACCTCGACACACTAGCCGGGTCCTGATATGCTGAACGATCGGACCTAACAAATCGGTTGCATCAGCCGCTCCCTAAGAAAGATCAGACATCTGAGCTACGGCCCAGTCAGTGAAGCGCAGCCCGCTAATCATGCTGAAGTCCAGAGGGGTCACTGTCATCTCCCCCCAAGCAAAATGAAAGGTGTTGGTAGTATCCCAAAAATACTCCAACAATGCGCGAACAACCGTCGCACCGCAACCCCGGGGGCTGCGAAACCCTACGACCGCCGAGTAAAAATCCACTAAACCAACTGATTCCCATAAGGCGTTCGTAGTAGGATCCCTCGTAATGATTTGGTGAAGTCGAGGAATCAAATCTCCGGTTCCAGAACCGTGGTGACGAAGCGTGCCGTCGACTATGCCGGAGAGTGGGCGATGAGAAATGTGGTTCTCACGACAGAAAACCAACTGGTCTGGAGTCCACAGAAGTGGAACCCACCTACCTCTACTCGTAGAAGCCCGAGGCTCGGACTCTAAGGCATCGTCGTCCATACCCTCGGGAATAGTGGGAGTGTCCTCCCGAAAAGCCTGACGCCGGCCATGGGTGGAAAGATCGTGATCCCGTCGCCTAGGCGTGCTATTATAAAGTAAAAATGTAAATGCTTAGCATCATTTACTAAGACATTTAATTCGAGTTGCATTTTAATAAAAAAATCTAAATGCTTAGCATCACTTCCTAATTTATTTAGTTGTTTATCGCATTATAAGCTAAATTTTTACCTCAAGGCTAAAAATTGGCAAAATAATGGAATTATTTATAGTATTTAGTTTCTCCATGACAAACTAATACTAAAGTTCTCCTAGCCGCATGATACTATGTTCTCCATGACGATATAGTACATACACGAAATATGTTTCGAAATCAATGAATCAACACATCATGACATATTTTACAAGATCTACCACCAATATTTCACCATTTCAAGTGCAAAGAAGTAACATGAACAACCAGAACATCATTTCACAAAAAGTAGTACCCAAAAATGGTGATTTCCTTAATTCTCCATCAAATCATGCAATTTTTGTCTCAAATTTCTCACAAACACACATACATACATATACAAGTAAATTCATAGCAAGAATTTCAACATAAAACCTCAAAATTAAAAATCCCCAAATTAATATTTTCAAGGTTTTTTACATGAAATTACTCATTTGAAGCAAATTCGAGACAAAAATAAAAGGAAACTTACATGAGTCCTTGTGGAGAATCGAAAATGAGGGAAGTAGAAAAAAATTAGAGCAAAAGTGATGAGAATTTGAGCCCCGAAACTCGAAAAAAACCGTGAAGACAGCAGCGCAGACCACCGCGACACGGTCAGTCAATGCTGTGACACAGTGTGCTAATGAGTGGCATTTATGCCACTCTTTTATCCTTTTTCTCTAAGGATTTTCCCCTCATTTGCGCTTGTTTAGCCCTTTTTCTAAGCATTTTTTACTTAGTTTTGCTTCTTCTTTCCTTTTCTCCCTTATCTTTCCTTCTCTTAGTCTTCTCGCTTTGTTTTTTTTGTTTTTTATTTTCAAGCTTTGGTTTTGTAGGTATTATGTGCCGAAAGAAAGAGGATATCAAGAAGCCTAGTTATATGTTGTGCGCGGGGTACTGTGCGACTTCTGTGCGACTTCTGTGCGGGCGCACATGTGAGGCTGTGAAGGCGCGCAGCCCTGTCAGAACCCGCATAGCAAAACTGAAGAAACAGAGCAAAACCAGAGAGTTTGCGCGACCCTATGCGCGACTTGTGTGCGGGCGCACACACCAATGCGCGGGCGCTCATTTTCCCCGTACCCTCAAAGTTGCAGCCGCGCACTACGTTGAGAGGGCGCACAAACATTGTGTGCGAGCGCGCAGGACTCATGTGCGGGCGCGCACGGCTGGGTTTACGATTTATTTGCGCCTTGTTTTCCAAGTCTCTTTCTTTTGGGTGGAGCCACATATATATAGACGGGACTCTTTGTAATAGAGGGACACTTAGTACTAATTCCAGAGAACATTGGCTTGATCTAGAGAGATAAAGTAGATTGTTATTCAAGCTTCCTTTATGGTATTCACTTTTGCTCAAGCTTTAATCTTCAATTAATCAAGCAAGTATCCAAGTTTTTATCTTTCTTCAATCCTTTCTTTAGTAATCTCTTCTCCTTTTAATAGTATTTATTTGTTTTATTGTTACTTATTTTTGTCTATCTTATTAGTTTATCTTGTTGTTATTGATTTCATATATTTCAATCATGTTTTGTTTTGAGTTTTTTGTGTTTATTTCTAGTTTTGATATTATGTTTAATCTCCCTTCTCTTACTAGGGGAAGGGGGTGGAATATATGTATTGAATGATGGATTAATGATGATGGTTGGATTGAACTTATGCCATATATTGATGAAAGACATGATTTTTATTAGCTTGGGATTATTATTGCACTCTATTTAATGTTTTCTAGTTTAAATGCATGAAAGTGATTTGAATTAGATTAGGATCACCTCTATTTTAATGATTGTATGAGAATGAGTTATTAAAGTGGAGTTTTTATGGATTGTGCTTCTTTATTCTCTTTATTTGATTGTAACTAATAGGATGCATGAGAATGATCCTTATTAGGGGAGACCTCTTTCATTGATTTGCCTAGACTATTTCATGAGAATGAATTATTTAGGTAGAAACTTGTGTTGTTTGGCATATGTTTCATGATAATCACCATTATTCTCCTCTTTCTAATCATATTGGACACCCCCGTATCCCTAGCATCATTTTCTATTGATTTAAATCATCATTTTCTTGCTTACTAGTAGTTTTAGTGTTCCAATCAACAAAACCAACAAAACAATCCCCTTTTTACTCTTGCATTAGTGATATTAGATGTTGAATTAGCGTGCTTCCCTAGTGGTTCGACCCTTTACTTGCTACTAATTAGCTTAATGTAGGTTTAGGCTTTATAAATTGTAAATTTGATTAGGGTGGTAGTTTAACGACCTATCCTATCCTGATCAAATTTTGGCGCCGTTGTCGGGGAAGCGGCTTGTTTAGCGAATTTTATTGCTTTTGTTAGAGTCATTTTGCTTTCTTTTCTTTTTGTTTCTTTTGTTTTATCATCCTTGTCATTGCTAATTGTTTGCTTAGCTTTGGTGAATGCTTAGGAGATCTCAAGGAGCACCCTCACATCAAATTGACCACGAAATCAACCGAACCTTGAGAGAAGTCCGTAGGCTTTATCAAGACGAGGGAAGAGGCTTTGGTGATATAGTTGTTTCGTGAATTCGGGAATCCGGAGGATTATGAGCTCACGGGAGGGATTTTGCTACCCGTCACGGAAACCAAGTTCTCAATCCATCCACAATATACTCGAATGGTCCAATCGGAGCAATTTTTCGGAAGTGCAAGTGAGGACTCTATTTAACATTTGGACCGATTCCTTGAATTGTGCTCAATGATGCAAACCAGTGAAGTGAGTCAAGAATACATTCGTATGCACCTTTTCCGGCAATCTCTCACCGGACGAGCAAAGAAATGGCTAAAGCAAGTAAAACCTAACTCTCTCACAACATGGAGGGAGGTTGTAAAGGCGTTATTGAAGCGCTTTATCTCCGAAGAGAAGACCGCCGAAATGAGAAGTAAAATTGAATCATTTGAGAAAGAGACCGATGAAAGTATTGGTGAAGCATGGGAGAGATTTAAAGAGTTGGTGCAAGCATGTCTCCACCATGAGTACAATTAAGGGTTGCTCATGTGGTTTTTCTACGACGGATTGGAGCCCATGTCAAGAGCCAATTTGGATGCGGGGGCGGGTGGCCAATTAATCAAGATCCCTCAAAATCAAGTTGAAGCCACAATAGAAGAGGTAGCAAAGAATTACTCTTGGGGGGGCCGAAGAATAAACGCTCCAAAGAGAGGTGGTATTTACGAATTGGAGAAGGTTGATGAATTACAACATCAAATTGATCAACTAACAAAAGGGCTTTCCAAATTGAACACGAGTGTGAAAGCAAGCTCAAGTGGTGGAGCAAGCTCTTCTCAAGTTAACTCTTTCTCTTGTGAAAATTGTGGAGGAACAAACTATGATACATCCTATTGTGGAGGTTTAAGCCCCGAGCATGTAGCGGCATACAACACTAGGCAAGAGGGATTTAGAGGAAGCGGCGGTGGAGTAGCTTGGAGACAACCACCACCCGGGTTTGTACCTCAACCTCAACAATGGAACCAACAAGCTCAACCTTCCTATAACTCCAATCCTCAATATCAAAATCCACCTCCATCTCAACCCCAAAACCCAAGAGGAAGCTATCCAAGGAACAACCAATACAACAATCAAACCCAAGCACCTCAAAGAAACCATCAAGAACAAGCACCTCAAGCGGAGCTAACTCAAACTCAACTCCTCCAAGCCATGCATGCACAAATGCAATCTTTTGAGCAACAAATGCAAGAGATAAGAGCCCACAACAAGATGGTTGATTCACAACTAGCTCAATTAGCCGAGAGAACTCCTTTCAATTCACCATCCACTCTACCCGGACAACCACAACCTAACCCATCTCACAATCCAAAACCCGATACATGCAAGGCGATCACATTGAGGTCAGGAACTTCCTATGAAGGACCAAATGAAGGGGATAGTGAGGTAAAGAAGGGAGGAGATGAGAGTGTGAATGAAAACAAGGGAGGTGAGAAAGAAAAAGGTGATGATATACAAGGAGGTTCGAAGAAGAAGAAGATAGACGATGAGAAGACAACTTCAACTCCTAGTGGGGCTAGGAATCTTGATGGACCGGTTCCTTTTCCCGGTCGGCTTGCGGAGAGGAAGTTGAATGACAAATTCACAAAATTTCTTAGTGTCATGAATAATTTGCATATCAACCTCCCTTTTCTTGAAGTTGTGACACAAATGCCATCTTATTCCAGGTTCCTCAAAGATATTCTCACCAACAAGAGGAAGCTCAATGTTGAGCTTACCACTCTTCCACATCAAGTGAGTGCTCTTGTCCAACATAAGATGCCCAAGAAAGAGAAAGACCCAGGAAGTTTCACTTTGCCGGTGAAAATTGGGAACATGGAAGCTAGGGGCGCTTTAGCCGATCTTGGAGCAAGTGTTAGTTTAATCCCTCTATCCATTGCTCAAAAACTCAATATTGAGATGGTCCCTACAAGGAAGACAATTCAATTGGTCGATCGATTGGTGAAATTACCTTGTTGAGAGCTTGAGGATGTTCCAATTCAATTGGGACACATCTACGTGCCTTGTGACTTTGTAGTGATGGATATGGAGGAAATTTGGGGGCGGTCATCAATTGCAAGAACAACACCATCACTTGTGAAGTGGCCGATGAAAAAATTATCTTTTAATTTTCGAAGTTGCTTAAGACCCCCATGGTTGAAAAATGCTATAGAGTTGATGTTGTGAATGAGGAGCTAGATCGCTTGGGGAGGGTCGTGATGAGGCCTCAAGATCCAATGATTGAAGCCCTTACATACAAAGAAGAGTTCCACTCTCAAGAGGCTAAAGAATTTGTCATGGCAATGGAAGAATCCTCAAATGAGGAAGTTGAACAACAAGTTGAGGTCGAGCTTGAGTCCAAGGAGGAGAAATTGGAGGAGAGTTCTAAGCCTCCTCCCAAGGTAGAACTCAAACTCCTCCCCCCTTCTTTGAAATATGCTTTTCTTGATAAGGAGGGAAAATACCCCATTATTGTCAATACTACCCTAGATGGTCTTAATTTGGAAAAACTTCTTGATGTTTTAAGGAAATATAGGGATGTGATAGGGTATAGCATTGATGATATTAAAGGTATTAGCCCTTCTTTATGCATGCATCGTATTCATCTTGAAGATGATCATCCACCTCCATTAAACCTCAAAGAAGGTTGAACCCCCACCTTCAAGAGGTTGTGAAGAAAGAAATCTTTAAACTACGTGAGGCGGGCATCATCTATGCTATCTCCGATAGAAAATGGGTTAGCCCGGTTCATGTGGTTCCAAAGAAGGGTGGAATGACAATAATAAAGGATTAAAAGGGAGAGGAAATCTCAACCCGGACGGTGACCAGGTGGAGAATGTGCATTGATTATAGGAGATTGAACAAAAACAACAAGAAATATCATTTTCCTCTCCCTTTCATGGACCAAATGCTTGAAAGGCTTTCTAACCATGCTTTCTTTTGTTTCTTGGATGGGTATTCCGGATTTTTCCAAATCCCTATCCATCCAAGTGATCAAGAGAAAACTACTTTCACATGTCCATATGGGACATTTGCATACCGAAGAATGCCATTTGGATTATGAAATGCTCCCTCTACTTTTCAAAGATGCATGACTTTTATTTTATCTGAGATGCTTGAAAAATAAATTGAGGTTTTCAAGGATGATTTTAGTGTTGGTGGCTCGTCTTTTGACACTTGTCTTTTTAACCTTGAAAAAGTTTTGAAAAGGTGTCAAGAGACGAGTTTGGTTTTAAATTGGGAAAAGTGCCATTTTATGGTTGAGGAGGGCGTTGTCCTCGGCCATAAGGTTTTAATAAATGGCATTGAAGTAGATCCGGCCAAGGTTTCGGTGATTGAAAAGTTTCCCCCTCCTACTTCCATCACGGGGGTACGGGCTTTTCTTGGGCATGCCGGTTTTTACCGGAGGTTTATCAAAGATTTTTCTTCAATCGCCAAACCCTTGAATGAATGACTCAAAAAAGAGGTTGTTTTTTACTTTAATGAGGCTTGCCTTGAGGCGTTTCGTAAGCTCAAGGAAGCTCTCATTTCTTCTCTCGTTGTGCAAGCTCCGGATTGGAGCTTGCCTTTTGAGCTAATGTGCGATGCTAGTGACTTTGCAGTAGATGCCGTTCTTGGTCAAAAGAAACAAGGAAAATCATGTGTCATCTACTACGCGAGTAGAACTCTAGATGAGGCTCAAAGGAATTACACAACAACGGAGAAAGAGATGTTGGCGGTAGTGTTTGCATTCGATAAGTTTCGGTCCAATCTCATATGCTCAAAAGTTATCGTCTACACGAATCACATCGCGGTGCGGTATCTCATGACCAAGAAAGAAACAAAGCCTCGCTTGATTCGTTGGGTTCTCTCTCTCCAAGACTTTCACATGGAAATGAGGGACAAGAAGGGAGCGGAGAACTATGTAGCGGATCATTTGTCTAGGCTAACATTTGAGAACAAGGAGGATGTACCGATTAATGATGAGATAGGATTCGAGGCTCTCATGGCTTTGGTGTCAACTTCTACCCCTTGGTACGCGGTTATAGCCAACTATCTTGCGTGTGGAGTCGTTCCCCCGAAGTACTCTTCTCAACAAAAGAAGAATTTTTTCAAGGAGGTGAGAAGATACTTTTGGAATGACCCATACCTATTCAAGAAATGTGGAGATGGCCTTTATCGGAAGTGCGTTCCAGATCATGAAATTCAAGGTGTTATTGAGCATTGCCACTCACTACCATGTGGAGGACATGGTGGTGTTGACAAAACAGTGGCAAAAATCTCTCAATCCTTATTGTGGTGGCCGACAATGCATAAAGATGCCCACCAATTCGTTGCACAATGTGATAGATGTCAAAGGAGCAGAGGCATTACCAAGAGGGACGAAATGCCCCAACAAAGTATTCTAGAAGCGGAACCCTTTGATGTTTGGGGGGTAGATCTAATGGGACCTTTCGTTTCTTCTTGTGGGAATCTATATATCTTGGTAGCGGTCGATTATGTGACAAAATGGATTGAAGCCATACCCTCACCTACCAATGATCACAAGGTTGTGCTTAAGCTCCTAAAGAAGATCATCTTTCCTAGGTTTGGAGTTCCGAGGGTGCTAATTAGTGATGGAGGCTCCCATTTCGCCAAAAAGCAATTTAAAGCTCTTCTCAAGAGATATGGCGTTCATCACAAGGTTGGATTACCTTACCACCCTCAAACTCAAGGACAAGTGGAGGTCTCGAATCGAGAAATCAAAAATCTTCTTGAAAGGATGGCGAAAAAATCAAGGAAAGATTGGTCTCTCAAACTTGATGACACGCTATGGACTTTTAGGACGACGTACAAGACTCCAATAGGCACAACCCCTTATAGGCTGGTCTATGACAAGGCTTGTCACTTGCCGGTTGAATTTGAATACAAGGCTTGGTGGGCTATCAAGGAGCTTAATATGGATTTGTCTTTGGCCGGTGAAAAGAGATTGTTGAAGCTCAATGAACTTGAAGAGCTTAGGGATGATGCGTATGAGAGCTCAAGAATGTATAAGGAGAAGACTAAGAAATGGCATGACCAACATATTCAAAACAAGAGCTTTAAGGTTGGAGATAAAGTCTTGCTCTTCAACTCAAGGCTTCGCTTGTTTTCGGGTAAACTCAATTCTAAGTGGTCGCGGCCTTTTGTGGTATCGAAGACTACTCCTTATAGTTCTTTTGAGTTAGATGCGGATGGGAACAAGTTCATGGTCAATGGTTCTCGTGTGAAGCATTACTTTTGCAAAGAAGAAGTTCGTGTGATCGAGTGTCTAAGGCTTGACCCTTTGGGTCCTAAGCCACCCCCTTGAATGGATTTTTCTCACGGTCAAGCTAGTGACCTCATAAAGAAGCGCTTCTCGGGAGGCAACCCGAGTTTCTAACTCCTTTCTAAACCTTTTTTTTTTAATATTCCGATTTCACTTTCTTATTTTTGAATTTGAATTTGAATTTGATTACTTTTTTTCACCTTTTTTGGTTAATAGGTGTTTGGATGATGAAGGAACAAGGATTTTAATTTCGAAGATGTGAGGAAAAATCAAAACTACTCTGTGCGACCATGTGCGCGCTATCTGTGCGGGCGTGCTGTCTGACTTGTGCGGGCGCGCAGGCACTGTCAGAACCCGCACAGATTTTATCTCAAATTGAAGCTCGAGTTAGGAAGTTTGCGTGACTTGCTGTGCGCCATCTGTGCGGGCGCGCGTTCACTGTCAGAATTTATCAAAAATTGAAGCTTGAGGCAGAGAGTTTGTGCGACCTAGTGCGCGACCTATGTGCGGGCGCGCATCTTACCTGTGCGGGCGCGCATAGCAGAAAAATCGGGTTTTTAACCCTCTTCTCCCCGATTTCTTTCTCATATTTTCGACACCCTATTTTCATAGTCTCTTCTCTCTCCTCACAAACCCAAACCCTAACCTTCAATTTTCATCCATTATACACAAATTCCATTGATTTTCTTTCAAATCCATCAAAAACATTCACTCTACTCACAAATTTACCCACTTTCTCTCTCCAAAATACCCAAAATTCCCCCATTTTCATGGTTTGCAAGCTTCATTGAAGGTGGTGTTCTTGGAGGCTCTTGGTGGTGTTCAAGCTTCTACAAGGTGGTATAACTCTAAATTTTGCTAATTTATTACTTAATTTCAATTATTTATGCAAAATTTTTAGTTATTAAACATGAATTAGCTTGAGTGAATTGCATGTGGTTTTGGTTTTCTTTGTGAGGGATTTGTTGGTTATTAGTGTGAAATTTTGTGATTGTGGGGACATTGTTGTTCATACTATTGTCTTTGAAGCCATTTTCATGAAACTAAGTTGAGAAATTTGGTGTTTGAATTGTTGATAATGAACTAATTTCATGGGAATTGCTTGCTATCATAATGTATTTTGATTGATTGCTTTGTTGTTGATTCTTGTTGTCTTGGGCGTTATATTTGTATGGTTAGTTGTTAGCACTAACCCTTGTGCAGATTGTTGAGACTTGAGTTGTTGTTGTTGTTTTTGAATTGTTGGTTAAGTTCGAAGGTAGTTCTCCTTTTGGTTGGGTTTTTTGTGTTGGTTGAACATAATGAGCAAAAGAAGGAGCAGAAAGGAACCCATGTTAACGGTTGAAGAACCAAGTACCCAACAAACTTAAGCGCAAGGACCTAATGTTCCCCCTAGATTGAGTTTTTCGAACAAGGTCCATGCTACGTTCTTCAACGACCTTCATGGCCGAAAGTTAAATCCCTCCGGACACTATGATCAACGCTCCATGAGATCTTAAGGGATTGACGACGATATAAGGTCACTCCTTGATAACCTGGGGATGAGCGAGTTCATCAAACATCAATACCGAACTTATAAACGACTTCCAGATTTCCTTTCAATTGTTCAACTACCGGCACTCTATGACTCTGAGTGATCTTAATGTTTTGTTGGATCTGAACCCCGAGGAGGACCTCCTTGCCCCTTCGTTGAGCTTGTTCCATGAGTATGATGCATTTCGATCGATGGTGGCAAACGATTACCGACTATGAAGAATTCAACACCCGGTATTCGGTTGCCAACCATATAATCAACCCTGTGCTCCGTATTCTGGGGTTTGCGGTGTTTAACAAGCAGGATTTGAGCGAGCTCTCTCATGAGGAGCTATTTACTTTGTGGGTAGCCACTAGGGAGGAATTTAAAGGGCGGCTCAATATGGGGTCTTGTGCTGCGAGGCAATCAAATCGGACCACAAGACAAGAGAAATTGCCCTCGGTGGGATGATTACCAGGATTGCGAAGAAGCTCAACTATGAACGCTTCTTCCCCTCGTGCACTCAAGTGGGGGCCGAAAAATATCTATTCATCGACATTCAGCAGGTGAGAAGGTCGGGGTTCCTCCAAGAAACTTCAGATGCCAACAATTTTCATGACTAGATAGTTGAAAGAGAGCAGCATTGTATCTTGCCATACCCCAGCCGTACATCCCTGGAGCGGAATGCAAGGAATGTATGGAAGATTCCGAGAGATAATGGTGTGCTACCCACTGCTCTAGGTGGCTTAAGGAATATGGAAGTCGGCCAACAGCAACAACAACAGCAGCAGCAACAACAACAACAGCAGCATCAACAACAACAACAACAACAACAACAACAACAACAACAACAACAACAACAACAACAACAACAACAAAAACAACAACAACAACATCAACATCAGCAACATCATCAAGGCATGAGTAGCCTTGAGCAACAAATGATGAGCATGCAACTTGGCATGCAAAGCTTAATGGAGAACCAGCAGGGTATGTTTTTGCAAACCCAAGCTCTTTATGTTGCGGCCGTGGATAGGGGTGAGGTAAACCCCCCGGTAAAATACCCATATTGGCCACCCCAACAAGGGCCAGTCCCTAGGTGGCAGGGATCACAACCTACTTAGCCCTATTGGCAAGGGACCTCCTCACACGGTGTTCCCCGGGTAGACTACCCGACGCAAATCGGGTATGATTATCGTGCCCCCAGGGGGAGCGATTTTCGGGGTGACCCCAACTATCCATATGTCGATCCTACCCACCCTTCCCCTCTTCAGCTTCCCGCCCCTTTCGACCCGTTGCCTCAATGGAAAAAAGACCTCTTCTGAGGTCACTATGGTTGGCCTCCGGGTTACTCCAGTGGTTGGAACCCACACGGCATCCCCCCAGACGGTTTCTCTTATGACACCGAGGATGATGGAGATGGTGACGAAGCCGGCCCTAGTGGCCACTAGCCCCCCTTGTTCTTTATTTTTCCCCTTTGTCCCCTCACAATGTTTTTAATTTGGCGCACCGCGGACGGTGCATTGTTTTAGTGTGGGGGGTGTGTAAGAGACAAAGGGATGTTTTTTTTTATAGTGTGGGGGAAGGCTTGTCTTCATGATAGTGTGGGGGGGGATTTCATTGTAAGTGGTGGAGCTCTCATGGTTCGGTTGGCTTTATCATGTCTTGATGTTGGTTTATCTGCTTTATTGTGATGATTATGTCCCTAGGTGATTTTGATAAGTGTTTGCTAATGAATTTTCAAGTGTTTGTGTAGGTGATGATGCTCCCATGAGGAAAAATCCAAACTCCCGATAGTCCAAACTTCCCCTTAATTTAAATTTTTTTAGTTTATTTTATTTTATTTCTATTTCTTCATTTTGTTTAAATTCTTAATTTCTTTCTTTGATTTTTAACTTTTTATTTTATTTTTGTTTCTTCTCAGTAGTTTCTTTCATTTTGGCTTACTTTTGATGCTTAGAAATGGAGATAAAGGAAGTCAAAGGGCAATTCGAGCCCCCTCGGTGAGATTGCATAATTTATCTTGTCTTCATTCCAAGCGGCATTTGGTGAGACCTTTCCTCTCTTTTATTTTCTTTTTCCTTGGGTGTTTAGCTTAGGTTAAGCTTAGGAAGAATTTGAATGGTTCGAGGATGTTTTCTTTTGGTTCTATGGAACCTGGGATCGTTGATGTTGTTATCGAACGATCACTTGTATGACGATTGGGATTTAATTGAATTATATGCCTCGTATGTGAAACTTTTTTATTTCTTCCTCTTTATTTTGTTTTGTTTTTCCCTTTTTGTGTTACAAGCATAATTATGACAATTTGAAATGATTTTTGATATGTAATTTGCTCACTCTTTTGGATTGGTTTGCCTTGATGTGTCTTTGAATGCTTATCTTCCTAATTGATGAGGGTTTGCATGGTTTGAGAATGCTTTAGGTTGAGTTAGACACATTGTAAGCTAAGGTAGCCCGGTTTAGAACTTTTGAGGACGTTTGAACCCTTAGCTCACGGAAAAGTGGTAAGATGGTGTTGCTCTCTATGGTGGATAGGATTCCCTTGGTTAGTATTTGCTATATTTCTTACCCCATGTGAGCGTCATTTGTTCTAGCCTTCATCAATCTTGTGAACGGCACTTAGGATCCTTAACTATGCATGTCTTTATATTTGTGTTGGCGTCTAGCTCCCAAGATCGGGACCATATAACTCTAGAGGAAGAAGAGGTCTTTTCTTCTCATTTTTCTTTGTTTTCTTTGTGTTTTGTTACAAATTTGTTTTTCATTTTTACAATCACCCTCTTGCTAACCAATTTGAGCCCTATTTACCCTTTCTTGACTTAGCCATATTACAAACCTATCGTCCTATGTTCTACCAACCCTTGTAGTTAGTGAAGCATTGGCTTGTGAGGTTTGAGTTTGATAATGTTGAAAATTGAGCAAGAAAGTTGTGTAATTTGATTCAAATAAGGTTTTGAAAGGCTATTCATGAAAAGAGTACACAAAAAGGCTTGGCAAGAAAGTTGAAAGGACTTGAAACTCATCAAAAAAAAATGAAAAAATGAAAAAAATGAACAAGATTGAAGTAATGTGGTGGGTTTGCTTTGAAATGTTGTGAGTTTGAAGAATAGGTTCAATTCTTAGGATGTTCTTGAGAGATGGCCACTCTTACGCTTCACTTAGGAATTGCCACCAAAATTTTCAAATTGTTTCCCAACCATAACCCCTAGCCATGACATTACAAACCTACTTAAGACCCTTGGATTCTAGAGGGGCGTGGTCAAAGAACGGTGGAGGGAGATAGATTTCAACCCTATAGAGAGAGTATGCATAGTTGAGATGTCGGGATGACCTTATGACTCTACATAAAATTTTCTTTTTCCGTTTCCCTCGAGGAACCATGAGGAGCTAGCTAGGGGATGAATTGAAGCTAGTGGAGAGAACGCGGACCGTCTTGGTTGGGGCTAGGGCGGAGAATGAAATCATTATTTCTCTACGCTTAGCTTAGGTTTGTCTTTTTCAACCTTGAGCATCTTGGAACGTGCCTTCCCTCCTTGAATTGAGAAAGATAAGTATTCTTTGGTGCATTTATTTACAAATGAGTCCAAATTGAGCATTCCATTACCTTGAGGTTTGATTGGTTTTGCGAAAACCTTGTCATGTTATGTTTGTTGTGTTTGTCTTTCCGTTCCGGTTTTCCTTGATTGAGGACAAGCAAGAGGCAAGTGTGGGGGATTTTGATAAGTGGCATTTATGCCACTCTTTTATCCTTTTTCTTTAAGGATTTTCCCCTCATTTGCGCTTGTTTAACCCTTTTTCTAAGCATTTTTTACTTAGTTTTGCTTCCTCTTTCCTTTTCTCCCTTATCTTCCGTTCTCTTAGTCTTCTCGCTTTGTTTTTATTTTGATCTCCATGCTTTGGTTTTGTAGGTATTATGTGCCGAAAGAAAGAGGATATCAAGAAGCCTAGCTAACTATTGTGCGCGGGGTACTGTGCGGCTTCTGTGCGGGCGCACATGTGAGGCTGTGCGGGCGCGCAGCCTTGTCAGAACCTGCACAGCTAGACTGAAGAAACAGAGCAAAACTAGAGAGTTTGCGCGACTTGTGTGCGGGCGCATACACCGATGCGCGGGCGCGCAGGACTCATGTGCAAGTGCGCTCATTTTCCCCGTACCCTCAAAGTTGCGGGCGGGCACTACGCTGAGAAGGCACAGAAACATTGTGTGCGGGCGCGCAGGACTCATGTGCGGGCGCGCACGGCTGGGTTTACGATTTATTTGCGCCTTGTTGTCCAAGTCTCTTTCTTTTCGGTGGAGCCACATATATATAGACATGACTCTTTGTAATAGAGGGACACTTAGTACTAATTCCATAGAACATTAGCCTAATCTATAGAGAGAAAATAGATTGTTATTCAAGCTTCCTTTATGGTATTCAACTTTGCTCAAGCTTTAATCTTCCATCAATCAAGAAAGTATCCAAGTTTTCATCTTTCTTCAATCCTTTCTATAGTAATCTCTTCTCCTTTCCTTTAATATTATTTATTTATTTTATTGTTTATTTTTGTCTATCTTATTAGTTTATCTTGTTGTTATTGATTTTATATTTCAATCATGTTTTGTTTTAAGTTTTTTGTGTTTATTTCTAGTTTTTATATTATGTTTAATCTCCCTTCTCTAGGCAAAACTCTTAGCTAGGGGAAGGGGGTGGAAGATATGTATTGAATGATGGATGAATGATGGTGGTTGGATTGAACTTATGCCATATATTTATGAAAGACATGATTTTTATTAGCTTGGGATTATTGTTGCACTCTATTTGATGTTTTCTAGTTTAAATGCATGAAAGTGATTTGAATTAGATTAGGATCACCTCTATTTTAATGATTGTATGAGAATGAGTTATTAAAGTGGAGTTTTTATGGATTGTGCTTCTTTATTCTCTTTATTTGATTGTAACTAATAGGATGCATGAGAATGATCCTTATTAGGGGAGACCTCTTTCATTGATTTGCCTAGACTATTGCATGAGAATGAATTGTTTAGGTAGAACCTTGTGTTATTTGGCATATGTTTCATGATAACCACCATTATTCTCCTCTTTCTAATCATATTGGACACCCCCGTATCCCTAGCGTCATTTCCTATTGATTTAAATCATCATTTTCTTGTTTACTTGTAGTTTTAGTATTCCAATCAACAAAACCAACAAAACAATCCCCTTTTTACTCTTGCATTAGTGATATTAGATGTTGAATTAGCGTGCTTCCTTAGTGGTTCGACCCTTTACTTGCAACAAACTAGCTTAGTGTAGGTTTAGGCTTTATAAATTGTTAATTTGATTAGGGTGGTAGTTTAACGACCTATCTTATCCCGATCATGAACAGGTCCCGTGTCACGGTGAACCTAGGACGCGACGGAGCTACGGCGACACCAGCGGCGACTTCAGGCAACTGCAGCACGACGGTAAGCAGCAACAAGCAGCAGCAAATTTCAGCGGAAAATAAAAAAAAAAGAAGATGAAAACGCTGATATGCCATGACACGGGGGGAAACTGCGTCTGTTGGGGAACATGTCCGAGCGACGGAAAAGTTCTGCCGCGGCTCGGTGGTTTGAGCTGAAGAAAAAAAGAAAATGGAGAAAGGGGAGTGCGAGAATGGCAAAAATGGCAGAAGAAGCTTAAATTTAAAGCAAGAAAAAGCATCTTGTTTCCCGTGCAACGGTTTCCGTTACCATGTAACAGTAATATATTGTGTGGTGCACGTGGTCTGACTGGTCAAAGATGCCAGTTGACTGATTTTCAGCCAACTAATTTCCCGCGCCACGAGAATCTGCTCCGCGTGACGGGACCCCCGTGCCGTCCCACGGGAATCTGCTCCGCGTGACGGGGACCCGTGTCGTGTCACGGGAATCCATGTCGTGACACGGGGGCTTTGTGCCTGCCCTACATAGCTATTTGCGAATATTCCTGGCATTTTGACTAAAATTGCACGATTTTCCGTGCAAATTGGACAGTTAATTTTTAGGTAAAATTACGCGGAAAATTCTAAACTGACGGTTGGAGAGCACAAAAATTACTATTTTTCCCCTAGAAGCATTGAAGTCATTTTGTCGATATTTTAAGCACCTAATATGGTCAGATTATCGACTTGAAGGTGTGAATCATCTGCGGCCCATGTTCGGGGATAATCGAACCATTATACAAATTTCAGCGATTACAGTACTCGTCGGCTTTCCTCAAGCTTGGAAAGCGTTATCGATGGATATTTCTTTAAGTATAGAAAACCGTCAAGTCGGCTTTCCTCAAGCATGGAAAGCGTTATCGGTGGATTTTTCTTCAAGTGTAAAAAATCGCCAAGTCGGCTTTCCTCAAGCATGGAAAGCGTTATCGGTGGATTTTTCTTCAAGTATAGAAAACTGCCAAGTCGCTTTTCCTCAAGCGTGGAAAGCGTTATCGGTGGATTTTTCTTCAATAGAAAACCGCCAAGTCGGCTTTCCTCGAGCATGGAAAGCGTTATCGGTGGATTTTTCTTCATGTATAGAAAACCGCCAAACTCCTTTGTCGGCTTTCCTTAAGCATGGAAGGCATTATCGGTTGATTTCTTCAAGCATAGAATGACACCAAATTCATACGTCGACTTTCCTCAAGCATGGAAAGTATTATCCGGTAGGTTTCTTCAGGCTTAGAAAACTACTAAACTCTTCAGTCAGCTTTCCTCAAGCATGGAAAGCATTTCAACACACGACATCCAGTGGATTCCTTCAAGCATAGGAAGCTACCAAACTCTTTTGTCACCAATACACTGGTTTCAGATACGCATTCTATCCCTTTACTCTTTTATCTGTGGAATTAACATTTTTTGCAGGCATCGGCGTATATAAAGTGATTTAGGATCGCAGAACATCTTAAATCATTCTCTGTCCCTATCGACTACTTTTGCTATCGTTTTCGAAACTGACGTTTCTACAAACTCAGTCAAAGTGGGGGCTTCTGTAGACACCTAAAAATGTCTCCCCAAAACCAAACCCGATGATGAACAACCTTTCACCGCCACTATTGGTCGGGTTCAGTATTTAATCCCGAGAGTGCTTAAAAAACCGTATTTGATTAAATTCATATTTTTTAACAGTCTATGGATTAGTCTTGATGTTTGGTAAAAGCATAGTTTTAATTTCAGCCCAAACTTATTATTTAATTTTAGCCCAAACCTTTTTTATTTTATTTTCTTATTAATTATTTTTGGCCCAAACCTTTTATTTATTTTATTTAATTATTTCCTTATTTCAGCCCAAATAATAATAAATCAGAAAATGGCCCGAAATTATCAATCGGCACTTAAAATGTTGAACGAAATTAGGGTTAAAAATGTATTTAGACGGAAAAGCAGGCTGGGAATTCCCGCGCCACGGCAGGTACCCACCTTTTTTACGGGAATCATTCACGTCTGACGGTGGGATTTCCTGTGACACGGGAAATTTGCCGTGACACGGGAATTTCCGTGTCTTTTCCGCGTAAACCCTTAACGCGTTTTCTTCCACGTTTACTGAAAATTTCCCGCGTCACACCAAAAATGCACCGTGTCACGGGAATGTTTCCCGTCTGACAATGGTATTTCCCGTGTCACAATACAGTTTGCCGTGTTGCGGGATAATTTTTTAGGGTTTTTATCATTTTTGAGTTCCGTGTGCTCCCTCAGCACATTTTCTCTATAAATACCCCCTCATTTCTGATGTACGGGGCATCAATTAATTCTCTAGTTTATTTTTCTCTCTTCTATGTTTTAGCCTAAACACTAGCCTACCCTTCTTATTTCAAAATTCCTTCTTCAAGTACTCAAAGGAGTCCATACTTTACTCGTGGTTCTGTCCTTAAGCCAAGGCATGAAAGGTAGAACTGTTTGAGGGTTTGGCCCTAAATCCACTCTACTTTATTTAATTTAATTTTTGTCTTATTATTATTTCCTTGAAGTTACTAACTCGTTTATTATTTTGTAGTTGCAAACAAACAGAATCAAAGTAAGAATTATGTAACTTTTATTTCTATTATTTTTCTAACGATTTTATATTGTTGGAATTATGGTTAAATTGCTTCCAATATTAATGTTTGTTCTATATTATTTATTGATCACCATATTGCATATTAAAGGGAATATGTAATTGAAAATCACGCCTAATAAGATAATTTGGACAACCGGTTTAGGTTCCTTTTAATCTTGTTGTTAATTGAAGTGATCACCGATATTTTAGAATAACGTGTTGCATTAATATTCAAACAATTTAGCTAAATAATAGTTTGGAGCAAATTGAATTTTTCTTTGTATGCCTTTGAGATCACGCGAATGCTTTTCACTATAAGAATCGAGTAGAGGCCAATACGGGCGAATGTGACTCCATGACTCACTTCGTACCATCATCCCCGATCTTCCTTTCGTGGTTCTGAACCATATGGAGTTAGTAATCTCATGGATTATGAATGGGGTGTAACCTTCACGGGTCAATCGTTGTTGCCTTCGTTGTCCCTTAATCATGGTTGCCTTAAATGATCCGTGAACGGTTTACAAGTTCCTTAAAAAACTTTTTGGCGGCTCCCTACTTTCCTTGTCCCTAACCGTATTATGTCAATTTCCAATTCCTATGAGTGCCAAGCATATTCACAACATGCTTTAACGTAGGCGCACTTCGAACGACGCATACAATTCGGCCAGTCTTTATAGTTTTCTTCCATTTTCTTAATGATGACTGTTATATTTTTATTTGCCGATTCTACAGCTCCATTCATTTGTGGTCTGTATGGGGATGAATGATGATTTTTACTTTATTTAAGAGGGTCTCAACTTTAGCTTTGAATTGAGATCCCTGATCACTAATTAGTTCATGTGGAACTCCATATCTACAAAATATGTTTCGTTCGAGAAACTTTGCGACATGTTTAGAAGTGATATTCACGTAAGAAGCAGCCTCAATCAACTTAGTGAAGTAGTCGACGGCTACTAATACGTACTCGTGCCCTCCTTCTCTTGTTGGAGAGATTTTTCCAATTATGTTTATTCTCCAAGTTGAAAAAGGCCAAAGGGAAGTGAGATTGTATAGTTCAGATGGTGGAAGGTGTTGTAAATTAGCGAACATTTGGCACTCTAGACATTTTTTAATATTGTATGTAATCATGTTCCATAGTGGACCAATAGTACCCTTGTCGTGAAATTATTTTTGAAAGCATTTTACCATTCATGTGAGGTCCACAAACACCTTTGTGAGTATTTTCCGTAAGGCGTGTTGCTTCCGGTTGATCTATACATAATAAACTTTGACCATTAGGTCCTTTTTTGCATAATTTACCATTTAATAGATCATATTGGGCCGCAAGTGTTCGTAAGGCTCGTTGGTCTTTCGATGAAGTATTTTCGGGATATGTGCCATGGGTAATATATTGGAGGATATGATCATACCAGGGAATGTCTCCTTTGATGTCATTTCCTCTATTGCGTTGCAATACGCTGGTTCTTCTCTTCTATCAACGCATAATGGCATCATATTTAAGTGATCTAGAATGTTGATCATTGAGGCTAATTTTGCTAGCACATCGACAAATTAATTGTCATCCCTTGGGAGATATTTAAAATCAATATATTCAAAATGCTCGATGAGTTGCTCTAGGTGTGCTTGGTATAATATCATTGTGGAGTTCTTTATTTTTTTTAATATATGATTTATAATAATACCTCCGTTACATGTTTTGTGCAACATTTGCCAAAAACGGATGCTACACATTATGTGCAACAAACCAAAACTTTTTCTTTTAGGTAATTTTTTCTAAGGAAATTACCAATAAACCCTTACTAAAATACAAATAACACATTAATTCATATCTTATTAGCTTATTAACTACCTAATAATCCATCATTACAACCGTAACCCACATTCTCTCTCCTCCCTAACAACCACCTCCACCACCAACACCAACGCCACCACGTTTTCTCTCTCCTCCCTCTCAGCCACCACTACTTTTATCTCCCTTCTCTCTCAACCACCAAACCACTACCGTCGTCTAGACCAAGTCGCCGACCTTCTCGTCAGAGTCTCACAACCACCGGCAGCGTTCTTGTCGCGCGCGTGGAGTTGCCGGCACTTTTTTCTCCCCATCGTTAGAGTCGTAGCCGCTTTCTCTTCTCTTGTTAAAATGTGTAGCACTTCCTCGAAATTGAAATCCTAGACAAGATAATTTGATTTTGAGCTTGAAACCTTAGATCTAAAGCAAAAATGGTGAAAGATGGGAGGAAAGGTGCAATGGTCATTGCAGTGTGGCCCATGTGGGTGTGGGGTAGCTTCGCGGTGTGAATTCGAGTGTGGTGGGGTAGGTTTCGGATCTTGGTGTTGGTGAGAGGGTGATTTCCATCGGGTAGGTAGGATATGGGTTTTTAGATCTTGATGGTAGTGGGGTGGGTTGGTATGGTGGTTTCGGTGGGTTAGGGTGGTGTGGCTTGCGGTTGTTGTGGTCGGTCGTTCGTGGGTGTGGAGTGAGCTACTATGGTGGTTTCGGTGGCGAGGTTGTGTATTGGGTGCTGCTTACGATTGTTGTGGGTGGTGGTGGTGGTGCAGTGTGTGGCAGTAAAGCTAGTAATGGTGGGGTGGAGCTATTTAACTTATTAATTACTCTATAATCACATGCCACACAATTTGCTAATTGTTCTTTTCATTTTTTTTATTGGGAAATGTGCAACCCTCTTTGTTGCACAAAACATGTAACGGAGGTAGTAAGACTAGAGTCTCCATATACCTCTAATTTCTGCACACCTATGCTAGCTGCTGTTTCTAATCCAATAATGTACGCTTCACATTCTACAGCATTATTAGTAACCTCAAACTCTAGTTTAACAGAGATTGGAGTATATGCTCCCTCTGGAATTATGAGTAACACTCCTACGCCACATCCTTTTTGATTGGACGTACCGTCGAAGTACATTGCCCATTTTTCATCTTGTGTCATGAGAATCTCTTCATCCGAAAGATGAGTAGTTTCTGCACGACTTGTTTGAATTGGATGTTGTGCCAGAAAGTCGGAAATTACTTTTCCTTTCATTAATTTTTCAAGAATATATTTTAACTCAAATTTGAACAACATCACCAAGCACTTAGTTATCCTTCCTTGTATGGGTGGTTGTTCAAACAAATAATTTATCGGATTTTGTTGAGAAATCACAAGAGTAGTGTGTGGTAACATATAATGTTGTAATTTTTTGGTTGCCCACACTAATGTTTGGCTTGTCTTTTCCAAGGTGCTATATTTTGTTTCATATTGGATGAATTTTTTCCTTATTAAATATATTGCACGCTCGACTTTTTCTACCTCTTGTGCTAACATGGCGCCTGTTGATGTGTCTATAAGTGTAATGTATAGCGTAAGAGGTAGTTTGGGTACTGGTGGTGCTAAAATTGGTGGAATTTTGAGATAATCTTTGATTTTCTCAAAGGCCTTTTGGCATTGATCGTCCCATTCATGTTTCTCCTCTTTTTTCAATTTTTTAAATATTGGCTCACAAGTCATAGTCAATTTGTTGATAAATCGACTAATTTATTGTAGTTTTCCAAGGAATCCCCTGATTTCTTTTTCTGTTTAAGGGAGACGCATAACATCAATTGCCTTTATTTTAGAGGGATCGAGTAACTTGCCAGAAGTTACTCCGAAGGCGCATATTTGTGGATTTAATCGCGTTTTGTATTCTTTTTTGCAAGTTAAAATTTGCGTAAAGCTTTTATATGTCCCATTCTATCTTTGGATTTAACGATCATATCATCCACATACACTTCTATCTCTTTATGCATCATATCATGCAAGAGAATCGTAGCCGTTCTTTGGTACGTAGCTCATGCATATTTTAAACCAAATGGCATGACTGTGCACCAATACGTACCCCAAGGGGTAATAAATCATGTCTTTTCTTCGTCTTCTTTTGCCAATAAAATTTGGTTGTAGCCTGCGTATCCATCCATAAAGGATAACATCGCATGTTCAGCCGTGTTATCTACCAATATATCAATATGTGGTAGAGGAAAATCGTCTTTAGGGCTAGCTATATTAAGGTCACTAAAGTCGACACACATAAAAACTCGTCCATCCTTTTTAGAGACTGGAATGATGTTCGCTACCCATTCTGGGTAATTACATCGCGAATAAAACCTACGTCAACTGTTTTTGTACTTTTTCTATTATTTTTAATGCGACATCAGGTTTCATTCGTCGAAGTTTTTGTTTTACTAGTTTAGAGGTAGGGTTAAAGGGAATGGTATGTTCCGCAATTTCCCTATATATTCCAGGCATGTTCTTGTATGGCCAAGCAAACATGTCTTCGAAGTCTTTGATCGTCGATATGAGGGTCGATCGCTCTTCCGGATTTAGAGTTAAGCCAATTTTGACTTCTCTTTTATTTTCGTTAGTTCCTTTATTAACTAATTCAGTTTTTCAACAATAGGGTTCTTTTGTTCTCGTTCATTCATTAGTTCAACCAATTTATTAATGTAATCATCTTCATTAGATTGATTTTTATAGCATTCGAAAGATTCAAGAGAAGGCATATACTCGAAAATAGAGCTAAGATTATTAAAATCAAAACAGAATACATCATGAGAAGAATCCTTTTTGGGATCTTTGTCCTTAAAACTAGAAAATAAAGAATCAGTAATGGCCACAAGGCCTAGATTTTCAGCTTCCTTAGAGTCTATAATAGATTCATTGTCCGATTCTTTAAACATCTTCCCTTCGCCTGTGACGATTTTCAACTTAACGCCTTTGCGATTGGTCCATTTGAAAGATTTCCTCCATCCACGCTCAAAAATTTCATTTAAAAGGGTAATCAATGAGGTTGGGTCAAAAGCTTCATCTTAAATGGCGTTTTGATTGGTCATTGTTGCGACATGATTTTGCTCTAGTCCAAATAGCAAGTTAAATGCTTGCCCATCATAGTATCCTGGAATTGGGTGTTTTGATTTAAGGATACTAAGATTGTCATCCAAGAAGTAGTAATCATGAAATATTTCAAATCCAGGCTTCTTGATTCCTTCCAGAATTAAGGGGTCTGGAAAATCATAGCATGGGTAATCTTCTCCCTCCCTAATGAATTGCCCATTAAGGGTTTGTTGATAAGATAGGAGTAAAGTGATTATCCCTTTCTGATTATTGTCTCTACGTGCTTTGTTTTTTGCATCATGAGACTCCAATTCTTCTTTGGTTGGTTTATATACCAATCCAAAGGAGAAGATTTTCTTTAGGATAGGAAGTAAGAGATATTTTATCATTCCTATTCCCAAAGGCATCCCAGGAAAGTAACTACTCTTGGGTAAGATGTTGTTTACTATCCGAGTGGAATATGGATCAAGCTTGAATGGTTCTTCAAAGTCTTCTTCCATTTAAATTGTGTAGATTGGCTCCGCGGCGAATCCCTACATGTCCTCTTCATCATTATCATGGTTTATTTCTAAGAGTGATTGATCACTTATTGCTATTTTGAGTGCAGAAGCATGTATAGTCATAGGAAGACCTTGATAGTTCAACCTAATCATTTAATGAAGTGACGATGGTATTGCACCAAGCTCATGTATCCAAGGACGTCCAAGTAAAAGGTTGAATGTAGGTTTTATGTCCATAACATGGAATTCAACCATCTTTTGAATTGGGCCTATGCTTAACAGTTCCATACACCGATCTTCTTGAATTGTCATAAGCCCTAATGCTTTGTGTTGTTGATTGAAAATCTTTTTCTAAATTAAGGCCTAAGTACTTTTCCGTTCGTAATGGGCATACGTTTACAGCTGATCCATTGTCTACCAAAGTTAAAGGATATTGTATCCCTTGCATCCCACAGTTAAGTATAATGCATTGTTGTGGGTAGTGTCTTTTGAAGGCAAATCATCATTAGTAAAAATGATTGATTTTTCGGATTTCTCGCTAGTAAGCAAGCTAACGAGATTCTGAGGGGTTGTGTCTGTGCTTACAGACAAAGCTGTTAGAGCGTTCATGAGAGAATTCCTATGTTCTTTAGAAGTTCTTAGGAGTTCCCAAATGCAAACATTTGCCTTGGATTGGCAAAGTTGTTTGACCAATGGATCTTCCACCTCAAGTGGAGGTAGTATTGGATTTTGTACTTGACCTTGAGTTTGATTTTGTGTGGTCGAAGATCCATTTGGTGGAGGTGCTTGGTAGACTCGCCCAGAACGAGTTAAATGATCTATCTCATTTGGGTTAGTTGTAGAACTCACAAACCAACTTTCTTCTAGAGGCTTTAGATGTGCCTCCATTTCAAGATGTTCCATGAGTTGTGCTTGATGTCATTGTTCATTCAAGGAGAGATTCGATAAATCTTGCGACTTCCCCAAGAAATGATCCCAATCAAGCGCTCCATTTGTTTCATTTTGTAAACAACATCGAGGTAAGACGACGACATACTTAGAGACATATAAGTCTTGAAATTCGTCGTCCCATAGTCCACATACGTCATTAGTTGCCCCTATGAGTATTGTGGATAGAGGTTCTCCTATAGGTGTGATATAATCCAAAGGATTGAACATATCACTTCCCATATGGTCCTCATCGATGTGAAACATCCCTAAGGGAGATGCATTATTGTTAGGTTTAGGCGTGGGAATTCTCCCATTGTCTACTAAATCTTGTATTTTGTGCTTTAAAACATAGCAACGTTCAGTATCATGTCCAACGCCTCTATGATAAGCACAATGAGCACTACCATTCCATTGAGGAAATCTTCTTTCTGGTGGAGTGGGTGGTGTTAGCCCTGTTAGTTCAAGTAAGACTTTTTCATTTAAATTTTCTAACAACTCTTTATAGCTTACAGGAAATGGAATAAATTTTCTTTCTTTTGTCCTTTTTTTTCTAGGATCATCATATCGGTTGGTGTTATTGTATTGCGTGGAAGTCGCAAATACGTTAATAAAGGATGATGCATTATCATTCCCCTTCTTGTAGTTATTCTTAGGTAGATGATGATGAGGAGGTTTGTTTTCTTTTTCTTTAGCAAGATCATCTTCAATCCTAGTAGCCACAGAATAGACCTTTTGAAAAGTGTCTAAACCAAGGTAACGTAGATGTTTGTTGTACTTTTCTTGACAGTTGTCAGTGAACTTTTGTACTAACTCAAGTTCAGGTGGCCTTTGGGTAGGGTGGGCCGCCTTTTCTCTCCATCTACCATAGAAAGCAAGGAAACCTTCATCGTTCCCTTGCTTAAGCATCTCGAGTTCATGTAAAGTTGACTTAAACTCTACGTTGCTCTCATATTGGGTAATGAAAGCCGAAACTACATCTTCCCATATTCCCTTGAATTTTGGATCTAGCCCATAGTACCACTCTCTCGCGGTTAGGCCTAGGGATAAAGGGAAAGTCAAAGCATAAAGCTTAGGATCAACTCCCTTTAATGTCATAGTGCCAGTAAAACACATTAAATGATTTTGTGGATTATTGGTCACCTTAAATATTGGCAAGTCCGTAGCTACGAACTTTTTCGGTAAAGCAAGTCCTGGGGGAGGAGCAAACTTTTCTGCGTCAAAGTACTTGTTCCCCATTGTAGAACGAAGAACTAGCTTCTCCAAAGACTTTTATTTGATGGATAATTGTTCCATATTTTCTAGCAAGGCTAAGGTTTCAGCATTTTTCTTTAGCCTTTTCCATTTTCTTAATTCTTCTCTCCTCAGCCTCTTGAGCCTTTTCCTCTCTCAAGAGAAGAATCTCTTGTTGAAGTTCTTCAATGGTTGGCATTGTTGTTGGACTAGGATTAGTTGTCGAAGAAAAGTGGTTTGAAAGGGGTTGATCTTTGGGTGGTAAACGTAGAATGCGAGTGCCCGGGAGTCCTCTTTCCCAAGCTTGGAAACCGACCCTAAAGGAGTACGAAAGGATAAGTAAATCGATACGCTTGTTTAAAAAAAAGGAGAAAGAAAGAAAAAAAGACGCAAAATATATTCAAACGGATAACATCACCCTTAACAATTCTTCAATGAAGATACTGTTCGGACGAGTCAATTTGTTTTTAGAGAAATCAAAATTGACTCATCCAGTGTGTTTCGGGGTTTTCTGATGTCCTGCGGGAGAGTTACAATTCCGAGACTGGAACCGGACGCCTGTACCTGCAAAACAAACGGATGCTCCGGATGATTGGAGATCCGCCTCCGACGGTCAAGTTAGTACTTGATTAAAGAGTAATTAATGCGGAAATTAAAGTGATTGGGTCTCTCTAGGTGAGAGTGTTTAATGTGTGTAATCTGCCTTTTTTCCTTTAATGAGGATTAAGGGAGGTATTTATAACCTCGGGAAACGTGCCAATCTAGGTTTAGGTTAACCTTGGGCTGATTGGGCTTCCCTCGGAAATTGGGCCTAGGTGACCGGCTTCTCCATTAGGCATGGAGTATGCCACATGTCATGACATAATAAGTCCAGGGTGGACGAATAAGCGTGTGCCACGTGGCAAGCCCTGAGAGGTCCAACTGGGGGACACTTGGCAGGACCTGATTGGCCCACATGGCGCATTCCGATTGGTGGGAGCAAAATCCCCTAATCATTTGCCCCTCACAGGTGGCACGTGACTGGTCACGTGTTACCTGTGACAGGTGTCGCCCTGTAACAGGCGACGGCCTGCTACAGGTGTCACTCGGCGAGAGGCCGAGAGATTCTCCCGCCAAAACTTTGAATTCTGGAAGTGACCCTTCGCCTTCTCACTTTGCCTATATAAAGGAGTGTTGACTTCGGTCATTTTCACACTTTAAAACTTTGTGAGAGAACATTCGGACCCTTGAACTTGCTCTGACATTTTGGACCCTTTCTACCTACCGCTTGCTCTGACAAGCCGACTGCAAAGGATTTTCAGAACTTCATCAATCGTCACTTGTTCAGGTAACCGTCGGTTCTCTTACTCTTAATTTTCTCTTTACTTTATTCTTTTTTGAAATGGCACCACGGAAGCACACGATATGACCCAGGTTAGTGATCAGCCGGTCACCGGGGACGGCTGAATCTAGGACTAGGAATGCCGCCTTCCCTTTTCTGGACCCATCTTTGCCCTTTATACAAAGTCCGACTGTATCTGTGTCTATGCAGAGCATGATGGCCAAAACAAAAAAGACTGCCAGGATCTCAAACTCAGACGGCTCCTCCCACAGGGTGCCGATTAGTGAAACATCTGACCAGGCGCCAGATGTGGAAGTGAAACAAAGCGGCTTGAAAGCCGGCAGTTCTGAGGGAGGAGTCAAAGTGACCCCTTCCCATTTTACAGTTGACAATTCTACATTCTCTCCTGCTCCTTTGAAAGGAGAGGAGGCGGGCCCCTCCGAGAGAGGGGAGGAGTCGTCCTCTTCGGACTCGTCAGAGGACGAAACCGAGTCTAGCTCTTCTGGCCATACTTCTCTGGACACAGAAGAGAAAAACAGTCGCCTACAAGAGGCGAGGCTTTCTCACGCAGTTGAGAAGGGGGACGATTGGGCGGAGCCATCCGCCTCTCACCGAGAGTAAAATACCCCCTACTACTGCACGGTACCTCGGGGCCGGATCACGGCCATGCAAGAGAAAGTGGGGAGCTTTATCGCAAACCACACAATGGGCCCCGACTTCTTAGTGTTCGTGCCGGATTCAGAAGACACAGTCGTCTGGCCGGCTGGTACCAGTTATGATGGCGCCTGCTTTGGCAGCTACGAGGCGGCCATCAAGGCTAGGCTGCGCTTCCCACTACATCCGGCTGTTCAACGGATCTTGGATGGGTATGAGTTGGGGTTATGGCAGTTAGCCCCGAACTCCTGGGTCAACGTACTCGGCTATGTGGCCGGGTGCGAACTGCACGGGGTAGAGCCGAACTTCGAGGCTTTCGCCCACATGAACTACCTCAGCCGGACCCCCAAGGCAAGCGGTACCGGCTGGTATCAATTGACGAGCCACAAGGGCTACCTCATGACGAGAGGTAAAGCAAACAAATGGAAGGACTGGCGGAGCACCTTCCTTATCATTGAGAGTTCAGACACAGAGCTGAAGAAGCGCTTCAACAGGTGGAACAGGAATCCGCCCCTTCTTGCAGGCGGCCGCAGCATGCCGCCTGTTCCCCCCAAGGCTAAGAAAGAGATCCTAGATAAAGGACTCTTCAAAGTAGAGTCAAAGGTGAACTCTACTTCAGGGGTACGAGAGCAAGTACCCCTGCACTGCGTCCCGAGCTTCAAATGACTCTACGACGAGTAATTTTTGGCCGCTTGTGGCCTCAGCAGTCGGTGCTTAAGAGGTAGCCGGCCTGTCGAATACTCTGTTGTTCCGTGCATTTCTTGTTATGACTTTTATTAACTTTGCTATTTGTTTTTGCAGCGGACGCCATGAGTAAAATTACCGCCTCCAAGACTGCGGCGGCCATGTTGCGGGCCTCCATCATGCAACAGACTTCAACCGACTCCCCCAACAAGGGGCCACCCTTGGTGGGCTTCGAACCTTTCACCCTCTTTTTGGAGTTGTGTTTATGCATATACTGACTCTTTTCTTCTTTTTTAGACGGGCGCTCCAAGAGCTTCTTCTCCCCAACAGCCGGACCCCAAGGCCCGGAGGACGACTGTTGCGAGCTCTCCTGGTTCTGCCAGGAAACATGCGGCGGCTGAGAAACAGCCGGCCACTTCTTCTAAAACTCCAGCTGGGCCACCTAGAAGTATGAAATTGTCCTTGTAAATTTTAGACTTGCTCCCTTCTTTAATAGGTCTAATCCGTTTGTTTATGCTTGATGCAGCCGGCCCTCAGGAGCCTGACTTGGTCGAAGTGGCCAAGTCTATGATCAAGGCCGTACCTCCAGCTGAAAGGGAGGCAGTCAGGGGTGTCGGAGTCCTTGACCTAGACGGGATTGTAGGGGTCCTTGCTGAGGTATACTTAGCATATTTTTGAGTATTTGAATTCCAGGACGCCTGTTTTCTTTTTTGTTTGGAAACTGACGCCTGTTCCCCTTTTTACTTAGGCCCTGCTCCGAGTGAACGACCTTCGCAAGCCGCTTGACCGGAAGAACAAAGAGGTAAAGGCTGCAAAAGCTATGGCCGTCTCTGACTGTGATAAGGCAATGTTTCAAATTGCCCAAAATGAAGTTCTGACAATTGGTATTCTTTATTATCAGGCGCAGGCTACCGCCGCTATCCGGGCTCAGTTAGAGGCGGCCCAGAAGAGGAATAGAGAGCTGGAGGCGACCATCAATAACCTCAAGACCGAGCTGAGACCTCTTCACCAAAAGATGTCCTCATACGAAACCTTGGAGAAATCCTTGGCGAGCGTAAAGGAACGCCTGGTGACCCAGGAGAAGAGTCTTACTCAGGAGCTCTCGGAAAAGGCCGAGCAAGAAAAGAAAGAGCTGGTCCAGGAGATGATGGAAGGCTCTTCTCAAATCCAGCGCATGACTTGGGGCCGCCTCTTCCCCAATGCCGACTTTGCCTCCTGGGAGAAAACGTATCGCCAGTGTTCTGATAGATATAATCAAGAGATCCTGGCGGTTGCTGAGGAAGAGGCGCTGGAGGAGGAGGAGCAGCCGGTAGTGGCGCTTGTGCCGCTTGGGGGTAATGCATCGAAGAAGGATGCAGCTGAAGCCCAGTCCAGCAAAAAGAGTTCTGACCAGGCGGCAGCTGCTAATATTGAAGATCTGCCCCCTTCATAAGCTTTATGTCTTCTTTCCCCGGCCTGCGTGCCGTTTGTTTGTATTTACCCGGCCAGGGGGACGGGGCTCTGAATATTTTGCCGGTCTTTAATAACCGGCTTCCTTTTAATGAATATTTTTGTTTTGCTTCAAATTTGTTTAAGTATTGAATATTCTGATATCCAATTGTACACTATACCGACAGTTTTACATGGCTGATAGTTGCAGACAGGTACGGATAGTTAGTCACGCCGCCTATGCCCCTGGACGACTGGTTGTCTGTTTCCAGGCTAGACGATCAGTCGACCATTTATCCAATCGGTATTCGAACCATTTTAAAGACTGGATCCCCTTTAGGCAGGCGGTCCTGTCATTTGTAAAATTAATCAAGTAGGAAAGTGGTTTCCTACTTGTCATGTTTTTAGGCTAGATACTTTAGGCCGTCTAGGTCGACTGTTCCCCGCCATATTTAATCTAGTGTGAACAGGTGCTGTATGAACACGTTTTTAGTTTCATACTAAATTTTTAAAGAGTGACCAAGTAAACATGATTGTTACCTAGTCGTCAAGTAACCGAGTAGTAGAGGTATCAAGCGGTGGGTACCGGTTGTTCCCCTTTATTCGCCAATGTTTGATGGCTTTTAACTCATAGGTTGTTAACCTAGCAGGAGTAGTGGTTGAGAGCCCTGTTTGCTAAAAACAGGCGGACGACTCATACCTTTTAGGCTTCATACTAAGTTTGAGAGAGTGACTATGAGTTAACTTTGGTGTCACCTAGTCGCCGTCACTTCTGCTTGAGTAGTAAAGGTACCAGGCGGCGGAGGCCGGCTCAACCTTTTGATTCGCCAATGTTTGTTGGCTATTAACATAAGAGGTACCCCCTGCATTTATCCCAAGCAATACAGGCGGTCATCTGACTCAGATGTCAATTGCTACCACTGGTTTGGTTAGTGATAGAGTTATCCTTGTCTAAAAAACGGCTACGTGGTTGCCCTTGGGGACAGTCGTATAGGTGCCGTGTAATTAGTTTATAGAGCAATGTTCCACCCAAAAGGGAGCTGCTCTCTGCGACGAATTTCATCCGGAGGGATGCCGCCGGACGCCTGCTATGATGTTGGGACAAGTCGTATTAGTTTTGAATATTGGATAAGTTGGCTTGGCGCCTGGTCTGATCATTCGGCCTGTGGCCTTAGTTAGTCCTTTGGTGGACGCAGATGCTAAGTAAGAGGAGGGCAGCTGCCTATTTAGGCACAGGGTCGGCCAGACCACCATCATTTTTTAGCTAAGTATAGGAGGATGGTCGTCTGTCTTGGAATCGACTGTATGTCCAGACGGCATGCCCCTATGGTGATAGAGTAAAATATTCAATGGAGAGTAGCCGACTGTAAAGGTACAGGCGGCATGCCCCTCTGAAGATAGAGTAAAATACTCAATGGAGAGTAGCCGACTGTAAAGGTACAAACGGCATTCCCCTCTGATGATAGAGTAAAATACTCAATGGAGAGTAGCCGACTGTAAAGGTACAGACGACATGCCCCTCTGATGATAAAGTGAAATACTCAATGGAGAGTAGGCGACTGTAAATGTATAGGCGGCCTGGCCCTCTTAAGTAAGAATAAAAATTAAACATGGAGAGTAGCCGACTGTTTGTCAGTAGGCATGCCCCTCTTAAGTAAAAATGAAAACTAAGTATGGAGAGTAGCCGACTGTTTGTTAGTAGGCGTGCCCCTCTTAGTACAAAATTGAATATTAAGTATGCAAACTTTTATTAAGTAGCCCTTGACTATTTACATCATTCAAAAGAAATATTTCTTAAGATTATTTACATTCCAAGTTCGAGGCAACGGTTGGCCGTCTGGTGTTTCCAGACGGTAGGTACCGTCCCTGACCTCTTCACAGACTCATTAGCCCTTCAAACTGCTTCCATTTTTCTACGTACAAAGTCCCCCACTTTGAGTGGACGCCTGTGTACTTTTTTGTTGTATGATCTAGTCATTCTCAAGCGGTAAATTTCATGGCGCAAGACAGCATTGGCCCTCCTTTCAGGAAGTGAGTCTAATGCCAGGCGCATGGCTTCCCAGTTTGCCTCTTCGTCATATAGCATTACTCGAAGAGTCAGCTCGTAGTGTTCTATTGGAAGAACAGCTTCCGCACCATAAGTTAGGAGGAATGGAGTTTCTCCAGTCGCCCCTTTTTCAGTCGTCCGAATGGCCCAGAGAACATGTGGTAATTCATCCGCCCATAGGCCGCCTGCTCGTTCAATCTTTTTCTTGAGACCTTCTGAGATGATTTTATTAAAGGCTTCTACCTGGCCGTTTGCTTGTGGACGGCCGACAGATGCAAAGTAGTGTGCAATTCCTTGGTCACCCAACCAACTTTTGAGAACAGGCGTCTCAAATTGGGGACCATTATCAAAAACCATAGACATGGGAACCCCGAACCGAGTGATGACATTTTTCCAAATGAATGAAATTACATCCTTCGTCTTGATTCCCTTTACAGCCTCCGCCTCTACCCATTTAGTGAAGTAGTCGACGGCAACAAGTATGTACCTCCTTCCGCCTGTAGCAGGCGTATATGGACCCAGAATATCCATGCCCCACTTAGCAAACGGTAGTGGGCTATGAATGGTAGTGAGGTCAGTAGCCGGACGGTGAATTAGTTTGCCAAACCTTTGGCACTTGTCACATTGTTTCACCATCTCCATCGCATCTGCTTCTAAAGTAGGCCAAAAGTAGCCCTGCCGCCTTGCCCGTTGAGCAAGTGTCCTACCGCCTATATGGGAAGCACAGTAACCAGAGTGAAGATCATCTAGTATCTCTCGCCCCTTTTCTGGAGTAACACACTTTAAGAAGGGTTGAAGGTACCCCCTTTTGTGAAGTTCTCCCTTTATTATTTCAAAACTGGTTGCTCGTTTTTTCAGTGCTGCCGCCTGTTGATGATCATCCGGCAGGGTACCATTTGTCAGATATGCCCTGATTGGATCCATCCAGGTTGAGCTTCTGTCTAAGATTCCAATAGGGTCTTCCTCAATGCTTCTCCTCTCCATTACTTCCCAAAAAACAGTTCGAGGAGTATCACAGGAGGCGGATGATGCTAATTTTGAAAGTGCATCCGCCTGGTTGTTTTCTGATATCGGCACTTGGGTCAGATGGAAATCCTCAAGGGAGCCGACTGCTTGTCGGACCGCCTATAAATACTTGATCATGGCCGGATGGGTTGCTTCGTATTCGCCATTGTACTGACTCACTATCAATTGTGAATCGGAACAGGAGTCTATTTTTCTTGCCCCTACCGCCTTGCACATGCGGATTCTGGCTAGTAAAGCTTCATATTCTGCCTCATTGTTTGAGGCCTGAAAACTGAAGCGTAGAGCATACTCGTACCTGTCGCCCTCTGGCGACTGACATATGACGCCTGCTCCACAACCATTTGAAGTAGAGCTTCCATCCAAATATACCTTCCAGACTTGGTCCGGAACTTGAGAATCAGGAGGACGAGTCATCTCAACAATAAAGTCAGCAAAGGCTTGCTCCTTCACTGCTTTTCTAGGCTCGAAGGTAACTTCGAGGCTCTGTATTTCTATGGCCCATTTGATCATTCGGCCTGACGACTCCATGATGGTCAGTGGCCGCTTGATAGGTTGGTCTGTATACACGACGACTGCATGTGCCAAAAAGTAGGGCTTCAATTTTTTAACAGCCATGAAGAGTGCAAGACCAAATTTCTCCACTAAGGGATACCTCAACTCGGCATTTTTCAGTACGTGACTGACAAAGTAGACCGGGAGCTGACAGCCGTCTCTTTTAGCAAGAAGAACAGCGCTTAACGCATAATCAGAGACGACCAGGTACATGTAGAGTACTTCTTTGGGCAAAGGGCTGACCAGCCTCGGCAAGGAATGCAAGTGAACTTTCAATTTCTGGAAGGCCGCCTCAGCATCCGGCCCCCATTCAAACCTTGCCTTTTTCTTAATTGCCTGGAAAAAGTATAGGCATTTGTCGCCTGATCGGCTTAGAACTCTTCCCAAGGCCGCCAGACAACCTGTTAACTTTTGAACCTCTCGGATGGTACGAGGCGACTGCATGTCGATGACCGCCTGCACCTTCTCAGGGTTCGCCTTTATTCCTCTCTGATTGATAAGGAATCCGAGAAATTTCCCAGACTCAACTCCAAAGAAACATTTCTTGGGATTGAGCATGACATGGTGCCGCCTGAGTGTGGCGAAAGTTTCTCGGAGGTCCGACATATGATCTTTCTGAAGTTTAGACTTGACAATCATATCATCAATATATGCCTCGACGTTTCTCCCAATCTGATCAAAGAACACAGTGTTTATCATTCGCTGGAAAGTGGCCGGGGCATTCTTAAGACCAAACGGCATGACCGTGTAACAGTATAACCCCTGATCAATGACGAAGGCCGTCTTCTCCTGATCTTTCTTCCATAAAGGAATTTGATGGAAACCAGAGTAGGCGTCCATAAAGCTCATCAAAGCTTGGCCGGCTGTTGAGTCGACCAGGTTATCAATTTTAGGCAGAGGGTAACTGTCTTTGGGGCACGCCTTGTTTAAGTCTGTGTAGTCTACACACATTCGCCAGGTGCCATTCGGCTTTTTAACAAGCACCACATTTGCAACCCAGTATGGGAAGTAACATTGCCGAATGAACCCTGCATCAAGTAATTTTTTAACTTCGGCGGCTGCCGCCTGACTTCTTTCTTCGCCATGGTTCCGCTTCTTCTGCCGTACCGGCTTCTTTTTCGGATCTACGACCAGTTTATGTACCGCCAGATCAGGACTAATGCCTGGCATTTCATGGACTTCGAATGCAAAGATGTCCTTGTATTCTTTCAATAGTTTGTGCAAGTCGTCACCCAGGTCCCTTAGAGCAGTCGTCCCAACCTTGATTGTTCTGTCAGGACGCGAGTCATCTAAGATCAGGTCCGTATGCTCACCAGCTGGCTGAGGGCGGAGTTCATCCGACCGCTCCTCTGCCAATGATTGCTATTTTCTGTCTTTTCTTGCGGCCCCTGTCTGGGATGCCTTTCTCTTCTTGCCGCCTGCTTCATGAACAGGCGCACTCTCCTTGACATTGTCAAGGTCTATTTTTCCACCGCTCGACATAGTGGCCATAACAGTGGGCTTGACATCCGAGAGATAGCACTCTCGGGCCATCCTCTGATCTCCCCTTAGGGACCTGACTGTTCCATTATCCCTCTCAAACTTGAGCAACATAAGAGATGGGATTATAACAGCCTTGGAATTATTCAGGGTTGGTCGTCCCAGAATCATGTTGTAGGCCGAGAGTTCTTCTACTACCAGGAACCGGACTACCATGTGTCGTCCTTACCCTTTTTCGCCCAGGCGGATGGGTAAATCCACTCGTCCCACTGGGTGGACGACTCCTCCTCCAAACCCTACTAAAGGGTGGGATGCCGGATGTATGCAATCAGTCTGATATTTTAGTTTCGACAGACATTTGCTACTGATGAGATCTGAGGAGCTTCCGGTATCTATGAGGATTCGGCCAACTCTTTGGTTGGCCACTTTACATTCAATAACGATATGGTCGTCATGCGGCCCTCTTACCCCTCCTAGATCTTCTTTAGTGATGACAATCTCAGGAAATGAATATTTGGAGGGTCGTTCTTGGTGAACGGAATTTACATCTAACCGTCTGATATTGTCTTTGTTGCCCCTAATAGTGGGGCCGCCTCCTGAGAAGCCGTCTGCAATGGTGTAGACGACTGCATCATCTGTATCGGAGTTGTCGGCCTGTTGATTCTTTTTGGTCGACTGCTTTTTCGAGGAAGTGTTCCCCGTAGATTTCTTGACATAAGTGTCAAGGTCACCTTGCTCAGCCAGGCGGTCCAGATACCGCATGAGAGTGATGCATTCATTGGTGTGATGTCCAACATCTTCATGATAATCACAGAATTTTTCTTGGTTCCGATTGTTTGCAGAACCCTTCATGGGGACCGACTTCTTAATTGAGATTTGCCCTTGATTTCCTTTAGGATAAATTGGCTATCCTTGTTAAACACATACTTTGGGGAGTATGGTTTGAATTCTTTTTTCTTCTTCTGGGACGGCTGTTTAGAGGAATCAGTTGCCCAGACCTCTTTTCTCTTCTCGTCTTTGTTTGACGACTGCTTCTGTCGTCCTTCTCTTTTGTCGGACCTTTTCCCGTCTGACTGTTTTACCGTAATACAAAGATCAGTCGCCTGTATATAGGCTTCCGCTTCAATCAAGGCCTCTTGAAGAGTCGCCACCCTCTTTCGGACCAAATCAAATTTGAAGGTCGACCTGTCTTTGAGACCTCTGAAAAAGTCAGTATAGGCTACTTCATCCGATAACCCTTGAATCTGTATTCTCATCAGGTTAAATCGCCTGATGTAAGAACGAAGCCCCTCCTTCTCGCCCTGCTGAATTGTTCCTAAATCAAGGGTCGTCTTCTTCGCAGGGATGTTCATGGCGAAGTTGGAGGTGAATAAGTAAGCAAGCGTCTTGAAGTTATTTACACAACCAGTCGGCAGGTTGTCGAACCATTGTTGTGCGATTCCTTTGAGAGTCGCTGGGAAACACTTGCACCAAGTGGGATCATCCAACCCTTGAAGGTACATCAGGTTGGTGAATGCCATCATATGGTCTTCTGGGTTAGTAGTGCCGTCATAGGCGCCTACTAATACATTTTTCACTTTGGCCGGCTGAGGGGCTTCAGTAATTTCCTTGGAGAAGGCCGACGGCTGTTCACCAAGTCTAAGCAACCGTAGCTTCCAGTCCATAGGTTGGACATTTTTTGCTGCATGTCCACCAAACGGAGGTGGCCGTAAAAAATACTGTTGTTGCGGTACAAACGGTAAGTTTGGTACCGCCTGGTCGCTATGAAAGCCGGACTGACGGGAGGTGCCGCCTGACTGACTCTCATGATACGACTGAGTATGCCTCATCGAGGTATTTCGCAGACTGTCTTGGAAGTTTGAAGTAGAGGCCGACTCTGACAATCGGTCACTCTTCTTCTGCTCTAGCAGTAGCCGAGCGTCTGTGTATGTTTTCCTCGACCCGTCCGCCTGAATATGACGAACAGGTTTCCTATTTCCTGGAGTAGGAAAACGGTATTTTGTGAAATCAAGGGCAGGTGGCTCCCACTTCCTAGATTTAGGATGAGGGGTCGCCTCTCGCCCTTGAACTGGCTTCCTCTTCCGTGAAGTGGAGGGTTTCTTAGTCGACTGCTCCTTGTCCAGAGCAGGTGGCTTCTTGTTGATCAACTCTTGAATTTCTCCCTTGAAGTCCCTCATGAAGGTCATGAGTTCGTTCCTTGTGATGGGAGCAGACCCATCAGTCGGCTGCTGCCGAACAGGCGGTGCGCCTGCTGGCTCGCTTCCAGTTTGAAGATGTTCCCGTTCCCTCCTTTCGGTATGACGGGTACGTCGGGCCCTTAGGGTCCCATCTGAAGCTGTGTGAGCTTCAACTTCAAATTCATTCTCAGTATCGTGGTCCGACTGAACTAGAGGATCGTCCAGGGGACGTCTCTCTTCAAGAGCCGGTACAAACGTGGGTGCCATCTCAGAAGTACTCTCCCCACAGACGCCGCCAAAATGTTTCGGGGTTTTCTGATGTCCTGCGGGAGAGTTACAATTCCGAGACTGGAACCGGACGCCTGTACCTGCAAAACAAACTGATGCTCCGGATGATTGGAGATCCGCCTCCGACGGTCAAGTTAGTACTTGATTAAGGAGTAATTAATGCGGAAATTAAAGTGATTGGGTCTCTCTAGGTGAGAGTGTTTAATGTGTGTAATCTGCCTTTTTTCCCTTAATGAGGATTAAGGGAGGTATTTATAACCTTGGGAAACGTGCCAATCTAGGTTTAGGTTAACCTTGGACTTATTGGGCTTCCCTCGGAAATTGGGCCTAGGTGACCGGCTTCTCCATTAGGCATGGAGTATGCCACATGTCATGACATAATAAGTCCAGGGTGGACGAATAAGCGTGTGCCACGTGGCAAGCCCTGAGAGGTCCAACTGGGGGACACTTGGCAGGACCTGATTGGCCCACGTGGCGCATTCCGATTGGTGGGAGCGAAATCCCCTAATCACAGTGGGCGCGAGAAAGTGACTCAGTTGCGCGCGGCTGTCGCGTGCAACGGAATCACTTGCGGTGGAAGGGGTCGCGCAACTCACTGAGTTGCGCGCGCCACCTGCTCGTAGAATTATTTTTTTAATTCGAGCGTTTTTTTTGTCATCGTTTTTTTTAATTTGATTTTTTTTATTTGATTTTTTTTACGCTATCCTTTGAATATGACGCTAAATCACGAAGAGACAACTTCCTAATTGGGAACCTAGACCAAACTAAAAAGAGAAAAAGAAGACTATCCTAACACATTACATATAGTCACATAATCACATAACCATGCCATAAGTCAAGATTCACGCAATGTCATTCTAAGGTCAAAAAAGGCTTGGGTGTCCAAAGGTACCATATCTTAAGAAACGACGCACAAATCAATCACTCAACGTGTAGACTCATGACATAACCCTCCCAACATTTTGTTGGCGATATGGGTGGGATGGTTTAAGTGTGTTATGCTTTTGCATGATGCAATATTGCTTGTTTGGTTTTTACTCTTGTGCAAAAGGCAGATATTATGTGTTCAAGTCTCGCTCTCTAACTAGAGATTACCCATGTTAATTCTCGTTACAACCCATAGGCAACCTAGTGTAGGAAACCTAGGACCATAACTACGAATTAATTATCTAACCTCTAAGTCCCCAGTGGAGTCGCCACTGTAAGGAGGGGGTTCCCATCGTAAGGGGTCCTCTCCTTAAACGCCCATGGCCACTTAAAAGCCTAGGACTTTACACTTGTTAGGGTGTAGTAGGATTTGAATTCCTGACTATTTGGGGGACCTTGAATTAGAATTGATTCTATCATTACGCTTTATTGTAAGAAACAAGTAAGGAGACGCCAATGAGTTTTAGGAAAACTCATAAACCTCGTTCATGCCTTTCTTCCATGTGGAGTTCATGGAATAATTAGCACAAATCATAAGTTTACCCATGCCCAAATTGGTCTATAAACCAAAAATGAGTTCGGGAGCGAGGGTAATAAAATAACATTCATTTTAGAGGGGAATCATTATCGTAGCCCTAGTGCGGCCTCTACTAGCTCTTCCTTTTCTACAATTTCATCACCAAACAATATATGCAACGCGATACCTAAAACCATGTTAGTTGATTTTATTTACACATATTAATTCACATAGAAATTACATCATATTGTCATTATTCTTATTTAATCAAATTCGTGAAAAGGACAAGAAAATAAATAAGATTCGCCTTAGCTTAAGTGATCAACCAACAATTATTTAATTCAATTCTAATCTTTGTTTAATGGAAGATACTATGTGGAATTGATTAATTAATTATTATAAAGGTGATTTTGTTTTTGGAAAATAAGAATTTTATTGCCAAAATAAGAAAGTTACAAACTTACAAGAAGCTAAGCTGTAACAACACCAAACACCACAGACCAAAAAGGCCAAACCAACACCAACAGTCCAAGAATCTATCCAAACCACCTTCTAGGAAGGGTGCTTGAGAGAAACAAGGACAACTACTGGACTCAAGCTCATAGCCACCTTCTAGGAAGGGTTTCGAGAGCCAGGACAAGAAAAGAACACCTAAGACAAAAGCAGCATACAAAAATAGACAAAAAACAGTAGCTAAAAGCACCAAAACAAGCCTATACCAGCAAACAAAGAAGCTACAACAGCTAATTATGAAAAAAGAAAGACACTAAACCACCAACTGCCAAAACAAAACACAAAACCAGCACCCAAGCTGCAGTAGACTTGTTGACAGACATGCTGACCAGAACAGGATCAGCAGTAGCAACAAACTAGCAACAGCAGCAGCAGACTAGAACAGCAGCAGCAGCAAACAGAAACAACATCAGTTGCTGCATCAGAACAGCCTGCCAGAACAAAGCAGCTACAGATCAAAAGCAGCTCCAAGTCAAAGCACCTGAACCAAACTGCAGCAAACAGACCAAGCTGCTGCAAACTTCAGAATAGCAACAGCAACCTGAAACCTGAACAGAATAGCAGCAAACCTGCAGTTCCCTGTCATAACCAACTAAGCAGAAAATTACACAATCAAGTACTTGCTTCAAGCTGGGATTCTACAAGTTGAATGAAAGATAATATCCTTAACTAGAACATCATCAGGCTTACAACAACCAGTAAACAAAACTGCATTCCTCTGTATTCAAATACCATAGACTGTTTCAGTGAAGGCAACTTGGATCTCTTTGTTTTTCATTCTAGAACTTCTGCAGATTTTCTTCAACTATTCAATCTCATCATTCAAACTACAGAACAGGCTTGGAGACATGTAAAATACTCAAAACCTTATTCTAAACTTGTCTAGAGTACTCACAATCAAAGAATAAGTGTTGAACACTTTCATTACTATTCAAGCAAAGAAACACCTTGGATCACAAGAGATGTGCTATTGTAGCAACCTGTCCTTAGTAACAAGCCTATCCCACAAAGCGAGCCACAAGATAAACACGCTTTTAAGAGTTGCCAAGTTATGACAAATGACCCTCTTCCAAGGAACCTTAGGGACTTGAGGCCTAATAGTAGCATAAGGCTTCTTGATTTTTATCTTATTGCCCTGTATGAAACCATCCCATCCCCCTTGATCATTCACAATATTTTAAAGGTGATTAAACTACACTAATTAATTAAATAAGGTTCTTTTAAACAAGAAAATAAATGTGATTTAACTAAGTGCTCGGAAATTTACCACTTCTCTTTGCTAAATCTCCGTTTAGAATACTTATGGACTCCTTCTTGTCGGGAAACCTCCACCGTAGTAATAAAATATCAAAAGGGGTGAGTGTTTAGGACAAGAGGGGCTAGGTTGCACAAGTTCACAAGTATTTTCGCTAAAGTTTTATGTTATTTTCTGTCTCTTTAAGCCTCGATTAAATCTCTTATTTATAGGGAATGATTAGGTTTAGGGTTACGAACATTCTGCCGCAGCAGGTGTCGCGCGCAACAGGATGGGTTGCTTTCGGCATCCCGGCGCAAGTGATTAGGTTGGGTTGCTATGGTCAGCGCAACTAAATGTCTTGCGCTCGGCTTTGTGGTAAGATTATATTTTATATTTTTTATATAATTCTGAATCTTTGATAAGTGGTTTATTTTACCACTTATAGTGTTAATTTAAACCCAATTTTGCGTTCATTTCCCCTCTTTCTAACCCGTTTTAAAATGAAAATGTTTTGTCTCGGCCTTGCCCCCTCTTGGTTTGTGTTTGTCCATGTTTTGCAGGTCTATTGACTCAATTTGGCAAGAATTCGATGCATGGTTTGTGTTCAATGCTAGGAAATTAGAGAATGGAGAGGGCGCTCCAGCTGGAGCGTGCGTGCACCCCTCAAGAGCGGGCACTCCAAACCTTCTGCCAAACTTAATGCCAAGTTCACCCTTTAAGGAGCGGGAACTCCTGGCCATGGAAAGGGTGCTCCTTCCCAAACATTCAAAATTGTTTGTATTCTAATGACAGCTGGAGAGGGCGTGTAACATTGTGGAGCGGGCGCTCCTGGCCGTGGTGCGAGCGCTCCTCAGGTGGAGAGGCGCTCCTTCGCTGGGAATTCGTTTTCTTTTGACGAATTCCCTATATGTTTCGGGGAGTATAAATACTTCCCCTTTAGTTCGTTTATAACTTAGACATAAATAGCCTAGTTTTAAGAAACTCCTCTTAGTTTGAAACATTAATTTAGCTTAGTTTTCACCAAATTAATTATTGTAATAGTTGGTTTCAAGATTCATCCTCAAGAATTGGCACTTTGTATTCAACATTTCCAAGCTTCAATTAGTAAATTCCTTCTACTTTTGTCCATTCAATTTCTGATTTTATTTGTTCTTTCATGATATTTAAATCTTCTTAGTTCTTGATAATTTGTTATTGGATGATAGCTATTTCAATTGTTAATCACTTTTCCCCAATTATTGAAGAAATTAGAACCCTAATACTTGTTTGCATGTTGATAAACATGAGTTGTGAGTAGTATACTTGCTAGGGGTTGGGTGAAGCTCAACCTCTTGGGTTAATTATGCAAATGTGGGAAAGCATTTTTTATTGTATTGCAATTAAATTGATTATATGAGATTGCTTGTTAGTTCTTCATGATAGGATTAGCTACCCTTGACTTAGGAGCTTGATAACATGTTATGCTTAGTTTGAAATGGGAATGTAAATTGAGTATGTCATTAATTATTGCAATTATATTATGTATCATCTATTTCTAGACTAATGAGGAATCTAGTTTTAGAATTAGGAGTTGTTTTCTAATTGCATGAGGTCGATTTTACATAATGTCCTTGCTATACCTTGTCTATTTTACTCTCCGTTTTGTTAATTGCCTTGGTTGAGTGGATCCTATCCCTAGTGTCTTTAATCCATTGATTTAGAATCCTAGTTTGCTTGTCTACTTAACGAACCACCATTGACCATAGACTTCGAATTAGCTTAAGTGTTAAGATCTTTAGCAACCATATCCCGTTCCTTGTGGACCGAACTCTCACTTATCATTATGCTTGGTTTGTAAGGTGTTTGCTAATAAATGTGTTTGATTGAGTGTGGAATGTGCGACCGTTCTAACGTTCATCAAAATGACTTCGTTGTCGGGGAACGGTGTTATTGATTGCTAATTGATTACTTGAGTCTAGTTCACCATAAAACAACAAAAATTCAAAAAGAGTGTGTTTCTTTTTGGCTACACTTGTAGCCTCGTTACTAATTGCAATTGTTGAGAGTGTATGCGTAGAAATCATAACAGGATTTTGGTGCCTGACGATCCTGAGATTGAGCAAACCTATAGGAGAAGAAGGAGAGCCGGTTCTAGGCCATTACTACTTCTCCAACTAGGGAGGTCAATTTCAAGGAAAGACAAGAACAAATGGATGGCGAGGAACAACCGGTCCAAAGACCCTTGAAGGAGTTGGGAACTCCGGGAGCTTATAGAGCTTCAAGTGGCATTGCTCCACCCGTTACTCAAGCCAATGATTTTGAAATACACCCCGCAATGATTAATTTGATCGAAAGGAGGCAATTTAGTGGAGCAAAACATGAGAGCCCTCTTGCACATTTGAACGAATTTGAAAAATATTGCAAAACGATCAAGGTAAACGGGGTAAATCAAGAATTTGTGAGACTTAAGCTATTTCCTTTCTCCTTGATAGGAAGGGCTCTTGAATGGCTTGAGAAAGAAGTAAGGTCGAACTCCTTGAGAACTTGGGACGAGGTCACCACGGCTTTCTTAGGGAGATTCTACTCTCAAAAGAAGACGGACGCGGCAAGGGCTTTGATACAAGGTTTTCGTCAACGAGCTAGTGAAACCATTTATGAGGCTTGGGATAGGTATAAAAAAAATATAAAAGGGAGTGTCCCCATCATGGCATTCCGACATACCAAGTGCTTCAATTATTCTATGGGGGCTTGAGCCCACAAGGAAAGACTAGCCTAGATGCGGGAGTAGGTGGCCCAATTATGAACAAGATGGAGGAGTAAGTCATAGAGATAATTAAGGATGTGGTGAGGAACCACATGGATTGGCAAGAAGGAGAGAGAGTCTCTAAACAAGGGAGGAAATGTGGTTTACTCCGTTGATCACCTTAATGCCATCAACAATTTGACTTCCCAAATCGCCAACCTTGGAAAGGAGATGACATCCATCAAGGAAAAACTAGAGACCTCTAGTTAAACACAATAGCATCCCTCCCAATCTAAGAAGAGTGGTATGAATTCTATCTCTTCTCCTTCTACTTCTAATAACATGCCACATGGGTGTTTATTTTATGAAAATTGTGGGTCATATGACCATGATACCTCTTCTTGTAATTATGATTCCAAACCTCAACCCCAATATGAAGATGGTAATGATAATGAAAATGAACAAGTCAATGCGTTGTCTTATGATAATAGACATAGGAATGACAATCAAAGATACTTACCACCTTATCGAAGAGAATAAGGGGAAAATTCCTATAACTTAAGAGGAAATGATTATGATTACTATAACCAAAACCAATAGGGAAATAGGAACCAAAGGGACTAAATTCCCTAAGGTAACTACAACCAACAAGGCAGTTATGGTAACCATAATCATAATAACCAAGGAAACTATGGGAATCAAGGACAATCACCAAGGGGAAAACCATAATAATCGGAACAATTAGAACAACAATAATAATAGAGGTTCTTCTAATAAAAATGCTTATAATTTGAATGTTACAGGTAATAGAGCTTCCCAAGACAACTACTATGCACAAGCACCACCTAGTAGGTCTAGCTTGGAGGAAATGATGGGAATTCAAACTAAAATTTTCAATACTTTCATGGCCTCTAGTGAAAAGAAATTTAGTGAAGTCATGACCCATAATAAAATGCTTGAAACACAAATTTCTCAATTGTCCAGTGCTTTGTAGGAAGGGACTAGGACTTCTAAATTTCCACCCCAATGACTAGATCCTAAGAGGCCCGTAAATGCTATATCAACTAGGAGTGGTAAAGTGTCGGAAGAAAGTGATCCTAAAAGAAGCAATGAGAGAATGAACATGAGTGAGCCTCCCCTTGAGAGTGATTTTGAATAAGAGAGAGAGAGAGCAAAACCATAAGAATGAAAAAGAGAAAGAACATATCCTACCAAAACCAAAACCTACTTTTAGGCACAAAAACCCCCTAGACTCCCCTTCCCCCCAAGCTAGACATTTGAATACCATTCCCACAAAAGATGGACACAAAGAGGACAACTCTCTCTCCCAAGCTAGAACTCGACACCGTCCTAGGTGTTAAAAATGACGGGAAAGGAGAGAAGGGAACGGTATAATCAAAAGTCTAAGCCTACTCCCGATCACTCCTACCTACTCGGCGATGACAAGAAATTATAGCTAGTATCTAAATTGCCTGAGTAGGAAGGTTGATCCACATAGGGAGGAAGATCATAGTTAGGGAAATTACAGTAATGACCGTAATCCGATGCATTACTAGTGCCCCAACCACCATCATACCCGGGTGGAAACCCGAAGTATCCCCTTTGGGGGTGGTTATCGATGTCCTCGGGAGTCATTCTACCACATGTCTCGAGGATGTGGTAGTAAGAGGGGTCCCCCCTAAAATCACAACCTCAAGAGCGGGCGCTCCAAACCTTCTGCCAAACTTAATGCCAAGTGCACCCTGTGAGGAGCGGGCGCTCATGGCCGTGGAGTGGCGCTCCTCCCCAAACTTTCAAAACGGTTTGTATTCTAATGATAGCTGGAGAGGGCGTGCACCATTATGGAGCGGGCGCTCTTGGCCGTGGAGCAACGCTCCTTCGCTGTGAATCACCTAAAAATGGGCGGGTTTTTAGACAAAGAGAAATGGCACCGGTTTAGATCAAACCGGTGCCAAAAATACAAATGGCATCGGTTTGAAAAACCGGTGCCATAAGATGTAAAAAAAAATGGTTCAACAAATAATAAACCCTAAATAAATTGACTTACTCCGCCTCTTTTAATATCTTTCCCTCTGATCTCCTTCTCTCTCCTCTCTCCCTTCTTCTCCTCTCCCTTCTCTCTCCTCTCATCTCCCTTATTCATCTTCATCTCCGTCTCCCATGCATATTCGATCTCCTCTCTCTCTACCGATCTTCTTTCATCTCCTCTCCCTAGCTTCTTTGTTCTCCTCACTTTCTTTGATGTACACCACCACAAATTCGACCACCACCACAAAGCCCACCAACACAACATCACCACTGCCGCAAAGTCGCCGCCACGACCACAAAGGTTGACCGCCGCCGCAAAGCCCACCAACATCATCATGAACAACAATTTCTTGGTATCCTTCGAGGTTAGGGTTTATTCTATGGGTTTAATTCGATGTTAATCGAGTTTGTTGGATTTAAATTTGGGTTTGATTTTGGATTTAAATCGATTTTTCTGGGTTTATTTAATTGATTACTGGATTTTAATATGAGTTTTGTCAATTTTTCTGGGTATAATTATACAAATTTAATCGGTTTTGTATTTCTTCCAATCGATTTTTTTTTTGAGTTTTCTGGGTGTTTTAATGTTAAAAGAGAAAATTCGTGGATTTTGTATTTTTCTAGGTACATGCATGTTAAAAAAAATGGATGAAATACTTGTGTTAAGCCATTCTTATTAAGTAATTCGGGGATTTTGTTTTTTTTTTTCAATTTTTCTTATAATTTTGAGTTTCTGGGTTTTTTTATTTTCAGTTCGTGAGTATTTTTAGAGTTTTTTCTTTTTTTTTTTGTGGGGGGGGATTTCTGGGTTTATTATCTTGCTTTTAATTTCGTGATTTCTGGGTTTATTTTTTGGGTTTAATTTTCGTAATTTTAGTTTATTGTGAGTTTTTATTAATTCGTTATTATAATTGATGCAGGTGAAGAATCAAAGTGTTGATTTTGGAATTTCTATTTTATTGTTGTAAATTTTTTTTTTCGTTCGATGTGTAATTTTTTTTTTTCTTTGATGTTGTATTTTTTTTTTTGGATTTTGATGTTGTAATTTATTTTATTTTTTTGTATTGTAAAATAACAATTTAATCATCAATACATTTCTGATTATATTTCGCATTCAAGCTTGTTATATTTTCTGATTATATTTTGATCAATATCTCTGATTGAATGTGTGGATAAAGCAAACTTTAAAAAAAAAAAAAAAAAAAAAAAAAAAAAAGAATTGGCACCGGTTAACTGGTGCCAATTGACTTTAATTCCCAACAAAAAAAAAATAGAAATAGATATGGCACCGGTTAACCGGTGCCAAAAATCAATTATGGCACCGGTTTGAACTGGTGCCAAAAAGGGGGGGTTTTTGGCACCTCTCACATTGGCACCGGTTAAAATCGGTGCCTTAGGCCGGGTTTGAACTTGTGCCATTTGCTATTTTTCTACTAGTGTAACTAAGACAGAAATAATTTAGTTTTTAGAAACTCCTCTTAGTTTGAAAGATTAATTTAGCTTAGTTTTCTCCAAATTAATCATTGTAATAGTTGGTTTCAAGATTCATCCTCAAGAATTGGCACTTTGTATTCAACATTTCCAAGCTTCAATTAGTAAATTCTTTCTACTTTTGTCCATTCAATTTCTGATTTTATTTGTTCTTGCATGATATTTAAATCTTCATAGTTCTTGATAATTTGTTCTTGGATGATAGTTATTTCAATTGTTAATCACTTTTCCCCAATTATTGAAGAAGTTAGAACCCTAATGTTTGTTTGCATGTTGATAAACATGAGTTGTGAGTAGTCTACTTACTAGGGGTTGGGTGAAACTCAACCTCTTCGTTTAATTATGCAAATGTGGCAGAAGCATTGTTGTTTGTATTGCAATTAAATTGAATATATGAGATTGTTGGTTAGTTCTTCATGATAGGATTAGCTACCCTTGACTTAGGAGCTTGATAGCATGTTATGCTTAGTTTGACATGGGAACGTAAATTGAGCATTTCATTACTTATTGCAATTTGATTATGTATCATCTATTGCTAGACTAAAGAGGAATCTAACTTTAGTAGTGTGAGTTGTTTTCTAATTGCATGAGGTCGATTTTACATATTGTCCTTGCTCTACCTTGTCTATTTTACTCCCCGTTTTCCTAATTGCCTTGGTTGAGTGGATCCCATTCTCTAGTGTCTTTAATCCATCGATTTAGAATCATAGTTTGTTTTTCTACTTGACGAACCCCAATTGAACATAGACTTCGAATTAGCTTAAGTGTTAAGATCTTTAGAAACCATATCCCGTTCCTTGTGGACCGAACTCTTACTTATCATTATGCTTGGTTTGTAAGGTGTTTGATAATAAATGTGTTTGATTGAGTGTGGAATATTCGACCATTCTAACGTTCATCAATCTTCCGCAGATCCAACTCTGGAGGTTGCGCTGGGTGTCGCGTGCAACTGAACAAGTTGCGCGCGTCAACCCAACGCGGCTGTTTGAGATGCGCGTGGCTTTTTCTACGGCATCACTAAGATTTAACTTAGGCTTTAAAAAAATAAAAATAAATAATAATAGTAATAATAATTATCAAACAAAAATTAGTCAAATGATATATATGAGCTTCCATAATTGACTCACCTTGTAATTGGATCATTTATAATGGCAAATTAGCCTGCCTTGAAAAGAAAAACTAAAAAAATAAAGAAAAGTTTGTCAAATATGGAAAATAGGAAGCTGATACTACTTGAACATTTGCAACTAGCTTTCTTTGAGTGAGCTCAAAGAAATTTTGGCACCATCATAGCTAAAATCAAGTAAGGAAATTAGGACAGACAGTTCAGATTGTCATGCAAGAAAATGCCAAGCAGGAAGCAGTCTTCTCATTACTCATGAGACTAAAGTTCATATTGATCTCTAATCTTAATAATTTAGGTTTTAAAAGTTCCTTTTTCATTTTTATCAAACCAAATTATTTACAAGTAGTTGTCTTTTCTTTTTGGTTGCAAGCTAAATCATATCACCCGGTATACTAATTTATAGATAACTTATATTACATTCACTCACCCATCACTAATAAGAACTTATATAAATTTCATTTAAATTATTTTAGTTTTAAATTGAAATTAGTAACCCTTATTTGTCTTGAATTGAACTTATCTATTTGACTTCTAATTCTAACATGAATCTTAAACAATCTATTCTAAAATAAGTGGAAATAAAATGAACAAAAAAGGGTCATAGATAACAACATAACTTCCGGAGTCCGGAAAAAAATCTCCCACACACAAAAAAAAAGGAATTATGGAGGAAAATGGATGTCTCATTTATGTTCAATCAGGAAAAGACTTCAACAAGAAACAGGGCACTACAGAGCCAAAAGTACAAAAGAAACTTATAAAATTCCAGATTAGTGCTTAATCTTTTAAGATTATCTTCCCCAATAATTTTAATAACTACCTCACTATTGGAGATACTTCAAATGCTCATAATTTACTAGGACTCCATTAGGAAAAGTGTATTTGCTAAACTAGTTAGACAAACAGGGGTGAAATGTCATTAATATGAATAATACCCTTAATTAGTAAGCTGTACTTAGACTTGAATTAAGGGCACTACTGAATTATTCGAGTGTATCGACGTTTCTCCCTCAATCTGTTAATTTTCCAGTTATGGAATAATACAGACTCGAGTGCATTAGATATGGTGTTAATTCAATTAAACAACAAAACATGAACAAAAATCACACATTAATGAGTACTTAAGAAGAAAGGTAGGTATCACATGGCAAGATCATACAACCGAATTTGTAGATAAGTTATGAAATTAATTAGCTGAATCAAAGGGCCCTAGTTGTTATCTTTGACAATGAATAAATCAGTACATTATGTCTAATAATTTGCACTGAAGAACCAAAATCCTGTATACCCCAGATTAAGCATGGGCTTAAGCCTAATTATGATCGGGTTTAGTTAATTGGACCTTTGTTTTGGCTTTTATCTTTAATTTGGGCTAGTCTTTTGTGTTTTGTGGCTTAACTAGTTCTCCATAAGTATTCTTAACTTTGATCTAACACGAAGATGGTTTTATTTATCGTCATTGCACTTCCTGTCGGGACAGGAGGCCAAAAGTAGATGTCTATAGTGGCCTTCTCGACCAAGGCTCGACCTCCAATATGCGAACCACAGTTCCCCTGTTGGAGATAATCCAGCACATCATACCCTTTTTTCGGGGTTAAACATTTCAAATATGGATTCACAAATGCTTTTTTGAATAATTCCCCATTCTTCATCTTGAACTAGACCGCTAATTTCTTCATCAGCTAGCTTTCTTTAGGATCAGCCGGGAGTAATCCGTCCCTTAGATAAGAGAAGATTTCGTCCGTCCAAGTGGAGCTTTTGTCAATGGTCTGTACTGGCTTGGCATCAATGCTTCTCTTTTCTTTTACTTCCCAAAACACTGATCTAGGAGTATCACATGATGTCCAGGATGCTAACTTAGAGAAGGCGTCCGCTTGATGATTTTCCTAACGAGGGACGTGTGTACGTAGACACCCAAATGTGTCTCCCCAAAAACAAACCCATTGATGAATAACTTTCACGTCATTTGATCATTGAATGAAGTGAAAGTGTGAAAAGTCTAATGATGAGGATATTTTTATTAAAATATTTCTCATTCTATTTTCAAAAATATTTCTTTTCTTACCTTATTTATGAAAAATAGCCGTTCTAATTTGGTTTGGTCCATGATAAAGGGCCAATAATAGTGTAGTTGGATTGAGCTTGAAAAGAGATTTCCAACGATATATTATAAGCCCAATTCCGATGAATTATGTGAAAGTTATGAATTAAATTAAATTAGGCCCAAGATTTTAAATGTGGCCCAATGATCTAGAGGTGGGCCTATTAATTATAATTCCTAAAGTGATTAGGATTGATTTTAATCTTCTAGAAGGTTATTTTTAATTCTAATAAGATTAGGATTGATAATTATATTTTTAAAGATGTTTTACTTTAAATAAAATATAATATTTATCACAAATCTAATTTTAAATCTGCTTAGACACGGAATTACCTATTAACCAGGTTAAATGATCATTCCGCGTACGAAAGCGCGTTGTACTTGTTAATCAACGCGAGACGACAGAGTCGTCGCCTGCCGCTGACAGTTGTCGATTGGCGATGAGCTTGTCGTCTAGCGCTGAATCATGTCGTTGGCGACATGAGGTATTTTATTCTGAATATGATTTTCTTTGATCCCGTGCTATTTTTCCTATAAATAGGGGTCGTATTTCCCTATTTTTATTCATCCACAATCAATATTCACAACCATCATCTCTCTCTCTCTCTATCTCTCTAACAGCTAGAAGCTTTCTCTCTCTCTCTCTCTCTCTCTCTCTCTCTCTCTCTCTCTCTCTCTCTTCTTTTTCTAAACCTTCCCTCCTACCAAATTCCCCACTCATTAGTTCTAGACATACCTAGCCAAGTTTGAGGTTGCCTTCACCCTAGACGTGAAAGGTTGATAATTTATGAGGGTTTGGTCCCAAACCTAATTACAATTCTTTAACTAAACTTACTGTTTTTATATTTTTCCTTGAAGTTACTAACGTGTGTATTTTGTTATTAGAAAGAGGTATGAGGTATCGAAGTAAGTACTTTAATTGCTTTATTGATTTTTTGATATAAAAATCATGCTTAGATTATTTTATTGATTCCTAGTATCATGTTAGGATGTTATATTGCTTCCTAGTATCATGTTTAGGGTAATAACTAAAATTTCTAATATCATTAATATTATTATGATGCTTCATATTTCTTTTCTAATATCATGTTAAAGTCATGTTAGGGCCAATTGATCTTTATTGTTTAGTGATATGCTACGGTTTGTTGTTAATCTTGTTAGTATCATGCCTGGGATCTTGCTAATAATATTATTCTTTATCATGATTATGATTATTTTGATGATTATTATGTTGCTTGATATATTGTTATTGTTATTGCTTGATCACGACTTTATGCATGTTTAAAGGGAATTTGTACCTTCATCCCCAAACTTCCAGTCATGGTTCTAAACCTATTGGAGTTAACGATCTCCTCGATCATTAGGGGGTGTAACCTTCACCCTATGAATGGTTTACAAGCTCCTAAAACTTGTTGGCGACTCTTTTACTTTAGCTTCCTTCCCTTTGGACGCCACCATGCTTAAGAATATGATCACATTCGGCTCAAGTCTGGGATGCTTGAAATATTCCCTACAGTTTTTTGGCGACTCCACTAGGGAGGATTTTTATTTTAATTCTTAAAATGTATTTTGGAAATGTTTTAGAATGAGTGGATGAGACTCAAAAAGTTCTAGGTATTTCATGTGCGTAATTTTAATTAACATTATTGGTAAGCATAAAAAAGTTTGCATTGGAAAGACCATCCGTAATGCTTCAAAAACATAGGATTTTTACACTTAGGAATTTAGGGAAATATCTTTCACAACTAAAGTTGAAATAACGCTACGAAAAAACTGGAAAATTCAAGAACAGAAAGTTGTCAAGGCGTGTAAGAATAAGCGCTGAGAAAACAGCGTCAGCGCCAAAATATGGCGGTGTCGCCTGGCGATAGTCTTATCGTCGGGCGATAGTGCCAGCATCTGGTGACAGACGCTATTTTCTCGCGACGAATTCTTCCAATACCGAGCCAGAAATCTACCTTCTTGTTTCGACTGGTTTTCTGGTAGTGTTTGCTCGGTTTTACTTCCTGATTGAGTTTTTCCCTTGTTTCTGAAACCCATATGTGTTTTACATATGGCCATAACCCTCTTGGAATTCATGCTCCATCTACCCAATCGAACGCTCCTGGCAACGAAGGGTACATCCGAGTTTGTTGAATTCACCAAACCATGGAAGCGAGTTTAACTCGCATGGTCCCATCCACTCGCGCAAACCTTTCCAAAGGTAAGGCTTCCGCGAGGTGCATCTGGACTGATAACCATGGACCCTCTTTGACTAACCCATATCCTAAACTTTAGAGAACTAGAGCCATGGTTAGGTTGCAAACTCATTGCATCATATTGTGACTATATGACTACTTGTGCATTATTTGTTGTGCATATCTTATATGTGTCTCCCCCAACCATTTTTTTGACTTGTGAATGAGTTAAATAAGTGAATTAATGACTAAATGACTTTGCAAATTTAATTAAATTGATCAAACTTGACTTAGTACGACTTTTAGGCTTGTCCCTTTAGAGCAAAATATTGAAAACAGACCCAGATTGATGTTCTAATAATGGCGCAGAGATTTGGACTGGGGCGCAACGCGCTAAAGATTAGCGATGGCGATGACCCTTAGCATCTGGCGAAAGTCATGTCGTCTGACGACAGTCTGTATTTTTGCTAAAGTCTTCAGAACAAGTCATTCTAATCAATTTGCTAAAACGGTTTAATTGGTTTATTAATGACAGTAATCATTTTCGGTCTTTATTTGAGTATAGGCATATAGTCCCATGGTCTCACACAAGAGTCAAATTATGTCACTCACATTCACTATCAAAGCACACACATAATATGTCACATTTTGACCATGTCTAGAGAGTCTCGTATGCGCATATTTTCCGTAATTTCAGTTGGGGGCCAACATTATGCCTAAATTCTTCCATATATTCCAATATATATCATTTTTTCTCTCTCTATATACTTTTTCCATACCTATCATCCTCCCCTTTCTTCCACGATCTCTTCCCATCGATTGCATGTTGAATAGAGCTTGAGTCAAGAATGAAAAACTTATCCCTAACTTCCCTTTCCACAGCACTTGATAGAGGAGAGAAGAGTGTTTAACCAGGACAACATTTCTTTTTTTTATCACTCTTTGATAGAAGAAAAAAACGGTCGTAATAATTGATAGTGAAGAAGAAGTTTTCTTAAGTAATACCGAGGAAAACTTATCAAGTCTTGGAGAGGAAGTTCATAAACTACGCAATACTATTGTCATGTTTATGGGTGCAATAGAAGGACTAGAACACCGGATAATGGTTATCGAACAAGGTTCTCATTGTCAAGACCGAAAGGACAAAAAGGACGATCATTATTTTTCTTTTTCCTCCCGTAAAAAATTTAATGAAAAACTCAATGCTCGTAAGCCGCTGGCAAAACAGACCATTGATGAGTACACACCAATAGGAATGACTTATAGCAAAGCTTTCAACTACCTCCAGGGCCAAGGTCTCATTCCCCCTATTGGTCCAATTCCAGATCAAGTACCTGAGAAACAATCTTCCAATTGGGACCCAAAATCCTATTGCCAATATTATAGAGGCCATGGCCACACTACCAAAGAATGTTTCGCCCTCAAGGATCATGTTTACGACCTCACTGATTCAAATTTCCTTCATGTTCCTCCAAGCAACAAGAATGCCAAGATTAGTAGCAATAACAACAGTTGCTGGAAAGAAAAGAGGAACGACCATCCTTCCTCTTCCGAAAACACCTACTCTAGTGACAATGATGCTACCTTTGACCTTAATGAAGTCTTAGCCATGGGTAATTAAGGACCTATAAAGCAACTAACAAAGAATTTTGCTCCTATTGGGATTAGCTATGATACTTCTTTCGATTGACTCCATACCAAGGGACTCATTACTCCGACCTATTCAAGATCCCCCATCTGAGAAAAGACTGCCTAGTTTGGACCCAAACGTACACTGCAAGTACCATCAAGGTAGGGGTCATACTACTGAGAGTTGTTGGAAGCTAAAAGAGGTCATCCAATATCTAATTGGTAATAATAAGCTTCCCACACCTCTAAATGGCAAGAAGATTTGGTGATGATAAAACAAAGACATGAGGCGAGCTTCAAAGACAAGATTTCGTGATTTCTTTTTCTATTTATTTAATTCATTCTTTCCCCAATAAGTCTAGCATAGAAACCTTTATTTTTCTTAGATCTTATTTTGTGGGGTTTTCCTTTCTACTTTTTAATAAAATGAGCATTTCTTTTCTTGCATATGATCATTTCATTACATTGCATTTAAAAAAAAAACCATGTCGAATTATGCACAAGGTATACCAATGATTTTAGGAACCCCTTGTAGCCATATCATATCACCTTTCACCCTTCTAATATACAATCCTTTCTTGATTAACCACTTTGAGCCTCGTCTAACGATAGACCTTTATTTTTTCGACCCACATCTACCTAACCTTGGGATGGGATGGTGTGCAATTTATGCGATTTTCAAAGAATAAAAGCTTGAGTGATTTTATTAAAATTTCAAAAGAATAAAAAATAATAAAATTTTACAAAAAGGAAAGTGTTCCAATGTCATTGACATGAATATATCTATGATAAGAACACGTCTCATATTGCGTCTCTTATCGAGTGCTCGGTATTGTGCCTGAGAAACATGAATCCAAGTGAGTGATAGACCGCATGATTAGGATTGCCTACACTTATAAAAATAGGAATAAATGCAAAAGCAAAATGAGAAAAAGAGAGATTAAAAAATATAAAAGAAAAGAGTTCAATAGTGAGGAAACCTCAAGCATACAAATATAAAGGTTCAAAAACAAGGTTTCACACCTTGGGGGCTTATCTAGGGTCTTTAGCCCATCCCTTTCTTCTTCCACCTTTAGCCTAATCACGTTACAACCCTTAAAAGACCTTTTTGAGGTATTCACAAACTTGTGTGAGGTTCGGCTAGAGCTACGTTCTGCCTGATTCTTAACGGATACGTAGGCAACCTCACATTGGGGTGCGGTCGTAATAAAAATGCATTCATATTTACGTTTATATTTGATCATATCAAGGGATCTCCTATTCTCATCCCTATCCATGTAGATTTAGACTTGGGGGCTTGATCCCTACATCATTAGCTTACCTGGCCTAAGAGTCACGGTCATTTGACTCTTCTTGAAATAATATTTTTCCATACCGTTGACCTTTGTAGCCTAACTTTAGTATCACTTTCACACACGTTACATATACATGCCCAAATGGTACTTCCCTTCGGAACCTTTTGTCACGAAATCTTAGCATAACGTTGAAGCATACCTTATCATCATTGTCATCACAAAGTATGAAGTACTTAGCCTCCGCGCCTAAGATAGCTAAATACTTTCACTATCAAGTTAACTAGGATGGTCTAGGATATATATTACAATCCTTGCACTATGAGATACAACGTCGGCGCCTATACTCAATTAAGCTCATTCAACATGCACCTTAAAAAAACTTTACTTCCTTCCTTTTCGCGTCTTTATTTTTGGGAGAAAGTCGGAACCACCCCACAAAAATGACAAAAAATTTTATTTTTCTGAGTTTTTGAGTCGAATGCACATATAAGTCATGTACACATCGAGTCTCATGAGTCAACACTTTGCTCACACGAGTCACACGAAGTGAGGCATAATTAAGTCAAGTTTATGCCTTGAGTCATGTCAAGCCATGTATGTCAAAACGCTTTAATTTGAGTCATGACAAGTCATATGTGTTTAAAACACATTGAGTATTATACAATGAGTCAAGAAACAATAAGCCCTTGGTCAGCCCTAAAAAAAGAAAAGATGAGCAAAGTCCTATAGTCCAAAATATAAATACAGGTACAAAAGATTTGAAGCAAAAGGACGCAAATGGCTTAGCAAATCAACTAGAGTCGGCCTGATCGCAATTAGATTGACGATCAGCCTCATTGATTGAGCACTTTCAGATTTTGATCAAGCACCTCATTTGAAATGGATTTTCGACAGAGATTCAAGGCGTAGGAAGCTATCACTTCCAAAGAGCAAGCGAGCAATGACTTTCTGGATTTTCCGCGAATATAAACGCATGAAATTCTTCTAAGATTTGGTTGAAAGTTCAGAGCGAAACCGAGCAACGAATAAAAGCAGCAGCGAAAATAGAGAAGAAAGGAGTTTTTAGTTTAAAAACTTGACTTTGTCGCCAAACAACACGATTGTCGTCTGGCGCTGGTCTTTGTCGCCTGGAGACAACGTGTTTCGGTGTACGCTGGTGCGGCGACAAGATATGTGGCCCTCATAAATGACTATGCGGACCTTATACAGCAATTTCGGGTTCCTTGGTACGCCTTTTAGCCCCTATAAGCAACTTGACATAATTAAGTAATCGGCTCGGTTACAATCACAGTAGGTGATCGACCTAATAAAAGGTCATCTCACTTAGCTTAAATCGCCTAAACATTGGCTCATCGCAAGCACCAACATAATGTTTCACAAGCAGAAAAATGTGCCGATGTACTGGCACCGCGGTAATTTCAGTAAATACCACATCATCAAAAGTTCAAGCGAGCTTTGTGGATCAACAAGCGTTGGTCTTCGGTAATTTTCATCAGAATATTATCACAACAACTGAAGATGGGTGCAAGCGGATTTCTCTTCAATGATGTTCCCTAGCTTGCGGAGGGTTCTCAAAAAATTGAGGATGGCTTCAAGAGGAGTTATCTTTGACGACATTCCCTAGGATGTGGATGGTTTTCAGAAAAACTAAGGATGGCTTCAGGGGAAGTTATCTTCGACGGCGTCCCTAAGATGTGGAAGGTTGTTAGAAAATAGGAGGTGATTTCAAGCGAAGTTATCTTCGATCTTATTCCCTAGGATGTGGAAAATGGTCATAAAACAGCGAAAATTGAAGGCATCTGCAAGCGTGGTAGTCTTCAGGCGGTATCCCTTAGCTTGAAGAAGATCGTCAAACAAAAATTGATTACTCCAGAGACATGTGATCGACGATGCAAGATACGCATTTCTTAACTCTTTTATCTGTTTTAACTAACGCTAGTGTAGACACCCGTTTGTTTCTCCCAATAACCAAACCCGGTGATGAGTACCTTTCGCGTCGCATCATAATCGAAGTAAGTAAAAGTGTTAAAGGTCAAGTGTTGCGGATAGTTTTAATTCTGTTCTCTTCTCACTGTTTTTGAAAACCTATTTTAAGAAAACAGCCAATACTATTTGGTTTGGTCCATATCAAGGGTCCAATAATGGTATAGTTGGATGAGGTTTGAAAAGAGCTTTCGAACGAGATATTATAAGCCCAATTTCGATGAATAATGAGGAAGTTATGGCCAAATTACTGAACTGGGCCCGGTTTGGTTCTTATATGCGGCCCAATGATCTAGAGGAGGGCCTAATATGGATTTATCATTCCTAATGCAATTAAAATTGATTTTAGTCTTCTAGGTTCTTCTAGAAGGTTCTTTTCATTCCTAATTTAATTAGCATTGATAAATTGACTTTGTTAATCAGAAAAAAAGAGTGTTTTTAAGGATAATATGATTTTGCCCTTATGTACGGCTAAATTTTATCAGAATTAAGAAAACACGTGAAGATAATTTAGCGCCTGACGATATGGATTAGCGCCTGGCGCTAATGTTCAGCGTCTGGCGCTAACCTGTTTTGTTCTCGTAGAAACTCTGATTTGTTTTTCTATTCGTTTGCTGATTTTCTCTATAAATAGCCTCCTAAAACCTCCGTTTTGAATCATCAAATATCAATTAATTTGTCAAGAATTAGCACCAATTCTCTAGTTTTCTTATTCTCTCTAGTTTTCAAGAATTCTTCTTTCTCTCTATCTTTCTCTACAAAATTCCGCATTCACAAGACCAAAAAGCACCTAGCCAAATTCGAAGTTGCCTTCGCCCTAGACGTGAAAGGTTTTAATTCCTGAGGGTTTGGTCCCAAATATCTATTTCAATTATTATTTAATTTAATTCTTTAATTTTTTTAATTTCCTTGAATTTACTAATGCGTGTATTTTGTTATTAGAAAGAGGTACGAGGCATCCAAGTAAATGCTTTAATTGATTTACTAATATTTTGATATAGAAATCATGTCTAGGTTATTATGATTCCTAGTGTCATATTAGGGCAAAATATTTGATTTTTATTGTTTAGTGACATGCAAGGGTTTGTTATTAATCTTGTTAGTATCATGTCTAGGATCTTGCTATTATTATGCTTTATTTTTAACATGAGCATGACTATGATTATGATTATTGATTATAATTATTATCATCATTAATTTATGATTATTACGATTTATTATGTTGCTTGATATTTATTGTTATTGCTTGATCATGCCTTTTATGCATGTTTAAAGCGAATTTGTACTTGTGATCACGCTTAATAAGATAATTAATAATAATGTTAGGATAAATTTGATTATAATTCAAGTGATCACCAATAATAGTTTTATTTTTGCTTTAATAGTCAACCAACATAGATAAACAGGTTTAGGGTTAATCCTATTGATTGCATGTTGGTTAGAAAGCGCACATGAATACGATCAGAATAAAGTAGAGGCCTATTATTAGGGCAGGTACAATCTCTTTTTAGGTTGGATTTGTACCTTCATCCCCGAACTACCAGTCATGGTTCCAGACCTATTGGAGTTAACGATCTCTTGGATTGTTAAGGGGTGTAACCTTCACGTCATGAACGGTTTACAAGTTCCTAAAACTTGTTGGCGACTCTTTTGCTCTATCTTCCTTCCCTTTGGACGCCACCATGCTTTAGTGTATGATCACAGTGGGGTTCAAGTTTTGGGTAATGCTTGAAATATTCCCTACAATTTTTGGCGGCTCCACTAGGGAGGAAATGATTTAGAATGAGTGGATGAGACTCGAAAAGTTCTAAGTATTTCATGAGCGTAATTTTGATTAACATTATTGTCATATGCATAAAAAACATCTCATTGGAAAGACCAGCCGTAATGAGTTAAAACATAGGATTTTTACACGTAAGAAATTTGAGGAATATCTTTCACAAATAGGATCGAAATAATGCTGCGCGAAAGTGGAAAATTTTATCGAGCACAGAAAGCTGCTGAGGCATGTAGGAACTAGCGTCAGGAAACAAAGTCCAGCGCCACTTATTTTACTTTAGCGCCATGCGACAGCTTCCGTCACCAGGCGCTAAAGCCAAATTTTGGCGCCGGCCTCTATTCACTGGTGCCAAGTTCTTCCAATACCGAGCCAGAAATATGCGTTCTAATTTTGACCAGTTTTTAGCACTGTTTGCTCAATCCTACTTCCTGATTGAGTTTTTCTCACTTTTGTGAAACCCATATGTGTTCTACATATGGGCATAACCATTTGGGAATTCATGCTCCATCTACCTGATTGAACGCTCTGAGCATCAAAGGGTATATCCGAGAATGTTGAATTCACCAAATCACGGAAGCGAGTTTTTCTTAACTCGCGGTGTCCCATCCACTCGCGCCAAGCCTTCACAGTTAGGCTTTTGCGCGGTGCATCCGAACAATTAACCATGGACCGTATTTTGACTAACCCATATCCCGAACTTTAGAGAACTAGAGCCATGGTTAGGTTGCAAACTCATTGCATCATGTTGTGCCTACTTGACTAATTGTGCATTATTGGTTGTGCATACTCTATGTGTTTTTTCCTAACCGTTTGTTTGACTTGTGTGATGACTAAATAAACTGATTTATGACTAAAAGAACTTTGCCTAATTAATTAATTAATTAATTAATTAGAGTAATTAAAGTCTAATAATTTAATCAGAATTGACTTACTACGACTTTAGGCATACCCTGTAGAGTAATAATACTGTAAGCAGTTAAAGATTGACGTTCCAGTAATGACGCCAAGATTTAAACTGCGGCGCCACTCTGTGGAGCATAGCGCCTGGCGATAGTCTTGTCGTCTGGCGCTACACTGCAAAGAGAGGCACTAGTCCTGTCGTTTTGGCGACAGTTTGGTTTATTGCTCGAGTCATCATTTTATGTCTAACTGAACAGTCTGTCAATCAATCCAGTTAATTTTATTGATAATAATACCGTGTCAGGTCCTTAATCGAGTCAGGCACTAAGTCCCATGGTCTTACACAAAAGTCAAAGCATGTTACTTGCACTTACCATATAAAGCACACACTAATGTACACTCTGACCATGTCTAAGAGAGTCTTGTATGCGTGTATTTTCCGTCATTTTTTACGGGGGTAAGTCGGATATTAATCCTCCAATTAAACCACTTGCTTGAACCCTATACTTAAATCCTTAAAATATACACCTTATTTTTGCCAAAAATATGCACCCTATTTTTTCTTTTTTCTTTTTCAAACAAAGTCAATTTGAGTCAAGTCACTAAAACAAAAAGGGTTTAATTTACAGCGCATGGTCAAGAAAGGAAGGGCGTTTGATCAAAGACAACCTTTTTGTTCAAGTTCAACTTTTCGACAAACCAACCGCTTGTAAAAGGAAATCTAAAGCAATAATGGCAACTTAAGCGAAAGTTAATGAGCTCGGGAACCAATTAATTATTGTGACTGAGGCGCTAAAGGTTTTAACCCTCAGAATCGATGATCCTGTGAAGCAACAGCAAATGGACCTCATGCAAGAAAGCTTGAGCAAGCTACTTAGTGACTATAAGTTTCAAGGAATTAGTTTTCAAGGGGTCTCGGTGGACAAGGATCTTCTTCCGCAGAAGTTCATTGCCAACGACATCCCGAAATTCAAAGCGACAAACAACCCTTATTTTCACCTAAGAGCTTTCGAAACAGTAAAAAGCATTAAGGGTATTGACAAGAAGATGTTTCCCTCTATGTTTTCTCTATCTCTTAAAACCGTTTGCCAACGATGGTTCTCCTATCTTGAGAAAAGAAAGAACCTCTACTTGGGAGTCTATAGTAAACGCTTTCATTGATAGGTACAAGTGCAACATTCAAGTTGAAACTGACTATAGGGAACTGGAAATTCTCAAGCAAAAGGAGAATGAAGGTTTTACTTCTTTCTTCAACAAATGGAGAGAAACCTCTGCTAAAATTATTGAAGTACCAAGCGAGAAAGAATTTGTAAGGTTATTCATCAAGAGCCTTTAAGAGAAGTACTCCAAGCATCTCAAATACCAGAATAATCTCCATACCATCAAGGTCGTCTATGACATTGGAATCAATATTGAAAATGACCTGGCTAAGCTGAAAGCTGCTAACAGTAACTTCAAAAGTGGCTTGAAAGGAAAGAAGAACGTCAATCCTTCTTCTTCCAAAACCACCCACTGAAACAATGTTAGCACCTTTCACTTAAGTGAATTACTTGCTATGAATAATCAAGGAAAAAAGAAACCATTTAGGAGGAACTTTACTCCTATATGTATGAGTTATGACACCGTATTCGACTGACTAAATGCAAAAGGTCTTATAACTCCTATTGGACCATTTGGGGACCCACCGGTTGAGAAGAAGACAGCTAACTAGAAGCCCAATGCACATTGCAAATATCACCAAGGTAGGGGCCATCTTATCGAAAATTGTTGGAAGCTTAAGGAAGCTATCCAAGATTTGATCGATAACAACAAACTGCCATTGCCTCCTGCCAGTAAGAAGCCGAGCATTGACAATGCGCTCTCGCTCATTCCTTGGCCATCTCTGATGAAGAAAACGAGGTTGATCCCTTTTCTCTCATCAAGCCTATCGAAGAAATCCATGCCATCAAAGAAGAGGAGGAAATCTTTTTCGATGGCATGGATGACTTTCCTAAACTAGCTAGTAAAGATGATGTACGGTTGCTTACATTTTCCATGTGGGAGGGGTCAAACTTGCTACGTGAAGCTCTCGAATTCGCAAAAAAACAATTAGAGGAGCTTTAGAAAAAGTGTGACAAGGTTCCACCCACGAAAAAGAAACCCGGGAGAGAGTTCACACCCATTGGAATGACCTATGATCCTACTTTTGATCGTCTCTATGATCGAGGACTAATCAAACCTATTGGCCCTACCGAGGATCCAACACTAGAAAAGAGATCTTCAGGATGGGATCCCAATTCCTATTGTAAGTACCATCTAGGAAACGGTCATACCACTGATGAATGCTAAAGGTTTCAAAATCTTATTCAAGATCTCATGGATGCAAACATGGTCCCATTGCCTCTAGCTAGCGAGAGAACTGGGAAACCCTTCTCTCTACAAGTAATTGACAGACCCAAGAAGAGTAATAGACTCTATACTCTAATTGGGATTTCATACGCTAAAATGTTCAAAATGCTCTCCAAGAGTGGCAAGGTCAAACCTCTCGAACCGAGACCATTTGAATTGTTAAAGAGGATAGATAGGTTCTAATACCAGTACCATCAATCAGGGGGTAACACTTTTGAAAACTGTTTTAAATTTAAAGATTTAATTCAGAAAATGATTGATGACAAAACGCTAGTCCAAATTCCACAAGAGGAAGGCATAAGCATTAATGGGGTTTGGGATAGTGATGAAGAAGAAGTCTACTTAAAAGAAATGGAAAGACCTCCACCTTCAGTGTCATATTCCATGGATGATTTCTGGGTTGAAGAAGATTCATCTATAGACGTCCTCACAAGGTCTGGGAGAATGCAAGCTCCCATCTCAACACAACCCATGCTAACCATGCAGCAAGTTCCCATACCTATCATAGAAGACAATGATATTGTCAAACAGTTCAAGAAAACTAAAGTTGAAATGAATGTATGGAAGCTTCTAGCAACATCTCGAGAGCATAGGTTGGCAGTGATGAATGCCTTGGATAATATAGGTATAGATTATGACACCACTCCTGAGGGGTTGGCTAACTTCCTTACGAGTGATCCCCCTAGTCCTATCAACTTGATCACCTTTTCTAACAAGGATTTACCTCTAGAAGGTGACAATCATTATAAGGCACTAAACCTCACAGTAGTTTGCAAGAGGATGAACGTCCCTATGACTCTTTTAGATAATGGATCAGCAAATAATGTTTGTCCACACAGAATTGCGAGGATGCTAGGCATAAGGGATGAAGAGTTAACCCCGTCAACACAAAGAATAAGATCTTATGATAACACTCGTCGTCAAGATCTTGGCAAGATTACCATGAATATAACGGCGGGAGCGATAGAACACGCTACTACATTTCAAGTGGTAGATATAAAAGCCTCATTCAACTTACTGTTGGGACACCCTTGGCTTCATGACCTAAAGGCTGTCCCTTCATCACTCCACCAACAGGTAAAAGCCATAGTTGGAGGAATTCCCATCATGATCGATGCTTCACCCATGAGGATTAAAGCTATAGAAAATTCCATCATTAATGTGGAGCACGATGAAGACTTGTAGGGCTTTAATGAAGAGGTCTCCTTAATCGAGGAGGATGAAAGGACCCCTCTCAGCCATGACCCCTACTCCAATATGATAATGAACACCATTCTGAAGAAGCAAGAGCATTTTCCTGGAATGACTCTAGGAAAGAAGAAAGGAATGGCAAAATCTCTAGAATTACCTAGCCTCCCTAAGTTAGACACTTTCGGACTTGGTTTTGAACTGACTCGGGAAGATCTCAAGCGAGCCCAGGAATGGTCAAAGGCACGTATGAACGCTCGCATCTAAAAGAAAGCAATCCTAATGGATCAGTATCCTCTTACTCTCAATGGACAATTCATAAAAGAAGGAGAGGACTCTCCATGCTACGAAGTTCCCGAACCTTTCGTCGTAAATGGCATAAGGCAACCGGGATTCAAAATTTTCCTAGATTGCTATTTTCTAGATGAAATCCCAACTCCTATCCACAAGGAGAAAGCACCCCCATGCTTTGACTTTAATGACATGGGATTACTATTTGGGCGAGAAAAAGATGAGCCGACGTGCATAGAGGATAACACCTCGCTCATCCAAATGGTCTTACAAAGCGAAAGCTTTGACCCTTTGAAGCTCATCACTCCAGCGAAAGGATCACTACAAGGATGGCGCAAGACTGTAAAGGTGACTACTCCAAGTGGAAGGAGAATCTCCATAACGACAGGGCAAGGAGCGATGTTTGAAGAGTCGTCTGAGTCAGAGTTAGAGTCAGAGTCTTTTCCTATAGAGTCATCTAAGTCCTTAGTTGTAGCACCCCCTTCTTCTATGTCTTCCCCTAGGATAGTTAGCAATCAAGTCCCTAAGGACATATCTCTTTTCGATGTAATGATTTCTGAGTTTAATAATATGTCTTCTTCCGCTTACTCCTCGTGCTTTTCTTTAACCCAAGATGACGAGCATTGCTTGACTAACAATGAAAATGACAAAGAAATTATTAAAGCAATGGAAACACTTGAAAAGAAAACACCGATAATTGAGGAAACTAAGACGGTTGATACCTCAAATGATTGAACCATCAAAAGAGAAGTTAAAATCGAATTAACACTTAATGAACAAGAAAGAACCAATTTTATCAATCTACTTAAAGAATTTATCGATGTATTTGCTTGGTCATATGAAGATATACCAGGCATTAATAGAGAAATAGCTCAACACACCATACCATTAATTCCAGGGATGAAACCTGTAAAACAAAAGTTGAGTCGAATGAAACCAGACGTAGCTCTTAAAATAAAAGAAGAAGTTCAAAAACAAATAACTGCAGGTTTTATCAGGGTATCCAAATACCCAGAATGGGTGGCCAACGTCATCCTAGTTCCGAAAAAGGATGGAAGGGTAAGAATGTGTGTCGACTATCGAGATCTAAATAAGGCAAGTCCAAAGGACGACTTCCCTTTACCACACATCGATATTTTGGTAGATAATACAGCAAATCATGCGCTTCTCTCATTCATGGATGAATACGCGGGGTACAATCAAATTCTCATGGCAGAAGAAGATATGGGGAAAACAACCTTCATAACACCATAGGGTACTTACTACTACACGGTAATGTCATTCGGGTTGAAAAACGCGGGTGCTACTTAACAACGAGCAGCGACTGCCTTGCTCCATGACATGTTGCACAAAGATGTTGAGGTATATCGAGATCTAAATAAGGCAAGTCCAAAGGACGACTTCCCTTTACCACACATCGATATTTTGGTAGATAATACAGCAAATCATGCGCTTCTCTCATTCATGGATGAATACGCGGGGTACAATCAAATTCTCATGGCAGAAGAAGATATGGGGAAAACAACCTTCATAACACCATAGGGTACTTACTACTACACGGTAATGTCATTCGGGTTGAAAAACGCGGGTGCTACTTAACAACGAGCAGCGACTGCCTTGCTCCATGACATGTTGCACAAAGATGTTGAGGTATATGTAGACGATATGATTGTGAAGTCAAAAGATCGCCCAGGCCATCAAGTAGCCTTGAGAAAATTGTTTGAAAGGCTAAGAAAACACAACATGAGGTTTAATCCATCCAAGTGTGCTTTTAGAGTCACCTCAGGCAAGCTTTTAGGTTATGTCATAAGCTCTAGAGGAATAGAGATAGACCTAACTAAGATCAAGGCAATCATGTTAATGCCACCGCCCAAAACCGAGAAGAAAATTCGAGGATTTATTGGCTGGTTGCAATACATAAGCAGGTTCATATCAAAATTGAAAATAATATGTGAACCGATATTCAAGAAGCTTAAAAAGAATGTACTAGTAACATGGGACGTTGAGTGTCAAAAAGCCTTTGAAAAGATCAAAGTCTATCTCATAAATCATCTCGTATTAGCACCAGCACTTCCATGAATACCTTTTAGGTTGTACCTAACAATCACCAATGAAACAATAGGAGCCATGTGAAGGAGTTGTGTCTTCGATAAGTGCAATTACTAGATATATCAATGATCACTATTATGGATATAATAAGTTCGTTCTCTTGGGGCGTCATCATCTGTTGCTAGACTATGAGAGATGACCTTTGGACTAGTCAAATAGTCCAAAGCCCGCTAGAATGGATCCTATGAGGTCACACACAAGGGTATTGGGTTAAGCAAGTTAGAGGCCCATTAATGGGCCTCATGAGCAATTAACTACTAATGAAATGGATTGGGCTAGTATAGTTAGATTGGAATTAGGTTTTGGGCTTTTAAAATGGGCTCTTATTTAGAGATGAGATCTATAAATAAGATCCATTCCTAAGGTTGCAGGTAAGCAGTCATAATTCACACACAGTGAATTTTGACATCAAGGCAACCAATCCCAAAACCCTAATTCCCTCTATAATTCACGGCTCCCTCTCCTTCCCCTTTGGACTCACGGCTGGCCACCCTTGGTGGCGTGTGTGGTGGTTCGTGGTGGTTCATGGTGGTTTGTTGCTCGCTCTTCTCCGTTTAAGGTTGATTGAAGCGTTCAATCACGACTAACTAGCATTAGTTGAGGTTTAATCTGTGCCCGTGGACCAAGTAGAGGAATCACGCTTGGGGTTCTTTATCTCCCATTGTTCTTGCTCGATCGCACGTGGAATAACGCTTCAAAGGTACGATTATATGTTCTTTATGTGTTATGCATTAGATCTTGGGATTAGGTACTGTATGAATATGATTCATGTTTTTCCGCTGCGTAGTACCTATAAACTCCTACGGTGGTGTAAACACCTAAAAATGTCTCCCCAAAACCAAACCCGTTGATGAACACCTTTCACCTCCATTATTGGTCTAGTTGAGTATTTAATCTTTGGAGTGCTTAAGTCCATGTTATATCCAATATATTTCTTGAACCAATCCAATTTTTAGCTCATTTCCCTAAACCATAATCTATTTTCCACTTTTTGTGTCCACATCGCAAAACTGAGAGAAACTGATTTTATGGATATACAATTTTGATCCAATTATTATTTTGTTCGATAGGATTTAAATAATCTTTCCAACCTTATATCATAAGCCCAATTCCGAGATATAACAAAAAAGATATGAGCAAAACACTAAACTCGGCCTAAAACCGACACCCTTCCACTAAAACAGCCATATGTTTAAATCTAGATATCATTTTGACTTGATTCTAATTGAATTGGAAATTAGACTTGATAAGATTTCCAATTATATATTATATGCCTTATTTCAAGTTACGGATCAAAAGGTATGATTATTTTAAAAACGGGTAAAAAACTGAAATTACCGCGCAGCAGCAAAAATGCCGCGACGCGGCAAAAGCTGACGTGTCACGGGGCTTATTCCCGTGACACAGTGCCCATTTTTGTAATTCTGCACAATTTTCTCCCGTGTCACGGGATTTTGCACCGTGTCATGGTGCAATTTCCCGTGTCACGGTGCCCATTCCGTGACACGGGGATATTCCGTGTAATTTTCGCGTACTTTTTATACCGTGACACGGCATACTGCACTGTTCCACGGTGGAAAATTCCGTGTCACGACATTTCTTCCCGTGTCACGGTGCACATCCCATGCCACGGGATTGCTCCGTGTTTTCTCCGCGTAATCCCTAAACGCATTTTCACTTCCCGTAACCTAATTATTTCCCGCGTCACTCAGTTTTTCCCCGTGTCACGGGATCTTCCCCTGTCTGACGGTTCCTGTCACCGTGTCACGGTGCTCTTTTCCATGACACGGTATTATTTTTTAGGGTTTTTATCTTTTTAGGATTTCGCGTGTTCCCTCTGCTCATTTTCCCTATAAATAGGACCCCCCTTTCTGCAGTTCGAGGCACCAATGATCATTCTCTCTCACCTTACACCGAAAATAATTCTGTTCTCCCTCTTTAGCCTAAACATTAGCCTCCCCATTCTTTCACTATTTCTTCCTTTAAGCACTCCAAGGAGTCCATACTTAACCCGAGGTTCCGTCCTTAAACCAAGGCGTGAAAGGTATAATTGACTGAGGGTTTGGAACAAATCATCTCTACTTTTATTTGATTTAATTGTTTTAATTATATTTATATTTTTATTGAAGTTACTAATAGTTTATTCATGATGTAGCAATTTAAAGGAACGCGCGGAATGTGAGTAATTAATTAATTTAATTACTCTTATTTTATTTTAATAATGCTAGTATCATGATTAGGGTTATTTTATATTTCATTTGACTAACGCTATTATTGTTAAATTGCTTCCAATATTAATATTTATTCTATTATTATTTTTATGATCACTATATTGCATGTTTAAAGGGAATATGTTATTGAAAATCACGCCCAATAAGATAATTTGGACAACCGCTTTAGGTCCCTTTTTAATCTTGTTGTTTAATTCAAGTGATCACAAATATTTTAGAATTATATGTTGCATTAATATTGAACCAATTTAGCATAATAATAGTTTGGAGCAAATTGAATTTTTGTTTGTATGCCTTTGAGATCGCAGGAGTCATTATTTACTATAAGAATCGAGTAGAGGCCAATACGGGCGAATGTGACTCCATGACTCACTTCGTACCATCATCCCCGATCCTCTTTTCGTGGTTCCGAACCATATGGAGTTAGTAATATCATAGATTATGAATGGGGTGTAACCTTCACGGGTAAATCATTGTTGCCTATCATTGTCCCTTTATTCGTGGTTGCCTTAAATGATCCGTGAACGGTTTACAAGTTCCTTAAAACTTGTTAGTGGCTCCCTACTTTCCTTGTCTCTAATCGTATATGTCAATTCTCACTTCCTATGAGTGCCAAGCATATTCACCACATGCTTTTAACGTAGGGCACTTCGAGCGATGCCTACAGGTGGTATCAGAGCCTATAGCATTTAAACATATTGACTATATTTCTTTGATAGTCCACAATTTAATTCAATTAGGAGGGAGAATAATTTAATTATGGGTCAATTATTATATTAAATGTGATTTAACTCTTGGAATTTATTAAATGTGCTTTAATAATTCTCAAAATAGCCATAAAGAGATCCGAATTTTTGTCTAGCTTACTCGAAAATTCCCCCCCCCAAACCCTAATTTCCACAATTTCGAAACCCTTACCCTAAATTTGTAATTTTGTGTTTTGGTTTTGATTTAATTCGTTTACTATGTAATAATGATTTTAATCTATTTGATTTCATGACAAATTATGAATTTTTCATGATCAAATCATTTAACTAAAGTGTTAAATTAAATTAGGGATTAATTTCATGAAGAACCTTAATTTCAAGATTGAATGTGATTTAATTTTGAAATTAATTGGACCACATTAACATTAATTTAATTTTACAAAATATGTTTTGTTTTATTTTAATAATATAAAAAAGGGTTTTTAGCTGCGGCAACCGCGGCTGGGTGGCGCAACCACTACGGGTGCCGCTTCAGGTGGTGCAGAGGGAGGGCCGAGGTGGGGCAGGAATACGGGTCAACAAAGGCAACAATAGCAGCACCGTGCAAGGGTTGCGCGGCACTGCTGCTGCTGTGCATCGCTGCAGAGCAGCGTACACCTCACGGTTAGAGATAAAATATTTTGAAAATATGATCTTTTATTTTGAAAGATAAATTCGATTTGATTTGCATAAATCTTTTATTTTAGGATAAAGTCAAATCTTTTAAAAGTTGTTATATTTGATATTATCCATATTAAAAGTTGTTAAATTGGTAATTATCCATGATTAAAGTGGTTAATTTTGGATAAGATTACTTAGGATATTCTGAGCATATTCCAAAAGGCTAATAATTGATTTAAATAATGTGATTATCCCATAATTAATTTTGGATATAATTGATTTAAAATTTTTGTGATTGGCTAGTAATTAGGATAGAATTTCCTAACATTGTTAGGATAATCTTTGAGGATAAATATGATTTATCTTTTAAGATTAAAATAAGATTTGATTCTATCTCATGACTAATTTAGAATATACGATTTTTCATTGATGGTCATGAATAATATATGATATTATCTAATTACATTAATTAAAATATAAGATTTTTTGGTGTCATGTTTCCTTAATTGTGAACATTCGATGTTGTAGTTTAGGAAAGAATTATGAGTGATTTATTATGTGGCAATTTTATAATATATGATGTTATTTATTGCTATATAGACTAGTATGGCCATAGATTCTAAATACAATCTGCGCATCGTTTCGTATTTTTGTAATCTAAATACGGTCTACGTACCGTTAAGTATTTTTGCAATTTATTTTATTTTATTTAAGTAGTATATAGAATAGAATAGTATTACAGGTTGCAGTTAATCCAAGAATCCATGGAGTGGAGGCCCAAAGGAGCAAGATGGATGAGATCCATGAAGGTTCAAGTGGGAGCTTTTGCTTTATTAGTTTTCTTAGGATTAAGGGGCCATACTATATCATGTTTTTATTTATGCAATGGTAGATTATGCATGTTAGATTTTATTTATGTTGTCTAATGATGCGCTAGAGTTCACTAAATAATCACAACATAATGAATCTAGGTCCCAGTAATATTGAGGTAGCTTTTCCAATCAAAAACCCGATGAAACCTTCGATATTTATGATGGGTCATGCAAAAGCAGGGTGTCATATTATATCTTAGGGGAGTGGGGGTAAAACAAATTTTAAACTTTTGGGTTACCTAAAGAGTTTAGAACCTTGAAGCTAAGGGTAATAATTAAACATGTGATGGTTAATTATTCAACCAAGAATTACAAAGAGTTGTAATTAGTAAAGAGTTTACTCACCTTGAAAATTTAATAGTTGATGATAGGGCCAAAGTCCGGTCAATTATTGCACAAATAAAGGATCTTGGAATCATTATAGGGATCAATTAAATTGAATGCATGTTTTAAAGTTACCTGTTTTATAAACTCTTATGGTACTTTAAATTTTATTAAACATAATTGAATTTTGCGTTTACTTACAAGTAACATGTTGTTCTAATTTTATTATTATATAAAATCTCCTCGATTGAAAAATAAAGTTGAGAAACGTTCTTGAAAGGTTAAAGGATAATCCATCAAACAATATTCCAATTTTGATAAGATGAATATAAAAAGCAAGTTTTAGAAACCCATGTCATATGTCTGAAGTTGGCTTTATTCAAAATGTTTGAGTAAATTACCAACACATCTTTATTTTGAAAAGTGTATCAAGGGATATAATGAGATGGGAGGTACAAACCCTCTAAAATACAAGTATAGAAGTCCAATAAAATCTCTTATTTTCAATATGATTGGATATATGAAAGTGGTTGGAAATTTCTATGATGAAAAGTTGATCAAATGACGCTATTCTTCATCCATTTTATATAAGAGTTAAATAGTTGATTAAACTCTAATATGATTGATGATTGAATAGACTTAGCAAAATCATTAAAAGTGCTTAAAGTAGTTAAGCAAAGTATCATTTTGAACCACAGAGAAGTGTTCTAAGTGGCTCAAATGGAAAAGGTTTAGGAATATATGAGGATTGCATTAAGAAGTTATAGGCTAAGAAATGCAAACAAGTTTCTACTTCTCAAACCTAGGGCTGGAAAAAGCTGACCCGACCCGATAACCTGACCCGAACCCAACCCGAAATAAATGGGTTTTGAGAGAAATTTTCAACCCGTTTATGTAATTGGGACAACCTGAACCCGACTTCAAGTTAAACAGGTCAGGTTCAGGTTGGAAATCCCAACCTGAAACCAACCCGCCTAAACCCATATAACTAATTGGGTCGGTTTCAGGTCGAGTCAACCCGAACCCAACCCGCCTTAACCCGTTACCACCTTATTTTTACCAACCTAATGTTTAAATATGGGCCAAGCCCAAACTATCTAATGAAAAACCCTAAAACATTTTACAACCTCACGCCGTTTTTCACTTTCACTTTCATTCTCTTTACTAATTTTCTTTCTATCTCCTCTCTCTCTCTTCTATTTCTCTCTCTTGTGTTCAACTCTTTTCCATTAAAATTGTTGATTGAAGCTCGTTGAATCTTCATCTTAACATTATCAAGGTAATTTAGTTGTTAATTTCATTATCTTTACTTAATTTTGTTGTGTTTTTATACATTTTTTTTTTTTTGATTTTCCATCAAAACATGTTGTTGGCTAATTTTTGCATTTTTTGTGATTTCTCTCTGCATTTGGCTTAATTATTTATTTAATTTATTCTTACTCAACAGATAGTTGATAACCCTATTCCTCCTGAACACATTGAACTTGCGAATCTGAATTAGATGATGAAGATACTGAACTATGCAGAATGCAGCAACACTAGTTTTGATTTTATTGCTTTTTTATTTATTTGATAATAAACAACCAATTAATTATATTTAAATTTATTGTTGTATGATTGAACTATACATCAACATTTATTTTAATTTTGAAATGTCAATGGAATTATATTTGCTTTGAATTTGTATTTTATGTTAGTTGAATGATACCAGTATATTTAATTTGAAAAAATACATGGTAAACAAATTACAAGGTTATTTAAAAAAAAAAGGTTTAGACGGGTCGGGTTCAGGTCAACCCGTTTAAAACCATGTCGGGTTCAGGTTGACTTCTTTGACCTGTTTAAGTAAACAGGCCGGGTTCGAGTTGGGGGGTCCTGACCCGCTTATCTAAACAGGTCGACCTGAACCCGACCTGTTTGCCAGCCCTACTCAAACCTAGAACTACTTATATGCAAAAAGTCGTTATGAATGACAAATGTTTCTAATTAAATGGACCAATTCCAGTTGATTAGAAACTACCTCGTATAAGTGGAAGGTACAAGAATGGAAAATGTTCCAATTTAAGAAGTATATTATAGAAATTGATTTAACATATTGCTACTTCTTGGACAGATGATGTCTTGTTTAGATCACTCATTACACAATGTGGATGAACTAAAGGAAGAAATTATGGCTAAAGGAGAAATAAATCTACAAGTTTAAAAGCAAGTGTTGCTACTTCACAAGTAGAATCTACAAGTCTGGAAGCAAAAGTTGCAACTTTACAAGTAGAACCTATATTTCACCTTTCCTAGTAATTGGCTTGAAATAAATAAATGTTGTTCATTCTTGCCATTATCAAAACACCATTCAATGTTAGTAATAAATAAGCATTGAAGATTAAAAAACGTGGAATAAATGTTATTTTGAGCTTCATTGAGTCATAATGTGTTTTGGGATTGCTAAATAGGTTCAAAGTTCTACATGATAGAAATAATTAAACCATTTCTATATATGAATTGTCTCTAAAATGTCAAATAATGAGCATTTCATGCGGAAGATCCAAAGGGATGGACTTTCAATATCATTGGATTATGAATCCATTGATATATGTAATTATCATTCTAATTTGAAATTTTGACTGAGTCACCATTTAGAGAAATGAGGATGATAACTCAAGGTCGAATACATATCGATGTAAGAGAACCCCAGGTTCAAAGGCTAGAGACGGACAATGAAACTTCATTTGGATATGCTCACATGTGCTTAGTTGAAGCATAAGAGTGAAAATTTTGAAAAGTTCAAAAAGTTCAGTATCAACTTGACAAGATAATGATTACATTACAATATGATTGTAATTGTGAAAATTTAAGTCGAGACATATACTTGGCAACACATTCAAAGTATTGCGATATGATCGTAATAATGAGATTTTAAGTCAAGACCTTGATGAACATCCAAGAGTTGTGAAATCGTTTTACGAAAAACTCCGAAAGAAAACCTTGTGAAGTTTTATGAAGTGATCTATCAATCTATAAAAGATATATTTTGATAATGGATGAAAATTACCTATCTTCCAACCATTTTTCAAGGGATATACTTTTAAGATAATCTACAAACTAAACAAAGAAACATAGATCAAATCAAAATGTAGCAATGGTTTCATATGTGATATGGATAAGAAAAGTTCTTATTAATTCTTTCTACAAAGCAAGGAATAAGAGATGTATTAAAACATTTAATGCACGTTCGATTCCTATACAGAGCACGGGGTACTACTACACAAATCATACTTAGCACAAATTTTTTTTGCTCAAGTAGATGCCCTTATGGAAATTGTTCCAAAAGGTCAAGTGGGAGTAGTATAAATTTCAAAAGAGTTCGAGAAAAGCAACAAACAAACGTGGTTCAAACCATGATTGGTTCACCCTGTGCTAAATGTGCCTCCTCAAAAGGCAAGTGGGAGTATAAGAATCTCAAAAAGTTTGAGAGACTTGAAAAAGTTCAAGAAAAGTGATTTCGAAAATCTTGAAGAAATTCAAGAAGTAATCGAATAAAAGCACAGTATGAGCATGATTCACCTCATGTTACAAATGACAATGCATGGTCTCATTAAGTGTAATGGGAATAATAACCATGTGTCGAAGGTAGTACATTCCAAGTGCACATCCTCTATTGTCGTTTCTCATTGAAAACTAAACAAAGTTGTTGTATGAGTTTCAATTGTTGCATCAAACCCACAATGATGACTAACATATGTAAAACTTAGTCAAGGAAATATGATTTCATATTGACTAAGAGTTCTAAAATATTCATTTTGGAACATGATGATTATGCAAGTAATAAAGATGATTTGATAAGTTATAACTCCAAATGGTTTAAAACCAGGAAATCTAAAATAGATTCTAAGTCTGTAAGCAAGTGTATGACACTTGAATAATTTGCCTAATTGGGTGAGACCCATTATAAGCAAAACACACAAGAAAGAAAAATGTTTTCTAACTAAGAAAAGACTTGTTAATGGATTCAACAAATTCATAGTATGACTATGATTACGACGAAACCTTTACATTAGTCACGTTGCAAAGATCTATTAAAGATATTTTAGTGACTTTTACCTTATATGATTTGGTAGATGGATTTCAAAATACTTTCTTGAAATTGTTCATGAAAGAAGATTTGTATATGATACAATAAAATTTTTGAAGATCCAATAATCCTATGGATGCAAGAGATCCTTAATGGATTGAAGTTAGCATCAGGGAGTTAATGTTCTTATTTTGTGACTTAATCAAATCGTTTGATGTTCTCGCAAAATGAAGAAAAGGACTTCAGTGTACAAGATGTTTAGTGGGAGCTATGAAGTCTTCTTGGTATAGTATAAAGAGAAAATTATTCATTGATTGAAGAGTCAAGTGATGGGTAGTGCATTTTGTATGAAAAAACCTTGAAGAGGATGATGAGTACATTTGGGATTCAAGATCTATAGAGATAGGTCTCGATGGATTTTTGAGTTTGGTTAAGAAGCTTATATTGATAATATTCTTATAAGGTTCAACGTTATATTGAAAGGAGTTTCAATCCCATGTAATATGGCACATTGCTTATGATTCAATGCTTTGAGAAAGGTTGATGAAATTAAGGTTTTGAGTGATGATCCTTATGCAATTCGCAAAGGATTCATCATGCATGCCATGTACTATACTCGTCTATTTGATTCACGTGTTTTTTAGAACAAGTGATGACAGATTTCAATCAAAATCCAATATAACGTTGGAATACAAATTAGAAATTCCAGAATTCCTTGCGAAAGGGCGAAGAAAAATTCTTAGTGTATGGAGATGAAAATGATTATAAAATTTAGAAATTGCAAAATTCATGTTTATGAGAACGTCTCATGAACTCTACTTACTAAACCCCTTCCATTACCAAAGCATGAGAAACATGCTAATGAAATTGGATTGAGGCAAATGATGTAATTAGAAGTTGTATTTGTTTTTGGAGAAAAACAAGTTACATATGTGATACATTCATTTGCAGAATTATGTTTATCAATTGAAACAAAGTTTCAATCTTATTTAATCGTGGTTTCAAGGTTAAATAAAATGTCCAAAATAATTATGAATTGATGGGCTCATCAGGTTAATGACCTGTTGAATGAAACCCCACTGGTGAACTAAATTCATACATTATTTAACTTCCTAGTCCGGAATCATTAAACTGGACATAAATGATTTTTAATAATGGACTAGCATGTTTAGATTGATTGGATAGCGCAGTTTCATGGGCTATAGGAGCGTAGTGAAGCTCGGTCAATCACATGGATATGCATGAATGATGCATGATCGAACTATAGACCTACTTTGAAGTTCAAGTATAGAGCTTCCGGATATATTAGTGGATTCCTTTGACATTAGTGGAACATTGATTTCATTCAATGGATGTTATGGCTTTGGTACATTCAAACGTCTGCCCGTAACTAGAGATTATAAAGGATGTTTCCCGGTTACTTCAAAAGTTGAGTGGGAGCTTTGGTTACCACAAGATTAGATTGAGTCTACCTATTAAATAGGAATGTGTCTTGGCCCCTTGAAGAGGGAGAATTCAGAAAAATGCATGGTCGTGCTCAAATGCATTACATAGTAATCATTTGTTATGTTATTCTCACTCAGTTTTTCAAGAAAAGATTTGTAGAATAATATGATCACGACATGAGATGCAATCATATTATCAAATCGACACACATTGATTTAAGGAATTTGAATGTTGCGCACTTGTCTCAGACAAGTGGGAGATTGAAGGAGTTGTGTCTTCGATAAGTGCAATTACTAGATATATCAATGATCACTATTATGGAGATAATAAGTTCGTTATCTTGGGGTGTCATCATCTGTTGCTAGACTATGAGAGATGACCTTTGGACTAGTCAAATAGTCCAAAGCCCGCTAGAATGGATCCTATGAGGTCACACACAAGGGTATTGGGTTAAGCAAGTTAGAGGCCCATTAATGGGCCTCATGAGCAATTAACTAATCATGAAATGGATTGGGCTAGCATAGTTAGATTGGAATTAGGTTTTGGGCTTTTAACATGGGCTCTTATTTAGAGATGAGATCTATAAATAAGATCCATGCCTAGGGTTGCAAGTAAGTAGTCATAATTCACACACAGTGAATTTTGACATCAAGGCAACCAATCCCAAAACCCTAATTCCCTCTATAATTCACGGCTCCCTCTCCTTCCCATTTGGACTCACGGCCGGCCACCCTTGGTGGCGCGTATTGTGGTTCGTGGTGGTTCATGGTGGTTTTTTGCTCACTCTTCTCCGTTTAAGGTTGATTGAAGCGTTCAATCACTATTAACTAACATTAGTTGAGGTTTAATCTGTGCCCGTGGACCAAGTAGAGGAATCAAGTTTGGGGTTCTTTATCTCCCATTGTTCTTGCTCGCATTAGTGTGGGCCACAACTAAGTTAAGACATTACATGCTCGTGCATACAGTCTTTGTAGTTTCCCGAATGGATCCACTCAAGTATTCATTCGCGAAGTCTACACTCAATAGGCGCATATCAAGATGGATAGTCAACTTAGCCCAGTTCGATGTAAGATTCATGCCTCAAAAAGCTATCAAAGGATCTGTGGTTTCAGATTTTCTAGCGGACTTTCCAATAGAAGATTCAATGCCAATACACGACAATGAATTTCCAGACGAAGACTTGATGGTCACGGAAGATGATACTTGGACCAAATACTTCGATGGAGCCTCAAACCAAAAAGGATGTGGCATTGGAGTATTACTAGTATCACCTAAACAAGAGCATGCTCCAATCTCCATAAAGCTAGATCTTGACGTTACCAACAACGCTGCTGAATACGAAGCATGCATGGTAGGCCTTGAAACAGCTCTGGCATTGGGAGTGAAGAAATTACGAATATTCGGCGACTCTTCATTGATCATTAACCAGATCTCTAGGAGATGGAAAGTAAGGAGCGAAAGTCTAGCCCCTTACCAAACTTATCTGGAAACTCTCACTAATCAGTTAGAGAAGGTAGAATAGACGTATCTACCTAGAGAGGAAAATCAATTTGTTGATGCCTTGGCAAGACTAGCCTCAATGGTTAGGATTCCTACGGAAATCGAGCAAATGCCTCTAACAATAGAAAAAAGGCATAAACCGGCTTACATTCAAGCTATAGAAGATGATGAAGTGACGAAGAAGAAGAAGAAAAAGAAGAAGAAGAAGAAGAAGAAGAAGAAGAAGAAGAAGAAGAAGAAGAAGAAGAAGAAGAAGAAGAAGAAGAAGAAGAAGAAGAAGAAGAAGAAGAAGAAGAAGAAGAAGAAGAAGAAGAAGAAGAAGAAGAAGAAGAAGAAGAAGAAGAAGAAGAAGAAGAAGAAGAAGAAGAAGAAGAAGAAGAAGAAGAAGAAGAAGAAGAAGAAGAACCGTGGTATACGGATATACTTAATTATGTCACCAAAGGAGAGTAACCTCCTCATGCTGACAAAAGAGAAAAACGAGCATTAAGACTTTTGGCTTCCCAATACGTACTCATAGACGACGAATTGCATAAAAGGGTACCTAAGGGTCGAGCTCTCTTATGTGTAGGGAAGAAGGACGCTCAAAGAGCAATGAGGATAGTCCACGAGGGCATTTGTGGAACTCATGTAAATGGCAAAATGCTAGTCCAAAAGATAATGCAAGAAGGATACTATTGGACTACCATGAATAGGGATTGTCATCAATACGTAAAAAGATGCCCTAAGTGCCAAATTTATGCCAATTTACAACGTATTTGTTGAGTCCCTTAGGTTTTGATTGATAGTTTTGAATGATGACAAACAGCTAAGGGAAACAGGTCTTTGAAAGTGTTCAATACAGTTGGGGGAACCAACTAAAATAAAACACTGTTTTCCTAGATAAGTTATTGATTATATGAGTTATCTATTGAACTAACTTATCTATATACAGGAAACAGTTAGATGATAAATGTGCTATGTACTGGTGGGGAACCAGTATGAACCGTTTCCTTGACTGCTATGCGGAAAAGCAGTCACATACTCTTTATTGTGCATTAACCATGTTACATGTGCAGTAGTTGAGTTGATTCCAAGACTTGGAGCATAGAAGCCTTTCGAAGATATTTCGAAGAAAAATTGTTTGCTCATAATAGAAGTATTCAAGGAAGATTCAAGTCTTGAAGATTACATGAAGAAAAGACGATTTATGCTTTAATATGTTATCTAGGTTTTCATGTAATATGCTCCGTAGTATGCTTGCATGTTTGGGTTATATAAGTGCTTAAAAGTATATTGAAGTATGATATGAAATCTGGTACAAAGTTGGAACAGGTTTCATAACATGTTTCAATTCAGGGAACCAGGTCGGGGAACCAGGTTCACTGTACGAAATATTCGAGCTGCCGTTTTGGAAAAAGATTTTACAAAAAGATTTTTTCGAAAAGATTATTTTGAAAATATTTTGTGCAGCTGGAAATAAGATGAAATATTCTTGGTTACCTAAAAACTAGGAGTATTTATCTTAATTGATTCTATCTTTGTGATTAAATCAAATAAGATAAATACTTTCCTAAAATTACAATATATCTTATTCTCTAAGATTGTGTGATTTAAGGAAACTAGGTTTTAGGAATCTAAGCTTATATAAACTCATCTTATTTCACATATTTCGTGTGCCTCTCCAGAAATTAAAAAGAGCAATTATTTGAGAGCATATACTTAAGCACTAATCCCATTCATCAAGTCATATACAAGAGCATTCTAGTACAAAAACATTTTCTCTTAATTAGCTTCGTAGAAGTGAGATCAAAGGAGAGTTCTTGATTCTTGTATTGAGTCTTTAACAAAGGGGTTAAAGGCTGGGTGAGTGTTTGTGAGTTCAAACACATTGGGCTTACGAGTGTAAGTCGAGAGCACACTCGGAGTAGAGTGTGGGGTAGACTGGTTCCCGGAGTAGGGAAACAGTAGAGTGTTCTTTGTCTTTGTTTTTCGGAGTAGATTAATAAAGGACTTAGGATAGGAGGACGTAGGCCTGAGTTGGCTGAACCTCGTTAAATCTGTGGTGTTCTTTATTGCTTTGTTTTATTCCGCTGCATAAGGGAACCAGCACAACTGGTTCCTTACACATAATCCGAAAAGAAGCAAAAATCGCTAACGATTACTTAACACTCAATTCACCCCCCCCCCCTCTTGAGTGCCCATTGAACCTTCAATTGGTATCAGAGCCTAAGCTTCTCGAAAGAGTAACATCTAGAGGAGTTAAGAATGAGTACTCAAGAATTAAGTGCAATCGGTTATGACAACAAGTCACCCAAGTTTAATGGAAATAATTATGCTTGGTGGAAGAACAGGATCCAGAATGTTATCATGGGTATTGATTATGAATGCTGGCTCGTAGTTAAAAATGGTCCTAATATCATTCTCAAGACAGATGTTGAGGGGAACCAGGTTCCCAAGAAAGATAGCGAATTGGTCACTGCTGATCACAAGTTGCTGGAGAAGAATGCTAAGGCAATGTCAATACTACAACAAGCAATAGGTGAGACCGAAACAAATCGTATATCTGGCCGCAGTAGTGCTAAGGAGATATGGGACACCCTTGAACTTGCGTTTGAGGGAACCAGTGAGGTAAAACGGTCTAAAATTGATTTAATCATGTCTAAATATGAATTGTTTGCCATGAATAAAAATGAAAAAATCAATGATTGCTTTCGTAGGTTTATGACTATTGTAAATGATCTTAGATCTCTTGGTAAAAATTTATCTGACGAGGATCTTGTGAGAAAATTATTGCGTAGTTTAACAGATGCATGGACAGCCAAGGTAACAGCAGTATACGAAGCAAAGGATCTGTCTACCTTGTCTCTGGAACAGCTGATTGGTTCCCTTATGACTCATGAGATGCTGATTGACTCTAAGTCTGAGAAGGAACCAGCAAGAGGCATGGCGCTTAAGGGAACAGTAGAAGATGATGAAGATGAAATTAGCATGATTGCAAAAAGATTTGAGAGATCTCTTCGAGATCAAAGAAAGAATTTCAAAGGTAAGCATTTTAAAAACTATAAAAAATCTAACTCTTATTCTTCTTCTACAGGATGTTTCAAGTGTGGAGAAAAAGGACATCTTATTCGAGATTGTCCTAAGTGGAATGACAAACAGTCTAAATCCGGAGATAAACAAGCATACAAGAATGCCATGATAGCTTCCATGTGGGGAGACTCTGACTCAGGGTCAGATGAAGAAGAAGGATCACCCAACTCAGATGTTTGCCTAACTGCCTTTACAAACATCAAGGAAAACAACACTGGTCCAGGAACCAGAGGAGGAACCAGTACATTCAACAAATGCTTTATGGCAAAGAAGGATGTACTACATGAACGCAAGGTAAGCTTAGAGCAAATTAGAGAAGATATGCATGAATATGATAGAGAAAATATGCTTGCTTGTATTGATTCCTTACTAGATGAATGCTATAAATTAAGTGAAACATACATAATTTGCAAAAGAGAATTAAAAGAAAAAAGTGGTGAATGTAATATTGCTATTGCTAGCTGTGATCATCTAGAAGGAGTCTGTTATGAACTAAAAAATCAAGTAGCAGAACTAGAGGTTGAATTGGACAAGTGTAAAGTGGAACTAGAAAAGGAAAGATCGTTTGAACCAATTGATGGTGAAGAGGATCTGATCTCCCGGTTCCCTAGAGACTTATCAACCACTAGTGATACTCTTGATTTTTCAGTAGCTATAAGTAAAGCAAATTCATGTACTAGAACTTCCTTGTTGAAGGCCTTTGAAACATTGGCTTACAACCTGGAAAATTCTCACAAGGAAATTGCTTCACTTAAAGCTGCACAGTTCACTGTTTCCCCTACAGGTACCAGTGTAGATGTCAGTAATATGATTGATAAGTATGAAAGTAATATTTGTGATTTGCATGCGGAAATCAATCAACTGAAAAAGGACAAGCAACCAGTGGTTGTTGACATGTCTATTGACCGTATGGTTTCAAAGCTTAATCTACAATTCGAAGCTTTAAAAAGTAACTTTGATTTTCTTAAAGAGAAAAACGAATTGTTGACTAAGACACTTGAAACCAGAGAAAAAGAACTTAATGATAGTCATAGACATGTGGACAAATTATTGAATGCTCAAAAATCCTTAAATTACCTGACTTCATCAAGAGGAAACAGAGGAAAAGTTGGTCTCGGTTATACTAGACAGAGAACCAGGACTAACTGGTCTCCCAGAGAAACCACCTGGATCAAAGAATATCAACGAGGCAAGTATGTCATGACTAAAGAGATGCATGTGTGTTTTCATTGTGGTAAAAATGGACATAAGATACATGAGTGTCCAGCTAAGAAAATTAGTGCTAATAAGAACAGCAAGGGTGCAAAGTGTGTTTGGAGAAGAAAGGATCAACAAGTTGTTAATATTGTTGAAAAGGGACCCAAGTATGTTTGGGTTCCTAAATCTAATGTTTGATTTGCTCTTGCAGGCTAGAGTGAAGGGAGACACCTATTGGTATTTGGACAGTGGTTGCTCAAGACACATGTCCGGGGATAAAGATCAATTCCTTTCACTAGTGGCCTTTGATGGAGGAAGTGTCACCTTTGGGGATAACAGCAAGGGAACCATCACTGGTTTAGGTAAGGTTGGTAAGACACTTTCTAACGCAATAGATGATGTTTATTATGTTGAAGGCTTGCAACATAATCTCTTGAGTATTTCTCAATTATGTGACAAAGGTAATAGAGTTGAGTTTCAAGCCAACCTATGTCACATAGTTAACTCACAAACAGGAGAACTTGTATGTGAGGGAACCAGGAAGCATGATGTTTACATCACCTTCTTAGATAAAATCCCTCAAGACAAGTCCATCTGTTTGAGAGCTGTTTCTGACAATAATCAATGGATTTGGCATAAGAGGTTTGGACATGCTAGCCTAACACTTCTAAACAAACTTAAAATACGTGACTTAGTTGTAGGCCTTCCTAACATTAAGTATGAAGCTGATAAAGTTTGTTCTGAATGTGTAAGGGGGAAACAGGTCAAAATTTCTTTTAAGCCTAAAACTATTATGAGTACCAGCAGACCCTTCGAACTTGTACATATTGACTTGTGTGGTCCCATGAGAGTACAAAGTCGAAGAGGTCATAGATATGTCTGTGTTATGGTTGATGATTATTCTAGGTACACTTGGGTAATGATGTTACACACAAAGGATGAAACGTTTGAAGAATGGGTAACATTGGTGAAACAAGTGGAGAACCAGCTCACCCACAAGCTGGTCTCGGTAAGATCAGACCATGGTACTGAATTTGATAATGCTAACTTTATTGATTATTGTAGGGAACATGGAGTTAATCACAACTTCTCAGCCCCTAGAACACCTCAAGAAAATGGTGTTGTAGAAAGGAAGAATAGAACTCTTGAGGAGATGGCGAGGACGATGCTCATTGAGAGTGGTCTCCCAAAGAGTTTTTGGGGAGAAGCTGTTGACACTGCTTGCTATATATTGAATAGAGGTCTCATTAGACCAAAGTTAAATAAGACTCCCTATGAACTTCTTAAAGGTCGAAAGCCCAACATCACATACTTTCGTGTCTTTGGATGTAAATGTTATGTGCATAATAATGGGAAGAATCAACTTGATAAGTTTGATCCTAGAAGTGATGAGGGAATCTTTCTTGGATACTCTTCTCACAGCAAAGCATATAGAGTCTTCAATAAAAGGACTCTTTGTGTTGAGGAGAGTGTCCATGTCATTTTTGATGAATTTAACATGTCTTCTGAGATTGCGCAGGTACAACCTGATGAAGTGATTGGATTGATGGATTTCACGGGGAACCAGTATACTGGTCCCACGGATGAAGTGCAAGCAGATCTAGGCCTACCAAATACTCCACCAGATGATAATGATGAAGTGCCTAGAGAAGAAAATGAAGATAATGAGGACTCTGAAGGGGAACCAAGTCCTGATGGTTCCTCAAATAATAGACAGGTAATGAGTTCAGGGGAACAGAAGAAGGTACCACCCCTGAACCTGAGGTAAGTAATGATAGAGGAAACAGCATGAATGTGAATCCTCCTGGCTCCTCAGAAGAAGGAGAGATCCATGAACATGCTGGTTCCCAACTTAATGAGAAAGCACAAAACAGTCTTAATTTTAAAAGTTATAGATATCAATCTTCTCATCCCACTGATCAAATAATTAGTGATATAAATAAGGGGATTCAAACGAGAACAAATGTTTTTCAAAACTTTTGTGCTTTCTATTCTTTCCTGTCTAATGTAGAGCCTACTGACTATAAAATGGCATTGACTGATCCTGATTGGGTACTAGCTATGCAAGATGAGTTAAATCAGTTTCAGAGGAACCAGGTTTGGCACCTGGTTCCCCGTCCCAAGGAAAGATCAGTCATTGGCACTAGATGGGTCTTTAGAAACAAGTTAGATGACCTTGGTACTATAGTCAGAAACAAAGCAAGGCTAGTGGTGCAAGGGTACAATCAACAAGAAGGAATTGACTATGATGAGACGTTTGCACCAGTAGCTAGGCTAGAGGCTATTAGGATTTTAATTGCTTATGCTGCTCACATGAATTTTAAGCTGTTTCAGATGGATGTAAAGACTGCCTTCCTCAATGGATATTTAAAGGAAGAAGTATATGTGGAGCAGCCACCTGGTTTTGAAGATGCACTGTTCCCCCAACATGTGTACAAGTTGGACAAAGCATTATATGGGTTGAAACAAGCTCCGAGGGCTTGGTATGAAAGATTGTCCAATTTCTTGATGGCAAATGATTACAAGAGGGGAACAGTAGACAAGACCTTGTTCATAAGAACCAGGGGGAAACACTTGATTGTAGTACAAATTTATGTTGATGATATTTTATTTGGTGCTACTAATCAGGTTTTATGTGATGAATTTGCTAATCTTATGCAGAGTGAATTTGAAATGAGCATGATGGGAGAACTAGGATTCTTCCTAGGGCTGCAGATTAAGCAAACAAATGATGGCATAATGATTCATCAACAAAAGTACTTAAAAGAGCTGCTGAAAAAGTTTGGCATGGAGAACAGCAAAGCTTATGATACACCTGTTCCCACATCCACAAAGTTGGATGCTGATCTTAAGGGAAAAAATGTTGAAGCTACGCTTTATAGAGGAATGATTGGTTCTCTACTTTACCTAACAGCTAGTAGACCTGACATTGTGTTTTCTGTTGGTTTGTGTGCTAGGTTTCAAAGCAATCCAAAGGAATCTCACTTGAAGGTTGTTAGAAGGATACTTAGGTATCGTGTGGGAACAGCAGATCTGTTTTTGTGGTACCCCAAAGGCAGTACCATTGATCTCATTGGATATACAGATGCAGATTATGCTGGTTTCCTAGTTGATAGAAAGAGCACATCAGGTATGGCACACTTCCTTGGCTCTTGTCTTATATCATGGGGTTCTAAAAAGCAAAATTCAGTGGCCCTATCCACAGCAGAGTCAGAATATATAGCTGCAGCTTCATGCTGTTCCCAGCTACTGTGGATAAGGAACCAGCTGAAAGATTTTGGTGTTATTTATAAAAGTGTTCCTATTTTTTGTGATAACACTAGTGCAATCAATATTTCAAAGAATCCTGTGCAACACTCCAAGACAAAACACATTGAAATAAGACACCATTTTTTAAGAGACAATGTGGAAAAAGGATTGGTGGAGATGTTGTTTTGTAAAAGTGAAGATCAAATTGCTGATATCTTCACAAAGCCTTTGTGTAGAGAGTCTTTTTGTAGGTTAAGAGTCCTTTTAGGTCTAGTTAGATTTTAGGTATTGGCTTCAATTACTTCCTTAAATGATTGGTTAGAATGGTATTCTCTTGTATAGTGTGTGTACATACTTATGTTGATATCTTTCAAGTGTTGTGTAGATGGTTCAAAATCTCAAAAGGATTGAGAATCATTGTTGTAAGAAACAGGTGAAATCAGGCTGAATTGCCAGAAACAGCGTGACATGGTTCTATACAGGTACCAGCAAAGGGAAACAGCAGACCAGCTCTGATATGTCATCCGATAATATCTTTTATTTTCGGAAGATTACTATAAGATATTTCCTTTTGGAAGGAATTTATCTTATTTCAGTTATTTAATCCCATATAAAAGGCAAACATATCATATGCCTTATTTATAGTTGGTTGAGATAATTATGGTAAAAGATAATTACCAAATTTTTGATTTCAATTTAAAAAAAAATAAAAAAAAATATCCTTTACAGTTGCTTTTTATTGGCTCAACTAACTCTTTTCTTTCCTTCTTCTCTCTTTGTGCTTCATTGTTAAAAATATACACTAACCCTTTGTGTAGATCATCAATCATCATCACTCGAAATTCTCTTTCTCTCTCTCGTATGCTTTAAATTCATCATTGTTCATTCGGTTACTGTTCACTCAAGGAACCAGCTCAGTATCAGGGGGAACATCAGAAGGAAGCTCAAATGTCCTTAAGCCCGAAGTTGGAGGAAATTCGGAAAAGTCAGAGTGAAGAGGATGAAATAGAGATTGTTGGTTACAATGAGGAGACACTCATTGTTAAGACCATGGTACGAAGTAGAGTAACTCAATCTTCATTAAAGAAGTTCACTGAGAAGGTGTAGGAGGAACAGTCCATTAATTCTCTTCCGGAAACCAAGAGAAAAAGGGTACCAGCAAGAACCTTTCACACCACAAAAGGGTGGAGGTCTTTGCTTGATTGATGTGACGCTAGTCTTGTACTCGTTATGCAACAAGGAGAACTTTATGAATAAGTGCGGATCTCTCATGATTTATATAAAAAAAAAAAAAAAAAAAAAAAAAAAAAAAAAAAAAAACCAGCAGGTCAGGAAGTGGTTTTGAAACAGATTGGGGAATCACAAGAATATGCTTAGTAATATAATGATTTTGGTTTAAGCAGAGCATGGTGACAAGGATGAAGAGGAATCAGATGATAATACAGAAGATGTTGCAAAGTTCGAGGAGGAGGAAGGGAACGAGAATGATGATGAGGAGTGATGTTGTTTCTGTTCTTGTTTCCTCACCCTCATGTTTATTCTAAAATAACTGATTTTGTTGGTCTGTCTACTTCTCTCCATTCCATGAACTTTCTTGTTGGATGGATTTGGGCTTCTTTGGTTGAACTTTGTTGGCTTGTATGAACTACTAACTCTGCTATGGTATGAACTGTTTGACTAATCTCTTTTTGCAGCATAATGCTTGAATGGTGGTTGATGCCATTGTATGGATAAGCACATTAACTTGTGCACATTGCTTTTACTTGTGGATACTTTTTAATGATGCCAAAAGGGGGAAGTAGTTTGAAGTTGAAGCCTAAGGTTTAGCTAGTTTAGATTGAGTCAGTTTGAGGTTTAGCTAGTTTAGATTGAGTCAGTTTGAGTCTTTTTATTTCGTATTTTCTATTTTCTATTTAGGGGACCAGTTAGCCTAACTGACTTGTTCCAAAGAGTTTTGAGTCCTTGAAGTTTTTGACGGTTTTCTTTTTGAGCATGTCCACAGGTTCAAGAACTTCAAGAGTTTGTCATCATCAAAAAGGGGGAATTTGTTGAGTCCCTTAGGTTTTGATTGATAGTTTTGAATGATGACAAACAGCTAAGGGAAACAGGTCTTTGAAAGTGTTCAATACAGTTGGGGGAACCAACTAAAATAAAACACTGTTTTCCTAGATAAGTTATTGATTATATGAGTTATCTATTGAACTAACTTATCTATATACAGGAAACAGTTAGATGATAAATGTGCTATGTACTGGTGGGGAACCAGTATGAACCGTTTCCTTGACTGCTATGCGGAAAAGCAGTCACATACTCTTTATTGTGCATTAACCATGTTACATGTGCAGTAGTTGAGTTGATTCCAAGACTTGGAGCATAGAAGCCTTTCGAAGATATTTCGAAGAAAGATTGTTTGCTCATAATAGAAGTATTCAAGGAAGATTCAAGTCTTGAAGATTACATGAAGAAAAGATGATTTATGCTTTAATATGTTATCTAGGTTTTCATGTAATATGCTCCGTAGTATGCTTGCATGTTTGGGTTATATAAGTGCTTAAAAGTATATTGAAGTATGATATGAAATCTGGTACAAAGTTGGAACAGGTTTCATAACATGTTTCAATTCAGAGAACCAGGTCGGGGAACCAGGTTCACTGTACGAAATATTCGAGCTGCCGTTTTGGAAAAAGATTTTACAAAAAGATTTTTTCGAAAAGATTATTTTGAAAATATTTTGTGCAGCTGGAAATAAGATGAAATATTCTTGGTTACCTAAAAACTAGGAGTATTTATCTTAATTGATTCTATCTTTGTGATTAAATCAAATAAGATAAATACTTTCCTAAAATTACAATATATCTTATTCTCTAAGATTGTGTGATTTAAGGAAACTAGGTTTTAGGAATCTAAGCTTATATAAACTCATCTTATTTCACATATTTCGTGTGCCTCTCCAGAAATTAAAAAGAGCAATTATTTGAGAGCATATACTTAAGCACTAATCCCATTCATCAAGTCATATACAAGAGCATTCTAGTACAAAAACATTTTCTCTTAATTAGCTTCGTAGAAGTGAGATCAAAGGAGAGTTCTTGATTCTTGTATTGAGTCTTTAACAAAGGGGTTAAAGGCTGGGTGAGTGTTTGTGAGTTCAAACACATTGGGCTTACGAGTGTAAGTCGAGAGCACACTCGGAGTAGAGTGTGGGGTAGACTGGTTCCCGGAGTAGGGAAACAGTAGAGTGTTCTTTGTCTTTGTTTTTCGGAGTAGATTAATAAAGGACTTAGGATAGGAGGACGTAGGCCTGAGTTGGCTGAACCTCGTTAAATCTGTGGTGTTCTTTATTGCTTTGTTTTATTCCGCTGCATAAGGGAACCAGCACAACTGGTTCCTTACACATAATCCGAAAAGAAGCAAAAATCGCTAACGATTACTTAACACTCAATTCACCCCCCCCCCCCCTCTTGAGTGCCCATTGAACCTTCAGTATTCCTCCATCTCTACTCTACACCTACACTTCACCATGGCCATTCTCTACATGGGGAATTGACATTATTTGGAAAATCACTCCTCCAGGAACAGGAGGTCATGAATATATCCTAGTAGCAACTGATTACTTCAAAAAGTGGGTCGAAGCACAATCATATGCTAAACTCACCGCAAAACATGTAGCACTATTTATCGAAAGAAATATTATTTGTCGATATGGAGTCCCACATGAAATAATAAGTGACAATGGAACTCACTTTCAAGCTGAGTGTGAAGAATTGTTACAAAAATATGGAATTCAACACCATCATTATTCTCCTCAAGCAAACGGAGTAGTCGAAGCGGCTAATAAAAATCTAAAGACTATCATCGAGAAAATGACGGAAAATTACAAGGATTAGCCTGACAAATTCCACTTCGCATTGTGGGGTTATCGCACGTCAATTCGCACATTAACAAAAAATACACCATTTTCCTTGGTTTATGGAATGGATGTGTACAACCTCTAGAGCTAGAGATACCATCTCTACGCATTGCATTAGAAAGAAAACTCGATGAAGTTGAATGGACTAGGGCGAGATATGAGGAGCAAATTCTAATTGATGAAAAACGACTAGAAGCTCTACATCATACTTAATGCTACCAAACTCGTATGGCTAGGCATTTTAATAAGAAGGTCAAGACAAGAAACATCAAAGTAGGAGACTTGGTGCTAAAAGCATTAAGGAAGAATTTTTAGATCCAAGGGGTAAATTTAGGCCTAATTGATCTGGACCCTATATTGTCAAAACAATCCTATCAGAAGGTGCAGCAAAATTAACTGATATGGATGGCAATTAGTTCTCGAACATGACAAACCTTGACCAACTTAAAAAGTACTAACCATAATTACTTAAGTAGGATACTCAAGGGAGCTACGTTTGGCCTGATTCCTTAAGAAAGGATACGTAGGCAACCCTTTACGGGTGCAGCCACTTTACTTTTGCAAACCTCGCATCCAAAACTTAATAATAAATTCAAAAATTCAACGAAGCATCAGCGTCTTAGAATAAATCCCGTCGCCAGCCGATTAACTCTAGCGCCAGACGACAGTGTCTGTCGCCTGACGCCAGACTGCCGTAGCTGGCGCCAGTCGTGAAAAAGCGGCGCCATTTTTCTGGGAGTACCTGGGAATATATTGGTGATTTTCGGAAAATTTTCGACTTTCGTACTCGAAAAAATTTCTGGAAAATTAAATTTTTAGTTTTCATTGCTTTTATAAATTAAATTTAAAGGATATGAGTTAATTAAAAGCTGAAATTTCATTAATTAAATAAACTAAAAAATTGCATAATTGATGGAATTTAAATAAATCTTAAACAAATTAACTTTAAATTTAAAACTAAGTCTAATAATTGAAAGTTAAGCAATGCTTTAATCTTTTTTCTCTTTCTTTGCTTTCTTCCAATTTTTGTCTGCATCCTCTTCATCATCCATGACTTTAGCTAGTAGCCATCCTTTAGAGGACCTTACATTTAATTTTAAAATAAATAGTTTCTCCCTTGGCTAGGACTCCATGTTACTTCTCTACCCAAGCCTTCTTCTCTAAAGTGTCAGCTTTTCTTTTCCCTTTATCCTTTGTAGAGCTCTTCTTCCTAGGCATTGTAGGTATTTTGAATTCAACATTTTCACCCAAACGTTCCTTAACGGGAATCACCTTGTCACCTAGACGACTATTCACATCAGTTTTACTCTGATTTCTCTTCATGTCCTTTGAGGGTTTCTGGAGAAGCCACTTCTTCACATCATTGGGAAAGGAAGGAGGAACCTTTTGGGTAATCACTTCCCATAAAGGTCTAGCGCTCCAATAAGCATCAAATTTTTCTACTTCTTGAGAAATAGGGAATCATAGGGACGACGAAGATCCCTAGAAAGGAATTGTTTGAAGTAAGCCGTACTGTCTTTTTACCCAGCAGGGATAATAAAAAGTCATCTTGGATAAGCTTGGAAGATGACATAAGGGTTGCTTGTTGACACCAACCATCTTCTCTATTCTCCACCAAAGGATGACCCACTTGATGGCAAAGTTGCAAGAGGCGAAGACCTTCTTCCATTCATGGAGCCCCATCTTAGAGAAGTGTTTCTTCCTTCTCACAAAACAATTTGGAGTGTATTTTTCAACGTTGTCGGGATGACTAATTAATTATAGCCTCTCCATTAGCCACATCTTGAAAAAAAAAATCATTGCAAATAAATTAATATCACTAGACAAAAATATGTTTTTGATTTTTGTAATTAAAAATATTATTTTTCTACCTGTAATAAAATTGGAGAGCCCCAAAAAGGTGCTTTTGGATTTTTTTCAATTCATCAATACTAAGTATAGTCTCTCCAACGATTAGTGGCATTGGATTTCTCCCATTCAATCTGCTCCAAAACAGTTGATATAATTGCTTGACCCTCATTAGTTCTACCACTAGTGAGAAGATATTGGTTAAGAATGGAAAAGAGAAAAGCCCATCTTCTATAAACATGAAAAGACTCAAAATAAGGTCTATCAAAATAATGGCAAGCAAATTCTTTTAAATTAACTATGCTGCCATCTACTATATTTGTTAGATCTTTGTCTTTAAAATTAAAGAAGCGCTCAAAATCCTTATAATAGTATTCATTTATTCTAGGGATTACTGCAAGATCTAATGCAGGGAAGCCTAAGATAGCACCGAATTCTTCCGGCAAAGGGCTAATTTCATCACACCCAAGTCTAAAACAATGAGTAACCATATCCCAATATTCTAAGGCGATATGAATGAAGTCTATATCAAGATATACCCCCTTGACACCATAAATACCCCCCATATGAAAAAAGTCTAATTCTTTTCTCTCCTTGGCAATTAGAGACCGACACCATTCATGAGTGAAGTTCGTAAAACTCTTAGTGATTAAAGACATGATTGTTATTTTTTTCAAAAGCTAAGACTATATTTAATCTGCTAAAATTATGAAGAAAATCGGCTGATCAGGGGCTATTTATACACAAAATTGGCACTGTTTTAATCCGGAAAGGATTCGGAGTCAGCGCTCATTGGCGCCAAACGCCAGACCCTGACGCCAAGCGCTAAGGATTAACGTCTGGCGCTAATGCAAAACGCGTGGCGCCAGATGGCGCTGATGTGTCTTATCATACGAGCTTTTCAAAAACCGCGTTTTTCTGGCTGATTCGAGTCTGAACAATGACTTTACGATCTTTTATTCTTTTTATACCCTTTTTCTTAATTAATATATCAATTTTATTCATTATATTTTATTTTACTTTTTTAGACTTAATTTTTAAGTTTTTTGTAAATCCAATATTTCTATTTTTTATTTCTTTTTTGGGGGGAGAAAGTCGGATAGCCTCCATCTATAATAAAAATGACGGAACTTTTGCGCAAAATTATTAATTATCATAATTCTTTGCACACACGAACATTTACATAAATAATAATAAATAAATGTTAAATAAATAAACTTATAGTAGTATGTATATACAAACATGTCTAAAAAAGGAGTCTAATAAAGGCAAAGTTCTAAACAAAGTTAAAATAAAAAAAAGCACAGGTATGAACTACGGCGCCGGAGGACGCAGATGATGAGAGACGCAAATCATATCATAAAACTGCGCAGTACGAGGAGTAACCTCTCCACCAGCTCAAGCTCCAGTCTCTTCGGGAGGTGGAAAACTCAGCTCAGGACCCGTCCACCCAAGATCACCCTGAGGCTGAGGCTGCGGAGGCTGCTGCGATGGCGAGCCGACCTCATACATTCCACCACCTCTAAGAGCCGAGGTAGCCTATCCCTAGCCTACCGGCGCAACGCGTGCACCCTCAGATGAAGAGCCCGAGCCCTACACCGCCTCGGTCCTAACAGCCTCAAAACGACCACCCCGACCGCCAGATCTAGTACGACGACGTCTCGAGCTAGACCTCACCGGGACTCTCCGGACCTTAGGTCTCGTCCGGGTATGAGAAGGAATGGGCTGACCCTGCAAGAAGAAACTAAGTCTGAAACAATCAAAATAGAAGCAATAATGCAAAAATAAAAAGGAAAACTACCTCCTGAACGGCGTCGTCGCGACGACACGTAGCCACAATCCTCATCCGAACGAGCTGGCTCCAGAAGGCATCTATACACCGTACCATCTCCGTGACCACCTCCCGCGAGAACTGTCAAGGAAATAAAGTCAGTAACAATGCATAATATACATGAACAAAATTGCAAATAAATAAAGCTTTACCCGGGTTTGGTGGCGAGGAATCAACCGCTCCACGAAGCGCTCATCCTCATGAGCCGGAGGAATCATCTCCTCGATCGACCCGTATCTCCCCTTATAATGGATGGACATACGAGGTGGCACGAACTCAGTAGGTCCAGCCTGACGAAAGCAAATCAAAGTTAGTAAAACATTACTTGGGGGCTACTTAAAAAAAGGTAAAAGATTGAAATCATACCGCCACCTCCTCAGCCAGAACAGGGGCTGGAGCTAACAACGGCAGCATAGCACTGCCTAAGGATCGTATAAGATCGCCAAGGGGTACCAGCTCTCTCTGACATGCTCACAAACCTCGCGCCATTGAACATATGATGCGGCGGAGGAGCAGGAACAACGAAAGTGTTTGAGGAATGCTGAATAGCAACCCTCTCTCTAAGATATGCAACCGCTCCATATGTCCCTAAGAATTAGCGACGCTCAACGGTATACTGTGCGGCTAACCTTGGGACTACCAAGTCGATCCACAACCGATACTTCACGTCAGGCTCCTGCGAAGAACGCCTATAAGATAAGAATCTACCAAAGGTAATACGAAAGTGTTCAACTATATAAAGAACCATACCGAGATGATCTGATCTCAGACATAAGCAGTAGACATCCTAGCGCGGTGGCCTCCCCAACAGGCACTCACTGGAAACTTGCGCGGCGATGGTCTCGCCGGCGCAACTGAAGGAAAGTACTCGCAGAACTAGATCTACAAAAGGCAAAAAGTATCAGCAAGTGCTAACTAAAGCTTAGAGCTAAGTTTTATGGGAGATAAAGTATACCTCTACGACTCTCCGAAAACCAGACACAGCGATGTTTCCCGTGAAAGACCGATGTCAACACAAGTCTTGTAACGCTCGAACAAATTCAGCATAGGCCTAGCTGGCTCAGTCGTAAGTCCCGATCAAGTGAAGATTACGGACCGCAGGTAGGTAGTAAAGCAGCACTCTACTACCCTTGTCAGGGGAAAACGTTCCTGACAGCAAGATAAGCACAAAGATGCGCACCCGCTGCTCTCGGGTGGTAGCATCATCCTCGAAAGCTGCTGCTAGAGTCAATCGGCAAATGCCTTTGGCGCTAAACTGGGTCAACTCTACCTCAGCACGAGCCCAAATAACAATCGGACCCAACAGCTCCTCAACCTCAGGAGAGAAGACACTAATCTAGTTGTCGAATGGCAGTGCAGTAGAACTAAACTCCAGTCCCGTAATGAGACTGAAGTCGGTCGAGGTGACCATCATCTCACCCCAAGGGAAGTGGAAAGTATTGGTGGTGTCCCAAAAGAACTCCACCAGGGCACGAGCCATGTGATGACTCCCGCTAGAGGCAATCATGGCCTATGAGGTCTCAAACAGTGCATTCAATCCGCAAGACTCTCAGAGAAGTCTCACCTCTCCATCAACACTGATATGCATCTTGTACACGTCGCTAAGGGTATTGCAGCCTGAGCCGTGGTAGCGCGTCCTACCAACTGTGATCCCACGTCGCACTGACAGGCTAAATTCGCATTACCTAATCAAAACTAATTCCTAAAACCACTAACTAAAATAGATAGGGAAGTAGGGTCGAATCCACAGGGAAACTGGTCTCTCTATTCCTAACTAATTGAGGTAATCTAAATTATCAAGTAACCAATTTATAAATTTGGATATAAAACTAAACTACGAAGATTAAGAATAAGGAGAAAACAATGAATAAAAGGTCTAAGGCATAAGTTCACCAATAAATAATATTCTAGGGTAAAACATAATAATCAAACATCAATGCATAAATTAATCAGATCATAAAGGGCTTTCGCTACGTATTACAATCACACAATTAATTTACCGGTATTAAATCTCATCTCTCAAATCTTGACTTAACCATTTTTAAATTAACATGCCTATTGAAACTAGACCTAAATAAACATCAATTCTCATCTTTCGTATCTTGAATCAATATTGTCTAACTCATGGATAAAAGATCTGCGCAAATCTAGTCACAGAGCATTAAATCAATCAATAGGAAATCAATCTAGCATTGACAATTAACAACAATAAATTACCCCTTCGTATTATTTGTGGATCCCCACAACCCTAGAAATAAAACTACTCACACATATTTAAATCTAAAAAAATCAAAGTAATAAAACAAGACATGATCAAAGGAATAAAATAAATAACTAAGATTAAAAGAAGAGAAATTGTTACCAAAGAAATCTGGAATTAAGAATAAAGTCAAGAACAAAGTATAAGAGAGAGAGAGAAACTAATCTAAAAGCTCAGTTGAGAGAGAAAATCTAAGAAAGAATTAAGAAAGACTAAAAGAAAGTAATAAACTCGCTTAACGGAAAAGTATTTATACTAAGCGAGAATCCTAAACTAAAACAAACTCAAACGTCGATAATTAACCCCTAATAACAACACGCGCCCGATCGGACGAGGCACCGCCCGATCGGGCGCGCCTTTTCCATCAGATACACTTCTCGCGCCCGGCCAGGCGCAAGTTCGGGCGCCGGCCTTGCTTCTCTCGCCCGGCTGGGCGCGCCTCCGGGCGCCAGCCTCTTTGGCCGGGCGGCACTCTTGGGCCACTATTTGGACTTCGATTGGGCTTCTATTCTTGGGGCCAATCTGGATTTTCTCTCCGGGTCTTGAATACTCGGTCCTAATGCCCCGGTATCACATATACCGAGCCCTTAATCACCGGTTCGATGGCTCTAACCGGCCCTTGGCTATAAAAATTGGTCGTGCTTCTCCAATGCTCGTAGTTGCTCCATAATATCTCGGGAAAATGCTCCAAAAGTGCAAATCCCTGCAAAAGTCAACCAAGTATACGAAAACACTAGAAAACACCAATTAGTAATAAAAGTGGCTCTAAAGAGCCAAAAACACTACTAATTATGACAAGGGACGGGAGTAAAATACCATATAAAATACACATATCAAACTCCCCCAAGCCAAACCTTTGCTTGTCCCTAAGCAAAGATCTCATCAATGAATAAATAAATATGCTTCACCCCAAAAAGTAAAAATCAAGCGCAAACAATTCAAGGTAAATCCAATAAACATGCTTCAAAGTCAACCAATCAAATCCATCCAATTACCCTTCCTCCCTAACAATAGTCAAATAGAGCAAACCACAAGATCATATAGAATTCAAGACTAGTGCTCACACACTCAACTCTCATTTATGTGGCGATTAAAAGATGTATTCGATCGCTCTCCAACCAACCCCTTTATGTGAACAATGCCCTCCTAACTCACACTCTCGTGTGTATAAAAAGATGTACGCTCAACCTACTAGTCGAATCGAAATATGTCAAATCATAACTTGCATTGATAAACAACACTTTCACATTCATACAACTCTATGCACAAAGGTCGGAAGGTCTTTAAAGATTGTAATGTAAGGCTAGGGTAAAGGGTAGGAATCATTTGGGAACAAGTGAGAGAAAAGCTATGCTTAAGGGAGAAAACCCTAGTAAAACCCATGATCAATATAAATAATTATCAACATCTCCTACATAACCAACTATAACAAAAATCTACCAAATATACTCAAATTATAAACAACAATCCCAACACTTACAAATTCACTCATAAGATATAATAATGAAGAACTGGAGTGAATAAGCAAACTTTATTTACAAACCTGAATTTTTTCATTGAAACTCAAATTTTTTTTTTCTTTCTTTTCTTTTGATTAACCTCCAACTAGAACATTTGAACATTGAACAATTTTTTTCTTTTGCTCTTTTTTTTTTCTATTGAAGTCCACTTAAGTTTTTACTTTTTTCCTTGAACTTATCTTTTTTTCATAACATCATACTTTAATTTTTTTCTCAAGAAGATATAGCTTTCAAACTCATCAAAAATAAACATGATCAAGAACAAAATAACTTCTCAAAACCCACCCAAATTATGCAAATAATAAGCACACTACAAACTTCGTCACCTCACTCACTAATAGCTCCCCCAAGCCAAGCTTGGGACTAGTAACTGTAGACACCCATTTGTGTCTCCCCAAAACCAAACCCACTGATGAGTGCCTTTCACGTCGAATCATAATCAAATGAAGTGAAAGTGCGGAAAGTCTAGTGTTGCAGAAAGTTTTAATTTCTTTTCTCTTCTCTCTATTTTTGAAAACTTAATTTAAGAAAACAGCCAATCTAGTTTGGTTGGTCCATGATATTGGTCCAATAATAGTGTAGTTGGATGGGGCTTGACAAGAGCTTTCCAACGATATATTATAAGCCCAATTCCGATGAATATTGAGGAAATTATGGCCAATTTACTAAAATGGGCCCGGTTTGAGCCTTATATACAGCCCAATGATCCAGGGGAGGGCCTAATATGATTTATCATTCCTAATGCAATTAGGAATGGTTTTAGTCTTCTAGAATCTTTTAGAAGGTTCTTTTCAATCCTAATTCAATTAGCATCGATAAATTGACTTTTGACTTTTCAGAGTTTTAATTAAAATCAAATAGCATTTTCGAGGAAATTATATGATTTTATCCTCCAGTATGGCAAACTTATCTGATTTTCGAAAACGCGTTAAAACCAAGCTTGGCGCCTGACCCCAGGCCTGGCGCCTAGCGCTAGCCATTGGCGCCTGGCTCCAGTGTTAGTGCCTAGCGCCAGTTAGCCAGGGTTTGCGCCAGCTCTGTTTTTTGTGCGTCAGACTCTGTTTTGTTTATTTTATCTTTTTGGCTGATTTTCTCTATAAATAACGTATTAAAAACTCCGTTTTCATTCACCAATTCTCATCAATTCTCATCATTCACGAGTTCTCATCTACAATCAGTTTTAATTAGCATTCTCTTAATCATTTATTGAATTCTATTCTTTCTTTTTCTAAACTAATTTTGTTTTCTCATACAAAATTCCACATTCGCAAGATTTAGAAACACCTAGCCATATTCAAAGTTTCTTTCGCCTTAGACGTGAAAGGTTTAATTTCTAAGGGTTTGGTCCTAAATCTCTATTTCAAATTTTTTTTTTTTTGACAAAATCTCTATTTCAATTATTTGATTTAATTGTTTTGATTATTATTTTCCTGGAAGTTACTAACGTGTGTATTTTGTTATTAGAAAGAGGTATGAGGCATCAAAGTAAGTGCTTTAATGGTTTTATTGACATTATGATGTAGAAATCATGTTTAAATTATTATTATGATGTTCCTAGTAACATGTCTAGGGTATTTTTAATATTAAATATGATTGTTGCGATGCTTCCTATGTTCTTTCTAATATTTATGATTGTTAGTATCATGTTAGGGTTAAATATTTGATTTTTATTGCTTAGTGACATGCTAGGGTTTGTTATTAATCTTGTTAGTATCATGCCTAGGATCTTGCTATTACTATTATGCTTTAACATTAAAATGAATATGATTATGATTATAATTGTTATAATTTATGATGATTATGAATATTATTATTATTATTATTTTGATGATGATTATTTTATTTATGATTATTATTGTTATGATTATAATTTTATAATGATGATTATGGTTATTGTTATGATTATTATTCATGATTATTATTGATTATTTATTATGTTGCTTGATGATTTTTTTTATTACTTGATCACCTTTTATGCATGTTTAACGGGAATTTGGTACTTGTAATAACGCTTAATAAGATAATTAATAATCTTGTTAGGGTTATTGTGATTATAATTTCAAGTGATCGCCAATAATAGTTTATTTGTGCATTAATATTCAACCAACATAGATAAACAGGTTTAGGGTTAATCCTATTGATTGTATGTTAGTCAAAAGCGCACATGAATACGATTAGAATAAAGTAGAGGCCTATTATTTGGACAGGGTCAATCTCTTTTAGGTTGGATTTGTACCTTCATCACCGAACCCTTATTTGGTTCTAGACCTTATGAAGTTGACGATCTCTTAAATCGTTAAGGGGTGTAACCTTCATCCTATGAACGGTTTACGAGTTCCTAAAAAACTTATTGGCGACTCTTTTGCTCTATCTTCTTCCCTTTTGGACGCCACCGTACTTTAGTGTATGATCACAGTGGGGTTCAAGCTAGTGGGATTAAAGATTGAATTTATTCCCTACAGTTCTTGGCAACTCCGCTGGGGAGGATTTCTATTTTAATTCTAGAATTTGTTTCAGCAATGATTTAGAATGAGTGAATGACACTCGAAAAGTTCTAAGTATTTCATGTGCGTAATTTTGATTAACATTATTGTCATATGCATAAAAAAAGATCTCATTGGAAAAACCATCCGTAATGAGTTAAAAACATAGGATTTTACACGTAGAAAATTTGAGGAATGTCTTTCACAACTAGGACCAAAATAACACCGCGCGAAACTGGAAAATTTTATCGAGCACAGAAAGCTGCTAAGGCATGTGGGAAGTAGCGTCAAGGGCCAAAGCTTGGCGCCAGAATTTTGACCGCAGCGTCAGACGCCAGTATTGGCGCCAGGCGCTACAGTTAAAAGCTGGCGCTAGTCTCTGTTTGCTGGCGCCAATTTCCCCCGATACCGAGCCAGAAATATGCGTTCTAATTTCGACCGATTTTTCGTATTGTTTTCTCGATCCTACTTCCTGATTGAATTTTTTCTCACTTTTCTGAAACCCATATGTGTTCTACATATGGACATAACCCTCTGGAAATTCATGCTCCATCTACCCGATTGAACGCTCCTTGCAACAAAGGGTACATCCGAGATGTTGAATTCACCAAACCATGGAAGCGAGTTTTTTCTAAACTCGCGGTGTCCCATCCACTCGCGCCAACTCTTCACGGTTAGGCTTCCGCGCAGTGCATCTGGAAAATTAACCATGGACCTTCTTTTGACTAACCCATATCCCGAACTTTAGAGAACTAAAGCCATGGTTAGGTGGCAAACGCATTGCATCATATTGTGCCTACTTGACTAATTGTGCATTATTTGTTGTGCATATATATTCTATGTTTCTCTTAACCGTTAGTTGACTTGTGTTGAGATTAAATAAATTAATGACTTAAAGAACTTTGCCTAATTAATTAATTAATTAATTAATTAATTCGAGTCAATAAAGTCTAATATTTTAATCTGAATTGACCTAGTACGACTTTAGGCATACCCCGATTGACTAATAACACCGAAAACAGTCCCAGATCGAAGCTCCAATATTGGCGCCAAGGTCTGAACTGTAGCGCCACTATGGAGTGTAGCGCCTGACGAAAGTTCTGTCGTCTGGCGCCAAGGTCCACAGTAAGACGCCAGTCCTGTCGCCTGGCCGACAGTTCGGATTATTGGTCGAGTCATCACCTAGGGTCTAATTAATCAGTTTTCTAATTAATTCGGTTAAATTTTTGTTGAGAATAGTACTTATTTGAGTCGATGATCGAGTTTAGGCACTAAGTCCCATGGTCTTACACAAGAGTCCAAGCATGTCACTTACATTCAACGCACACACCAATACACATACTTTGACCATGTTTAAGAGAGTCTTGTGTGCGCGTTTTTTCCGTCATTTTTTTAAGGGGGTAAGTCGGATATTAACCCTCCATTAAAAAAAAAACTATACTTAGTTCCCTAAAAATATGTACATTATTTTGACAAAAAATATGCACCCTTTTCTTTTTTTTCTTTTCTTCCTTAAAATAAACCGTAAAGTCAAGTTGATTCGAGTCGAGTAATTAAAACGAAAAATGGTTTATTTACAACGCGTGATCAAGAAAGGAAGGACGGTTAATCAAAGACAACCTCTTCGTAAAAGTCCAACTTTTCGAAAAACCCATAGCTCGTAAGAGGAAAGCTAAGACTATAATGGCAACACAAGAAGAAGTCAATGATCTTAAGAACCAACTGGCTACCGTGACTGAGACACTGAAGTTTCTCGCACTCAAGATCGATGATCCCGTGAAGCAACAACAGATGGACCTCATGAAAGAGAGTTTAAGCAAGTTGTCTAGCGACTACAAGTTTCAAGAGCTTACATCACAAGGGGTCTCGGTGGACATAGATCTTCTTCCGCAGAAGTTCAACGCCAACGACATCCCAAAATTCAGAGAAACTGACAACCCTTACTTTCATTTAAGAGCATTTGAAACAATAATGAGTATTAAGGGTATCGATAAGAAAGTTTTCCCCTCTCTGTTCTCACTATTTCTCGAGACCGTTTGCCAACAATGGTTCTTTTCTCTCGAGAAAGAAAAGACCTCTACCTGGGAGTCCATAGAAAACGCTTTCGTTGATAGATACAAGTGTAACATTCAAGTCAAGACTAACCATAGGGAACTTAAAATACTCAAGCAGAAAGAGAATGAAGGCTTCACCTCTTTCTTTAACAAGTGGAGAGAAACCTCAAGTAAGATGATTGAGGTGCCAAGTGAAAAAGAATCTGTGAGACTGTTCATCAAAAATCTCCAAGAAAAATATTCCAAGCATCTCAAATATCAAAATAATCTCCATACCTTCAAGGCCGTTTATGACATTGGGATCAATATTGAAGATGAGTTGGCTAAGTTAAAAGCTGCCAACAATAACTCCAACAGTGGCTGGAAAGGAAAGAAGAACGACAATCCTTCTTCTTCCAAAACCGCCTACTCATACAATGTTAGCACCTTTAATTTAGGAGAAGTCCATGCTATGAACAATCAAAGACAGAAGAAACCATTTAGGAGGAACTTCACTCCTATTGGCATGAGTTATGACACCACATTTGATCGATTAAATGCAAAGGGTCTTATAACTCCTATTGGACCATTTGGGGACCCACCAGTTGAGAAGAGGTCGGCTAGCTAATTGGAACCCCAATGCACACTGTAAGTATCACCAAGGTAGGGGTCATCTCCCTAAAAACTGTTGGAAGCTTAAGGAAGCTATCCAAGACTTAACCGACAACAACAAGCTGTCGTTGCCCCCTACCAGTAAGAAACCAAGCATTGACAATGCACCTCTCGCTCATACCCTGGCTATCTCTGATGAGGAAAACAAGGTTAACCCCTCATCTCCCATTAGACCTGTCAAAGAAATTCGTGCCACAGAAAAAGAAGAGGAAATCTTTTTCGATGTCAAGGGTAACCTTCCAGAACCGGCAAATAAGGAAGATATACATTTTCTCACACTGTCTATGAGGGAGGTATCGCAACTACTAAGTGAAGCTCTCAAAGCTATGAACGAACTCCATAAGAAATATGATGAGCTTCCACTTCCGAAAGATGAACCTAAAAGATAATTCACACCAATGAGAACAACTTATGAGGCAAAGCATTTTCCTTTATAAGTCACTGAAAGACCCAAGAAGAGAAATAGAATTTACACTCCAATTGGGATCCCATATGCACAAATGTTCGAAATGCTCTCCGAGAGTGGCGAGATCAAACCTCTCGAACCAAGACCATTCGAATCGTTGAAAAGGACAGATAGATATTACTGTCAGTATCATCAATCAGGGGGTCACACTTTAGAAAACTGTTTCAAATTCAAGGATTTGGTACAGAAAATGATTGATGAAAAGAAACTAGTCCAAATTCAACAAGAAGAGGATACAACCATTAATGGAGTTTGGGACATTGATGAAGAAGATGTCTATCTACAGGATGTAGTAGGAACTACACCTTCTGTATCATACACCACAGATGACATTGAGGCTGAAGAAGACTCATCAATAGGCGTCCTCACAAGATCCAGGAGAATGCAACCACCCGTTTCAACACAACCTATGCCAACCTGGAAACATCTCGAGAACATAGGTTGGTTGTAATGAATGCCTTGGACAAAATTGAGATAGATTCTGACACTACTCCTGAGGAATTATCCAACTTCCTCACAAGTGACCTTCCTAGTCCGATTAATTTGATCACCTTTTCTGATAAAGATTTACCCCCAGAAGGTGACAAACATTCCAAGGCATTAAACCTCACAGTAGTTTGCAAGAGAATGAATGTTCCTATGACTCTTGTAGACAATGGATCGGCCATCAACGTATGTCCACTTAGAAATGCAAGAATGCTCGGCATTAGGGACAAAGATTTTACTCCGTCTACACAAGGAATAAGGGCCTACGACAACACTCGTCGTCAAGCTCTTGGCAAGATTACCCTAAATGTAACGGCAGGAGCAATAGAACATGCTACTACTTTCCAAGTAGTAGACATCAAAGCTTCATTCAACTTGTTGTTGGGACGCCCTTGGCTTCATGATCTAAAGGTCGTCCCTTCATCTCTCCACCAACAAGTAAAAGATATAGTTGGGGGAATTCCAATCACCATCGAGGCTTCGCCTATGAGAATCAAATCCATAGAGAATCTAATCATTAATGTGGAGAACCACGAGGACGATGAAGATTTATGGGGCTTTAACGAAGAAGTCTCCTTAATCCAGGAGGATGAAAGGACCCCTCTTTGCCATGACCCCCATTCCAACATGATTGTCAATGCCATGCTGAAGAAACAAGGACACTTTCCTGGGATGACCCTAGGGAAGACGAAAGGAATGGCAAAAACCGCTGGAATTACCTGGCCTCCCTAAATTAGACACTTTCAGACTTGGTTTCGAACCGACTCGGAAAGATCTCAAGCGAGCCCAGGAAAAGGCAAAAGCACGTAGGGACGCTCGCATTCAAAATAAAGCAATTCCAATGGATCAATATCCTCTTATGCTTAACGGTCAGTTTATAAAAGAAGGAGAGGACTATCCATGCCATGAATTTCCCGAGCCATTTGTTGTAAACGGCATAAGGCAACCGGGATTCGAGATTTTCTTGGATTACTACTTCACTGATGAAATCCCAACTTCTGTCCACAAGGAGAAAGTACCCCCATGCTTTGACTTTAACGTCATGGGATTACTGTTTGGGCGAGAAAAGAATGAGCCAACTTATAAAGAGGATAACTCCTCGCTCATTCAAACAGTCCTACAAAGTGAAAGCTTCAATCCCTCGAAGCTAATTACTCCAGCTAAAGGATCACTACAAGGGTGGCGCAAGACTATCAAGGTGACTACTCCAAGCGGAAGGAAGATATCCATAACGACAGGACAAGGGCCGATGTTTGAAGAGTCGTCTGAGTTAGAGTCTGAGTCAGAGTCTTTCCCTTTAGAGTCTTCTAAGTATTTAGTAGTAACACCTCCCCCTCCTATTTCTTCTCCTAGGATAGTTAGTGATCCAGTCCCTGAGGACATATCTCTCTTTGATGTAATGATCTCAGAGTATAATAATATTTCTCATTCTCCTTACTTCTCGTGTTCTTCTCTAACCCAAGATGACGAGCATTGCTTAACTAACGATGAAAAAGACAAAGAAATTATTAAAGCAATGGAAACACTTGAAAAGAAAACACCGGTAATTGAAGAAACTGAAACAGTTGATATCTCAAATGATTCAACTCATAAAAGAGAAGTTAAAATCAGATTAACATTGAATAAACAAGAAAGAACCGATTTAATTAACTTACTTAAAGAATTTATCGATGTATTTGCTTGGTCATATGAAGATATACCAGGCATTAATAGAGAAATAGCTCAACACACTATACCACTAATTCCAGGAATGAAACCTGTAAAACAAAAGTTACGTCGAATGAAACCTGACGTAGCTCTTAAAATAAAAGAAGAAGTTCAAAAACAGATAACTGCAGGTTTCATCAAGGTATCCAAATACCCCGAATGGGTCGCCAACGTCGTCCCAGTTTTGAAGAAAGACGGAAGGGTAAGGATGTGTGTCGACTATCAAGATCTAAATAAGGCAAGTCCAAAGGACGACTTCCCTTTGCCACACATCGATATTCTGGTAGATAACACGGCAAATCACGCGCTTCACTCGTTCATGGATGGATACGCAGGTTACAACCAGATTCTCATGGCAGAAGAAGACATGGAGAAAACAACTTTTATAACACCATGGGGCACTTACTGCTACACGGTAATTTCGTTCAAGTTAAAAAACGCGGGTGCTACTTACCAACGTGCAGCAACTGCCTTACTCCATGACATGATGCATAAAGAAGTCGAAGTATATGTCGACGACATGATTTGTAAAATCAAAAGACCGTCCAGGCCATTAAGTAGCCTTAAGGAAATTTTTCGAAAGGCTAAGAAAATATAATATGAGGTTGAACCCATCAAAGTGTGCTTTTGGAGTCACCTCAGGCAAGCTCTTGGATTACGTCATAAGCTCTAGAGGAATAGAGGTAGACCCAACCAAGATCAAATCAATCATGTCAATGCCACCACCCAAGACTGAGAAACAGATTCGAGGATTTATTGGTCGGTTGCAATACATAAGTAGGTTCATATCAAAACTGACGACGATATGTGAACCAATCTTCAAAAAACTCAAGAAGAATGTACCAGTAATATGGGATGATGAGTGTCAAAAAACCTTTGAAAAGATCAAAGCCTATCTCGCAAACCCTCCTGTATTAGCACCAGCACTTCCCGTAATACCTCTTAGGTTATATTTGACAGTTACCAAAGAGACAATGGGAGCTATGCTAGCACAAGAAGTAGAAGGCAAGGAGAATGCAATCTACTACCTAAGAAAAAAGATGCTCGAATACGAAGCACGCTATACACCGCTCGAGAAGTTGTGCCTCGCCTTGGTGTGGGCCACAACTAAGTTAAGACATTACATGTTGGTGCATACCGTCTTCGTAGTCTCCCGATTAGATCCACTCAAGTATCTATTCGAGAAATCTACACTCAATGGACGCATATCAAGATGGATAGTCAATCTAGCCCAATTTGATGTAAGGTTTATGCCACAAAAAGCTATCAAAGGATCCGTGGTGTTAAACTTTCTAGCAGATTTTCCAATAGAAGACTCGACGCCAATGCAAGATAATGAATTTCCAGACGAAGACCTAATGGTTACTTAAGATGATACTTGGACCTTATACTTTGACGGAGCCTCAAACCAAAAGGGATGTGGCGTTGGAGTACTACTAGTATCACCTAAAGAAGAGCATGTTCCAATCTCCATGAAGCTTGATTTCGACATTACCAACAATGCTGTTGAATATGAAGCATGCGTGGTAGGCCTTGAAACAGCTTTGGCATTGGGAGTAAAAAATTTAAGGATATTCGGAGACTCTTCTTTGATCATCAATCATATATCTAAAATGTGGAAAGTAAGGAGCGAAAGTCTATCCCCTTATCAACCCTATCTGGAAACTCGGATCAGTTAGACAAGGTAGAATATACATATCTACCTAGAGAGGAAAATCAATTTGTTGATGCCTTGGCAATATTAGCCTCAATGGTTAGGATTCCCACGGAAATCGAGCAAATGCCTCTAACTATAGAAAAAAGGCACAAACCAGCATACATCCAGGCTATAGAAGATGACGAAGTAGTCCAAGGCAAAGAAGAATAAGAAGAACCGTGGTACACGGACATACTCAATTATGTCACCAAAGGAGAATACCCTCCTCATGCTGACAAAAGAGCAAAACGAGCATTGAGGCTTTTGGCTTCCCAATATGTACTCATAGACAACGTGCTACATAAAAGGGTACCTAAAGGTCGAGTTCTCCTATGTGTAGGAAAAAAGGATGCACAAAGAGCAATGAGAATAGTCCACGAAGGAATTTGTGGCACTCATATAAATGGCAAAATGTTAGTGCAAAAGATAATGCGAGAAGGATATTATTGGACTACAATGAATAGGGATTGCCATCAATACGTAAAAAGATGCCCTAACTGCCAAATGTATGCCAATTTACAACATGTCCCTCCATCCTTGCTCTACACCTACACATCGCCATGGCCATTCTCTAGATGGGGAATTGACATCATTGGCAAAATCACTCCCCCAGGAACAGGAGGCCACGAATATATTTTAGTAGCAATTGATTACTTTACAAAGTGGGTCGAAGCGCAATCATACGCTAAACTCACTGCAAAACATGTAGCACTCTTTATCGAGAGAAATATTATTTATCGATACGGGGTCCCACATGAAATGATAAGTGACAATGGAACTCACTTTCAAGCCGAATGTGAAGAGTTGCTACAAAAATATGGCATTCAACATCATCATTATTCCCCTTATAGACCTCAAGCAAATGGAGCAGTCGAGGCAGCTAATAAAAATTTAAAGACTATCATCGAGAAAATGGCGGAAAATTATAAGGATTGGCCTGAAAAACTTCACTTCGCATTGTGGGGTTACCGCACGTCAATCCGTACATCAACAGAAAATACGCCATTTTCCTTGGTATATGGAATGGATGCCGTACAACCTGTCGAACTAGAAATACCATCTCTACGCATTGCGCTAGAGAGTAAACTCGATGAAGTTGAATGGACTAGGGCAAGATATGAAGAATTGATTCTACTCGAAAAGAAATGACTAGAAGCTCAACATCACCCTCAGTGTTACCAGACTCGTATGGCTAGGCATTTTAATAAGAAGGTCAAGACAAGAAATATCAAAGTAGGAGACTTGGTGTTAAAAACACTAAGGAAAAATGTTTTAGATTCAAAGGGTAAATTTAGACCTAATTGGTTTGGACCCTACATTGTCAAAACAATCCTGTCAGGAGGTGCAGCAAAACTAACTGATATGGATGGCAAATAATTCTCAAACATGACAAATCTTGACCAACTTAAGAAATACTACCCATAATTACTTGAGTAGGATACTCAAGAGAGCTACGTTCGGCCGGATTCCTAAAGAAAGGATACATAGGCAACCCTTTACGGGTGCGGCCACTTTATTTTTTGACATCTCTGCGTTCTAGAAATAATTAAAATTTCAACAGGAGATCGGCGAATTATCGGCGTCACAGAGAAGAACCTGGCGCCAGCCAGCAATCATCAGCGCCAACCGATGAAATTGGCGCCTAGCGCCAGACTTCAATGATAGGCGCCAATTGCAAATACGTGGCGCCAATTTGAAAATAAATTCTGGGCGAATTTCGGTGTTTTTTCGGAAAATTTTCGACTTCCGTACTCGAAGAATTTCTGGAAAATTAATTTTTACGGTTTTCATTGCTTTAGTAAAATAAATTTAATGTAAATAATTTAATTAAAAGCTGAAATTTCATTAATAAAATAAAATTACATTATTGATGGAATTTAAATAAAGCTAAAATAAATTAACTGTAAATGAAAAATAAACTAAGTCTAATAAAAGACAAGCAATGCTCCTAATCTTTCTTTTCCTTTCTAGCCCTTTTCCAATTTTTGTGTTCTTCCTCCTCCTCATCCATAACCTTAGCTAGTAGGCATCCTTTAGAGGACCTACATTCAATTTTAGAATAGATAGTCTCCCCTTCAGCTAACACTCCATGCTTCTTTTCCTCCCTAGCCTTTTTATCTGTGGTGTCAACTTTCCTTTTCCCTTTACCTTTGGTAGCATTTTTCTTCCTAGGCATTGCAGGTGTTTTGAATTCAATTCTTGCACCTAGGCGTTCCTTGACAGGAATCACCCTGTCACCCAGACGACTCTTTACATCAGTTTTACCTTGTTTTTTTTTTCGAATCCTTCGAAGGTTTCTTTAGCAGCCACTTCTTCACATCATTGGGCAAATAAGGAGGAACCTTTTGGGTAATCACTTCCCATAAAAGGTCTAGCGCTCCAATCTATCTACTTCTTGGGAAACAAGGTACTCATAGGGAGGACGAAGATCCCCGGAAGGAATATTCTGAAGCAAGTCGTATTGTCTTTTTACCCTGCAGGGATAATAATAAGTCACACTTGGAAGACGACAGAAAGGTTGCTTGTTGACACCAACCATCCTTTCTATTTTCCACCATGGGACGACCCACTTGATAACAAAATCACGAGATTCGAAGACTTTTCTCCACCCATGGCGCCCAATCTTAGGGAAACGTTTCTTCCTTCTCACGAAGCAATTGGGAGTATACTTCTCAATATCGTCCGGAGGGCTAATTAATCCTAGCCTTTCCATTAGCCACATCTGTAAAAAATTACAATGCAAATAAATTATTATTACAATACAAAAATATATTTTTTTTATTTCTGTAATTAAAAATATTATTTTTCTACCTGTAATAAAATTGGAGAACCGCGAAAAAGGTGCTTTTGGGTCCCTTTTCAGTTCATCAAGACTAATCATGGTCTCTCCAACTATCAGTGGCATTGGATTTCTCCCTGATTCAATTTGTTCTAAAACAGTGGTTATAATTGATTGGCCTTCATTATTTTTACCACTACTAAGAAAAAATTGATTAAGCATGCAAAATAGGAACGCCCTTCTTCTATATATATGAAAAGATTCAGAAAGAGGTTTATCAAAATAATGGCGTGCGAATTCTTTCAAATTCACTATGTTGCCATCTACTATTTTTGATAAATCCCTTTCTTTTAAATTAAAGAAGCGCTCAAAATCCTTATAATAGTATGCATCCACTCTAGGGATTACTATAAGGTCTATTGTAGGGGAGCCTAAAATAGCACCAAATTCCTCTGGCAAAGGGCTAATCTCATCATACCCTATTTTAAAACAATGAGTATCAACATTCAAACATTCTAGAGCGGTATGTATGAAATCTAAGTCAAGATCTACCCCTTTGATGCCATAAATTCCCCCCAAGTGAAATAAATCTAATTCTTTTCTCTCCCTAGCATTAAGAGATCGACACCATTCATGAGTATATTGGGTGAAGGTTTTTGTGACTACAGACATGGTTATTATTTTTTCTAAAGTAAATAATTATTTTATTCGCTGGAATTATGAAAGCATCGGCTGGGCAGGGGGCTATTTATACACAAATTGCGAGAAGTTTTAATCAGAATTAAATACGACATCAGCGTCAATTGGCGTCAAATCCCGTAATTGGCGCCAGCCGCCAGCGCTTGGCGCCACACGCTAAGTGTAGTGCCTAGCGCCACGTTCCATTTTGTGGCGCCAACTAGCACCAAGTTGCCACATCGGACGCGCTTGCTTAACTTGCGTTTTTATTCCTAAACTCGAGTCGGCTAATGAGTTTATGGCTCCGTTTATCTTTCCTAAACATATATTATATTAATTATATTATTCTTTTTTGGATTTTATCTAGATTAATTTCCAAGTTTTTTATTTATATATATATATATATATATATATATATATATATATATATATATATATACCCGACATTTTTTTGACTTTCCCTTTTTTATTTTTTCTTTTTTGGGGGAGAGAGTCGGATACCCTCCATCAATAACAAAAATGACAGAAATTTTGCGCAAAATTGTTTGTCACACTTCTCTTGCACACACTAACATACACATAATAAAACAAATAAACTCATAATAGCATAAATATACAAAATATGTCTATAAACAGTGAGTCTAAGGCAAAGTTCTATTAAAAGTCAAAATAAAATATACACAGGAACAAACTACGGCAATGGAGGACGAAGGCCCATCATATCGTAAAATTGCGTCGTACGAGGAGTCACCTCTCCACCAGCTCCAGCTCCAATCTCCGTAGGAGGAGGAAGACTCAATGTAGGTCCACTCCACCCAGGATCAACCTGAGGCTGAGGCTGCTGCGATGACGAGCCTACCTCGTACATCCCACCACCTCTAAAAGTCGAGGTAGCCTCTCCTACCGGTGCAGCATGAGCACCCTCAAAATAAGATCCCGAGCCCTCTGCAACGTCAGCACGAGCAGCCTCAGAGCGACCACCTCTACCCCCTAATGAAGTACGACAACGTCTCGAGCTGGAACTCGTCAGATCCCTCCGCCCCTCAGGTCTCGTGCGGGCGTGAGAAGCAATAGGCTGGCCCTGCAAAAAGAATTAAATCAGAAACAAGGCAAAATTGAAGTAGTAATGCAAAAAAATATATAAAGAAAGACTACCTCTCGGATCACGTCATCCCGACGGCATGTGGCCGCATTCCTCACCCGGACGAGCAGGCTCCGGAAGGCATCTATACATCGTGCCATCGCCGAAACCACCTCGCGTGAAAACTGTCAGAAAAATAAGTTAGCAAATATGCATGAACACAAAATTGTGAATAACTAGGCTTACTCGAGTCTGGTGGCGAGGAATCGACCGCTCTATGAAGCGCTCGACCTCAGGAGTCGGAGGAATCATCTCCTCAATCGGTCCATACATCCCCTGGTAGTGGATGGACATACGGGGTGGCACGAACTCAGCAGCATCGTTCTGATAAAGCAAAAAAAGTCAAACATTACTAGGGGGCTACTTAATGGAAAGTAAAAGCTGAAAAATCTTACCCTCACATCCTCAGCCGATACGGGGGCTGGAGCTAACAAAGGTAGTAGCTCCTCAGCATAGCACCGCTCGAGGATCACATAGGACCGCCAAGGGGTACCAGCTCCCTCAGACATGCTTGACAACCGCGCGTCATCGAGCATATGACGTGGTGGAGGAGTAGGAACGACGAAGACATCAGAGGAATGTTGTTTAGCAACCCTCTCTCCTAAGTACGCAATCGCTCCATAAGTCCCCAAGAAATAGCGACGCTCAACAGAATACTGCGCGGCTAACCTAGGGACTGTCCAACTGCCCCACGGCCGGTACACCACCTTAGGCCCCTACAAAGAACATCAATCAGGCGAAAGTATACCTAAAAGCATCGCGGAAAAGCAAATAAACAATAAAAGTCGTACCGCAATGATCCAGTTCCAGACATGTGTAGTAGACACATCCACGTGGCGGCCGCCCCAAGAGGCACTTATTGGAAATCTCCGTGGCGATGGTCTCGCCGGCGCAGCAGAAGGGAAGTACTCGTAGAATCAGATCTACACGGAGTTAAAATTGTGAGTAAATGCTAGCTAAATGTGTAGAGCTAAACTTTATAGGAAATAATGTTTACCTCTACGACCTTCCAAAAGGCAGACAAAGCAATGTTCGTCCAAAAGGACCGGTGTCGACACGAGTCCCTCAGCGCACGAACGAAGTCAGCATAGGCCAAGCTGGCCCAGTCATAAGTCCCAATCCAATGAAGATCACGGACAATAGGAAGATAGTAAAGCAACGCCCTACTACCTTTGTCATGGGAGAATGTCCCTGACAACAACATCAGCGCAAAGATGCGCACCTGCTGCTCTCGGGTGGTCGCATCATCATCAAAAGCCGCTGCCAGCGTCAAGCGGCGAATTTCCCTAGCACTAAACTGAGTCGTCTCGACCTCAGCTCGGGCCCGAATAGCGATCGGCCCCAACAGCTCCTCGACCTCCGAAGAAAAGACGTCGATCCCACTGTCTAACGGCAGTGGCACAGAGTTGAAATCCAGTCCTGTGATGAGACTGAAGTCCGTAGGGGTGACCATCATATCGCCCCAGGGGAAATGGAAAGTGTTGGTGGTGTCCTAGAAGAACTCCACCAAAGCGCGCACTACATGATGACCCCCGCTGGAGGCAACCATAGCCTTAGAGGTCTCAAACAGAGTATCTAGTCCACAAGACTCACATAGGTGTCTCGTCTCAAGATCCCTTGCGATGTACATCTTGTACAAATCGCCCAAACCATCACAGCCGGAGCCGTGATACCGCGTCCTCCCGACCGTGATGCCCCGTCTCACCCTCTCAAAAATGTGGTGGACGGGGGCGAAGAACAGGGTCCGCTCATCCCACTCCGGGAGTCGACCAAGCGAACTGGAAGGTGTGACGTCATCCTCTAAGGGCTCATGCTCTCGTCTGGTGTTTCGGGACCGTGAACCCGAGCCTCGCTGTCTAGCCATACTACATTGTGCAAAAACATCATAAATTAAGGTTCTATAATATCTAAGGTTCGCCTAGCCGCATGATACTATGTTCGCAAAAAACAGAGTACGTAGTACTAAAACAGAGCACAAATTCAAATTAAGCATAACGGCATTTTTCAAGCAATCAAACAATTTCTTGCAACTCTATAGTAATTATTGTGACAAATTGGACAAGAATTTCTAGCAAAAACATCAAGCACAAGTCACATTGTTCTTCACGACCTTAGGAGGTCCAACAATGGCAAATTGCTCATTTCTTCACCAAATTGAGTCAAACAAGTCTCAAATTACTCCCAAGGCAATATACAAACATAATCAAGCAATTTCATGCCATAAAACTTGACAAACAAAGCGAATTAAGCATTATAAATTTCAAATTTACATGAAATTCTTGAATAAACATGCCAAAAATTCATAAAAACCGATGTGAGTTTGAAGGAAACTTACATAGATCGGGAAAATAGATGAAAAGATCTTTGATTTGCAACAAATTTGAGTGAATTTGGTTGAGAAACGAGCAAGAACCGAGCAATTGAAGTTTTCCGATTATCTTCGAGCAATTTCGCGACGAGCAGCCAGCAAAATGAAGAGGAAATGGGTATTTAAGGAAATCCTTGTACTGGCGCTAAGCCCTATGCATTAGCGTCAAAAGTTAGGCTTGGCGCCTGGCGCCAATCTCAGCGCCTGGCGCCAATCTCAGCGCCTGGCGCTAAGGCTAGCTGTGTGGCGCTGATGGTTTTCAGTGGCGCCAGAGCACCCAGCCACTTGGTGAGGTTGTTCTACCTTTCTGCAACATATTTTTGGGTTCCTTGGTACGCCAATTAGACCCTCTAAGCAATTTGACATGATTTAGTAATCGGCTTGATTATCTAAAGTTATCGACCTGATGAAAGATCGTCTCACTTAGCTTAAAGCGCCTAAGCAGTGGCTCACTAACAAAAAGCACCGACATATAGGTTCAAAAGCAAAAGAGCACCAACGTACAGGTTCAAAGAAAAAGAGCGCCGACGTACTGGCATAGCGGGAGCAATGTTCAGCCGAACTTTTAAAGATCGACAGGCGTGGGTCTTCGGTAATTTCCTTTAGAAAATTATCGCATCAAATGATGAGGACTTCGAGAGAGGATATTTTCGACGGCATTCCCTAGCTTGCGGAGAGTTGTCACAAACAACTGGAGGTAATTTCGGGCGAAGTTGTCTTTGATCATATGCCCTTAGGCATGGAAGATGGTCATAATGCAAATGAGGATTGTTTCAAGAGAAGCAATCTTCGATAGAATTCCCTTGGACGTGGAATATTATCAATGCGGATGAAGATTGTTTCGAGAGAAATAATCTTCGATGATATTCCCTTGGACGTGGAATATTATCAATGCGGAGGAGGATCATTTCAGGCGAAGCAATCTTCTAATTTGGAAGAAGTTACAGGCGCAGCGGTTTTCAAGCAGGATGGCATTCTCTAGCTTGTAGGAGGTCGTCAAATCAAGGATACAGTAAAGCAGCAACAATCGGTTACTTACAGGGATGTGTGCTCGACGGTGCAAGATACGCGTTTCTTAACTCTTTTATCTGTTTAACTAACGCTAGTTTTACAGGTATCGGCGTTACAAGAATGGTTTAGGATCGCATAACGTTCTGAATCATTCTCCGTCCCTATCGCTACTTTGACTTTTGTTTTCGAAACTTGCGTTTCTCCAAACTCAGTCAAAGTGGGGGCTTCTGTAGACACCCATTTGTGTCTCCCCAAAACCAACCCAGTGATGAGTTCCTTTCACGTCGAATCATAATCGAATGAAGTGAAAGTGTGGAAAGTCTAGTGTTGCGGAAAGTTTTAATTTATTTTCTCTTCTCTCTATTTTTGAAAACTTATTTTAAGAAAATAGCTAATCCAATTTGGTTGGTCCATGATATGGGTCCAATAATAGTGTAGTTGGATGGGGCTTGACAAGTGAATTCCAACGATATATTATAAGCCCAATTCCGATGAATATTTAGAAAATTATGGCCAATGTACTAAACTGGGTCCGGTTTGAGCCTTATATACGGCCCAATGATCTAGGGGAGGGCCTAATATGATTTATCATTCCTAATGCAATTAGGAATGGTTTTAGTCTTCTAGAATCTTTTAGAAGGTTCTTTTCATTCCTAATTCAATTAGCATCGATAAATTGACTTTTGACTTTTCAGAGTTTTAATTAAAATCAAATAGCATTTTAGAGGAAAATATATGATTTTATCCTCCACTACGGCAAACTTATCTGATTTTCGAAAACGCGTTGAAACCAGGCTTGGCACCTAACCCCAGGCTTTGGCGCCTGGCGCTAGCCATTGGCGCCTGACGCCAGTGTTGGTGCCTAGCACCAGTTAGCCAGGGTTTGCGCCAGCTCTGTTTTTTGTGCGTCAGACTCTGTATTGTTTATTTTAACTTTTTGGCTGATTTTCTCTATAAATAACGTATTAAAAACTCCGTTTTCATTCATCAATTCTCACTAATTCTCATCATTCACGAGTTCTCATCTACAATCAGTTTTAATTAGCATTCTCTTAATCATTCATGGAATTCAATTCTTTCTTTCTTTTTCTAAACTAATTTTGTTTTCTCATATAAAATTCCGCATTCGCAAGATTTAGAAACACCTAGCCATATTCGAAGTTGCTTTCTCCCTAGACGTGAAAGGTTTAATTTCTGAGGGTTTGGTCCCAAATCTCTATATCAATTATTTGATTTAATTGTTTTGATTATTATTTTCTTGAAAGTTACTAACGTGTGTATTTTGTTATTAGAAAGAGGTACGAGCCTTCAAAGTAAGTGCTTTAATGGTTTTATTGACATTATAATGTAGAAATCATGTTTAAATTGTTATTATGATGTTCCTAGTATCATGTCTAGGGTATTATAAATATTAAATATGATTGTTTGCGATGCTTCCTATGTTCTTTCTAATATTTATGATTGTTAGTATCATGTTAGGGTTAAAGATTTGATTTTTATTGCTTAGTGACATGCTAGGGTTTGTTATTAATCTTGTTAGTATCATGCCTGGAATCTTGCTATTACTATTATGCTTTAACATTAACATGAACATGATTATGATTATAATTATTATAATTTATGATGATTATGAATATTATTATTATTATTATTATTATTTTGATGATGATTATTTTATTTATGATTATTATTGTTATGATTATAATTTTATAATGATGATTATGGTTATTGTTATGATTATTATTCATGATTATTATTGATTATTTATTATGTTTCTTGATGATTTTTTTTATTGCTTGATCACCTTTTATGCATGTTTAAAGGGAATTTGGTACTTGTAATAACGCTTAATAAGATAATTAATAATCTTGTTAGGGTTATTGTGATTATAATTTCAAGTGATCGCCAATAATAGTTTATTTGTGCATTAATATTCAACCAACATAGATAAACAGGTTTAGGATTAATCCTATTGATTGTATGTTAGTCAAAAAGCGCACATGAATACGATTAGAATAAAGTAGAGGCCTATTATTAGGGCAGGTTCAATCTCTTTTAGGTTGGATTTGTACCTTTATCCCCAAACCCTTATTTGGTTCTAGAGATTATGGAGTTGACGATCTCTTGGATCGTTAAGGGGTGTAACCTTCATCCTATGAACGGTTTACAAGTTCCTAAAAAATTTGTTGGCGACTCTTTTGCTCTATCTTCTTCCCTTTTAGACGCCACCGTACTTTAGTGTATGATCACAGTGGGGTTCAAGCTAGTGGAATTAAAGCTTGAATTTATTCCCTACAGTAACCAACAAGGAAAATTGGCTTGTAATGTGGCTAATAAACAATAAAAAGTCAAGGCAACAACATGGGTAGCAAGAAGGGAACAAATGTATCTACAATCATCTGAAGGCTACCTAAAAGAATGAACGCCTTTGTCCTCCACAATGTGCATAATAATGAGTCATACAAACATTACTCATAGTAGCAAATCAATATTCAAATTCATTGACATACCAGGAACTAACACACATTCCTTACCAAATAAACTAGTCAAGCACTATATTCACAAGCAGTTGGGCAAAATTGACTCATGTTAAGGTTTCTAGGAAATCAAACATCAAATCATGATCAACTAATCCACAATATTTATCATCAATAACCAAGAATCAAAACAATTTTCTCAAGTAAGGGGCATAGGGTAGCATAATTTATAATTCATTGGAACGTATTTTTGTAATTTTTTATTTTTCAATTTTTTTGTATTTTTCATATACAAGAAAGCAATAAAACTAACCTAAAAAGCAATAAATCTAAACTAAGAAAACACACCAAAACAAAATAAAAGAGAGAAAGAAAGATACCAAATCCAAAATCTCCCCCAAGCCAGAATCAGACAATGTCCTCGTTGGCTCGATAACTAGTCCAGCATAGCTAGTCCTAATCATCCTCATCCATGGAGTCGAAACCTCCACCTCCACTACCACCTGCATCACCTGCACCAGAAGAGCTACCACCAAAATAATCAACAAGAAAACTCTCCCCCCCCCCCCGCCGTCGGTCCCCCGAAAGGAATGTCCTGGCCGTACCCATGGAAGGCAAAATAGTCAGTATTAATGTCATGGGCAGTGGGATCCCTATCGTATCCCTGGGGTGGAGGCTGAAACCAGTCAGGGTAAATAGCATCGTCGAGAATGTTTCCCCGACGAGCATAATCATCGTACATAGGGTAGAAAGCTCTACCCTGGTTCCTTTCAGGGTACCCTAACCTCTGGTCAATAGAGCCTACCATCCTTCTAAGGTTAGTGTGAGAATGCTCGATACGGCCTAAAGCCTGACCTATACTCTGAAAGTCCCAAACTGGGTCAGAGTCAACATGGGGGACAGAATGAGACATGCGGGGTGGAGAAAACGCTACCTCGGGCTCAGGCTGGGGTGGTGGAACTGGTGGTGGTATTGGTGGTGCTTGCCCCCTAACGTTGGTAACTAAAAGTTCATATGTGTAGGACACTTGCCCGAGGGGAAATGCAGTCAAGCCAGGACTAAGTAGGGAAAAGATGGGCAAAGGTTGCTCGATCCCAGTCCTAATACACCAGTGGGGTGTCTGCTCACTATCTAGTCGTACTCACCCCAACTCCTCAAAATACCTATCAGTCATATAGGTATCCGGTCCACATTTGGTCAGTTGGTGGGGTCCACTCTCAACAAAATCGGCCTTTTTCACGTCTATCCTAGTGATAAGGCCTCCTAGGCGAATGGGGGTGCGAGACTGGGTACTGGCTGTGGCATGTCTGCTCAGATGGTGGATGATGTATCTACCCAAGTTAAGTTTCCCAAACCCATACACATAATGTCCTATAACAGCTAGTTCGTTAGTTTGGGCTTTATAGGGCTCGTTCCTACCCAGAAAACACAATCCCGCAAATCTTTGCCAGATTTTTTGGATAGGGTGATGGATAGCTTTTGTACTAGCATGTTCGGGGTCGGGGGTAGGTAAACCAGTCAAAGCATGATAAATATCACCCATTTTGTAATCAGCATGCCATTAGAATGGTAATTTAGAATTCAATTCAAACAATTTACAAAATTCAACATATGTTAAACTAATATTCCTATTGTTCAATCTAAAATATAAATTCGGTCCATTTCTACTATTTATAACTTTCAAAGAAGACATGAATTCACAAGTTAATTCACGGTATGTAGGATAATTCATATCAACGAATTTTCTCATTCCTATGTCATTCAAAAATCATTTAACAAAATCATACAAACCATATGTTTCTAAAGTAGGGCGGTGTAACCACCGTGAAGGAATTACCTCGCACCCGGCTAAGTGTTATAGCCGTTCCTTTTGCTCCTGGCTAGCAATACGGATCTTTTGCCAGTAGGGGAGTTGTATATCCGGGTCGTGCTCCTCCCTCGAGCTAGAACTCCTTCCGAAAATCGATCGAGCCCTCTTTGAAGCCATAAAGTAAAATGGGTATGAAAAATAATTTGAATGGAATTTGAAAATTTATATAGAGGATTGTAGAGGATGAAGAGAGGATTAAGCATATGTAAATATATTTGGATTTAGGTGAGAAATGAGGAGAAAATCTTAGAGAGGAGGTAGAGGTTTTAAGGTTTTAGAGAGAGAAAGATATGGAGGAAAAGAGAAATGAAGGAAGAAAGAAGAAGGAAGAAGAAGAAAAGGAGGTTGGGTGGTTCGCGCCCGGTCGGGCGGACCTGCCGCTCGATCGGGCAATCTGGGTAGTTTTAATTTGTTCCTCTCGCACCTGATCGGGCGGACAATCGCTCGATCGGGCGGAAAATCGCCCGATCAGGCGATCTAATACCCATATGTCCTTCTCCTCTCGCGCCCGGTTGGGCGCGCTTCGCCCGATCGGGCGATCTAACATCCAAAAATGATGCTTCTCTCACGCCCGGTCGGGTGCCATTTGCCCGATCGGGCGATCGAAGACGTCCGTATACGTCAATTTTCGCGCTCGGTCAGGCGGTTTTCGCCCGATCGGGCGAAAACACCCGATTTTTCTAACCACGCTCTCGCGCCCGATCGGGCCTGAGGCTAATTTGACGATTTTTTAAAATTTTTATTTTCTTCTTTTCTTCAATTTTTGGCTAACTCTTTTCCTTCAAACCTGTACAAAAACTCATAAAACTCGTTAAATTCCCTCATCTATCCTTGCATAGGAAAAAGAAAGAAAAACTAGTCTAAAAAGCCTTAAATACGGGTTGCCTCATGCAAAGCGCTGGTTTATCTAGGTCCCGCACGACCTTCTTACCAAGTACAAGAACTAGGACCCTTGACATAATACTTGGTTGGGTGGGTTCTCACCCGGTCGATCGGTGTTTAGGCCATGACGCGGCTTCCTAACGTAACATGTGGGACGCCAATTCACTTTATCTGGTGGATCCTCCTTGACTTGGATTGGGGGCTCTTCAATGCTACGGACTAAAGATCCCTCTTTGATCGAGGGTTGCTTCAAATTTTCATTGCATTTGGAACTTGCAACTCGATCTGGCGGAACACTCACCGTAGGCTCAATTTTCACAACTTGCTTGTTTGATTCCACCTTTTCATCCTCAAAGCCAAGACTGACAGTGTAAAGAGCTCTTTATATTGCATCAACTTCCTTCTGCCATTTGTTTATTTCATCTGAAAAGGATGTAACACAAGATACCACCTCCAAGGGATCTTTTACAAGAGCTTGGGGCTTGTTAAAATAACTTTGAACCACATTAACACTAAAGCACTTTTCCTCTGTCATGGGGCTTTTAGGGGTATTATTAAGATTGAAAATAGTTTTATCGTCCCCTACTGACAGTGTCAGTTTGCCACATCTCACATCTATAATTGCTCCTACAGTGTTAAGGAATGGTCTCCCCAAAATAATTGGGGTTTGCGTATCCTCAACCATATCAAGAACAACAAAATCAACAGGTATATAAAATTTACCTACTCTGACAGGAACATCCTCTAAAACACCTAGGGGGTATTTAAAAGAACGGTCAGCCATTTTTAGAGTAATATTGGTAGCTTTTAATTTACCCATATTTAACTTGGAACACACAGATAACGGCATAACAATAACGCTAGCACTCAGATCACATAATGCATTATCAATCATTAGATTGCCAATATGACAAGGGATAGAAAAACTACCCGGATCTTTTAATTTAGGTGGAGATTTATTTTGAAGTACGACACTACATTCTACAGTGAAAGCTATTGTCTCTACCTCACTAATAGACCTTTTTCTTGTTAATATTTCCTTCATAAATTTTACATAGGAATTTGTGTGATTAATTCAGCGAAGGGAACTGTAACCTTCAAATCTTTTACCATCTCCAAAAACTTACCAAACTTCTTATCCAAATTTGTTTTCAAGTGACTACTGGGGAATGAAAGTTTGATAACTGGCTTTGCAACATTATTGCTCTTATCTGGAGTGGCCACCTTCCCTGGAGTCGTACCTTGCAATGTAAAATTAGATATATTAGTACTATGCTTTAGCCCTTCAGGGCTATTAGCTACATTGTCAGGTTTAACGGAATCAAGATTAGCATTATTTATTAAAACAGGTTCATCAACTCTAGGCATAGGGGGGCCTTCATAGTTTGAACCACTCCTTAGAGTAATTTCATAGGCTTGATCCGTAGGCCTGGTTGGCTATGCTGACAGGACTCCCTATTGATGGGCTTTTTGAGTAGCGAAAAGTTGCCAATTTGATTATCTACAATTTTATTGTGTGCTAGGATTGAATCAATTTGGGCATCTCTACTCTCCATGTGCTTCTGCATATTAACCAGCATCGCTCTAATTTTTACCAAAGCAGGGTCGGAAGATGAGGAGGGTTGTTGTGGTTGGTTCTTCTGGCCAGCATTGGGGTGGTAATATTTCTGATGTTGTTGTTGTAGCGCCAATGATTCTTGTGGTGGTGGATTTTGAACATTAGTACTCCGGTAGGAAAGGTACGGATGATTCCGGTACCCAGGATTGTAGGTGTTGAAGTATGGGTTATTCTGCCTATAAGCTTGAAAGGCATTAACTTGCTCCACGGAACTCCTGCAATCTTGTTCCCAATGACCTAAAATTCCACAATTTTCACAGAAAGCCTCATTAGCATTATTATTAATTGCGAAAACATTAGCTATATTAGCAGTGCTAAGATTATCTAATTTCTGGCAGATAGAGGTTGATTGAGCTTGCAAAAAGGATACAGAGTCAACACTATGCTTCCCCTTGTTAGCAAAGCCTCTGGGATTCGCATTTTGGAAATTATGTATCGCCATATCTTCGATAACTTGGCCTGCGTCATCAATATTAAGATTCATAAACCTCCCACTAGCTACCGAATCTAAGATTATTCTAGATGAATTTCCAATGCCATTGTAAAAGGCTTGGATTAACTACCATTGTGCCAAATTATGGTGGGGGCATTCTCTTGGTAAGTCCTTGAACCTCTCCCAAGCCTCATATAAAGTTTCATCGGCTTCTTGGGCAAAGTTCTGAATTGCACTCCGTAGTACAGTTGTTCTCTCTACAGGATAATATTTGTTATAAAAAATCAAAACAAGAGTTTCTCAGTCAGTTATACCAAGTGCAGTTCTACTTAGTCCATTTAACCATAATTTAGCTTTTCCAGTTAAAGAGAAAGGAAAGAGAATCTCCCTGATTTGGTCTTGTGTGACCCCAGCTTGCCTGATGGTATTACAGTTCTAACAATAGTCTGCAATATGAAGATTTGGGTCTTCACCCATAGCTCCACTAAATTGCTTCCTTTCTATCATCGTTATAAATTGGGGTTTAATCTCAAACTGTACCACACACGGAGAAACTAAATGGTTCTAATAAATAGAATAAAAAAAAGTCTTTTTAGGCTATAGACCTTACGCCCACTAGATCCTTCATAGAGAACTGTGAAGTGGGAGTAAGGTGTGGAAAATCTATAAGCTTTGGTTGTGAGTAATCACTAAGCTTCTTTGGAGTCGTCATCTCTGATTCTGGATCTGATGATACCTCTGAATCGCTAGAATCAGTTGGAGGATCTCGGTGATTAATATTATCACCAGAATTCGCCAGAATTTGCTTGTAAAGATTCTTCTGTCTATGGAAGGATCGTTTGATCTCAGGATCGAAGGGGATGTAACCTGATCTGGAACACCTGGGCATAAACAAAAAAAACTAAAAGCAAATATGAGACTTGCATCAAAGAACTAACGCTCTCTGAGACAAAAAGAAATAACCTAGACTACAAAATAATCAGAAATAAAAATAAAATCGTCTCCCCGGCAACAGCGCCAAATTTTGACAGGCTAAAGTCGTATCACCTAATCAAAAGTAATTCCTAAAACCACTAAATAAAATAGATAGGGAAGTAGGGTCGAATCCACAGGGAAACTGGTCTTTCTATTCCTAACTAATTAAGGTAATCTAAATTATCAAGTAACCAATTTATAAATTTGGATATAAAACTAAACTACGAAGATTAAGAATAAGGAGAAAACAATGAATAAAAGGTCTAGGGCATAGGTTCACCAATAAATAATATTCCAGGGTAAAACATAATAATCAAACATCAATGCATAAATTAATCAGATCATAAAGGGCTTTCGCTACGTATTACAATCACACAATTAATTTACCAGTATTAAATCTCATCTCTCAAATCTCGACTTAACCAGTTATAAATTAACATGCCTATAGAAACTAGACCTAAACATCAATTCTCATCTTTCGAATCTCGAATCAATATTGTCAAACTCATGCATAAAAGATCTGCGCATATCTAGTCATAAAGCATTAAATCAATCAATAGGAAATCAATCTAGCATTGACAATTAACAACAATAAATTACCCCTTCATATTATTTGTGTATCCCCAAAACCCTAGAAATAAAACTACTCACACATAATTAAATCTAAACAAATCAAAGTAATAAAACAAGACATGATCAATGGAATAAAATAAATAACTAAAATTAAGAGAAGAGAAATTCTTACCAAGGAAATCTGGAATTAAGAATAAAGTCAAGAACAAATTATAAGAGAGAGAAACTAATCTAAAAGCTCAGTCGAGAGAGAAAATCTAAGAAAGAATTAAGAAAGAGTAAAAGAAAGTACTAAACTCGCTTAACGGAAAAGTATTTATACTAAGCGAGAATCCTAAACTAAAACAAACTCAAACGTCGATAATTAACCCCTAATAATAACATGCGCCCGATCGGGCGAGGCACCGCCCGATCGGGTGCGCCTTTTTCTTCAGATACACTTCTCGCTCTAGGCCGGGAGCGAGTTCGGGCGCCAGCCTTGCTTCCCTTGCCTGGCCGGGCGCACCTCCAGGCGCCAGCCTCTTTGGCCGGGCGGCACTCTTGGGCCACTATTTGGACTTTGAATGGGCTTCAATTCTTCGGGACAATCTGGATTTCCACTTCGGGTCTTCAATACTCGGTCCAAATGCCCCGGTATCACATATATTGAGCCCTTAATCACCAGTTTGATGGCTCTAACCGGCCCTGTGCTATAAAAATTGGTCGTGCTTCTCCAATGCTCGTAGTTGCTCCATAATATCTCAGGAAAATGCTCCAAAAGTGCAAATCCCTGCAAAAGTTAACCAAATCTACGAAAACACTAGAAAACACCAATTATTAATAAAAGTGACTCTAAAGAGCCAAAAGCACTACTAATTATGACCAAGGGATGGGGGTAAAATACTATATAAAATACACAAATCACGCACCCTCTCAGAAATATGGTGGACGGGGGAAAAGTACAGAGTCCGGTCATCCCACTTAGGGATGGGACCAAGAGAAGTGTACGGGTCGGCATCCTCCTCTACGAGCTCATGCTCCCGTCGCGTGTCTCGGGACCGTGAACCCGAACCTCACTGTCTAGCCATGCTACATTGTGTAAAATCATCATAAATTAAGGTACTATAGTATCCAAGGTTCGCCTAGCCGCATGATACTATGTTCGGAAAAAAACAGAGTACGTAGTACTAAAACAGAGCACTATTTCAAATTGAGTATACACGACAGTTTTCAAGCGATCAAACAATTTCTTGAAATACTATGGTAAATATTGTGACAAATTGGAGAAGAATTGCTAGCAAGAACATCAAGAACAAGCTACATTGTATTCTCGACCTTAAGAGGTCCAACAATGGTGATTTGTTCGTTTCTTAACCAAATTGAGTCAAACAAGTCTCAAATTACTCCCAAGGCAATATATAAACATAATTAAGCAATTTTATGGCATAAAATTTGACAAAATAAGTTAATTAAGCAATTCAAGTTTCAAATTTTCAAGAAATTCGTGAACAAACATGTGTAAAATTCATCAAAACCGGAGTGAGTTTGGAGAAAACTTACATAGATTGAGAAAGTATATGAAATAAGCTTTGATTTAAAACAAATTTGAGCGAATTCAGTTGAGGAACGAGCAAGAACGAGTGAATTGAGCTCAGCGGCAATTTTCGAACAAAAAGCAAGCAGTAGCAGCGGAAATGACGAAGAAAGGGATATATACGGAAATCCCGACCTAGCGCCAAGTGACAGGCTTTGGCGCCAGAAGATAAGGTTTAGCGCCTGGCGTTGGAACCAAATATGTGGCGCCAGCAGAATTTTAACGACGACAGAATGTTCAGCCACTCAGTGCAGTTATTTTGACCTCTTACAACATTTTGGGTTCCTTGGTGCGCCAGTTGGCCTCTCTAAGAAAATTAGACATGATTTAGTGATCGGCTTGATTACAATTGCATAAATTGATCGACCTGATGAATTATCGTCTCACTTAGCTTAAAGCGCCTAAGCATTGGCTTATCGAAAAGCACCGACATAATGATTCATATAGCAAAAGCACCGACGCAATGGCTCATACAGCAGAGGCACCGACATACTGGTTCACAATTCACAAGGCACCGACGTATAGGTTCAAAAGCATCAAAAGCGCCGACGTACTGGCATAGCGGATGCAAAAGTTCAAGCGAGCTTTTAAAGATCGACAAGCGTTGGCCTTCGGTAATTTTCCTCGGAATATTATCGCAACAAATGAGGATAGCTTTAGGCGAGGATAAATTCGGCAGTGTTCCCTAGCTTACGGAGAGTTGTCACAAACAACTGGAGGTGATTTCAAGCGAAGTTATCTTCGATCGTATTCCCTGGTTTGCGGAAGATGGTCACAAAGCGCTAGAAGGTGGTTTCGAGCGAAGCAATCTTCGATGAGGTTCTCTAGCTTGCAGAAGTCTATCATGGCGGAATTGGAGACCGTTAAAAGCGTAGCAGTCTTCAAGTGGCATTCTCTAGCTTGCAGAAGGTCGTCAAAGCAAACAGCGGGATGACGTTCCTTGGCTTGCGGAAGGTTATCACAAATACAACAAATCGGTTACTCCTAGAGACGTGTGCTTGACGATGCAAGATAAGCATTTCTTAACTCTTTTATCTGTTTAACTAACGCTAGTTTGCAGGTATTGGCGTAACAAGAATGATTTAGGATCGCAGAACGTTCTGAATCATTCTCCGTCCCTATCGATACTTTTACTTTTGTTTTCGAAACTTGTGTGTCTCCAAACTTAGTCAAAGTGGGGGCTTTTGTAGACACCCGTTTGTGTCTCCCCAAAACCAAACCCGGTGATGAGTACCTTTCGCGTCGAATCATAATCGAATGAAGTTAAAGTGTGGAAGGTCTAGTGTTGCGGATAGTTTTAATTATGTTCTCTCTCTTTGTTTGTGAAAACCTATTTTAAGAAAAAATTCAATCCTGTTTGGTTTGGTCCATAGCAAGGGTCCAATAATGGTATATTTGGATGGGGCTTGAAAAGAACTTTCCAACGATATATTATAAGCCCAATTCTGATGAATAATGAAGAAGTTATGGCCAAATTACTGAAAAGGGCCTAGTTTGGTTCTTATATGCGGCCCAATGATCTAGAGGAGGGCCTAATACGGATTTATCATTCCTAATGCAATTAGAATTGATTTTAGTCTTCTAGATTCTTCTAGAAGGTTCTTTTCATTCCTAATTCAATTAACATTGATAAATTGACTTTGGTTGACTTTTTGGAGTTTTAATCAGAATAAAAGAGTGCTTTTAAGGAAAATACGACTTTGCCCTTCTGTACGGCTAAATTTTATCAGAATTAAGAAAACGCGTGACGATAATTGTTAGCGTCTGACGATAGGGATTAGCGCTTGGCTCTAATGTTCAGCGTCTGGCGCTAACCTGTTTTGTTCTCGTCGAAACTCTGATTTGTTTTTTCTATCCGTTTGGCTGATTTTCTCTATAAATATCCTCTTAAAACCTCCGTTTTGAATCATCAAATATTAATCAATTCTCAAAAATTAGCATCAATTCTCTAGTTTTCTTATTCTCTCTAGTTTTCAAGAATTCTTCTCTCTCTCTAGCTTTCTATACAAAATTCGGCATTCACAAGACCAAGAAGCACCTAGCCAAATTCGAATTTGCCTTCGCTTTAGACGTGAAAGGTTATAATTTCTAAGGGTTTGGTCCCAAATCTCTCTTTCAATTATTTAATTTAAAATTGTTTCTTTATTATTTTCCTTGAAGTTACTAATGCGTGTATTTTGTTATTAGAAAGAAGTACGAGGCATCCAAGTAAGTGCTTTAATTGATTTATTGTTATTTTGATATAGAAATCATGTCTAGGTTATTATGATTCCTAGTGTCATGTTAGGGCTTAATATTTGATTTTTATTGTTTAGTGACATGCTAGGGTTTGTTATTAATCTTGTTAGTATCATGCCTAGGATCTTGCTATTATTATGCTTTATTTTTAACATGAACATGACTATGATTATGATTATTGATTATAATTATTATCATCATTAATTTATGATTATTATGATTTATTATGTTGCTTGATATTTATATTAATTGTTTAATCACGTCTTTTATGCATGTTTTAAGGGAATCTGTACTTTTAATCACGCTTAATAAGATAATTAATAATCTTGTTAGTAAATTTGATTATAATTCAAGTGATCACCAATAATAGTTTTATTTTTGCATTAATATTCAATCAACATAGATAAACAAGTTTAGGGTTAATCCTATTGATTGCATGTTGGTTAGAAAGCGCACATGAATACGATCAGAATAAAGTAGAGGCCTATTATTATGGCAGGTTCAATCTTTTTTAGGTTGTATTTGTACCTTCATCCCCAAACTACCAGTCATGGTTCCAAACCTATTGGAGTTGACGATCTCTTGGATCGTTAAGGGGTGCAACCTTCACCTCGTGAACCGTTTATAAGTTCCCAAAACTTGTTGTCGACTCTTTTGCTCTATCTTCCTTCCCTTTGGACGCCACCATGCTTTAGTGTATGATCACATTGGGGTTCAAGTTTGGGGTAATGCTTGAAATATTCCCTACAACTACTTTGCAGGTATCAGTGTTACAAAAATGATTTAGGATCGCAGAACGTCCTGAATCATTCTTCGTCCTTATCACTACTTTGACTTTTGTTTTCGAAACTTGCGTTTCTCCAAACTCATTCAAAGTGGGGGCTTCTGTAGACACTCAAATGTGTCTCCCCATAACCACACCCAGTGATGAATACCTTTCACGTCATTTGATTATTGAACGAAGTGAAAGTGTGAAAAGTCTAGTGAAGGGGATGTTTTTATTAATATATTTCTCTTAATGTTTTCAAAAATATTTCTTTTCTTACCCTATTTATGAAAAATAGCCAGTCCAATTTGGTTTGGTCCATGATAAGGGTCCAATAATATTGTAGTTGGATTGGGTTTGAAAAGTGCTTTCCAACCCCAATGTTTATGCGCTTCAAGCTAAGTGAGACGATCATTTATCAAGTCGATCACTTAATGTGATTGTAAGCGAGCTGATTACTAAATCATGTCAAATTGCTTATAGGGGCTAACTGGCGTACCAAAGAACCCTAAAATTGTTGTACGAGATCAAAATAACCATTCTGAGGTGCTTCGAGCTCTGTCGCCGCTACAACGCCGCTGGCGCCGCGATTTTGCTCCGTCGCCAGACGCTGCACTTTGTCGCCTGGCGATAGAGCTGTCGTTTGACGCCAGAATCGGGAATTTCGTATAAATCCCCTTTTCTTCCTCATTTCGCTGCTACTGTTCTTTTTCGTCCAAGTTCGCCGCGAAAGTTCGAATTGCTCAATCTTGCTCGTTTCTCAACCAAATTCGCTCAAATTTGTTGCAAATCGAAGCTTTGTTCATCTAGTTTCCTGGTCTATGTAAGTTTTTTTCGAAACTCACTCGAACTTTGATGAATTTTGCACATGTTTGTTCATGAATTTCTTGAAAATTCAAAACTTATATTGCTTAATTTGCTTTGTTTGTCAAATTTTATGCCATGAAATTGCTTGATTATGTTTGTATATTGCCTTGGGAGTATTTTGAGACTTTTTTGACTCAATTTGGTGAAGAAACGAACAATTCACCATTGTTGGACCTCTTAAGGTCGGGAAAACAATGTGGCTCGTTCTTGATGTTTTTGCTAGCAATTCTTGTCTAATTTGTCACAATAATTATCATAGTATTGCAAAAAATTGTTTGGATGCTTGAAAAATGCCATATATGCTTGAATTGAAATTGTTCTCTGTTTAGTACTACGTACTCTGTTATTTTGCGAACATAGTATCATGCAGCTAGGCGAACCTTAGATACTATAGAACCTTAATTTTTATAAATTTTGCATAATGTAGTATGGCTATACAGTGAGGTTTGGGTTCACGGTCCCGAGACACGCGACGGGAGCATGAGCCCGTTGAGGAGGATGTCGACCCGTCCATTTCTCTTGGTTCCCTTCCTGAGTGGGATGAGCGGACACTATACTTTTCCCCTGACCACCACATTTCTGAGAGGGTGCATCGCGGGATTACTGTTGGTAGGACACGTTGCCACGGCTCGGGTAACGACACCCTGGGCAAGTTGTACAACACGTACTTCAGCATCGATGAGGGGTTGCAACTTGTCTGGGAGTCTTGCGGACTGACTGCCCTGTTTCGGGCCACGCAGGCCATCTACTCTTTTGACGGGAGTCACCACGTGGTTCGTGCTCTGGTAGAGTTCTCCTGGGACACCACCAACACTTTTCACTTCCCTTAGGGTGAGATGATGGTCACCCCAGTCGACTTCAGTCTCATCTCGGGACTGGAGTTTAGTTCTACCGCACTACCGTTCGACAGCTCCATCAGCGTCTACTCTCCTGAGGTTGATGAGTTGTTGGGTACGATTGCTGTTCGGGCCCGTGCTGAGGTGGAGCCATCATGATTCAGCTCCAAATGTATTCGTCGGTCTACTCTGGCGATAGCTTTTGAGGACGATGCGACCACCCGGGAGCAGCGGGTGCGCATCTTCGCACTTATTTTGCTGTCAGGGACGTTTTCCCCTGACAGGGGTAGTAAGGTGTTGCTTTACTACCTTTCTGCTGTCCGCGATCTTCAGCTGATCGGGACTTATGACTGGGCCAACTTGGCCTATGCTGACTTTTTGCACGCATTGCAAGACTCCTGTCGACACCGGTCTTATACAGGAGATATCGCTCTTATCGGCTTGTAGAGAGTCGTAGAGGTATACTTCATCTCTTACAAAGTTAGCTCTAAGCTCTTGTTAGCACTTGCTGATATCTTTTATCTTTTTGGCTAAGTAGCCCCCAAGTGATATTTTATTGACCTTGGTTTACTTTTTTGCCAGACCGAGCTTATCGAGTTTGTTCCTCCTCGTCTGTCTATCCACTATCAAGGGACATACGGGCCTATTGAGGAGATGATCCCTCCGGCTCCCGAGGATCAGTGTTTGTCGAGCGATCTATTCCTTGCCACCAGACTCGGGTGAGTTATTTACTTGCTATTTGTTCATATCTGTCTTGTATTGTTACAGATTTTATTTTCTTTGACAGTTCTCGCTCGAGGTGGCTACGGCGATGGCGAGGTGCAGGATTGATGTAACTAAGGGATACATGAGTAATGAAGATATGGAGAATGCTATTATGGCATTTGGTGAAAGGTGCAGTAACATCTCAAGAATATACAGGTGATTGATCAGGTTTTTTCTGCATTGACTTTGTTGTATCTTGTATATCTTTTGTATCTTGTATTGTGCATATAAAAAAGTAAACTATGATAATGAACTTGAGTAATTGATATTCTCATATACCAAGTAAATTAAAAAATTAGAAAATAAAAAGGAATTGTTGAACATAATCTTTATTCGGGTTTTAGACCATAATTGATTTCACTGACTTGAAGTTTGTTCTCTCCTTGAGGGATTTTACATATTGCTGCTCAGTATTGGAAGGAGTGTCAATGGATTTCCACTGGTAGTATTCTCTCTGATATTTGTTTGTTGTGTGGTGTATTTAGCATTGACTACTGCATCGTTGGTTTGGTTTCATGCAGTGGGTGATGGAAATTTCTGATAGACCAGGCAGTGAAGAACCTGAACCTGCATTTAAGGTGAGTTGTTCATGTTTAGAAAGAGGTCCTTGAATGTAAGTTGGGTTTTTTGCTTGCAGTCAATAACATTTGGTTCATCCTATCAAATGTATTGAGTAGCGTGTAAAATTAGGGAGGTGCCTTTTAAACTTGCTAATTTGTAGACCTATCATGTCATTGGTGCAGTTCATTGGAAATGTTCATGGAGATGAACCTGTTGGACGCGAACTGCTAATGCATCTTGCAAATTGGCTCTGTGATAATCATTTGAAGGATCCACTGGTATTTATCCTTACATTCTGGGGTAGGCAGTTATTCGACTTATAATCTTTGCTTTCTATTTGGCAGTGTATTTTTTCCGAAATTATGCTTTTGCTGCTATAAAATTCGCAAGATAAAAGAGTTCATGTAGATCATACGGAGTCACTATGTTAAAATCATAATATGCTTCCAAATCCTGCTATTTGTTTTTAAACGATATAATGCTTAGAACGCCTAAACAAGCTCATGCCTATAGATATTTCTTCTCAAATTTCTCCTTTTTTAAATGTCTCATAAGAGATGCACCAATGTGATGAAAAAGATAATGCGTCAATTCTTCTTTGTAACCATATTTCCAAACAATTTGTTCCAATAATATGCAACCACTTCACAATGTGAGAAAAGACGAACTTTCAACTACAACTTTGAAGGCATGATGTACACTGGTTAGGGGCTCACAAGTTTTGATGCAAAGGAGATGTATGTAGAGAATTTTTTAAGTGATTATAGACAGATTTCCAAGTAGACAAGCCAGAAAAATACCCCTATCAGTCTACAACATCTAATTGGTGAATTTCTCCCAAATAGCAGGATTTGGGATGAGGATATCACTAAACTTTTAGCGAGGGAATACCATGCTAAAGGGAAGGGAACAAGACAAATAGTGATTGCTTCCTTTGTTAGTCTCATCCTAAGAGTTGTCTTCTAGCTGGGTAATATACTGTCTTGATATGAGATTTTTTGGCAGTTGTTCTAATAAAAGAGTGAAGAGATGGTTAAAATAAATCTAGAGGCATAGAGGAGAAATAAATGTCTATAAAAACTATTTAGTTCTCTGGGTTTATGATTATTTATTGTAGCCAATTTGGGGACTCAAAAGTGCATGAAGTCTCTGTGTAATATTATGATGCATAAACTGCAATTTGGCAATTTATTTATTACCTTATGTGACTATCATGATATGAACCATGCACAAGGGAAGATGATAATTAGATATTTAGGAGAAAATAAGCCTGGGATTTGGTATTAATATTCATGTTTAGACATGTGAAGTTGATTGTAGGTTTTGAAGTCAGGTTATCAGGAGTGGGATATGTTAAGCTGACAACACTTGAATACAGAGAGAGGGAATAAGAAGGATTGAGTCTCTCCTCTTGTAAAGTTCCTACTTTTGCTGCAATTGATTTCTAATATAATTAATTCCCACTTGTAGAGAATTTCCATTATACATGTGGATGTAGTATGAAAATTGTAAATACTCATTTTTTCTCTCATTTAGAAAAAAACATGTACTCCTAGAAGTCCAGGATGTAGGATGTACAATGGATATTGCCTGCAGTAAATTGCTGGAATGTGGACTGTTGATAACTATCAGTTTGTACATGGATCGAGAGAATGGAGAAGATATATGTCACCCTTAACGTTTTTCTTTATCTTTTGAATATCATACTTTTTTTTCAGTTCCCATTTTTGTAAAATCTCCAATTAATAGCAAATTTTGCCTGGATTTCTTGACCAAGGCTAATTTTTGAACCATGAGCTGATTAAGATTAAATCATGATTGAAAAGTGAGGATAATTCCTTAGGGGCTTAGGGAAGAGGAGTTAATGGTGCCTTACGAAAATTTACATCTCATTTGCTGTATATCAATGAAGAAGGGGGGGGGGGGGAGAAAATCATTCTACAGTGCACAACTAATTTTGGATTCACTAGAATCACAACGTCGACTTATGTGAATCTTCAGCATCGTTCTCTATAACAATATATTTTCAAATGTCGAAAAATAAAAGAGCACCATCCTAATAAAAGAGCACCATCCTAATTTTGGAGCGATTTCCCGCAATATTGTTAAAGCAAAATTTAATTTCAATTGTGCATCAGTTTAAAAACAAATTCACCAAGTATTGTCCATGTAGGATCGGTATTGGGCGTCTATTATTATCTCTTTCCTTTGGTTCAACATAAAACTTCTAGCAACATAGCGGTACTATTTATTTATTTATTTATTTATTTATTTCTACTACAGTTAGTTGTTTCCCAATTTAAAATTAAAAAAAGGACTTAAAAAATAGCCGGTCTCTTTCCTTCCATAATAAATGATAGATTCTGTGGCCAAAAGTAGTAAAATTGTAGATTGATAAGTTCAAAAAGTAAGGATATCTATTGATGGGTTATTATATTAATTCTTAATTTTTTAAAAATTATTTCTAATTTTTAATTTATTTTATTTATTTTTTAATGTTTTGTATATAAAACCAAAACCAGTAATATTGTTAGTGGTTTTAAAAAATAACTATTGATGACATTTGTGGTTTTAAGCTGAACCAAAGACCAATCCCATGTGGATGGTACTTTAGTAATTTGTTTTTCAATCAGTGCGGAACGGGAATTTAATATTGTTTCAACAATATTGAGGGAAATCACTCCTAATTTTGTGCCTAAGAATTAAAAAAATTATCTCATACTGGTTTAGCCATAACTCCTGTCAGAATCCTTTTGAGGGTATCCAAAGGGATGCTTGCATGTCAATGTACACTCCCCTTCTCTTTGCCTAGCTTCCTTTACTTATTTTTTAGTTATGCATGTATATTTTGTCTAGATATAAAAAGTATGTATCTTTTGCATGTTAAGTTTCTGGAAACCGAATGTCTTGTCTTTTAGTTTAAAAGCATGAAAGCAGCTCAGGGTTTTTTGCGATTTCCTCTTATCAGAAGTTCTGGCTTTCAAGGATGTACGCCCTCTTGCAATTCTGCTTAGGAAGATATTTTATTATATTTATGTGAAAAAAAACAATTCATGATAGTTTTATAGCCATTGCAATTTGATTTGGCAGTTAGATGAACCTTACCCTTGGTCTATTCGGAATATATATAGACTTTCTTATTTGAAAAAGCTACTTTATATTTTTCTTTTCTTATGGGGCTATTGATGATGTTTGTGGTTACCTTAGTATATCTTAGTTTTTCGCCATCAACGACTTGGAGGATGCACGACAACCTGAAACAAAAGCGATAATGCGGTGGTTGAGAAGGATACAGTTTATGGCGTCTGCCAGTTTGCATGGGGTATTTCCTTCTTGCCTCGTATTTCTTTAAATTCTGTCCATAGTATGTTAATCTGGTGTGATCATTTATCATTGAAAAAAAAATGTTAAAGAAAAAAGTTGAATGTTCATACTGCAGTTGTTCCAAATAGATTACCATTAAAAAAAACTTGTATGTTTATCTCTACATCGATCTATAGATATTGAGTAAAATTCAAAAGTTTTACCTATATATCTCAGTTGATCCAGGGTGATAAATTTTGTGAAGAGTTTGAAAAAGGAGTACATGTTCAATTCTCAGTTGATCTAGGAATATTGATTAAACTTGGAGCATAAATTATATCTTGAATTGATAAATCTGTATAAGGTTTATGAGATTCACTTGTTGCTTTATGTTTAACAAGAGACATTTGAAAAATAACTAGGTAAAAACCTTCTGGATAAGAAAAGGAAGATAAAAAAATTGCTCTTTGTTTAAAATTTTATTAGGAAGTCTCAAATCTGTCATCTCCATTACCCCAGTAGACCCTGTCAAATTGGCATATTGTGAAATATTTAGGTATGTATTTATTGCATGCTTTTATGTTGGCTTGTCTTTGATTTTCAAAGTATTAAGATTTTAATCATTTTATTTAATTAGGTGTAAATTAATGCATCACCTTGTAAGAGTTGATAAGTGCAGATTGTTGGTTCTTTAGAAGAAAGATCAACAATAAGTAGCAAGTAGAACATTAAATTTCCAGCCTTCACTCTCTGCGTTGATACTGAACTTCTTACAAGTAAACCATGTCCAATATCTCCTGACATTTCACTCTCTTTCATTCTATGTTGTGCATGCCTTCCCTTGCAAGCCTATTCTCTTGATACCAATTATGCCAATCGAACTCTTTATTTTCCATTTATTTTGTCATTTGTTAATTTTATTAATTTTTATAAATATGGACCTTATTGAAATCAATTGAATAATGACTTAACTCTTGTTTTCTACTGAACTCAATATTTTGTGACACATATTCATATCCGTCAAAGAGGGGATGATGCTGCTTATCAAAACATTATCTGTTGCTTGCTGGTTGGTAGCCTATAGTTGCTGTTTGATTTATGATGTGTCTTTCCTTGATTTTGCAGGGTGCTCTTGTGGCAAATTATCCCTGGGATGGCACTCAAGATAAAAGGTATGGAGTAGTGTTTTTTAAACATCCTTTACTGTTAGATATACTCCAGTCTCCGATCACTTCGTGTATGCTTAGAGAACCAGAATGCCATATAACGTATGTGTTTAATTTCTGAGAACCAAGTAGACATCTAGAAACGAGTATTACTTTTATCCTACAAAGTCTACGTTATATTCTATCATCGTATATTAGAATGAGTTGATCTCATTGATAATTTGTTATTTTGAGCCCTTTCGGTACTTGTCTGAGGCTATCAAGTAGCCATCATATATGTGCTTTTAGTAATTATCAAAGCCTTGAATTTCCCAATGATGTTCTGTTATTGCTCTTGGAAGTGTGTATCTTTAATTTTTAACCAAATAAAGAGCTCTTTTTTATTGTCTGCCATTTATCTTACTTCCTCCTCTCCCCTAGCTGATATCATGACCAAGATTCTTCCATCACCTCAGTTCAATGCTTTGAAGTCCAAGCTTGGCATGTTCTCTCCATCCCAAGCTTGAGGGGGGATGTGAAATATGGCACTACATGTTGCTTACTATGGACTAGCACACAGGGGATTTATTCTCACTCAACAACCTCACAAATACAACAACACATTACCACACATATCACTATAGGAATAGGACAAATTGTAATGTGTATCATGGCCTTAGTCCAATTCCCCTCGATGATTCTTCAACTTGCTTTCTTGTTAATCCTTTCGTCAAAGGATCCTCCAAGTTCTTTTTGGACTTCACATAGTCCAATGCAATTACTCCATTCTTGAGAAATTGCCTCACAACTTTGTGTCTCATACGGATATGTCTCTTCTTTCCATTGTAGTTTTTTTTTTTTTTTTGCAACTCCAATAGCCGCTTGTGAATCACAATGCATGGACACCGGTGATGAAGACTTCCCCCACAAGGAATGTCGGCTAATAAACCTCTTAGCCACTCCGCTTCATGACCTGCCAACTCAAAAGCAATAAATTCAGACTCCATGGTGGAGCGAGCTAGACATGGTTGTTTTGAGGACTTCCATGATATAGCTCCTCCACCTAAAATAAAAACATAACCACTAGTAGACATCACTTCATCATTATCGGTAATCCAATTTGCATCACAATAGCCTTCTAAGACATTAGGAAAGCGATTAAAATGCAAGCATACCTCCATAGTACCTTTAAGGTACCTTAGTAATCGATGAAGAGCAACCCAATGTTCCTTGCTTGGATTATGAGTGTATCTACTAAGTCTACTAACGGCACATGCAATGTCGGGTCTTGTGCAATTCATCAAGAACAACACACTACCAATTATCCTTGCATATTTCTCTTGAGAAACACTTGAATCCTTATTTTTCACAAGCTTCACGGTGGGATCATATGGTACCTTGCTAGGCAACACATCAAAAGAGTCAAACTTTTTAAGTATCTTTTCTACATAGTGAGATGACTCATGGAAAAACCGTTCTTCGTTGTCCTTAGACGAATTCCAAGAATAACATCGGCTTATCCTAGATCCTTCATTTCAAACTTAGTAGAAAGCATTGCCTTAGCATCATTCACAACATCAATGTTAGTACCAACAATAAGCATATCATCAACATATAAGCATATTATAACACAAGATGATACACACTCTTTAGAGTACAAACAAGAATCCGAGGAATTGGCAACATAACCACAACTCCTAAGAGTACTATCAAACTTTTCATACCATTACTTAGGAGCTTGCTTAAGACCATACAAGACTTTCTAAGCTTACACACCTTGTGTTCTTGCCCTTTCACCACAAAACCTTCCTGTTGAGACATATAGATTTCGTCCCCAAGGTCCCCATTAAGGAAAGCCGTTTTGACATCCATTTGGTGAACAACTAAGTCATGAATAGTCGCTAGTGCTATGAGTGTTCATGGTGGCAATCTTAGTCACGGGTGAGTAGGTGTCAAAGAAATATATACCTTCCTTTTGGGTGAAACCTCTAATCACAAGTCTAGCTTTGAACTTATCTATGGTCCCATCCGGTCTAAGTTTCTTCTTGAAAATCCACTTACTACCTATAGGTTTAGTCCCGGCTCCATTTCTTCTCTTTCTCACAACAACATACAAATGAGTCATTAGGACAGTACAATTTATAATGGACAAGAGGAGATTTAAATATGTGACCTATTGTACAAGCTCGTTTTGTCCCCATTTAAATAACATTATAGTTTCAAGCAAGAATTGAAATCATTACTTTGGGAAATGATTTGGTTCAAGGCCTCATAACTTTTTACCTACAAATCTTTTGTAGCTGATTCAACTTTAATTACATGGTTCCTTGTTTCGAGAGCTTCAACTTGATATATTACACGTCCAATTATGTTGGGAAATGAATGAGACTAACATTTGAATTGCATGTGGCCCTACTAAGGCATTAGCCTCAATATGGGGCTTATTTTTAGAGGAAGTATTGAGATTTTGAGGCTTCCACAACCCACCTCTCCCCACCTCTCCCCTTATACTACCTCCGTTATATATAATAGCAACCATTGGACGTAAAGTGTGAGTGAGAGATGTCCAATCGTTGCACTTAATATAACCGGAGGTAGTAGTAATTTTGAACCCCAAGACCTCCCCCCGGTAATTGTAGCAACTTTGAACCCAACTTTAAATGATCGAAAGGTGTACAAGAGAGAGCTGTCCTTTTAGAGAAATAAAGTACTCCGTAGATATTAGGTGGCTTTAGATAGAGAAGAGCTTGAACCTATCTATATAAATTTACAAAGAGAGAGCTTTCCTTTTAGAGAAATAAAGTAGATAATAGGCGGCTTTAGATAGAGAAGAGCTTGAACCTATTTATATAAATTTCATCTTTTTGCAAACAAAGTTGTAATAAAGGCACATGAATAAAGTATTATCTTATTTTCAGTTTATTTCTTATTTAAGTATACTGATTATGTTTTTTTTTTTTTTTTGCTCATTTCTCTGTGGATTGTTTTGTGGTGAATGACAGTGGTGAGGAGAGATCTGCAATTTTCTGGCTATAGTAGTGATGAAAAGAGAGAAATTGGCAACGGAAAAGGAGATAAAAAGTTGGTCAAAGCAGTTGACATAATTAGCTACATTGATAAAAATAAGTACAAAGTTGGTCAAAGCAGTTGACATAATTAGCTACATTGATAAAAAATAAGTAGCATATCCATCTTTATGATAATCCTGTTGCTTAACATAACATAAAATAGGATAAGATAAGAGGAACACATTCATCAACACCACAGATATCCTAGTTTGTAGTAATACTATTACACCCATATTGGTTTGGGTAACTCCTCATACAAGAGGTCATCACCATCACCAGCACCAGCGAGGTTCACAACATTCATGGAAAACACGCCACTTAATCTTCGTGGTACACACATTCATGGAAAACACGCCACTTAATATTCGGGGTCACTGTGTATACGGAATCCAGATCTGAGAACATTGAAAACACAATAAGTAACATTACCACATGCACACTAAAATGTATACTTCACTTGCTACACTTTCCATGGAGATAGATAGTAAAGGCAAAAGGACTATTGAACTGACCAGACAGCCTTTCAGCTTCATCTGGTGTAAGCTTTGCATAGAAGTTCAACGAGTTATATTGTGGACTCATCTTGAACTCAGGGCTGCAACAAGATTTCAACCCACACACACACACACATATTTTAGGATAAAATAAATATATTTTAGGATAAAATTGTTTAGCTTTTTTATTTTCAAAAAAACTTATCATGCTTCACACACACACACACACACACACACACACACATATATATAAGAGTATACAGACGATTATTAAAAGGACGGATATACCAGCCAGCATTTCTCAAGATTTGACAGAACAAAATCATCATATCTTCACCAGATCCACGATGCTTTCTGACGTCTTGCAAATCCACAAGGACAACGTACTGTAGTTTAAAAAGTATTGAGTGTCATTCCCTTTTATCATATAAACAATAACTGAAAGAAGATGAGTGCAAAAAAAAAACCTCTTATCCAGGAAGCTCAAGATATTCTTCATATTTTTCTGTCCAAAAAAAAAATATAAAAATCAAAAACCAGATTATGAACAATTATGATAGGTACATTTATGCAAAGGAAATGGCTGTACTATAATGAACATAATAAAGTAAGACTTGCCATCTTCGGAGTCAGAAGATATCTCCAGCTTTGCCTTCTTAGCCGCTGAAACCAATCACATCAAAAAGTCAAGCTATAAAAAATGCAGTAATGTAATAACCATGATAGGAACATTTATGTAAGGAAAATGGTTGTACTATAATGAACATAAAAAAGTAAGACTTGCCATCTTCGGGAACAGGAGCTATCTCCTTCAGCTTCGTCTTCTTAGGCGCTGAAACCAAGCAAACACATCAAAAAGTCGAGCTATTAATAATGCAGTATTAACCATGATAGGAACATTTATGTAAAGGAAATGGTTGTACTATAATGAACATAACAAAGTAAGACTTTCCATCTTCGGGGTCAGGAGCTATCTCCTCCAGCTTCGCCTTCTTAGCCGCTGAAACCAATCATATCAAAAAGTCAAGCTATGTAAAATGCAGTAATAACCATGATAGGGATATTAATGTAATTGAAATGGTTGTACTGTAATGAACATAGCAAAGTAAGACTTGCCACCTTGGGGGTTGTCAAAAAGTCAAGCTAGGTGTATACTTATATAGTTTGACCTTGAGTTACAAAGTTAGACAAATACTCATCAAACAAACAATCACTAAATTTTTAGGTTAAAGAGATATTACATAAATCCATGGGTTGAGGAGAGATCAAAAAAATCTTTGGGTAGAACAAATAAATATAGTTGCATCTTAATAAGCCTTAAACAATTTGTAAACAATAAAGAAACATTAAATTTCAGTAATGTCTTTAGGGTTGATCATGTCCTAAGCCATTTAGGGCTTATTCACGGTAGGAGTTGTCTCTCATTGTCAAATATTTTGAGCATTCCAAATAGCCAATAGCATTATCAACTCTATGAGACTCCTCCTCGCTTAAATTGAACATCACATGCTACAAACAGGAAAATAAATCAGGCACTTTTCAACACCACAAATTCTCCCTAAACCAGCTGAAATCCCAGAATCAAAAGTCATACTTGACATATCAATTAAGCAAGAACATGAAGCCAAGTCCAAATATCCAATACTCAAATGCGTACAATTTCATCCCGGATAAAAAAATTATTCTAATTTTTTGCAGGCTTTGAATGTTATAGTTATGGCACAAGTATAACTAGTAGCAAGGCATAGGCAATCCATACAATAAATTTTTCCAACTAAAAACAAAAGCAAAATTAAGGTAAAAAAAGATTAGATTAGAATACATACGAGGAGCATCTTTGACGTCAGGAGAACGCATTTCTTAATGTCAACTGAACAGAAAGAACAAATGTCAAAGGTCAAATATTATATTTATATAGATGAAAATACTGTGAATCAAATGACATAAAAACAATTGATCAAGCCAAATGAACCATCAATGCAGCATGTACGAATTAATCTATTAAATAATTGGAAATAGAGGTGGTTATCGGGCGGGTCAAGTGAGGGTCGGATCAAATGCGGGTGCGGGTCATTGATGGGCCATGAAAGGTTTATTGGCTACAAATTACAATTATACCAACGGTAGATACTTCACATTGTCAGCAAACTATGAGTCTACACAACACAACAAGAAAATATCACCATTTTATCTGAATGAATGAATTATTCCGCCATTCATCACTAACATCATCCAACTATACTTTTGCATGAATTTGTTGATTTCTAACCAAAATTTTAAAAAAAAATTAATAAATTCACCAACCAATTCCTAATTAAATTTTGTATCGCAACTTTACTAGATAGTTATCAAGCCCCAGTAGCTAACACAACATCAGCAGAATCAAAATCCAATCAAAACAAATAATATCAAACAAAACCCAAATTTTAAAACTCAACCATATCAACAAATTGTTTATTATTATCTTGACATTAGAAGAAAACCCTAACCTCGAAGATGAACATAAAAAAGGGATGCGAACTAGAGAAGAGAAGAGAAACCCTAGAATGATAGATAAATAATCTAGTAACAAAGTAGAGAAGAGAAGACCTTACTTACTCAATCTTACCTGTAATATGGGCGGCGCGGCGGTGGAGAACGCGTTGGCACTCAACCGGATCTCAATTCTCAATTCTCAATTCTCAATTCAGGAGTTTCTGGAAGAAAGAGGAACGATATGATATGAATATACACAACTTTTATAAAGAACATGTTTGAGGTTTGGACCAAAACTCAACTATATGTATAAAGCGATTAAAGCCCAATCCAAACCCAAATCCAAACCCAAACCCATACCCAATTGGATGACTATTTAGTAAAAACTTTAGGAAGAATTAGCCTTATTACCACAAACTTTGCTATGAAGCAACACAAATTTTGAACTGTAAATTTGTTTATATATTTGTTTAGCCTTAATATACATTTTAAAATTATGACTTAGTTATCTTATTATTAAATTTGTTATTCATAATCATTTGATACATTAATTTTTTTTATTTAGAAAATAACACAAATTATTACATAGCATGATGGTAAAACACATAACTCTTGAATTAAATGTTGCGTGTTCAAATCTCATAGGGAAATTTGTATTATAAGTATATGACATGCATGCAATAATAACAAATGAAAACTTTATTATGAACGCTTTTTAATATATAAATATAGATAAGTATAGATAGGAGGAAGTAATAAATTGGAATTCAAAAAAGAAAAAGTGATTTTCACCTAATTAAGAAGCACATACACCTCTCCATTCTCCAAGGTCTAACATGGCGTATGTCCGTATCCCGATAAACCTCGGACGCACGTACCACATTGATGCAATAATAGACTTTGCTCATTGCGTCACTGGTATAATCCATAAACCTAGTGTGGCAGGGCGAGTTTTATCTTTCACATTCCATCTTTATCCCAACAATGAATCTAAATTTCATCCACATCCCCGCCCCACTCGATCAACATAAATATATCATATTTACATTTAGGAAAATTTGCGAGAAAGGACCTTTTATAGTGACATGTTTGTGAGAAATGACCTTTTATAAAAATTGTTGTGAAATAGGACCTTGATCCAAAAAATTTTTGTGAAGAAGGCCTTTGCTCGGAAAGTGGCCGTTGACTGCCACTTTCCGGCGTTGACCACCAGCCCACCACGGCCGGTAGTCGAAAAACACCCCCCACGATCGCCGGAAAGTTAAAAAATTAAATGAAAAATAAAAAATTTAAAAATTAATTAAAAATAAAAAAAAATTTTAAAAATCTGAAAATTTTAAAAAAATATGAAAAAAAAAATCTGAAAATATAACAAAATAATCTAAAAAATTAAAGAAAAATATTTGAAAAATTAAAAAAAAATTGAAAATAAAAAAAAATCTGAAAAAATAAAAAAAGTCTGAAAAATTAAAAAAAAAAACTGAAAAAATAAAAAAAATCTGAAAAATTAAAAAAAAATCTGAAAAAATAAAAAAAAAATAGAAAAATAAAAATAATAATAAATCTGAAAAAAAAACCCAAAACCATCCGACGAACCACCCTCCCTTAACCTACGGCTGGCGCCAACACCCACTTCCCGGCGCCGGAGAATAAATTTTTTAGTTTTTCTTTTTTAATTTTCAGATTTTTTTTTTATTTTTCAGAATTTATTTTTATTTTCAGATTTTTTTTTAACTTTTTTGGATTTTTTAAATTTTTTAGATTTTTTTTTTAATTTTTCAGATTTTTAAAATTTCAAATTTTTTTTTAACTTTTCTATTTATTTTTTCAGATTTTTTTTTTCAGATTTTTAAAAAAAAATTCTGATTTTTTTTTTAATTTTTTAATTAATTTTTAAATTTTTTTTTTAACTTTCCGGCGACCATGGGGGTGTTTTCTGACTGCCGGCGGGGGTGGGCTGGTGGTCAACGCCTGAAAGTGGCAGTCAACGGCCACTTTCCGAGCAAAGGTCCTTCTTCACAAAAAAATTTTGGATCAAGGTCCTATTTCACAACAATTTTTAAAAAAGGTCCTTTCTCACAAATATGTCACTATAAAAGGTCCTTTCTCGCAAATTTTCCTTACTTTTACTGTATTTTCTATTGACTTGTTGCAATATCCTTTACTTTTTATACGACATTTTTTGTACTCATTGTACTAATAGCTGTTTTTTTTATAACTTACTGCCTATTCGGCATTGGCGTGGTTTTCTATTTTTTGTTATTAAAAATCTTGTAAAATATATCAAATAAAGAATAAAAAATTACTTAAACCTATTTAAACCATTATAATTTTGATAACTAACAACTGAACGGTCCAAACAATTTTTTCTGGTTTCCTCTTTTTGGTCCTTTGTCTTAAAGAAATTGATAAAAAAAAAAAAAAAAAGATGATGTGACAAACGGGCCCTAAAGGTTTTCATTTTTTGTTGTTGGCTAATGAATTAAAAGTTATACCTCTTGTGCATGATGTCTGTTGCTAGCACATACTTGGAAAATATAAGTCGAATTCCATTGAGAGATAATATCTACCAAGCTTGAAGAGCTTGTTTTAAGCCATAAATGGCTTTCTTCAATTTGCAAACATAAGAAGGAAATTTAGGATCAACGAACCCGGGTGGTTGTGCTACATACACTTCTTGTAGTGTACCTAGTAAGAATGCATCATTGATGTCGTAACAAAGTGACAATTGTTGAGATACTGCAAGGCTAAGAAGAGTGTGAATGGTAGTCGGTCTTACACCCGGGCTAAAGGTCTTCGTATAGTCAATATCAGGACGTTATTGAAAACCTCTGGCTATTAATTGAGCCTTGTTGAAAACATGAGTTAAAAGGTGTTAATGATATTATTGCAGAGACTGGCTTGTTGGGGGCAAAACCTGCAGATTTTCCAATGGAGCAGAATCACAAGTTAGCTTTGGCAGAAGGGAAAGATTTTTTAGATGGTGAAAAGTATAAACGGTTGATTGGTGGATTGATATAATTAGCAGTTACTAGGCCGGATTTGGCTTATTCGGTACATATTTTGTCACAATTATGCAGTCACCGAAGGAAGAGCATTGGGAGGCGGCTTGACAAGGTTTAACTACTAATAACATACTTCTAGAAACTACATTTATCATCTCATCTAGAAGCAACCTCCCCCATATCAAGCATCCTCCCTAAGCAACCTCCCCCATATCGGCAAAGCAAAAATTCAACCTTGCATTAATTCTAGTAGTTGTAATAGTAGATGAATTAAGGCTATAAATAGCCATTGATGTAAACCGTGAATGCTCAAGCCTTTGATAAGAAATACAATTAAACACTTTGAGTGTTCTTAGATAGAGTGTTATCTCCCTAACCCTTGGTGGTGTCACTGTATCTAAGGTTCCCTCTCAATTGTTCTTAGTGGTGTTTGTGTATCTAGGAATAAGTAGAGCTGTATCGTCGGAGTAGCCGCCCGACGTGGTGAATTGGCTAATTCTATCCGACCCCTACCTAGTACGGTGTCAAATTGGTACCAGAGCCAAGGTTTTGATTACCTTTCACCCTTTTCTACCGACCTCCATTGAAGCCGTATTGTTGCCGAGACCAACGTTGCGTCCATACCCATGGTCGTAGTTTTTAATTAACAAAACACCAATTAAAAACCACCCAAACCAACCACCATTATCCTGCCACCGACCACCGCAAATAACCCACCATCCTCCACCCATCTCTGCCTCACCATATATCCAAAAAAAAAACCTAGCCGTAAGTCCACCGCATCACCACCATATCAACCATAACACCAAAATAACCTTGAAGCCAGATGCTTATTGATTAAATTGCTTCAATTCACCTCTATTCTTGCCTTGTTGAGTTCTTGGTATGCTCTGTATCACTTTCTCTCTCTTAAAATCATTCAACTCCTACCGTATAAATTCTCCAGTTAATGGTTTACTTGATAAATTAAAGGGTTGACTTCTTTGGTCTTAGTGGGCATTAATACTTGTACTACACTATATTTGCTAAAAAAAAAAGGAGGGGACGTGTGTAGCTGTACTCCTGTACAATAGCAAGTTAGCAGCCCACTGTTAGCACTTATTACTTTATTAGTACTTGCACTATTAAGTCTAAAAAAAAAAAAAAGGAGAAGAGCCGTGTGTACAGCAGAAAAGGTGTAAGGATTTTCCTACCTTAATCTTTTCACTTTTCACTTATTACTTAATGTTACTACTGCATTAGATACTTAAACTTGTATTTATAATTATGGCTTGTTGTCTATTTATATATTAAAAAAAAAAAGGAAAAAAAAAGTGAGATTAAAAAAAAATAGTGAGATTAAAAAAAATTAAAAAAAAAAAGTGAGAGTACATATCTAAGGTTTCATTTCAGCTTAACAAGATGCCGCTAAGAGCACGTCGCGGAGGAAATCATCAACGTCCTATTTATGACACTATTATACTGTAGCTGATATGCAACGAGAGATACAAAGACTTCAACTACGTCTTGCCCGTTACGAAGCTGCAACTAACCCTTCCCAGTTCCCACCGATCAGAAGAAGAGCACTCTGATGGTGCAGACGAAGATTTTAATCCCTTTCACCAACCCGAGGGTGAATCATCAAGTGGAGAGACTTCTTATACCCAGCGAAATCGTCATCGACACCAACAAAAAGAGTTTGGAATCAAAGTTGAGATTCCATATTTTGAAGGAGGTGTTCATCCCAATGAGTTCATCGATTGGCTCCACACAGTGGAACGTGTCTTTGACTTTAAAGACATTCCGGATGATCGCAAGGTCAAGTTAGTTGCCATCAAATTCAAGAAACATGCATCCATTTGGTGGGAAAATTTGAGGCGACAACGTGAACGAGAAGGTCGTAACAAGATTCGCACATGGGATAAAATGAAACGCGAACTTAAGCGTAAATTTTTACCCAGTCACTATCGTCAAGATATGTTTCTTAAGTTTCATCACCTGGAACAAGGAAACAAATCGGTGGCCGAGTATGTTGCTGAATTTGAAGAGTTATCAATGAAGTGTGACAATACTGAGCCGGAAGAACAAACCATTGCAAGGTTTTTAACGGGCTTAGATCTGAAAGTTTCTAAAGTCGTACAACTCCAACAATATTGGTCATTCAATGACGTCACCAAGCTTGCTTTGAAGGTTGAAGGTCAACAAGCAAAGGAGAAGACGAGTTTCAAGTTTGTCCCTAAGGAGGCTTACTGTGGAAATACTCCCATCAAGTTTCCACCAATGGCCAACCCTAGCACAACAACAAAGAAGTTCGAAAGTTCAACCCCAACAAGCAAATTTCCGAGATAAAGTAACAATCCTACTCCCAGAAGATGTTTTAAATGTCAAGGAATCGGACACATTGCCTCGGAATGTCCAAACTCAAGGATAATCTCTCTTGTTGAGGGGGAATTGTTAGAAGAAGAAAACGTTGAAGATAACCATGAGGATGACGAGGATCAAGAGATCTTGCATGCTGACGAGGGTGAATCGTTAGTTGTACGTCGTCTCCTTAATGTGGCTCCAATCAAAGAAGATGAGTGGCTACGCAACAATATCTTCCACACCAGATGTACATCTCATGGAAAGATATGTGATGTCATCATTGATAGTGGCAGTTGTGAGAATGTAATGGCTACCATGGTCGAAAAATTGAAGTTGCCTACGAAGGATCACCCTCATCCTTACAAGCTCACATGGTTGAAGAACGGGAATGATGTCAAGGTGTCTAAAAGATGTCTTGTTGATTTCTCGATCGGGAAGAAATACCAAGACAAGGTATGGTGTGATGTCATTCCTATGGACGCTTGTCATCTGCTTCTGGGTCTCCCATGGCAGTATGATCGTCGTGCAAATCATGATGGCTTTAAGAATACATATTCCTTTGAAAAGGATGGTGTTAAAATTGTTTTAGCACCATTAAAGAGGGAATTGTTGGCAAAGCCTAGCCCAGAGAAGAACTTCATCGTGTCAGAATCAATGTTTACCACGACGATTGAAGAATCAACAATTGGTTGTGTTCTAGTCATGCTCGAGGAAAACAAGGAAGATTAAGGAATACCGATCGAGATCCAGCCTCTACTCCATGGATTCAACGACATTGTGCTTGAAGAAATCCCTGACGGCTTACCTCTAATGAGAGACATACAACATTGCATTGACTTTGCTCCTGGCGCTGTTATCCCAAACAAGGCTGCTTAACGAATGAGCCCGAAAGAGCATGAAGAGCTTCAACGACAAGTTACTGATCTCATGCAAAAGGGATTGGTACGTGAAAGTGTGAGTCCGTGCTCGGTGCCAGCGCTTCTTGTTCCTAAGAAAGACGGATCATGGCGTATGTGCATTAATAGTCGTGCAGTTAATCGGATCACTATCAAGTATCGTTTTCCCATCCCACGCCTCGATGATCTACTTGATCAATTACACGATGTTGTTGTATTTTCAAAGATTGATCTGCGAAGTGGATATCATCAAATTCGAATGCGACCTGGAGATGAATGGAAGACTGCTTTTAAGACTAGAGATGGATTGTATGAGTGGATGGTCATGCCGTTCGGTCTTTCCAATGCTCCAAGCACCTTTATGCGGTTAAGGAATCAGGTATTCCGCCCTTTCATTGGCAAATTCGTAGTCGTTTACTTTGATGACATCCTTATATACAGTCAAAATTCTGAAGATCATATGGAGCACTTGCAACAAATCTTTCAAGTTCTTCGTGAACAAAAATTGTATGCCAATCTGAAGAAATGTCACTTTCTCACCAACAAAGTGGTATTTCTTGGATATGTTTTTTCTAGCAACGGAATCGAGATGGATCCTAGCAAAGTCGAAGCCATCAACACCTGGCCGATTCCTCAATCAATACATGATGTTCACAGTTTTCATGGTCTAGCATCATTCTACCGCCGATTTATCAAGAATTTCAGCACTATTGTCGCCCCGCTCACTGAAGTATTGAAAAGGGAGAAGTTTGAGTGGACCCAAGCTGCTCAACTAAGTTTTGAGAAATTGAAGATCATGATCACTCATGCACCAATCCTTGCCTTACCAGATTTTGATAAGCTGTTTGAAGTAGATTGTGATGCCTCGGGAGTCGGGAGTAGGCATAGGTGCAGTACTCAGCCAAGAAGGAAAACCGATTGCCTTCTTTAGTGAGAAACTTAATGAATCAAGGCACAAGTACTTAACATACGAAAAAGAATTCTATGCAATAGTACGAGCCTTAGATCATGGGAGCCACTATCTTTTGGCTAAGGAGTTCGTTCTTTACTCTGATCACGAGTCACTGAAGCATTTTCACAGTCAACAAAAACTCCAACAACGCCATGCGAGATGGAGTGAATTCTTATCTCCTTTTCACTTCGTACTCAAGCACAAATCCGAGAAACAAAACAAGGTCGCTGATGCTTTAAGTAGAAGACATGCTTTACTTTCCACACTCCAAGTCAAGGTCATTGGTTTCGAGGTCCTCAAGGATTTATATGAAGATGATGAAGACCTTGGCGAAATTTGGAAGAAATGCGCAGAAGGCCCTCACCGCCAATTTCATCAACAAGAAGGATACTTGTTCAAGGGAAATCAATTGTGCTTGCCTAGATGTTCACTACGCGAGATGGTACTACATGATTGTCATGCTGGTGGTCTTGCTGGCCATTTTGGTTGAGACAAGACATTGGGCATTGTTTCAGAAAGCTTTTATTGGCCACGCATGATTCGTGACATTGATCTGTATGTCAAACGATATCAAGCATGTCATATTGCCAAAGCACGTGGTCAAAATACAGGTCTTTATACGCCACTGCCAGTGCCTGATGCTCCATGGGAAGATGTCAGTATGGATTTTGTTGTTGGGTTACCTCGTACTCAACGCAACAAAGATTCCATAATGGTTGTTGTTGATCGATTCTCGAAAATGGCTCACTTTGTTTCATGTAATAAGACTAACGATGCCACGCAGGTAGCTGATCTTTATTTTCGAGAAATCGTCCGTCTTCACGGAATTCCAAAAACCATCACTTCTGATCGAGATGTCAAATTTATAAGCCACTTCTGGCGAACCCTATGGCGCAAGTTAGGAACACAACTGCAGTTTAGCTCAGCCGCCCATCCCCAAACAGATGGACAAACAGAAGTCGTCAACAGGACTCTTGGGAACATGCTGAGAAGTCTTGTGAGCAAGAATCTGCGACAGTGGGATACATTGCTAGCTCAAGCCGAGTTTGCCTACAATTGTTCACCTAGTCAAACCACTGGTGAAAGTCCTTTCAAGATCGTCTATGGTAAGAATCCAACTACACCAGTTGACCTTGTACCATTACCCTCTCCTGACCACTTTAGCAGTGATGCTGATGAAAGAGCTAAGGAAATCAAGAAGCTACATGAGAAGGTTCGAGCTCAAATCACAAGGAAAAATCAACGTTATCAAGAACAAGCTAACAAGTTTCGTAAACCGGCTTGTTTTAAGGAAGGATATCTGGTTTGGATTCACTTAAGGAAGGAAAGGTTTCCAAGGGGAACACATGGTAAACTCAAGCCTAGAGCCGACGGACCATTCAAGGTGCTAGAAAGGTTTGGAGAAAATGCATATAAAATCGAGCTTCCAGGGGAATACAATGTTTCTGCTACATTCAATGTTGTTGATTTGTCCCCATATTACGAAGATGAGGAAGAACAAAGACTCGAGGTCGAGTCTTCTCCAACAAGGGGAGTTTGACAAGGTTTAACTACTAATAACATACTTCTAGAAACTACATTTATCATCTCATCTAGAAGCAACCTCCCCCATATCAAGCATCCTCCCCAAGCAACCTCCCCCATATCGGCAAAGCAAAAATTCAACCTTGCATTAATTCTAGTAGTTGTAATAGTAGATGAATTAAGGCTATAAATAGCCATTGATGTAAACCATGAATGCTCAAGCCTTTGATAAGAAATACAATTAAACACTTTGAGTGTTCTTAGGTAGAGTGTTATCTCCCTAACCCTTGGTGGTGTCACTGTATCCAAGGTTCCCTCTCAATTGTTCCTAGTGGTGTTTGTGTATCTAGGAATAAGTAGAGCTGTATCGTCGGAGTAGCCGCCCGACGTGGTGAATTGGCTAATTCTATCCGACCCCTACCTAGTACGGTGTCATGGCTTTGAGAGTGGTTCGATATTTGAAGAAGTGTCCGGGACAAGGTATTTTGTTGAGGTCAGATAATGCTTTGAGATTGGAGGGATGGTGTGATTCAGATTGGGCGAGTTGTCCCTTGACTCGTAGATCGTTGACCGGTTGGTTTGTTTTGCCCCTATGTCTTGGAAAACCAAGAAGCAATCAACGTTTTCTCGTAGTTCTGCGGAAGCCGAGTATAGGTCTATGGCGGCTTTGACATGTGAATTAAAACGGTTGAAACAACTAGTTGCTTAGTGACTTAGGTGTGTAGCACAAGCAAGGTATGAATGTGTTTTGTGACAGTCAATCGGTTCTACATATTTAAAATAATTCGTTTTTTCATGAGAGAACAAAACATATTAAAGCGGATTGTCATTTTATTCGAGATGCTATCAAGGAAGGAATAATTCGACCTTTGTATATCTCAACGAAGGTACAATTGGCGGATATCTTTACAAAGGCTTTAGGAAAAGCTCAATTCGAGTTTTTTCTTGACAACATGGGCATTCGAGATCTTCATGCTTCATCTTGAGGGGGGGTGTTAAGATAATAATTAGGAAATATTGTAAATGTCTTTAGTTATCCTAATTATGTTAAGTTTTTATCTTTTCCTAAACTAGTGTGATAGGGTTTAGGAATTGTCATGTACTATATATTGTTGAGAAAGTAATGAGAAATCTTTGAGCCGTTTATATTATTTTATCAGTATATATCCTGTTGGCCTGGAGGCATTATTTATGCTCAAATTTGCAATAACATTGGATATGCTGTTATAATATTAGGAAGATATCAGCAGAGTAATCTAGGTCTTGTTTACTGGAAGGTTGCAACGAAAGTGTTGAGATACCTTTAGGGTACCGAGGATTACATGCTTATGTATAGACAGATAAAATGCTATGGTACCAAGGTATGAATACTTTCATTTAAGTTTTCTCGTGTGCTGCTCAATTGCTTATAGATTTGTTTTTATGCGAACAAACATTGTTTCAATTGTGCTTTTCATCACTCACATGGTTCACTGAAACATATAATAGTCTCTAGAATTGCTTATGTAATGGATGCTTGTAGGTTGCAATTTAGTGTTTGTGATCATATATAATTTCACTTGGGTTTTGGTTATTTGTAGTGCCATTTGATAAAAGGTGTGGTAGAGATATTTGGTAAGGAGAAATTTGAATGGTTTAGTCGTAAGTATAGCCCTTGGCAAAGTTTGTCTAAATGAATGATCGATCACCTAGGCACCCAGTCATTAAAAATTGAAAACTAAAATGAATATCCAAAAGTATATACTATCTCCGTAAAATGTTATGTGCAAGTTTTGTCATTATAGGCCGTTTCACATTATGTGCAAGTTTTCCATTTCTTTCCATTTTAGTAAAAAAAAAGAATAAAATGACATTTATACCCTTACTTTAGAAAATCAGTTTTTTGTAATTAGCCAATAAAACAGAGGGAGTATATAGTTTGCAATAAGTTTGACTTTTTGGGTTATAAGTACATAGTTTGACTACTTCAAAGTTCAAAGTCAAGTACGCTAAGTCGCTAACGTACTCTATTACAATTTACAACATTGTATTCCATTTTTTCTCTCTATTGGTTTTCGTTGATATTGATTATTAAATTGAAGTTTGGAGGACCATTTTAATTTGGGTTTTGCTTAGTTTAAATACTCCGTATGATTTTTGCTTCTATATCAAGAACTTTCCTTTTTTATTTTTTTGGGTTGTATGTAGCTCAAGATGCTGCTCAGAATTTGAGTTTAAGTAAGCTAGCTAGTCCGATTGAAGTGCTGCAAAGAAATTTAGTTTGAGTAACAACCAGATCCTGATCAAAATCCACTGGAAGTTTTGGCAAAGACATATTGCTGAGAATGGTGTACAGGTTAGTGCAAATATCTCCCTCAATTTGGACCGGAACGGTGATCAATTGTGTTTTACAGTATCTAATTAGTAATGATATCAATACGTTATGCATAATCATTGATAATCAAATTCACAATCTAGGGTTTGCTAATTTTATAATCTGATGTTTATCACTGACGGCAGTGGCAATGAACACAGAGGTAGATGGTGCGATTGTCGAAGAGCCGCTGATGAAGATGAACAAAGGTTAAGGCATAGTTGTCGAATTGGTCAGGGCACTGTTGTCGATCCTCCATTGAAGCACCTTCTGAGGTATGATTCTTTTTTTTTTTTTTAATCATCGAACATCTAATTCTCACTCTAAGGTTTATTGCTCATTCGCTCATGCTACTGGTAGCACTGATATGAATAGCCAATCAAGGTATCCTCTACTCTTGAAACCCCAATTTTTTTTTTTTTGTGTAAAACAGTGATCTAAAGAATTATTTACAACGGTAGTTTTCTATTAAATTACTAGGATTATTTTGGGTTGTTGTTTTAGAGTTGCGATTAACTTTTCAATTGTGCAACTCTCAGTTTATGATGAGTTTGTAAGAATACTTGCACTCAATATTGAAATTATATTCATTACCTTTGATATTCTTAGCTTTTATATTGCCCATT